>NW_028128635.1:0-662000 GCF_965231255.1 Vanellus vanellus | reverse complement strand
ATTCTTTCAGTATATCAATAGAAGAAGGAAGACTAGGGAAAATGTAGGCCCACTGGTGAATGAGACAGGTGCCCTAGTGGTGGAAGACACAGAGAAGGCAGAGTTCCTGAATGCCTTCTTTTCTTCGGTCTTCACTGCTAAAGCTGTCCCTCACAAATCCCATACTCTGAAGGCAAAGGAGAAGGTCTGGAGAGAGGAAGATTTTCCCTCAGTTGAGGAGGACCGGGTCAGAGACCACTTGGCCAAGCTGGACATTCATAAGTCCATGGGCCCTGACGGGATGCACCCGCGAGTGCTGAGAGAGCTGGCAGATGTTATTGCTGGACCACTCTCCATCGTCTTTGAACGGTCATGGAGAACAGGAGAGGTCCCTGAGGACTGGAGGAAGGCCGACATCACTCCAATCTTCAAAAAAGGCAAGAAGGAGGACCCAGGGAATTACAGACCAGTGAGTCTCACCTCTGTCCCTGGGAAGGTAATGGAGCGACTCATTCTGGATGTCATCTCCAAACATGTTGAGGAACAGCAAGTTATTGGAAGTGGTCAACATGGATTTACCAAGGGTAAATCATGCTTGACCAATCTAATAGCTTTCTATGATGTTATAAGTGGTTGGCTGGATGAGGGGAGAGTCGTAGATGTCATCTACCTTGACTTTAGCAAGGCTTTTGACACTGTCTCCTACAACATCCTCGTTGGGAAGCTGAGGAAGTATGGGCTAGATGAGGTGACGGCGAGGTGGATTGAGAGTTGGCTGTGGGACAGAACTCAGAGTGTTGTGATCAGCGGCACAGAGTCTAGTTGGAGGCCTGTAATCAGTGGTGTCCTCCAAGGGTCAAGACTTGGTCCAATTTTGTTTAATATATTCATTAATGACCTGGATGAGGGGACAGAGTGTATCCTCAGCAAGTTTGCTGATGATACCAAACTGGGTGGGGTGGCTGACACCCCAGAGGGCCGTGCTGCCATCCAGCGTGACCTGGACAGGCTGGAGAGCTGGGCAGAGAAGAACCTAATGAGGTTCAACAAAAGCAAGTGCAAGGTCCTGCACCTGGGGAGGAAGAATGTAAAGCACCAGTATAGGTTAGGGGCTGACCTGCTGGGAAGTAGCTCTGAGGAGAAGGATCTGGGGGTCGTGGTAGACAGTAAATTATCCATGGCCCAGCAATGTGCCCTTGTTGCCAAAAAGGCCAATGGAATCCTGGGCTGCATAGGGAAGAGTGTGGCCGGTAGGTCGAGGGAGGTCATTCTCCCCCTCTACTCTGCACTGGTGAGGCCACAACTGGAATACTGTGTCCAGTTTTGGGCTCCCCAGTTCAAGAGGGACAGAGAACTGCTGGAGCGAGTCCAGCGAAGGGCAACTAAGATGATTAAGGGATTGGAGCATCTCCCGTATGAGGAAAGGCTGAGAGAGCTGGGACTCTTTGGCGTGGAGAAGAGAAGGCTGAGGGGAGACCTTATTATGGCATATGAGTATCTAAAGGGTGGGTTGAAGGAGGATGGAGCCAGGCTCTTTTCAATGGTTCCCAGTGAAAGGACGAGGGGCAATGGGCTCAAGTTAGAACACACAAAGTTCCGTTCAAATACACGGAAACACTTCTTTACGGTGAGGGTGTCAGAGCACTGGCACAGGCTGCCCAGGGAGGGGGGGAGTCCCCTTCTCTGGAGCTTTTCAAGACCCGCCTGGATGCAGTCCTGAGTGATGTGCTCTGAGCAATCCTGCTTTGGCAGGGGAGTTGGGCTAGATGATCTCTAGAGGTCCCTTCCAACTCTGAAAACTCCATGATTCTGTGATTCCATAGTGGAAACTGCTAAAACAGCATTAACTGCACGAGAGTCCAGGAGATCGGGCATCTCAGACTGAGTTTGTGGTTAAGGAAAGTTCAGAGTTACGAGATTGCCCTGATCCAACAAAATCTAACGCAGATGCTTTAAAACTTAAGCGACAGCCTCACTCTGATTTGCCAGGATTTTATGAATCACCTACGAAGAAGTCTAATACTGCAAGTTTCACAGGGGAAGGTACTATGTTAGCAGACTTTAATGAAGATGTCCCTTTTTGATATGATCCAGTTGAAAAATGGAGGCAAATAAAGCCAAAGGCACTGGACAGTGGAGATACAGCATGTGGAAATGCAATAGCGTGTCCCGTCTGACGACGAACGGATCAGCCTAATGAGCACTCGCCTTTTCCTTATGGAGTAATTAAAGACTTGAGACAAACTGTTATGCAAAATGGGTTAAGTGCACCACATACTCAAAGTTTGCTACAAGGAATATTTGGGGGGAATGAGTTAACACCCTATGATATTTGGCAAATTACACGTTTAATACTTACTCCTACGCAAATGGTATTATTTGAGTCAACGTGGAAATCTGCTTGCCAAGTGGCAGCTCTTGCAAGCAGCGAATGCTGCTGCGAAAGAGTCTTTGTTAACGCAGCTTGTTGTGGGAAATGCTAATTATGAATGTCAGTGTATTTTGCATTCGTTACAAAATCCGACGATAGTCCAAATGATTGAGGCATGTCAAAGAATCAGTTCTAACTCTCATAACATGGAGATGTTGGCGACAACTTTTGCTGCAGCGGTGAAAGTACGAGGAAGTTGGTTTTTGTGTGGGCCGGCTACAGCCCAGCGGTTACTTCGGTCTTTCACAAGTGTGTCGCGTGAATCTGTCAGATCATTCAGAATCTGTGCATAAAAGCATTCACATGTTAAAGGAGGGGGTCAGAAAGTTGCAAGTAGACAATGAATGGAATTGGTTGAACGATTTGTTATCTGGTTGGGGAATTACAGGATGGATAGCTGCAATCATTAAGACAGGATTAATGATATTGATCATAATTTTTTTTATAGCATTAATTGTTCCATGTTTATACTCTTGTCTGCAAAGGGCCCTGCAGAAGATGATAAACTCGGCGTTTCTAATTGAAAAACAAAAAAGGGGGAGATGTGGGGACTGAGGCAAAAGAAGGGTTAAGTGGGGTAGAACTAATCGGGAGGAATAAGCAGCTGCAGCACTGTTCTGGCAGACGACGAAGTTGTGTGAAGCTCCTCCCGAGATAAGGAGGTGCTGCTCACAGGGAAGAGAGATTCTCTTTTCGGTGGGAACGTGATCTTTTAGAGTACGCGATGGTGTAAACAAGCAAAGTAGAAAATTACTGCCTTGGTAGAAAAGTATGTACTTTATTAAGCACGCTTGCTTAATACAGCGGATTCCGGTTTCGACCCTGCATATCGCAGTCCGCGCGTTCCCACCGCCACACGCCCCCTCCCCCGCGGGCCGCCCCCCGGCCCCGGCAGCGCCCCGCTCCGCCCGCCCGCCCCCGCCCTGGGCAGGAGCTCCCCGAGCCCGCGCCGCCCCGCCGGAGCGCAGCGGGACGAGCAGCTGCAGCGCCCGGTGCCGCGGGGCCGGTTCCTGCGCGCCGTCACCCGCGGCGGGAGGAGCCGCACCGCGCCCGCGGGCACCGGCGGGGCTCGGCTCCGCTCGGATGGGGTCGGATGGGGTCGGCCCATCCATCCCCCAGTGGTGGGAGGGGAGAAGGGAACCCCCCCTCTTTGCCAGCACCGCCTCCTCCCCACAGTGTCCCCCAGAGAAGGCTCTGAACTCGGGACGATGCCAACGCGGGGGGGGACTGCAGTCTCTGCCCTCCCGCACCCACTCCGAGGGGATCTTCCGCTCTTTGACCATCTCCTGCTCCCGCTGCGGGGAGTTCCTGCTCTGGATGGATCCAGCCGGTTATGGAGGTACCGAGGGAAGTTGGACTCTCGCGTCCGCTACGGGGAGGTCAGAGCTGGGCAGCGCTCCGTACCCCGGCAGCAGCGGGGGGGGTTGAGCTGAGCAGGGAGGTGTTGGCCGGGCAGGAGGAACTGCTGCGCCGTCCCTGTGTCCCTCCAGAAGGACAGCGGCAAGAGAGGAGTGTGGGAGGAGGAGGTGGCGGGGGCAGAAGAGGAGGGGGAAGGGGAGCCGAACGCGGAGGAGCTGCGGGAGAAGAGCTGGACCATGGGGCTGTCCTGCCCCCCGCTGCCGGGCACGGGGGTCTGGGGGCACCGAGGGCTGGAGCTGTGCTCCGCAGGGCTGTGCTGGCCCCCAGGTGTGGTTTTAGTGTTGAATTTCTGTAAATGACTGGCTTGTAGAAGGCAGGTGTAGATTTGGGGAGGGGGGAAGCAGGAGCTGTGGCCGTGGGGGGGTGCATGCAGCTGAGGGGGTGGAGCTGTGACCTTGCTGGGCAGGAAGGACCACGGACCCGTCCGTGTCTGACCCCTGCAGCCCCCCCGGCTGTCCCCCTGCAGCTCTAGGAGAAGGGGCTGCCAGCGTCGGACAGGCGGCTTCTGCTCCTGCCCCCCTCCGGGGGAAAAGGGTCCCCGGGGCTGCGGGCAGAGCCCCTCCTGTGCTCCCCGGGGGCTCTCGGGACAACGCCAAGGTGCCGTCAGGGGCGACCTCCTCTTGCAGTAGCAGCGGGGGGGGCAATGCCGCCCGAACCAAGGTGCCTGCCTGTGTCAGGTTCTGCAGGCAGCCTGTGGGCAGGGACGGTGCCCGGAGGGGGCTGGGGGGACCCCGCGCTCTTCCCACATGCCTGCAGCAGGGCAAGCAGCCCCAGGACCCTCCAGCTCCCCACGAGCGCTGGGGGATGTGCCTGTCCCCACCATGGCACCGCTACGGGGAAACAATATCCAGAGAGACATTGCAACATGGCAAAATGCATAGCGAGAGTCGTAGCTGAGAGGCTCCTGAATGGTGACCCTGGGGCAGCTCTACCTTGGAAGTGGCAGAGAGCAGAGCCATCTGGAGCCATAGAGCAGCGGCTTTGGCAACCAGATAAGGACAGTTGACCAAAACAATACAGTGATTAAAAAGGAGTCAACGACTCCCAGAGGATTCTGAAGGACCATCGAGAGACTATAATGGGCATACCGGGGTGGGTAGTAGCCTATGGTAATGAGTTCCCGGAAAAGTCATGAACATGTTAATCATTTCCCTGAAACCCTTGTGAATGTGTATATATGGCATGTCTATAAGGTGTATAACTAACCCTTTACGGTGTGCAAGTTTGGAGGAGCGATCCCCCTTGCACCCAGCGCTGCAATAGACATAGCTGCTTTGTAACTCTGCGTGAGTTGTGGAGTTTGTTTCCGCACGTCAGCACTGCAGGGCTCAAGGATGGGGACGACACCCCCGCCCCGTCCCGTCCTGTCCCGTCCCGTCCCCCCCCTCCATTCTGCCTGCAGGGAGCAGCCCCAGGCAGGGATGCTGAGCACGGGGGTTTCTTGACAGGCCTGGGGCTGGCAGTGGTGACACATGGGGGCTGTAGGACATGTCCCACCCAGGCAGGAGTGCAACTCCTTCTGGGGGCGGCATGTCACTCAGAGCTGGGGGGGACTTGGATGGTCTCGGGCAGAGCGAGTGTTACCCCAGCCTGCCACCATGGCCCTTTGCAGCTCCGGTGGTACCCGGGCAGGGACGGGATGGGCTGGCCTGAGGCTGGAGCACCCCAGGGTGATGCCCCCCCACCACAGAGCATCCTCAGACCAATGGGCGCTGTGGGGATGGTGGGGCAGGGCTGGATAAAGGATGTGGGGCCAGGGCAGGGCCAGGGCCATCACCTGTAGCTGTAGCCAAGGGGAAGCCGAAGTCCTTTTGGGGTGGAGGTAGTGGAAGGAGTAGCGAGGGTGGCACTCGCTGTCGGACAGGTCCAGGTTGCAGTTCCAGCTGATGGTCACACTGATCACCCAGTCCTGCAGCAGGGACCAGCAGACCTCGCACAGTGCCAGCACGCTGTGCGCACAGCATCCCAATTGGCACGGCACCACCATGGTCACAGCATCTCCAGGGGCACGGCATCCCCATGGGATACAGCACCTACCTCCTTGCGGGCGTAGAATCTCCACAGACATGGCAATCCCCCAGGCACAGCACCCCAATGGGCATGGCAACCCCCATGGGCATGGCATCCCTGCAGGCACAGCATGTCCACGGCTATGGCATCCCTGGGGGCATGGCAGCATCCCCCCAACCCACACTGCTGTCGCCCGGCCACGAGCACAGCCCCATCCTCGCCCTCCCCAGCAGGACCGGGCTGGGTTGCCACAGGCGTTGGGCCACAGGCCCTTGCCAGGGACGCCGTTGGCACTGCCTGCTGGCCCAAGAGTGCCCGGGAAGGGGCTTCCCAGAGGAGCTGGCCGGGCAGCAAGGAGCAGGTCCCAAAGGACGGGAAGACGCTGGGGACGGGCAGGGGGGCAGAGAGCGGGGGAAGGATGGAACAGCGTGGAGTGCCTCTCCTGGGGGGGACTTGTCTGCTCCCGCAGGTGCAGAGGGCAGGGAGGGCCCTGCGGGGACGCTGCGCTGCTCGGCCACCCGCCCCCATCCCCGGCAGAGGCGGGAGGGAGTCCCGGGGAGGCGGCACTGCCTCGCTCCGGCCGCGCCTGCCGCCTGCTCCCCCCGCCCGGCTCGGCCCGGCTCTGCCCGCACGGCTGGCTGGATCGGCTCGGCTGGGCTCGGCTCGTCTGGGCCGGGCCGGGCTGGGCTGGGCCGGGCTCGGCTCGGCTCGAGTGGGCTGCGACCCTGCGGGCCCGGGCCGGGCCGTGCGGCGGGAGCCCCGGCGGAGCGGCGGGGCAGGTGTGGGCGCGGAGGGGGCCGGGGGTCCCGGTGGGTGCGTGCGGGGGCTGCGGGCAGGGGGCGTGTGGGCCTCGCTCCGCGGAGGCTGCGGAGGCCGCGGCGGGGCCCGAGGGCAGAAGCGCGGGGCCGGCGGGCCCGGGAGCGGGTCCCCGCGGGAGCGGGCAGCGGCGCAGCCGTCGGGCGTCCCCCGGGCGCGGCCCCGCCGCTGCCCGCTGCTGCCGGGGGTCTGGCGGGGCGGCCGTCGGCGGGCAGCGGGGGTGCGGAGAGGGGCCGGGCTGCGGCCGCTGGCTGCGCTCCCCCCGGTGCCGGCGGGGACGGGGACGGTGACGGGGACGGGCCCGGGGAGAGGCGGGCTGGCGGCGGGGCAGAGGCTGCGGGGCTCCCCCGGGGCACAGGGTCGGGCCCGGGCCGGTGGAGATGCTCTCGGGCTGCGGCCGGGACAGACGAGGCACAGCCGGCGGCTCTGGCAGAGGAGACGGAGGCTCCGCTTCGATTGCCCGCTCCGTCCTGAGGCAGCATGGCGCCTGCAGCCTGTGCAAGCAGGCCGTGCCCGGCCCAGGGCAGAAGACCCCCGGGGGGCTCGTGCAGGGAGGTCCCGGAGGTGCCCCTGCCAAGCTGGCACAGGGAGGAGAGGCGGAGGGATGGAGGGCACCGCTGGACTCCCGCTCCTGCCAGGACAGGGAACCGCTGGCCACAACTGGCCCCGAGGAGCCCTGGCAAGGGGCCGTGCTCGGGGCTGCAGAGGAAGGCGAAAGACCCCCGGGGGCCCGTGCCAGTGTGCCCCGGGGGAAAAATTCCTTCCTGACCCCAAAACTGGCGATCGCCTGTTCCCTGAGCACTCGAGCAAGACATTTTGCGTGACCTCCAGGGCAGCGGTGGCTCCAGGGGACACGTGCACTGCCCAACCCCTCCTCTGCTTCCACTGGGGGCACCTCAGGGCCATCCCAGCATGGAAACCTGACATGGTATTCTCTACCAAAACACTCTTTTACTATGAAAATGTATCTTCCAGGGTCCACCCAAGACTCCTCCCAGCCAACTCCTGGAGCCATTTGATCACTGCTTTAGGGACCTGAGATCCCAGGAAGCAACCCCAGACTCATACAGGGAAGATACCCAAGATGATTTTTCTCCTTGTACAATGCCCCATTCTCTGGGATGCACCCGACACCCCACCCAGGTATGGCCCTGAGTCTTTTTTTCCAGTGTTTTGGTGACCTGTCATCCCGGGTAGCAACCACAGACTCCTCCAGGAAAGATACCCCACATGCATTTTCTCCTTGGAAAATGCTCCTTCCTCTGGGATGCATCCGAGACTCCTCGCAATTATGTGTCTGAGAGTTTTTTCCGGTTGTTTAGGGCCCTGTCATCCCAGGTAGCAACCCCAGACTCCTCCAGGGAAGACACCCAAGATGATTTTTCTCTCTTGACAGTACTCCATCCTGCAAAATCTACCCAGAACTCCTCCCAGGCGTCTCCCGCAAGTTTTCTCCAATGCTTTAGGACCCTGTGATCCCGGGTAGCAACCCCAGACTCCTCCAGGGAAGATACCAAAGATGATTTTCCTCCTTGGACTATTGTCTATCCTGTGGGATGCACCTGAGACTCCTCCAAGCTCTGTTTCTGAGTGTTTTCTTCCTGGGGTTTAGGGCCCTGTGATCCCGGGTAGCAACCCCAGACTCCTCCAGGGAAGATACCCGAGATGATTTTTCTCCTTGGACAATGCTCCATCCTCTGGGAAGCATCCAAGAGTCCTTGCAGGTATGTCCCTGAGTGTTTATTCCGGTGTTTTGGGGCCCTGTGATCCCGGGTAGCAACCCCAGACTCCTCCAGGGAAGATACCCGAGATGATTTTTCTCCTGGGACAAAGCTCCATCTTCTGGGATGCATATGAGATTCCTCCCAGGCATCTCCCAGACATTTTTCCTGTGGTTTGGGTCCCTGTAATCCCGGGTAGCAACCCCGGACTCCTCCAGGGAAGATACCCGAGATGATTTTTCTCTCTTGACAGTGGTCCATCATGCGGGATCTATCCAGAACTCCTCCCAGGCGTCTCCCGCAGAGTTTTCTCCAGTGCTTTAGGGCCCTGCAATCCCGGGTAGCAACCGCAGACTCCTCCAGTGAAGATACCCGAGATGAATTTTCTCCTTGGACAATGCTCCATCCTCTGGGAAGCATCCGAGACTCCTTGCAGCTTTGTCCCTGAGTGTTTATTCCGGTGGTTTTGGGCCCTGTGATCCCAGGTAGAAACCCCAGACTCCTCCGTGGAAAATACCCAAGTTGATTTTTCACCTTGGACTATTGTCCATCCTGCGGGATGCACCTGAGACTCCTCCCAGCTCTGTTTCTGAGTGTTTTCTTCCGGGGGTTGAGGGCCCTGTGATCCCGGGTAGCAACACTAGACTCCTCCGTGGAAGATGCCCGAGATGATTTTTCTCTTTGGACAATTCTTCAACCTCCGGGAAGCATCTGAGACTCCTTGCAGGTATGTCCCTGAGTCTTTATTCCGGTGGTTTAGCGCCCTGTCATCCTGGGTAGCAACCCCAGACTCCTCCAGGGAAGATACCCGAGATGATTTTTCTCCTTGGACAATGCTCCATCTTCTCGGATGCATCTGAGATTCCTCCCAGGTGTCTCCCGCAGACATTTTTCCGGTGGTTTGGGTCCCTGTAATCCCGGGTAGCAACTCCAGACTCCTCCAGGAAAGATACCCGAGATGATTTTTCTCCTTGGACAAAGCTCCATCCACTGGGATGCATCCAAGACTATCGCAGCTATGTCCCTGAGTCTTTTTTCTCGCGGTTTAGGGTTCTGTCATCCCAGGTAGCAACCCCAGACTCCTCCAGGGAAGACACCCAAGGTGATTTTTCTCTCTTGACAGTGGTCCATCCTGCGGGATCTACCCAGAACTCCTCCCAGTCGTCTCCCGCAGAGTTTTCTCCAGTGCTTTATGGCCATGTGATCCCGGGTAGCAAACCCAGACTCCTCCAGGGAAGATACCCGAGATGATTTTTCTTCTTGGACAATGCTCCATGTTCTGGGATGCATCTGAGATTCCTCCCAGGCGTCTCCCGCAGAATTTTTCCGGTGGTTTGGGTCCCTGTAATCCCGGGTAGCAACCCCAGACTCCTCCAGGGAAGATACCCGAGATGATTTTTCTCCTTGGACAAAGCTCCATCCTCTGGGATGCATCCGAGACTTGTCGCAGATATGTCCCCGAGTCTTTTTTCTCGCCATTTAGGGTTCTGTCATCCCAGGTAGCAACCCCAGACTCCTCCAGGGAAGACAGCCAAGATGATTTTTCACTCTTGACAGTGGTCCATCATGCGGGATCTATACAGAACTCCTCCCAGGCGTCTCCCGCAGAGCTTTCTCCAGTGCTTTAGGGCCCTGTGATCCCGGGTAGCAACCCCAGACTCCTCCAGGGAAGGTACCCGAGATGATTTTCCTCCTTGGACAATGCTCCATCTTCTGGGATGCATCTGAGATTCCTCCCAGGCGTCTCCCGCAGACATTTTTCAGGTGGTTTGGGTCCCTGTAATCCCGGGTAGCAACTACAGACTCCTCCACGGAAGATACCCGAGATGATTTTTCTCTTTGGAAAAAGCTCCATCCTCTGGGAAGCATCCTAGACTCCTTCAGGTATGTCCCTGAGTGTTTATTCCGGTGTTTTGGAGCCCTGTGATCGGGGTAGCAACCCTAGACTCCTCCAGGAAAGATATCCGGGATGATTTTTCTCCTTGGACAATGCTCCATCCTCTGGGATGCATCCGAGAGTTGTCGCAGCTATGTCCCTGAGTCTTTTTTCCTGGGGTTTATGGTTCTGTCATCCCAGGTAGCAACCCCAGACTCCTCCAGGGAAGACACCCAATATGATTTTTCTCTCTTGACAGTGGTCCATCCTGCAGGATCTACCCAGAATTCCTCCCAGGCGTCTCCCGCAGAGTTTTCTTCAGTGCTTTAGGGCCCTGTGATCTCGGGTGGCAACCCCAGACTCCTCCAGGGAAGATACCCGAGATGATTTTTCTCTTTGGAAAATGCTCCATCCTCTGGGAAGCATCCGAGACTCCTTGCAGGTATGTCCCTGAGTTTTTATTCCGGTGGTTTGGGTCCCTGTCATCCCGGGTAGCAACCCCAGACTCCTCCGTGGAAGATACCCGAGATGATTTTTCTCCTTGGACTATTGTCCATCCTGCGCGATGCACCCGAGACTCCTCCCAGCTCTGTTTCTGAGTGTTTTCTTCCTGCTGTTTAGGGCCCTGTGATCCCCGGGTAGCAACCCCAGACTCCTCCAGGGAAGATACTCGAGATGATTTTTCTCCTTGGACAATGCTGCATCCCCTGGGAAACATCCGAGACTCCTTGCAGGTATGTCCCTGAGTGTTTATTCCGGTGTTTTGGGGCCCTGTAATCCCGGGTAGTAACCCCAGACTCCTCCAGGGAAGATACCCGGGATGATTTTTCTCCTTGGACAATGCTCCATCTTCTCGGATGCATCTGAGATTCCTCCCAGGTGTCTCACGCAGACATTTTTCCGGTGGTTTGGGTCCCTGTGATCCCGGGTAGCAACGCCAGACCCCTCCAGGGAAGATACCCGAGATGATTTTTCTCCTTGGACAATGCTACATCCTCTGGGAAGCATCTGAGATTCCTCCCAGGCGTCTCCCGCAGACATTTTTCCTGTGGTTTGGCTCCCGTTAATCCCGGGTATCAACCCCAGACTCCTCCAGGAAAGATATCCGGGATGATTTTTCTCCTTGGACAAAGCTCCATCCTCTGGGATGCATCCGAGACTTGTCGCAGCTATGTCCCTGAGTCTTTTTTCCTGGGGTTTATGGTTCTGTCAACCCAGGTAGCAACCCCAGACTCCTCCAGGGAAGACACCCAATATGATTTTTCTCTCTTGACAGTGGTCCATCCTGCAGGATCTACCCAGAATTCCTCCCAGGCGTCTCCCGCAGAGTTTTCTTCAGTGCTTTAGGGCCCTGTGATCTCTGGTGGCAACCCCAGACTCCTCCAGGGAAGATACCCGAGATGATTTTTCTCCTTGGACAATGCTCCATCCTCTGGGAAGCATCCGAGACTCATTGCAGGTATGTCCCTGAGTGTTTATTCCGGTGTTTTGGGGCCCTGTGATCCCGGGTAGCAACCCCAGACTCCTCCGTGGAAGATACCCAAGTTGATTTTTCTCCTTGGACTATTGTCCATCCTGCGCGATGCACCCGAGACTCCTCCCAGCTCTGTTTCTGAGTGTTTTCTTCCTGGTGTTTAGGGCCCTGTGATCCCGGGTAGCAACCCCAGACTCCTCCAGGGAAGATACTCGAGATGATTTTTCTCCTTGGACAATGCTCCATCTTCTGGGATGCATCTGAGATTCCTCCCAGGCGTCTCCCGCAGACATTTTTCCTGTGGTTTGGGTCCCTGTAATCCCGGGTAGCAACCCCAGACTCCTCCAGGGAAGGTACCCGATATGATTGTTCTTCTTGGACAATGCTCCATGTTCTGGGATGCATCTGAGATTCCTCCCAGGCGTCTCCCGCAGACATTTTTCCTGTGGTTTGGGTCCCTGTAATCCCGGGTAGCAACCCCAGACTCCTCCAGGGAAGATACCCGAGATGATTTTTCTCCTTGGACAAAGCTCCATCCTCTGGGATGCATCCGAGACTTGTCGCAGCTATGTCCCCGAGTCTTTTTTCTCGCCGTTTAGGGTTCTGTCATCCCAGGTAGCAACCCCAGACTCCTCCGTGGAAGATACCCAAGTTGATTTTTCTCCTTGGACTATTGTCCATCCTGCGGGATGCACCCGAGACTCCTCCCAGCTCTGTTTCTGAGTGTTTTCTTCCTGGGGTTTAGGGCCCTGTGATCCCGGGTAGCAACCCCAGACTCCTTCAGGGAAGATACCCGAGATGATTTTTCTCCTTGGACAATGCTCCATCTTCTGGGATGCATCTGAGATTCCTCCCAGGCGTCTCCCGCAGACATTTTTCCTGTGGTTTGGGTCCCTGTAATCCCGGGTAGCAACCCCAGACTCCTCCAGGGAAGATACCCGAGATGATTTTTCTCCTTGGACAATGCTCCATCCTCTGGGAAGCATCCGAGACTCCTTGCAGGTATGTCCCTGAGTGTTTATTCCGGTGTTTTGGGGCCCTGTGATCCCGGGTAGCAACCCCAGACTCCTCCAGGGAAGATACCCGAGATGATTTTTCTCTTTGGACAATGCTCCATCCTCTGGGATGCATCTGAGATTCCTCCCAGGCGTCTCCCGCAGACATTTTTCCTGTTGTTTGGTTCCCTGTAATCCCGGGTAGCAACCCCAGACTCCTCCAGGGAAGATACCCGAGATGATTTTTCTCCTTGGACAAAGCTCCATCCTCTGGGAAGCATCCGAGACTCCTTGCAGGTATGTCCCTGAGTCTTTATTCCGGTGGTTTAGCGCCCTGTCATCCTGGGTAGAAATCCCAGACTCCTCCAGGGAAGATACCCGAGATGATTTTTCTCCTTGGACAAAGCTCCATCCTCTGGGAAGCATCCGAGACTCCTTGCAGGTATGTCCCTGAGTGTTTATTCCGGTGTTTTGGGGCCCTGTGATCCCGGGTAGCAACCCCAGACTCCTCCAGGGAAGATACCCGAGATGATTTTTCTCCTGGGACAAAGCTCCATCTTCTAGCATGCATCTGAGATTCCTCCCAGGCATCTCCCAGACATTTTTCCTGTGGTTTGGGTCCCTGTAATCCCGGGTAGCAACCCCAGACTCCTCCAGGGAAGATACCCGAGATGATTTTTCTCCTGGGACAAAGCTCCATCTTCTGGGATGCATCTGAGATTCCTCCCAGGCGTCTCCCGCAAACATTTTTCCTGTAGTTTGGGTCCCTGTAATCCCGGGTAGCAACCCCAGACTCCTCCGGGGAAGATACCCGAGATGATTTTTCTCCTTGGACAAAGCTCCATCCTCTGGGAAGCATCCGAGACTCCTTGCAGGTATGTCCCTGAGTGTTTATTCCGGTGTTTTGGGGCCCTGTAATCCCGGGTAGCAACCCCAGACTCCTCCAGGGAAGATACCCGAGATGATTTTTCTCCTTGGACAATGCTCCATCTTCTGGGATGCATCTGACATTCCTCCCAGGCGTCTCCCGCAAACATTTTTCCTGTGGTTTGGGTCCCTGTAATCCCGGGTACCAACCCCAGACTCCTCCAGGGAAGATACCCGAGATGATTTTTCTCCTTAGACAATGCTCCATTCTCTGGGAAGCATCCGAGACTCCTTGCAGGTATGTCCCTGAGTGTTTATTCCGGTGTTTTGGGGCCCTGTGATCCCGGGTAGCAACCCCAGACTCCTCCAGGGAAGATACCCGAGATGATTTTTCTCTTTGGATAATGCTCCATCCTCTGGGATGCATCTGAGATTCCTCCCAGGCGTCTCCCGCAGACATTTTTCCTGTTGTTTGGTTCCCTGTGATCCCGGGTAGCAACCCCAGACTCCTCCAGGGAAGATACCCGAGATGATTTTTCTCCTTGGACAAAGCTCCATCCTCTGGGAAGCATCCGAGACTCCTTGCAGTTATGTCCCTGAGTCTTTATTCCGGTGTTTTGGGGCCCTGTGATCCCGGGTAGCAACCCCAGACTCCTCCAGGGAAGATACCCGAGATAATTTTTCTCCTTGGACAATGCTCCATCTTCTGGGATGCATCTGAGATTCCTCCCAGGCGTCTCCCGCAAACATTTTTCCTGTGGTTTGGGTCCCTGTAATCCCGGGTAGCAACCCCAGACTCCTCCAGGGAAGATACCCGAGATGATTTTTCTCCTTGGACAAAGCTCCATCGTCTGGGAAGCATCCGAGATTCATTGCAGGTATGTCCCTGAGTCTTTATTCCGGTGGTTTAGCGCCCTGTCATCCTGGGTAGCAATCCCAGACTCCTCCGGGGAAGATACCCGAGATGATTTTTCTCCTTGGACAATGCTCCATCCTCTGGGATGCATCCGAGACTTGTCGCAGCTATGTCCCTGAGTCTTTTTTCTCACGGTTTATGGTTCTGTCATCCCAGGTAGCAACCCCAGACTCCTCCAGGGAAGACACCCAATATGATTTTTCTCTCTTGACAGTGGTCCATCCTGCGGGATCTACCCAGAATTCCTCCCAGGCGTCTCCCGCAGAGTTTTCTCCAGTGCTTTAGGGCCCTGTGATCCCGGGTAGCAACCCCAGACTCCTCTAGGGACGATACCCGAGATAATTTTTCTCCTTGGGAAGAGCTCCATCCTCTGGGTAGCATCCGAGACTCCTTGCAGGTATGTCCCTGAGTGTTTATTCCGGTGCTTTTGGGGCCCTGTAATCCCGGGTAGCAACCCCAGACTCCTCCAGGGAAGATACCGAAGTTGATTTTTCTCCTTGGACTATTGTCCATCCTGCGGGATGCACCCGAGACTCCTCCCAGCTCTGTTTCTGAGTGTTTTCTTCCTGGGGTTTAGCGCCCTGTGATCCCGGGTAGCAATCCCAGACTCCTCCAGGGAAGATACCCGAGATGATTTTTCTCTTTGGACAATGCTCCATCCTCTGGGATGCATCTGAGATTCCTCCCAAATGTCTCCCGCAGACATTTTTCCTGTGGTTTGTTTCCCTGTAATCCCGGGTAGCAACCCCAGACTCCTCCAGGAAAGATACCCGAGATGATTTTTCTCCTTGGACAATGCTCCATCCTCTGGGATGCATCCGAGACTTGTCGCAGCTATGTCCCTGAGTCTTTTTTCTCGCGGTTTAGGGTTCTGTCGTCCCAGGTAGCAACCCCAGACTCCTCCAGGGAAGACACCCAATATGATTTTTCTCTCTTGACAGTGGTCAGTCCTGCGGGATCTACCCAGAACTCCTCCCAGGCATCTCCCGCAGAGTTTTCTCCAGTGCTTTAGGGCCCTGTGATTCCAGGTAGGAACCCCAGACTCCTCCAGGGAAGATACCCGAGATGATTTTTCTCCTTGGACAATGCTCCATCCTCTGGGAAGCATCCGAGACTCCTTGCAGCTTTGTCCCTGAGTGTTTATCCCAGTGCTTTTGGGCCCTGTGATCCCGGGTAGCAACACCAGACTCCTCCAGGGAAGATACCCGAGATGATTTTTCTCCTTGGACAATGCTCCATCTTCTGGGATGCATCTGAGATTCCTCCCAGGCGTCTCCCGCAGACATTTTTCCCGTGGTTTGGGTCCCTTTAATCCCGGGTAGCAACTCCAGACTCCTCCAGGAAAGATATCCGGGATGATTTTTCTCCTTGGACAATGCTCCATCCTCTGGGAAGCATCCGAGACTCCTTGCAGCTTTTTTCCTGAGTGTTTATTCCGGGGCTTTTGGGCCCTGTGATCCCGGGTAGCAACCCCAGACTCCTCCGTGGAAGATACCCAAGTTGATTTTTCTCCTTGGACTATTGTCCATCCTGCGGGATGCACCCGAGACTCCTCCCAGCTCTGTTTCTGAGTGTTTTCTTCCTGGGGTTTAGCGCCCTGTGATCCTGGGTAGCAACCCCAGACTCCTCCAGGGAAGATACCTGAGATGATTTTTCTCCTTGGACAAAGCTCCATCCTCTGGGAAGCATCTTAGACTCCTCGCAGGTATGTCCCTGAGTCTTTATTCCGGTGGTTTAGCGCCCTGTAATCCTGCGTAGCAACCCCAGACTCCTCCAGGGAAGATACCCGAGATAATTTTTCTCCTTGGACAATGCTCCATCCTCTGGGATGCATCCGAGACTTGTCGCAGCTATGTCCCTGAGTCTTTTTTCTCACGGTTTATGGTTCTGTCATCCCAGGTAGCAACCCCAGACTCCTCCAGGGAAGACACCCAATATGATTTTTCTCTCTTGACAGTGGTAAGTCCTGCGGGATCTACCCAGAACTCCTCCCAGACGTCTCCCGCAGAGTTTTCTCCAGTGCTTTAGGGACCTGTGATTCCAGGTAGGAACCCCAGACTGCTCCAGGGAAGACACCCAATATGATTTTTCTCTCTTGACAGTGGTCCATCCTGCGGGATCTACCCAGAATTCCTCCCAGGCGTCTCCCGCAGAGTTTTCTCCAGTGCTTTAGGGCCCTGTGATCCCGGGTAGCAACCCCAGACTCCTCTAGGGAAGATACCCGAGATAATTTTTCTCCTTGGACAATGCTCCATCCTCTGGGAAGCATCCGAGACTCCTTGCAGCTTTGTCCCTGAGTGTTTATTCCAGTGCTTTTGGGCCCTGTGATCCCGGGTAGCAACCGCAGACTCCTCCAGGGAAGATATCCGAGATGATTTTTCTCCTTGGACAATGCTCCATCCTCTGGGAAGCATCCGAGACTCCTTGCAGCTTTGTCCCTGAGTGTTTATTCCAGTGCTTTAGGGCCCTGTAATCCCGGGTAGCAACCCCAGACTCCTCCAGGGAAGATACCCGAGATGATTTTTCTCCTTGGACAATGCTCCATCCTCTGGGATGCATCTGAGATTTCTCCCAGGCGTCTCCCGCAGACATTTTTCCTGTGGTTTGGGTCCCTGTAATCCCGGGTAGCAACCCCAGACTCCTCCAGGGAAGACACCCAATATGATTTTTCTCTCTTGACAGTGGTCCATCCTGCGGGATCTACCCAGAATTCCTCCCAGGCGTCTCCCGCAGAGTTTTCTCCAGTGCTTTAGGGCCCTGTGATCCAGGGTAGCAACCCCAGACTCCTCTAGGGAAGATACCCGAGATGATTTTTCTCCTTGGACAATGCTCCATCTTCTGGGATGCATCTGAGATTCCTCCCAGGCGTCTCCCGCAGACATTTTTCCTGTGGTTTGGGTCCCTGTAATCCCGGGTAGCAACCCCAGACTCCTCCAGGGAAGATACCCGAGATGATTTTTCTCCTTGGACAATGCTCCATCTTCTGGGATGCATCTGAGATTCCTCCCAGGCGTCTCCCGCAGACATTTTTCCTGTGGTTTGGGTCCCTGTAATCCCGGGTAGCAACCCCAGACTCCTCCAGGGAAGATACCCGAGATGATTTTTCTCCTTGGACAATTCTCCATCCTCTGGGATGCATCCGAGACTTGTCGCAGCTATGTCCCTGAGTCTTTTTTCTCGCGGTTTAGGGTTCTGTCATCCCAGGTAGCAACCCCAGACTCCTCCAGGGAAGACACCCAATATGATTTTTCTCTCTTGACAGTGGTCCATCCTACGAGGTCTACCCAGAATTCTTCCCAGGCGTCTTCCGCAGAGTTTTCTCCAGTGCTTTAGGGCCCTGTGATGCCGGGTAGCAACCCCAGACTCCTCTAGGGAAGATACCCGAGATAATTTTTCTCCTTGGACAATGCTCCATCCTCTGGGAAGCATCCGCAACTCCTTGCAGGTATGTCCCTGAGTTTTTATTCCGGTGTTTTGGGGCCCTGTGATCCCCAGTAGCAACCCCAGACTCCTCCAGGGAAGATACCCGAGATGATTTTTCTCCTTGGACAATGCTCCATCCTCTGGGAAGCATCCGAGACTCCTTGCAGCTTTGTCCCTGAGTGTTTATTCCCGTGTTTTGGGTCCCTGTAATCCCGGGTAGCAACCCCAGACTCCTCCAGTGAAGATACCCGAGATGATTTTTCTCCTTGGACAATGCTCCATCTTCTGGGATGCATCTGAGATTCCTCCCAGGCGTCTCCCGCAAACATTTTTCCTGTGGTTTGGGTCCCTGTAATCCCGGGTAGCAATCCCAGACTCCTCCAGGGAAGATACCCGAGATGATTTTTCTCCTGGGACAAAGCTCCATCTTCTGGGATGCATATTAGATTCCTCCCAGGCATCTCCCACAGACATTTTTCATGTGGTTTGGGTCCCTGTAATCCCGGGTAGCAACCCCAGACTCCTCCAGGGAAGATACCCGAGATGATTTTTCTCCTTGGACAATGCTCCATCTTCTGGGATGCATCTGAGATTCCTCCCAGGCGTCTCCCGCAGACATTTTTCCCGTGGTTTGGGTCCCTTTAATCCCGGGTAGCAACCCCAGACTCCTCCAGGAAAGATATCCGGGGTCATTTTTCTCCTTGGACAATGCTCCATCCTCTGGGATGCATCCGAGACTTGTCGCAGCTATGTCCCTGAGTCTTTTTTCTCACGGTTTATGGTTCTGTCATCCCAGGTAGCAACCCCAGACTCCTCCAGGGAAGACACCCAATATGATTTTTCTCTCTTGACAGTGGTCCATCCTGCGGGATCTACCCAGAATTCCTCCCAGGCGTCTCCCGCAGAGTTTTCTCCAGTGCTTTAGGGCCCTGTGATCCCGGGTAGCAACCCCAGACTCCTCTAGGGAAGATACCCGAGATGATTTTTCTCCTTGGGAAGAGCTCCATCCTCTGGGAAGCATCCGAGACTCCTTGCAGGTATGTCCCTGAGTGTTTATTCCGGTGCTTTTGGGGCCCTTTCATCCCGGGTAGCAACCCCAGACTCCTCCAGGGAAGATACCGAAGTTGATTTTTCTCCTTGGACTATTGTCCACCCTGCGGGATGCACCCGAGACTCCTCCCAGCTCTGTTTCTGAGTGTTTTCTTCCTGGGGTTTAGCGCCCTGTGATCCCGGGTAGCAACCCCAGACTCCTCCAGGGAAGATACCCGAGATGATTTTTCTCTTTGGACAATGCTCCATCCTCTGGGAAGCATCCGAAACTCCTTGCAGGTATGTCCCTGAGTTTTTATTCCGGTGTTTTGGGGCCCTGTGATCCCGGGTAGCAACCCCAGACTCCTCCAGGAAAGATACCCGAGATGATTTTTCTCCTTGGACAATGCTCCATCCTCTGGGAAGCATCCGAGACTCCTTGCAGCTTTGTCCCTGAGTGTTTATTCCAGTGCTTTAGGGCCCTGTGATCCCCGGTTGCAACCCCAGACTCCTCCAGTGAAGATACCCGAGATGATTTTTCTCCTTGGACAATGCTCCATCTTCTGGGATGCATCTGAGATTCCTCCCAGGCGTCTCCCGCAAACATTTTTCCTGTGGTTTGGGTCCCTGTAATCCCGGGTAGCAACCCCAGACTCCTCCAGGGAAGGTACCCGATATGATTGTTCTTCTTGGACAATGCTCCATGTTCTGGGATGCATCTGAGATTCCTCCCAGGCGTCTCCCGCAGACATTTTTCCTGTGGTTTGGGTCCCTGTAATCCCGGGTAGCAACCCCAGACTCCTCCAGGGAAGATACCCGAGATGATTTTTCTCCTTGGACAAAGCTCCATCCTCTGGGATGCATCCGAGACTTGTCGCAGCTATGTCCCCGAGTCTTTTTTCTCGCCGTTTAGGGTTCTGTCATCCCAGGTAGCAACCCCAGACTCCTCCGTGGAAGATACCCAAGTTGATTTTTCTCCTTGGACTATTGTCCATCCTGCGGGATGCACCCGAGACTCCTCCCAGCTCTGTTTCTGAGTGTTTTCTTCCTGGGGTTTAGGGCCCTGTGATCCCGGGTAGCAACCCCAGACTCCTTCAGGGAAGATACCCGAGATGATTTTTCTCCTTGGACAATGCTCCATCTTCTGGGATGCATCTGAGATTCCTCCCAGGCGTCTCCCGCAGACATTTTTCCTGTGGTTTGGGTCCCTGTAATCCCGGGTAGCAACCCCAGACTCCTCCAGGGAAGATACCCGAGATGATTTTTCTCCTTGGACAATGCTCCATCCTCTGGGAAGCATCCGAGACTCCTTGCAGGTATGTCCCTGAGTGTTTATTCCGGTGTTTTGGGGCCCTGTGATCCCGGGTAGCAACCCCAGACTCCTCCAGGGAAGATACCCGAGATGATTTTTCTCTTTGGACAATGCTCCATCCTCTGGGATGCATCTGAGATTCCTCCCAGGCGTCTCCCGCAGACATTTTTCCTGTTGTTTGGTTCCCTGTAATCCCGGGTAGCAACCCCAGACTCCTCCAGGGAAGATACCCGAGATGATTTTTCTCCTTGGACAAAGCTCCATCCTCTGGGAAGCATCCGAGACTCCTTGCAGGTATGTCCCTGAGTCTTTATTCCGGTGGTTTAGCGCCCTGTCATCCTGGGTATAAATCCCAGACTCCTCCAGGGAAGATACCCGAGATGATTTTTCTCCTTGGACAAAGCTCCATCCTCTGGGAAGCATCCGAGACTCCTTGCAGGTATGTCCCTGAGTGTTTATTCCGGTGTTTTGGGGCCCTGTGATCCCGGGTAGCAACCCCAGACTCCTCCAGGGAAGATACCCGAGATGATTTTTCTCCTGGGACAAAGCTCCATCTTCTAGCATGCATCTGAGATTCCTCCCAGGCATCTCCCAGACATTTTTCCTGTGGTTTGGGTCCCTGTAATCCCGGGTAGCAACCCCAGACTCCTCCAGGGAAGATACCCGAGATGATTTTTCTCCTGGGACAAAGCTCCATCTTCTGGGATGCATCTGAGATTCCTCCCAGGCGTCTCCCGCAAACATTTTTCCTGTAGTTTGGGTCCCTGTAATCCCGGGTAGCAACCCCAGACTCCTCCGGGGAAGATACCCGAGATGATTTTTCTCCTTGGACAAAGCTCCATCCTCTGGGAAGCATCCGAGACTCCTTGCAGGTATGTCCCTGAGTGTTTATTCCGGTGTTTTGGGGCCCTGTAATCCCGGGTAGCAACCCCAGACTCCTCCAGGGAAGATACCCGAGATGATTTTTCTCCTTGGACAATGCTCCATCTTCTGGGATGCATCTGACATTCCTCCCAGGCGTCTCCCGCAAACATTTTTCCTGTGGTTTGGGTCCCTGTAATCCCGGGTACCAACCCCAGACTCCTCCAGGGAAGATACCCGAGATGATTTTTCTCCTTAGACAATGCTCCATTCTCTGGGAAGCATCCGAGACTCCTTGCAGGTATGTCCCTGAGTGTTTATTCCGGTGTTTTGGGGCCCTGTGATCCCGGGTAGCAACCCCAGACTCCTCCAGGGAAGATACCCGAGATGATTTTTCTCTTTGGATAATGCTCCATCCTCTGGGATGCATCTGAGATTCCTCCCAGGCGTCTCCCGCAGACATGTTTCCTGTTGTTTGGTTCCCTGTGATCCCGGGTAGCAACCCCAGACTCCTCCAGGGAAGATACCCGAGATGATTTTTCTCCTTGGACAAAGCTCCATCCTCTGGGAAGCATCCGAGACTCCTTGCAGTTATGTCCCTGAGTCTTTATTCCGGTGTTTTGGGGCCCTGTGATCCCGGGTAGCAACCCCAGACTCCTCCAGGGAAGATACCCGAGATAATTTTTCTCCTTGGACAATGCTCCATCTTCTGGGATGCATCTGAGATTCCTCCCAGGCGTCTCCCGCAAACATTTTTCCTGTGGTTTGGGTCCCTGTAATCCCGGGTAGCAACCCCAGACTCCTCCAGGGAAGATACCCGAGATGATTTTTCTCCTTGGACAAAGCTCCATCGTCTGGGAAGCATCCGAGATTCATTGCAGGTATGTCCCTGAGTCTTTATTCCGGTGGTTTAGCGCCCTGTCATCCTGGGTAGCAATCCCAGACTCCTCCGGGGAAGATACCCGAGATGATTTTTCTCCTTGGACAATGCTCCATCCTCTGGGATGCATCCGAGACTTGTCGCAGCTATGTCCCTGAGTCTTTTTTCTCACGGTTTATGGTTCTGTCATCCCAGGTAGCAACCCCAGACTCCTCCAGGGAAGACACCCAATATGATTTTTCTCTCTTGACAGTGGTCCATCCTGCGGGATCTACCCAGAATTCCTCCCAGGCGTCTCCCGCAGAGTTTTCTCCAGTGCTTTAGGGCCCTGTGATCCCGGGTAGCAACCCCAGACTCCTCTAGGGACGATACCCGAGATAATTTTTCTCCTTGGGAAGAGCTCCATCCTCTGGGTAGCATCCGAGACTCCTTGCAGGTATGTCCCTGAGTGTTTATTCCGGTGCTTTTGGGGCCCTGTAATCCCGGGTAGCAACCCCAGACTCCTCCAGGGAAGATACCGAAGTTGATTTTTCTCCTTGGACTATTGTCCATCCTGCGGGATGCACCCGAGACTCCTCCCAGCTCTGTTTCTGAGTGTTTTCTTCCTGGGGTTTAGCGCCCTGTGATCCCGGGTAGCAATCCCAGACTCCTCCAGGAAAGATACCCGAGATGATTTTTCTCCTTGGACAATGCTCCATCCTCTGGGATGCATCCGAGACTTGTCGCAGCTATGTCCCTGAGTCTTTTTTCTCGCGGTTTAGGGTTCTGTCGTCCCAGGTAGCAACCCCAGACTCCTCCAGGGAAGACACCCAATATGATTTTTCTCTCTTGACAGTGGTCAGTCCTGCGGGATCTACCCAGAACTCCTCCCAGGCGTCTCCCGCAGAGTTTTCTCCAGTGCTTTAGGGCCCTGTGATTCCAGGTAGGAACCCCAGACTCCTCCAGGGAAGATACCCGAGATGATTTTTCTCCTTGGACAATGCTCCATCCTCTGGGAAGCATCCGAGACTCCTTGCAGCTTTGTCCCTGAGTGTTTATCCCAGTGCTTTTGGGCCCTGTGATCCCGGGTAGCAACACCAGACTCCTCCAGGGAAGATACCCGAGATGATTTTTCTCCTTGGACAATGCTCCATCTTCTGGGATGCATCTGAGATTCCTCCCAGGCGTCTCCCGCAGACATTTTTCCCGTGGTTTGGGTCCCTTTAATCCCGGGTAGCAACTCCAGACTCCTCCAGGAAAGATATCCGGGATGATTTTTCTCCTTGGACAATGCTCCATCCTCTGGGAAGCATCCGAGACTCCTTGCAGCTTTTTTCCTGAGTGTTTATTCCGGGGCTTTTGGGCCCTGTGATCCCGGGTAGCAACCCCAGACTCCTCCGTGGAAGATACCCAAGTTGATTTTTCTCCTTGGACTATTGTCCATCCTGCGGGATGCACCCGAGACTCCTCCCAGCTCTGTTTCTGAGTGTTTTCTTCCTGGGGTTTAGCGCCCTGTGATCCTGGGTAGCAACCCCAGACTCCTCCAGGGAAGATACCTGAGATGATTTTTCTCCTTGGACAAAGCTCCATCCTCTGGGAAGCATCTTAGACTCCTCGCAGGTATGTCCCTGAGTCTTTATTCCGGTGGTTTAGCGCCCTGTAATCCTGCGTAGCAACCCCAGACTCCTCCAGGGAAGATACCCGAGATAATTTTTCTCCTTGGACAATGCTCCATCCTCTGGGATGCATCCGAGACTTGTTGCAGCTATGTCCCTGAGTCTTTTTTCTCACGGTTTATGGTTCTGTCATCCCAGGTAGCAACCCCAGACTCCTCCAGGGAAGACACCCAATATGATTTTTCTCTCTTGACAGTGGTAAGTCCTGCGGGATCTACCCAGAATTCCTCCCAGGCGTCTCCCGCAGAGTTTTCTCCAGTGCTTTAGGGCCCTGTGATCCCGGGTAGCAACCCCAGACTCCTCTAGGGAAGATACCCGAGATGATTTTTCTCCTTGGACAATGCTCCATCTTCTGGGATGCATCTGAGATTCCTCCCAGGCGTCTCCCGCAGACATTTTTCCTGTGGTTTGGGTCCCTGTAATCCCGGGTAGCAACCCCAGACTCCTCCAGGGAAGATACCCGAGATGATTTTTCTCCTTGGACAATGCTCCATCTTCTGGGATGCATCTGAGATTCCTCCCAGGCGTCTCCCGCAGACATTTTTCCTGTGGTTTGGGTCCCTGTAATCCCGGGTAGCAACCCCAGACTCCTCCAGGGAAGATACCCGAGATGATTTTTCTCCTTGGACAATTCTCCATCCTCTGGGATGCATCCGAGACTTGTCGCAGCTATGTCCCTGAGTCTTTTTTCTCGCGGTTTAGGGTTCTGTCATCCCAGGTAGCAACCCCAGACTCCTCCAGGGAAGACACCCAATATGATTTTTCTCTCTTGACAGTGGTCCATCCTACGAGGTCTACCCAGAATTCTTCCCAGGCGTCTTCCGCAGAGTTTTCTCCAGTGCTTTAGGGCCCTGTGATGCCGGGTAGCAACCCCAGACTCCTCTAGGGAAGATACCCGAGATAATTTTTCTCCTTGGACAATGCTCCATCCTCTGGGAAGCATCCGCAACTCCTTGCAGGTATGTCCCTGAGTTTTTATTCCGGTGTTTTGGGGCCCTGTGATCCCCAGTAGCAACCCCAGACTCCTCCAGGGAAGATACCCGAGATGATTTTTCTCCTTGGACAATGCTCCATCCTCTGGGAAGCATCCGAGACTCCTTGCAGCTTTGTCCCTGAGTGTTTATTCCCGTGTTTTGGGTCCCTGTAATCCCGGGTAGCAACCCCAGACTCCTCCAGTGAAGATACCCGAGATGATTTTTCTCCTTGGACAATGCTCCATCTTCTGGGATGCATCTGAGATTCCTCCCAGGCGTCTCCCGCAAACATTTTTCCTGTGGTTTGGGTCCCTGTAATCCCGGGTAGCAATCCCAGACTCCTCCAGGGAAGATACCCGAGATGATTTTTCTCCTGGGACAAAGCTCCATCTTCTGGGATGCATATTAGATTCCTCCCAGGCATCTCCCACAGACATTTTTCATGTGGTTTGGGTCCCTGTAATCCCGGGTAGCAACCCCAGACTCCTCCAGGGAAGATACCCGAGATGATTTTTCTCCTTGGACAATGCTCCATCTTCTGGGATGCATCTGAGATTCCTCCCAGGCGTCTCCCGCAGACATTTTTCCCGTGGTTTGGGTCCCTTTAATCCCGGGTAGCAACCCCAGACTCCTCCAGGAAAGATATCCGGGGTCATTTTTCTCCTTGGACAATGCTCCATCCTCTGGGATGCATCCGAGACTTGTCGCAGCTATGTCCCTGAGTCTTTTTTCTCACGGTTTATGGTTCTGTCATCCCAGGTAGCAACCCCAGACTCCTCCAGGGAAGACACCCAATATGATTTTTCTCTCTTGACAGTGGTCCATCCTGCGGGATCTACCCAGAATTCCTCCCAGGCGTCTCCCGCAGAGTTTTCTCCAGTGCTTTAGGGCCCTGTGATCCCGGGTAGCAACCCCAGACTCCTCTAGGGAAGATACCCGAGATGATTTTTCTCCTTGGGAAGAGCTCCATCCTCTGGGAAGCATCCGAGACTCCTTGCAGGTATGTCCCTGAGTGTTTATTCCGGTGCTTTTGGGGCCCTTTCATCCCGGGTAGCAACCCCAGACTCCTCCAGGGAAGATACCGAAGTTGATTTTTCTCCTTGGACTATTGTCCATCCTGCGGGATGCACCCGAGACTCCTCCCAGCTCTGTTTCTGAGTGTTTTCTTCCTGGGGTTTAGCGCCCTGTGATCCCGGGTAGCAACCCCAGACTCCTCCAGGGAAGATACCCGAGATGATTTTTCTCTTTGGACAATGCTCCATCCTCTGGGAAGCATCCGAAACTCCTTGCAGGTATGTCCCTGAGTTTTTATTCCGGTGTTTTGGGGCCCTGTGATCCCGGGTAGCAACCCCAGACTCCTCCAGGAAAGATACCCGAGATGATTTTTCTCCTTGGACAATGCTCCATCCTCTGGGAAGCATCCGAGACTCCTTGCAGCTTTGTCCCTGAGTGTTTATTCCAGTGCTTTAGGGCCCTGTGATCCCCGGTTGCAACCCCAGACTCCTCCAGTGAAGATACCCGAGATGATTTTTCTCCTTGGACAATGCTCCATCTTCTGGGATGCATCTGAGATTCCTCCCAGGCGTCTCCCGCAAACATTTTTCCTGTGGTTTGGGTCCCTGTAATCCCGGGTAGCAACCCCAGACTCCTCCAGGGAAGATACCCGAGATGATTTTTCTCCTGGGACAAAGCTCCATCTTCTGGGATGCATATGAGATTCCTCCCAGGCATCTCCCACAGACATTTTTCATGTGGTTTGGGTCCCTGTAATCCCGGGTAGCAACCCCAGACTCCTCCAGGGAAGATACCCGAGATGATTTTTCTCCTTGGACAATGCTCCATCCTCTGGGAAGCATCCGAGACTCCTTGCAGGTATGTCCCTGAGTGTTTATTCCGGTGTTTTGGGGCCCTGTGATCCCGGGTAGCAACCCCAGACTCCTCCAGGGAAGATACCCGAGATGATTTTTCTCCTTGGACAATGCTCCATCTTCTGGGATGCATCTGAGATTCCTCCCAGGCGTCTCCCGCAAACATTTTTCCTGTGGTTTGGGTCCCTGTAATCCCGGGTAGCAACCCCAGACTCCTCCAGGGAAGATACCCGAGATGATTTTTCTCCTTGGACAAAGCTCCATCCTCTGGGAAGCATCCGAGATTCCTTGCAGGTATGTCCCTGAGTCTTTATTCGGGTGGTTTAGCGCCCTGTCATCCTGGGTAGCAATCCCAGACTCCTCCAGGAAAGATATCCGGGATCATTTTTCTCCTTGGACAATGCTCCATCCTCTGGGATGCATCCGAGACTTGTCGCACCTATGTCCCTGAGTCTTTTTTCTCACGGTTTATGGTTCTGTCATCCCAGGTAGCAACCCCAGACTCCTCCAGGGAAGACACCCAATATGATTTTTCTCTCTTGACAGTGGTCCATCCTGCGGGATCTACCCAGAATTCCTCCCAGGCGTCTCCCGCAGAGTTTTCTCCAGTGCTTTAGGGCCCTGTGATCCCGGGTAGCAACCCCAGACTCCTCTAGGGAAGATACCCGAGATAATTTTTCTCCTTGGACAATGCTCCATCCTCTGGGAAGCATCCGAAACTCCTTGCAGGTATGTCCCTGAGTTTTTATTCCGGTGTTTTGGGGCCCTGTGATCCCAGGTAGCAACCCCAGACTCCTCCAGGGAAGATACCCGAGATGATTTTTCTCCTTGGACAATGCTCCATCTTCTGGGATGCATCTGAGATTCCTCCCAGGCGTCTCCCGCAGACATTTTTCCCGTGGTTTTGGTCCCTTTAATCCCGGGTAGCAACTCCAGACTCCTCCAGGAAAGATATCCGGGATCATTTTTCTCCTTGGACAATGCTCCATCCTCTGGGAAGCATCCGAGACTCCTTGCAGCTTTTTTCCTGAGTGTTTATTCCGGGGCTTTTGGGCCCTGTGATCCCGGGTAGCAACCCCAGACTCCTCCGTGGAAGATACCCAAGTTGATTTTTCTCCTTGGACTATTGTCCATCCTGCGGGATGCACCCGAGACTCCTCCGAGCTCTGTTTCTGAGTGTTTTCTTCCTGGGGTTTAGCGCCCTGTGATCCCGGGTAGCAACCCCAGACTCCTCCAGGGAAGATACCCGAGATGATTTTCCTCCTTGGACAATGCTCCATCTTCTGGGATACATCTGAGATTCCTCCCAGGCGTCTCCCGCAGACATTTTTCCTGTGGTTTGGTTCCCTGTAATCCCGGGTAGCAACCCCAGACTCCTCCAGGGAAGATGCCCGAGATGATTTTTCTCCTTGGACAAAGCTCCATCCTCTGGGAAGCATCTTAGACTCCTCGCAGGTATGTCCCTGAGTCTTTATTCCGGTGGTTTAGCGCCCTGTAATCCTGCGTAGCAACCCCAGACTCCTCCAGGGAAGATACCCGAGATAATTTTTCTCCTTGGACAATGCTCCATCCTCTGGGATGCATCCGAGACTTGTCGCAGCTATGTCCCTGAGTCTTTTTTCTCGCGGTTTAGGGTTCTGTCATCCCAGGTAGCAACCCCAGACTCCTCCAGGGAAGACACCCAATATGATTTTTCTCTCTTGACAGTGGTAAGTCCTGCGGGATCTACCCAGAACTCCTCCCAGGCGTCTCCCGCAGAGTTTTCTCCAGTGCTTTAGGGCCCTGTGATTCCAGGTAGGAACCCCAGACTCCTCCAGGGAAGGTACCCGAGATGATTTTTCTCCTTGGACAATGCTCCATCCTCTGGGAAGCATCCGAGACTCCTTGCAGCTTTGTCCCTGAGTGTTTATTCCAGTGCTTTTGGGCCCTGTGATCCCGGGTAGCAACCGCAGACTCCTCCAGGGAAGATACCCGAGATGATTTTTCTCCTTGGACAATGCTCCATTCTCTGGGAAGCATCCGAGACTCCTTGCAGGTATGTCCCTGAGTCTTTTTTCTCACGGTTTAGGGTTCTGTCATCCCAGGTAGCAAACCCAGACTCCTCCAGGGAAGACACCCAATATGATTTTTCTCTCTTGACAGTGGTCCATCCTGCGGGATCTACCCAGAATTCCTCCCAGGCGTCTCCCGCAGAGTTTTCTCCAGTGCTTTAGGGCCCTGTGATCCCGGGTAGCAACCCCAGACTCCTCCAGGGAAGATACCCGAGATGATTTTTCTCCTTGGACAATTCTCCATCCTCTGGGAAGCATCCGAGACTTGTCGCAGCTATGTCCCTGAGTCTTTTTTCTCACGGTTTATGGTTCTGTCATCCCAGGTAGCAACCCCAGACTCCTCCAGGGAAGACACCCAATATGATTTTTCTCTCTTGACAGTGGTCAGTCCTGCGGGATCTACCCAGAACTCCTCCCAGGCGTCTCCCGCAGAGTTTTCTCCAGTGCTTTAGGGCCCTGTGATTCCAGGTAGGAACCCCAGACTCCTCCAGGGAAGGTACCCGAGATGATTTTTCTCCTTGGACAATGCTCCATCCTCTGGGAAGCATCCGAGACTCCTTGCAGCTTTGTCCCTGAGTGTTTATTCCAGTGCTTTTGGGCCCTGTGATCCCGGGTAGCAACCCCAGACTCCTCCAGGGAAGATACCCGAGATGATTTTTCTCCTTGGACAATGCTCCATCTTCTGGGATGCATCTGAGATTCCTCCCAGGCGTCTCCCGCAGACATTTTTCCCGTGGTTTGGGTCCCTTTAATCCCGGGTAGCAACCCCAGACTCCTCCAGGAAAGATATCCGGGATCATTTTTCTCCTTGGACAATGCTCTATACTCTGGGATGCATCCGAGACTTGTCGCAGCTATGTCCCTGAGTCTTTTTTCTCACGGTTTATGGTTCTGTCATCCCAGGTAGCAACCCCAGACTCCTCCAGGGAAGACACCCAATATGATTTTTCTCTCTTGGCAGTGGTCCATCCTGTGGGATCTACCCAGAACTCCTCCCAGGCGTCTCCCGCAGAGTTTTCTCCAGTGCGTTTGGGTCCCTGTGATCCCGGGTAGCAACCCCAGACTCCTCTAGGGAAGATACCCGAGATAATTTTTCTCCTTGGACAATGCTCCATCCTCTGGGAAGCATCCGAAACTCCTTGCAGGTATGTCCCTGAGTTTTTATTCCGGTGTTTTGGGGCCCTGTGATCCCGGGTAGCAACCCCAGACTCCTCCAGGGAAGATACCCGAGATGATTTTTCTCCTTGGGAAGAGCTCCATCCTCTGGGAAGCATCCGAGACTCCTTGCAGGTATGTCCCTGAGTGTTTATTCCGTTGCTTTTGGGTCCCTGTAATCCCGGGTAGCAACCCCAGACTCCTCCGTGGAAGATACCCGAGATGATTTTTCTCCTTGGACAATGCTCCATCCTGCGGGATGCACCCGAGACTCCTCCCAGCTCTGTTTCCGAGTGTTTTCTTCCTGGGGTTTAGGGCCCTGTGATCCCGGGTAGCAACCCCAGACTCCTCCAGGGAAGATACCCGAGATGATTTTTCTCTTTGGACAATGCTCCATCCTCTGGGAAGCATCCGAAACTTATTGCAGGTATGTCCCTGAGTCTTTATTCCGGTGTTTTGGGGCCCTGTGATCCCGGGTAGCAACCCCAGACTCCTCCAGGGAAGATACCCGAGATGATTTTTCTCTTTGGACAATGCTCCATCCTCTGGGAAGCATCCGAAACTTATTGCAGGTATGTCCCTGAATGTTTATTCCGGTGTTTTGGGGCCCTGTGATCCCGGGTAGCAACCCCAGACTCCTCCAGGGAAGATACCCGAGATGATTTTTCTCCTGGGACAAAGCTCCATCTTCTGGGATGCATCTGAGATTCCTCCCAGGCATCTCCCAGACATTTTTCCTGTGGTTTGGTTCCCTGTAATCCCGGGTAGCAACCCCAGACTCCTCCAGGGAAGATACCCGAGATGATTTTTCTCCTTGGACAAAGCTCCATCCTCTGGGAAGCATCCGAGACTTGTCGCAGCTATGTCCCTGAGTCTTTTTCTCGCGGTTTATGGTTCTGTCATCCCAGGTAGCAACCCCAGACTCCTCCAGGGAAGACACCCAATATGATTTTTCTCTCTTGACAGTGGTCCATCCTGCGGGATCTACCCAGAACTCCTCCCAGGCGTCTCCCGCAGAGTTTTCTCCAGTGCTTTAGGGCCCTGTGATTCCAGGTAGGAACCCCAGACTCCTCCAGGGAAGATACCCGAGATGATTTTTCTCCTTGGACAAAGCTCCATTCTCTAGGAAGCATCTTAGACTCCTTGCAGGTATGTACCTGAGTCTTTATTCCGGTGGTTTAGCGCCCTGTCATCCTGGGTAGCAACCCCAGACTCCTCCAGGGAAGATACCCGAGATGATTTTTCTCCTTGGACAATGCTCCATCTTCTGGGATGCATCTGACATTCCTCCCAGGCGTCTCCCGCAAACATTTTTCCTGTGGTTTGGGTCCCTGTAATCCCGGGTAGCAACCCCAGACTCCTGCAGGGAAGATACCCGAGATGATTTTTCTCCTTGGACAATAATCCATCTTCTGGGATGCATCTGAGATTCCTCCCAGGCGTCTCCCGCAAACATTTTTCCTGTGGTTTGGGTCCCTGTGATCCCGGGTAGCAACCCCAGACTCCTCCAGGGAAGATACCCGAGATGATTTTTCTCCTTGGACAAAGCTCCATCCTCTGGGAAGCATCCGAGACTCCTTGCAGGTATGTCCCTGAGTGTTTATTCCGGTGTTTTGGGGCCCTGTGATCCCGGGTAGCAACCCCAGACTCCTCCAGGGAAGATACCCGAGATGATTTTTCTCCTTGGACAATGCTCCATCCTCTGGGCTGCATCCAAGACTTGTCGCAGCTATGTCCCTGAGTCTTTTTTCTCACGGTTTATGGTTCTGTCATCCCAGGTAGCAACCCCAGACTCCTCCAGGGAAGAAACCCAATATGATTTTTCTCTCTTGACAGTGGTCCATCCTGCGGGATCTGCCCAGAATTCCTCCCAGGCGTCTCCCGCAGAGTTTTCTCCAGTGCTTTAGGGCCCTGTGATCCCGGGTAGCAACCCCAGACTCCTCCAGGGAAGATACCCGAGATGATTTTTCTCCTTGGACAATGCTCCATCTTCTGGGATACATCTGAGATTCCTCCCAGGCGTCTCCCGCAGACATTTTTCCTGTGGTTTGGTTCCCTGTAATCCCGGGTAGCAACCCCAGACTCCTCCAGGAAAGATACCCGAGATGATTTTTCTCCTTGGACAATGCTCCATCTTCTGGGATGCATCTGAGATTCCTCCCAGGCGTCTCCCGCAGACATTTTTCCTGTGTTTTGGGTCCCTGTAATGCCGGGTAGCAACCCCAGACTCCTCCAGGGAATATACCAGAGATGATTTTTCTCCTTGGACAAAGCTCCATCCTCTGGGAAGCATCCGAAACTCCTTGCAGGTATGTCCCTGATTGTTTATTCCGGTGTTTTGGGGCCCTGTGATCCCGGGTAGCAACCCCAGACTCCTCCAGGGAAGATACCCGAGATGATTTTTCTCCTTGGACAATGCTCCATCCTCTGGGAAGCATCCGAGACTCCTTACAGCTTTGTCCCTGAGTGTTTATTCCAGTGGTTTAGAGCCCTGTGATCCCGGGTAGCAACCCCAGACTCCTCCAGGGAAGACACCCGAGATGATTTTTCTCCTTGGACAATGCTCCATCTTCTGGGATGCATCTGAGATTCCTCCCAGGCGTCTCCCGCAGACATTTTTCCCGTGGTTTGGGTCCCTTTAATCCCGGGTAGCAACCCCAGACTCCTCCAGGAAAGATATCCGGGATCATTTTTCTCCTTGGACAATGCTCCATCCTCTGGGATGCATCCGAGACTTGTCGCAGCTATGTCCCTGAGTCTTTTTTCTCACGGTTTATGGTTCTGTCATCCCAGGTAGCAACCCCAGACTCCTCCAGGGAAGACACCCAATATGATTTTTCTCTCTTGACAGTGGTCCATCCTGCGGGATCTACCCAGAATTCCTCCCAGGCGTCTCCCGCAGAGTTTTCTCCAGTGCTTTAGGGCCCTGTGATCCCGGGTAGCAACCCCAGACTCCTCCAGGGAAGATACCCAAGATGATTTTTCTCCTTGGACAATGCTCCATCCTCTGGGAAGCATCCAAGACTCCTTGCAGCTTTTTCCCTGAGTGTTTATTCCGGTGCTTTTGGGCCCTGTCATCCCGGGTAGCAACCCCAGACTCCTCCAGGGAAGATACCCGAGATGATTTTTCTCCTTGGACAATGCTCCATCCTCTGGGATGCATCCGAAACTCCTTGCAGGTATGTCCCTGAGTTTTTATTCCGGTGTTTTGGGGCCCTGTGATCCCGGGTAGCAACCCCAGACTCCTCCAGGGAAGATACCCGAGATGATTTTTCTCCTTGGACAATGCTCCATCCTCTGGGAAGCATCCGAGACTCCTTGCAGCTTTTTCCCTGAGTGTTTATTCCGGTGCTTTTGGGCCCTGTCATCCCGGGTAGCAACCCCAGACTCCTCCAGGGAAGATACCCGAGATGATTTTTCTCCTGGGACAAAGCTCCATCTTCTGGGATGCATCTGAGATTCCTCCCAGGCATCTCCCAGACATTTTTCCTGTGGTTTGGGTCCCTGTAATCCCGGGTAGCAACCCCAGACTCCTCCAGGAAAGATACCCGAGATGATTTTTCTCCTTGGACAATGCTCCATCTTCTGGGATGCATCTGAGATTCCTCCCAGGCGTCTCCCGCAGACATTTTTCCTGTGTTTTGGGTCCCTGTAATCCCGGGTAGCAACCCCAGACTCCTCCAGGGAAGATACCCGAGATGATTTTTCTCCTTGGACAATGCTCCATCCTCTGGGAAGCATCCGAGACTCCTTGCAGCTTTTTCCCTGAGTGTTTATTCCGGTGCTTTTGGGCCCTGTCATCCCGGGTAGCAACCCCAGACTCCTCCAGGGAAGATACCCGAGATGATTTTTCTCCTGGGACAAAGCTCCATCTTCTGGGATGCATCTGAGATTCCTCCCAGGCATCTCCCAGACATTTTTCCTGTGGTTTGGGTCCCTGTAATCCCGGGTAGCAACCCCAGACTCCTCCAGGAAAGATACCCGAGATGATTTTTCTCCTTGGACAATGCTCCATCTTCTGGGATGCATCTGAGATTCCTCCCAGGCGTCTCCCGCAGACATTTTTCCTGTGTTTTGGGTCCCTGTAATCCCGGGTAGCAACCCCAGACTCCTCCAGGGAATATACCAGAGATGATTTTTCTCCTTGGACAAAGCTCCATCCTCTGGGAAGCATCCGAAACTCCTTGCAGGTATGTCCCTGATTGTTTATTCCGGTGTTTTGGGGCCCTGTGATCCCGGGTAGCAACCCCAGACTCCTCCAGGGAAGATACCCGAGATGATTTTTCTCCTTGGACAATGCTCCATCCTCTGGGAAGCATCCGAGACTCCTTACAGCTTTGTCCCTGAGTGTTTATTCCAGTGGTTTAGGGCCCTGTGATCCCGGGTAGCAACCCCAGACTCCTCCAGGGAAGACACCCGAGATGATTTTTCTCCTTGGACAATGCTCCATCTTCTGGGATGCATCTGAGATTCCTCCCAGGCGTCTCCCGCAGACATTTTTCCCGTGGTTTGGGTCCCTTTAATCCCGGGTAGCAACCCCAGACTCCTCCTGGAAAGATATCCGGGATCATTTTTCTCCTTGGACAATGCTCCATCTTCTGGGATGCATCTGAGATTCCTCCCAGGCGTCTCCCGCAGACATTTTTCCTGTGGTTTGATTCCCTGTAATCCCGGGTAGCAACCCCAGACTCCTCCAGGAAAGATACCCGAGATGATTTTTCTCCTTGGACAATGCTCCATCTTCTGGGATGCATCTGAGATTCCTCCCAGGCGTCTCCCGCAGACATTTTTCCTGTGTTTTGGGTCCCTGTAATCCCGGGTAGCAACCCCAGACTCCTCCAGGGAAGATACCCGAGATGATTTTTCTCCTTGGACAATGCTCCATCTTCTGGGATGCATCTGAGATTCCTCCCAGGCGTCTCCCGCAGATATTTTTCCTGTGTTTTGGGTCCCTGTAATCCCGGGTAGCAACCCCAGACTCCTCCAGGGAAGATAATCGAGATGATTTTTCTCCTTGGACAAAGCTCCATCCTCTGGGAAGCATCCAAGAGTCCTTGCAGGTATGTCCCTGAGTGTTTATTCCGGTGTTTTGGGGCCCTGTGATCCCGGGTAGCAACCCCAGACTCCTCCAGGGAAGATACCCGAGATGATTTTTCTCCTGGGACAAAGCTCCATCTTCTGGGATGCATATGAGATTCCTCCCAGGCATCTCCCAGACATTTTTCCTGTGTTTTGGGTCCCTGTAATCCCGGGTAGCAACCCCAGACTCCTCCAGGGAAGATACCCGAGATGATTTTTCTCCTTGGACAAAGCTCCATCCTCTGGGAAGCATCCGAGACTTGTCGCAGCTATGTCCCAGAGTCTTTTTCTCACGGTTTATGGTTCTGTCATCCCAGGTAGCAACCCCAGACTCCTCCAGGGAAGACACCCAATATGATTTTTCTCTCTTGACAGTGGTCCATCCTGCGGGATCTACCCAGAATTCCTCCCAGGCGTCTCCCGCAGAGTTTTCTCCAGTGCTTTAGGGCCCTGTGATCCCGGGTAGCAACCCCAGACTCCTCTAGGGAAGATACCCGAGATAATTTTTCTCCTTGGACAATGCTCCATCCTCTGGGAAGCATCCAAAACTCCTTGCAGGTATGTCCCTGAGTTTTTATTCCGGTGTTTTGGGGCCCTGTGATCCCGGGTAGCAACCCCAGACTCCTCCAGGGAAGATACCCGAGATGATTTTTCTCCTTGGACAAAGCTCCATCCTCTGGGCTGCAACCGAGACTTGTCGCAGCTATGTCCCTGAGTCTTTTTCTCACGGTTTATGGTTCTGTCATCCCAGGTAGCAACCCCAGAGTCCTCCAGGGAAGACACCCAATATGATTTTTCTCTCTTGACAGTGGTCCATCCTGCTGGATCTACCCAGAATTCCTCCCAGGCGTCTCCCGCAGAGTTTTCTCCAGTGCTTTAGGGCCCTGTGATCCCGGGTAGCAACCCCAGACTCCTCCAGGGAAGATACCCGAGATGATTTTTCTCCTTGGACAATGCTCCATCCTCTGGGAAGCATCCGAGACTCCTTACAGCTTTGTCCCTGAGTGTTTATTCCAGTGCTTTAGGGCCCCGTGATCCCGGGTAGCAACCCCAGACTCCTCCAGGGAAGACACCCGAGATGATTTTTCTCCTTGGACAATGCTCCATCTTCTGGGATGCATCTGAGATTCCTCCCAGGCGTCTCCCGCAGACATTTTTCCCATGGTATGGGTCCCTTTAATCCCGGGTAGCAACCCCAGACTCCTCCAGGAAAGATATCCGGGATCATTTTTCTCCTTGGACAATGCTCCATCCTCTGGGATGCATCCGAGACTTGTCGCAGCTATGTCCCTGAGTCTTTTTTCTCAAGGTTTATGGTTCTGTCATCCCAGGTAGCAACCCCAGACTCCTCCAGGGAAGACACCCAATATGATTTTTCTCTCTTGACAGTGGTCTATCCTGCGGGATCTACCCAGAACTCCTCCCAGGCGTCTCCCGCAGAGTTTTCTCCAGTGCTTTAGGGCCCTGTGATCCCGGGTAGCAACCCCAGACTCCTCTAGGGAAGATACCCGAGATAATTTTTCTCCTTGGACAATGCTCCATCCTCTGGGAAGCATCCGAAACTCCTTGCAGGTATGTCCCTGAGTTTTTATTCCGGTGTTTTGGGGCCCTGTGATCCCGGGTAGCAACCCCAGACTCCTCCAGGGAAGATACCCGAGATGATTTTTCTCTTTGGACAATGCTCCATCCTCTGGGATGCATCTGAGATTCCTCCCAGGCGTCTCCCGCAGACATTTTTCCTGTGGTTTGGTTCCCTGTAATCCCGGGTAGCAACCCCAGACTCCTCCAGGAAAGATACCCGAGATGATTTTTCTCCTTGGACAATGCTCCATCTTCTGGGATGCATCTGAGATTCCTCCCAGGCGTCTCCCGCAGACATTTTTCCTGTGTTTTGGATCCTTGTAATCCCGGGTAGCAACCCCAGACTCCTCCAGGGAAGATACCCGAGATGATTTTTCTCCTTGGACAAAGCTCCATCCTCTGGGAAGCATCCGAGACTCCTTCCAGGTATGTCCCTGAGTCTTTATTCCGGTGGTTTAGCGCCCTGTCATCCTGGGTAGCAATCCCAGACTCCTCCAGGGAAGATACCCGAGATGAATTTTCTCCTTGGACAAAGCTCCATCCTCTGGGAAGCATGCGAGACTCCTTGCAGGTATGTCCCTGAGTGTTTATTCCGGTGTTTTGGGGCCCTGTGATCCCGGGTAGCAACCCCAGACTCCTCCAGGGAAGATACCCGAGATGATTTTTCTCCTTGGACAATGCTCCATCTTCTGGGATGCATCTGAGATTCCTCCCAAGTGTCTCCCGCAGACATTTTTCCTGTGGTTTTGGTCCCTGTAATCCCGGGTAGCAAGCCCAGACTCCTCCAGGAAAGATACCCGGGATGATTTTTCTCCTTGGACAATGCTCTATACTCTGGGATGCATCCGAGACTTGTCGCAGCTATGTCCCTGAGTCTTTTTTCTCGCGGTTTATGGTTCTGTCATCCCAGGTAGCAACCCCAGACTCCTCCAGGGAAGATACCCGAGATGATTTTTCTCCTTGGACAATGCTCCATCCTCTGGGATGCATCTGAGATTCCTCCCAGGCGTCTCCCGCAGACATTTTTCCTGTTGTTTGGTTCCCTGTAATCCCGGGTAGCAACCCCAGACTCCTCCAGGGAAGATACCCGAGATGATTTTTCTCCTTGGACAAAGCTCCATCCTCTGGGAAGCATCCGAGACTCCTTGCAGGTATGTCCCTGATTGTTTATTCCGGTGTTTTGGGGCCCTGTGATCCCGGGTAGCAACCCCAGACTCCTCCAGGGAAGATAACCGAGATAATTTTTCTCCTTGGACAATGCTCCATCCTCTGGGAAACATCCGAAACTCCTTCCAGGTATGTCCCTTAGTCTTTATTCCGGTGGTTTAGCGCCCTGTCATCCTGGGTAGCAATCCCAGACTCCTCCAGGGAAGATACCCGAGATGATTTTTCTCCTTGGACAAAGCTCCATCCTCTGGGAAGCATCTGAGACTCCTTGCAGGTATGTCCCTGAGTGTTTATTCCGGTGTTTTGGGGCCCTGTGATCCCGGGTAGCAACCCCAGACTCCTCCAGGGAAGATACCCGAGATGATTTTTCTCCTTGGACAATGCTCCATCTTCTGGGATGCATCTGAGATTCCTCCCAGGCGTCTCCCGCAGACATTTTTCCCGTGGTTTGGGTCCCTTTAATCCCGGGTAGCAACCCCAGACTCCTCCAGGAAAGATATCCGGGATCATTTTTCTCCTTGGACAATGCTCCATCTTCTGGGATGCATCTGAGATTCCTCCCAGGCGTCTCCCGCAGACATTTTTCCTGTGGTTTGATTCCCTGTAATCCCGGGTAGCAACCCCAGACTCCTCCAGGAAAGATACCCGAGATGATTTTTCTCCTTGGACAATGCTCCATCTTCTGGGATGCATCTGAGATTCCTCCCAGGCGTCTCCCGCAGACATTTTTCCTGTGTTTTGGGTCCCTGTAATCCCGGGTAGCAACCCCAGACTCCTCCAGGGAAGATACCCGAGATGATTTTTCTCCTTGGACAATGCTCCATCTTCTGGGATGCATCTGAGATTCCTCCCAGGCGTCTCCCGCAGATATTTTTCCTGTGTTTTGGGTCCCTGTAATCCCGGGTAGCAACCCCAGACTCCTCCAGGGAAGATAATCGAGATGATTTTTCTCCTTGGACAAAGCTCCATCCTCTGGGAAGCATCCAAGAGTCCTTGCAGGTATGTCCCTGAGTGTTTATTCCGGTGTTTTGGGGCCCTGTGATCCCGGGTAGCAACCCCAGACTCCTCCAGGGAAGATACCCGAGATAATTTTTCTCCTTGGACAATGCTCCATCCTCTGGGAAGCATACAAAACTCCTTGCAGGTATGTCCCTGAGTTTTTATTCCGGTGTTTTGGGGCCCTGTGATCCCGGGTAGCAACCCCAGACTCCTCCAGGGAAGATACCCGAGATGATTTTTCTCCTTGGACAATGCTCCATCTTCTGGGATGCATCTGAGATTCCTCCCAAGTGTCTCCCGCAGACATTTTTCCTGTGGTTTTGGTCCCTGTAATCCCGGGTAGCAAGCCCAGACTCCTCCAGGAAAGATACCCGGGATGATTTTTCTCCTTGGACAATGCTCTATACTCTGGGATGCATCCGAGACTTGTCGCAGCTATGTCCCTGAGTCTTTTTCTCACGGTTTATGGTTCTGTCATCCCAGGTAGCAACCCCAGACTCCTCCAGACAAGACACCCAATATGATTTTTCTCTCTTGACAGTGGTCCATCCTGCGGGATCTACCCAGAATTCCTCCCAGGCTTCTCCCGCAGAGTTTTCTCCAGTGCTTTAGGGCCCTGTGATCCCGGGTAGCAACCCCAGACTCCTCCAGGGAAGATACCCGAGATGATTTTTCTCCTTGGACAATGCTCCATCCTCTGGGAAGCATCCAAGACTCCTTGCAGCTTTTTCCCTGAGTGTTTATTCCGGTGCTTTTGGGCCCTGTCATCCCGGGTAGCAACCCCAGACTCCTCCGTGGAAGATACCCAAGTTGATTTTTCTCCTCGGACTATTGTCCATCCTGCGGGATGCACCCGAGACTCCTCCCAGCTCTGTTTCTGAGTGTTTTCTTCCTGGGGTTTAGGGCCCTGTGATCCCGGGTAGCAACACCAGACTCCTCCAGGGAAGATACCCGAGATGATTTTTCTCTTTTGACAATGCTCCATCCTCTGGGATGCATCTGAGATTCCTCCCAGGCGTCTCCCGCAGACATTTTTCCTGTGGTTTGGTTCCCTGTAATCCCGGGTAGCAACCCCAGACTCCTCCAGGAAAGATACCCGAGATGATTTTTCTCCTAGGACAATGCTCCATCTTCTGGGATGCATCTGAGATTCCTCCCAGGCGTCTCCCGCAGACATTTTTCCTGTGTTTTGGGTCCCTGTAATCCCGGGTAGCAACCCCAGACTCCTCCAGGGAAGATAATCGAGATGATTTTTCTCCTTGGACAAAGCTAGATCCTCTGGGAAGCATCCTAGAGTCCTTGCAGGTATGTCCCTGAATGTTTATTCCGGTGTTTTGGGGCCCTGTGATCCCGGGTAGCAACCCCAGACTCCTCCAGGAAAGATACCCGAGATGATTTTTCTCCTGGGACAATGCTCCATCCTCTGGGAAGCATCCGAAACTCCTTGCAGGTATGTCCCTGAGTCTTTATTCCGGTGTTTTGGGGCCCTGTGATCCCGGGTAGCAACCCCAGACTCCTCCAGGGAAGATACCCGAGATGATTTTTCTCCTTGGACAAAGCTCCATCCTCTGGGAAGCATCCGAGACTCCTTGCAGGTATGTCCCTGAATGTTTATTCCGGTGTTTTGGGGCCCTGTGATCCCGGGTAGCAACCCCAGACTCCTCCAGGAAAGATACCCGAGATGATTTTTCTCCTGGGACAAAGCTCCATCTTCTGGGATGCATATGAGATTCCTCCCAGGCATCTCCCAGACATTTTTCCTGTGGTTTGGTTCCCTGTAATCCCGGGTAGCAACCCCAGACTCCTCCAGGGAAGATACCCGAGATGATTTTTCTCCTTGGACAAAGCTCCATCCTCTGGGAAGCATCCGAGACTTGTGGCAGCTATGTCCCTGAGTCTTTTTCTCACGGTTTATGGTTCTGTCATCCCAGGTAGCAACCCCAGACTCCTCCAGGGAAGACACCCAATATGATTTTTCTCTCTTGACAGTGGTCCATCCTGCGGGATCTACCCAGAATTCCTCCCAGGCGTCTCCCGCAGAGTTTTCTTCAGTGCTTTAGGGCCCTGTGATCCCGGGTAGCAACCCCAGACTCCTCCAGGGAAGACACCCGAGATGATTTTTCTCTTTGGACAATGCTCCATCTTCTGGGATGCATCTGAGATTCCTCCCAGGCGTCTCCCGCAGACATTTTTCCCATGGTTTGGGTCCCTTTAATCCCGGGTAGCAACCCCAGACTCCTCCAGGAAAGATATCCGGGATCATTTTTCTCCTTGGACAATGCTCCATCCTCTGGGATGCATCCGAGACTTGTCGCAGCTATGTCCCTGAGTCTTTTTTCTCAAGGTTTATGGTTCTGTCATCCCAGGTAGCAACCCCAGACTCCTCCAGGGAAGACACCCAATATGATTTTTCTCTCTTGACAGTGGTCTATCCTGCGGGATCTACCCAGAATTCCTCCCAGGCGTCTCCCGCAGAGTTTTCTCCAGTGCTTTAGGGCCCTGTGATCCCGGGTAGCAACCCCAGACTCCTCTAGGGAAGATACCCGAGATAATTTTTCTCCTTGGACAATGCTCCATCCTCTGGGAAGCATCCGAAACTCCTTGCAGGTATGTCCCTGAGTTTTTATTCCGGTGTTTTGGGGCCCTGTGATCCCGGGTAGCAACCCCAGACTCCTCCAGGGAAGATACCCGAGATGATTTTTCTCCTTGGACAATGCTCCATTTTCTGGGATGCATCTGAGATTCCTCCCAGGCGTCTCCCGCAGACATTTTTCCTGTGTTTTGGATCCTTGTAATCCCGGGTAGCAACCCCAGACTCCTCCAGGGAAGATACCCGAGATGATTTTTCTCCTTGGACAAAGCTCCATCCTCTGGGAAGCATCCGAGACTCCTTCCAGGTATGTCCCTGAGTCTTTATTCCGGTGGTTTAGCGCCCTGTCATCCTGGGTAGCAATCCCAGACTCCTCCAGGGAAGATACCCGAGATGAATTTTCTCCTTGGACAAAGCTCCATCCTCTGGGAAGCATGCGAGACTCCTTGCAGGTATGTCCCTGAGTGTTTATTCCGGTGTTTTGGGGCCCTGTGATCCCGGGTAGCAACCCCAGACTCCTCCAGGGAAGATACCCGAGATGATTTTTCTCCTTGGACAATGCTCCATCTTCTGGGATGCATCTGAGATTCCTCCCAGGCGTCTCCCGCAGACATTTTTCCTGTGTTTTGGGTCCCTGTAATCCCGGGTAGCAACCCCAGACTCCTCCAGGGAAGATACCCGAGATGATTTTTCTCCTTGGACAAAGCTCCATCCTCTGGGAAGCATCCGAGACTCCTTGCAGGTATGTCCCTGAGTGTTTATTCCGGTGTTTTGGGGCCCTGTGATCCCGGGTAGCAAACCCAGACTCCTCCAGGGAAGATACCCGAGATGATTTTTCTCCTGGGACAAAGCTCCATCTTCTGGGATGCATCTGAAATTCCTCCCAGGCATTTCCCAGACATTTTTCCTGTCGTTTGGTTCCCTGTAATCCCGGGTAGCAACCCCAGACTCCTCCAGGGAAGATACCCGAGATGATTTTTCTCCTTGGACAAAGCTCCATCCGCTGGGATGCATCCGAGACTTGTGGCAGCTATGTCCCTGAGTCTTTTTTCTCACGGTTTAGGGTTCTGTCATCCCAGGTAGCAACCCCAGACTCCTCCAGGGAAGACACCCAATATGATTTTTCTCTCTTGACAGTGGTCCATCCTGCGGGATCTACCCAGAATTCCTCCCAGGCGTCTCCCGCAGAGTTTTCTCCAGTGCTTTAGGGCCCTGTGATCCCGGGTAGCAACCCCAGACTCCTCCAGGGAAGATACCCGAGATGATTTTTCTCCTTGGACAATGCTCCATCTTCTGGGATACATCTGAGATTCCTCCCAGGCGTCTCCCACAGACTTTTTTCCTGTGGTTTGGGTCCCTGTAATCCCGGGTAGCAACCCCAGACTCCTCCAGGGAAGATACCCGAGATGATTTTTCTCCTTGGACAATTCTCCGTCTTCTGGGATGCATCTGAGATTCCTCCCAGGCGTCTCCCGCAAACATTTTTCCTGTGGTTTGGGTCCCTGTAATCCCGGGTAGCAACCCCAGACTCCTCCAGGGAAGATACCCGAGACGATTTTTCTCCTTGGACAAAGCTCCATCCTCTGGGATGCATCCGAGACTTGTCGCAGCTATGTCCCTGAGTTTTTTTCTCACGGTTTATGTTTCTGTCATCCCAGGTAGCAACCCCAGACTCCTCCAGGGAAGACACCCAATATGATTTTTCTCTCTTGACAGTGGTCCATCCTACGGGATCTACCCAGAATTCCTCCCAGGCGTCTCCCGCAGAGTTTTCTCCAGTGCTTTAGGGCCCTGTGATCCCGGGGAGCAACCCCAGACTCCTCTAGGGAAGATACCCGAGATAATTTTTCTACTTGGACAATGCTCCATCCTCTGGGAAGCATCCGAGACTCCTTCCAGGTATGTCCCTGAGTCTTTATTCCGGTGCTTTTGGGCCCTGTGATCCCGGGTAGCAACCCCAGACTCCTCCGTGGAAGATACCCAAGTTGATTTTTCTCCTTGGACTATTGTCCATCCTGCGGGATGCACCCGAGACTCCTCCCAGCTCTGTTTCTGAGTGTTTTCTTCCTGGGGTTTAGGGCCCTGTGATCCCGGGTAGCAACCCCAGACTCCTCCAGGGAAGATACCCGAGATGATTTTTCTCTTTGGACAATGCTCCATCCTCTGGGATGCATCTGAGATTCCTCCCAGGCGTCTCCCGCAGACATTTTTCCTCTGGTTTGGTTCCCTGTAATCCCGGGTAGCAACCCCAGACTCCTCCAGGGAAGATACCCGAGATGATTTTTCTCCTTGGACAATGCTCCATCTTCTGGGATGCATCTGAGATTCCTCCCAGGCGTCTCCCGCAAACATTTTTCCTGTGGTTTGGGTCCCTGTAATCCCGGGTAGCAACCCCAGACTCCTCCAGGGAAGATACCCGAGACGATTTTTCTCCTTGGACAAAGCTCCATCCTCTGGGAAGCATCCAAAACTCCTTGCAGGTATGTCCCTGATTGTTTATTCCGGTGTTTTGGGGCCCTGTGATCCCGGGTAGCAACCCCAGACTCCTCCAGGGAAGATACCCGAGATGATTTTTCTCCTTGAACAATGCTCCATCTTCTGGGATGCATCTGACATTCGTCCCAGGCGTCTCCCGCAAACATTTTTCCTGTGGTTTCGGTCCCTGTAATCCCGGGTAGCAACCGCAGACTCCTCCAGGGAAGATACCCGAGATGATTTTTCTCCTTGGACAAAGCTCCATCCTCTGGGAAGCATCCGAGACTCCTTCCAGGTATGTCCCTGAGTCTTTATTCCGGTGGTTGCGCGCCCTGTCATCCTGGGTAGCAATCCCAGACTCCTCCAGGGAAGATACCCGAGATGATTTTTCTCCTTGGACAAAGCTCCATCCTCTGGGAAGCATCCGAGACTCCTTCCAGGTATGTCCCTGAGTCCTTATTCCGGTGGTTTAGCGCCCTGTCATCCTGGGTAGCAATCCCAGAGTCCTCCAGGGAAGATACCCGAGATGATTTTTCTCCTTGGACAAAGCTCCATCCTCTGGGAAGCATCCGAGACTCCTTGCAGGTATGTCCCTGAGTGTTTATTCTGGTGTTTTGGGGCCCAGTGATCCCGGGTAGCAACCCCAGACTCCTCCAGGGAAGATACCCGAGATGATTTTTCTCCTTGGACAAAGCTCCATCCTCTGGGATGCATCCGAGACTTGTCGCAGCTATGTCCCTGAGTCTTTTTTCTCACGGTTTAGGGTTCTGTCATCCCAGGTAGCAACCCCAGACTCCTCCAGGGAAGACACCCAATATGATTTTTCTCTCTTGACAGTGGTCCATCCTGCGGGATCTACCCAGAATTCCTCCCAGGCGTCTCCCGCAGAGTTTTCTCCAGTGCTTTAGGGCCCTGTGATCCCAGGTAGGTACCCCAGACTCCTCCAGGGAAGATACCCGAGATGATTTTTCTCCTTGGACAATGCTCCATCCTCTGGGAAGCATCCAAGACTCCTTGCAGCTTTTTCCCTGAGTGTTTATTCCGGTGCTTTTGGGCCCTGTCATCCCGGGTAGCAACCCCAGACTCCTCCGTGGAAGATACCCAAGTTGATTTTTCTCCTTGGACTATTGTCCATCCTGCGGGATGCACCCGAGACTCCTCCCAGCTCTGTTTCTGAGTGTTTTCTTCCTGGGGTTTAGGGCCCTGTGATCCCGGGTAGCAACCCCAGACTCCTCCAGGGAAGATACCCGAGATGATTTTTCTCTTTGGACAATGCTCCATCCTCTGGGATGCATCTGAGGTTCCTCCCAGGCATCTCCCGCAGACATTTTTCCTGTGGTTTGGTTCCCTGTAATCCCGGGTAGCAACCCCAGACTCCTCCAGGAAAGATACCCGAGATGATTTTTCTCCTTGGACAATGCTCCATCTTCTGGGATGCATCTGAGATTCCTCCCAGGCGTCTCCCGCAGACTTTTTTCCTGTGGTTTGGGTCCCTGTAATCCCGGGTAGCAACCCCAGACTCCTCCAGGGAATATACCCGAGATGATTTTTCTCCTTGGACAAAGCTCCATCCTCTGGGAAGCATCCGAGACTCCTTGCAGCTATGTCCCTGATTGTTTATTCCAGTGTTTTGGGGCCCTGTGATCCCGGGTAGCAACCCCAGACTCCTCCAGGGAAGATACCCGAGATGATTTTTCTCCTTGGACAAAGCTCCATCCTCTGGGAAGCATCCGAGACTCCTTGCAGGTATGTCCCTGAATGTTTATTCCGGTGTTTTGGGGCCCTGTGATCCCGGGTAGCAACCCCAGACTCCTCCAGGGAAGATACCCGAGATGATTTTTCTCCTGGGACAAAGCTCCATCTTCTGGGATGCATATGAGATTCCTCCCAGGCATCTCCCAGACATTTTTCCTGTGGTTTGGGTCCCTGTAATCCCGGGTAGCAACCCCAGACTCCTCCAGGGAAGATACCCGAGATGATTTTTCTCCTTGGACAAAGCTCCATCCTCTGGGCTGCATCCGAGACTTGTCGCAGCTATGTCCCTGAGTCTTTTTCTCACGGTTTATGATTCTGTCATCTCAGGTAGCAACCCCAGACTCCTCCAGACAAGACACCCAATATGATTTTTCTCTCTTGACAGTGGTCCATCCTGCGGGATCTACCCAGAATTCCTCCCAGGCGTCTCCCGCAGAGTTTTCTCCAGTGCTTTAGGGCCCTGTGATCCCGGGTAGCAACCCCAGACTCCTCCAGGGAAGATACCCGAGATGATTTTTCTCCTTGGACAATGCTCCATCCTCTGGGAAGCATCCAAGACTCCTTGCAGCTTTTTCCCTGAGTGTTTATTCCGGTGCTTTTGGGCCCTGTCATCCTGGGTAGCAACCCCAGACTCCTCCGTGGAAGATACCCAAGTTGATTTTTCTCCTTGGACTATTGTCCATCCTGCGGGATGCACCCGAGACTCCTCCCAGCTCTGTTTCTGAGTGTTTTCTTCCTGGGGTTTAGGGCCCTGTGATCCCGGGTAGCAACCCCAGACTCCTCCAGGGAAGATACCCGAGATGATTTTTCTCTTTGGACAATGCTCCATCCTCTGGGATGCATCTGAGGTTCCTCCCAGGCATCTCCCGCAGACATTTTTCCTGTGGTTTGGTTCCCTGTAATCCCGGGTAGCAACCCCAGACTCCTCCAGGGAAGATACCCGAGATGATTTTTCTCCTTGAACAATGCTCCATCTTCTGGGATGCATCTGACATTCCTCCCAGGCGTCTCCCGCAAACATTTTTCCTGTGGTTTGGGTCCCTGTAATCCCGGGTAGCAACCCCAGACTCCTCCAGGGAAGACACCCAATATGATTTTTCTCTCTTGACAGTGGTCCATCCTGCGGGATCTACCCAGAATTCCTCCCAGGCGTCTCCCGCAGAGTTTTCTCCAGTGCTTTAGGGCCCTGTGATCCCGGGTAGCAACCCCAGACTCCTCCAGGGAAGATACCCGAGATGATTTTTCTCCTTGGACAATGCTCCATCCTCTGGGAAGCATCCGAGACTCCTTACAGCTTTGTCCCTGAGTGTTTATTCCAGTGCTTTAGGGCCCTGTGATCCCGGGTAGCAACCCCAGACTCCTCCAGGGAAGACACCCGAGATGATTTTTCTCCTTGGACAATGCTCCATCTTCTGGGATGCATCTGAGATTCCTCCCAGGCGTCTCCCGCAGACATTTTTCCCGTGGTTTGGGTCCCTTTAATCCCGGGTAGCAACCCCAGACTCCTCTAGGGAAGATACCCGAGATAATTTTTCTCCTTGGACAATGCTCCATCTTCTGGGATGCATCTGAGATTCCTCCCAGGCTTCTCCCGCAGACATTTTTCCTGTGGTTTGGGTCCCTGTAATCCCGGGTAGCAACCCCAGACTCCTCCAGGGAAGATACCCGAGATGATTTTTCTCCTTGGACAAAGCTCCATCCTCTGGGAAGCATCCGAGACTCCTTGCAGGTATGTCCCTGAGTGTTTATTCCGGTGTTTTGGGGCCCTGTGATCCCGGGAAGCAACCCCAGACTCCTCCAGGGAAGACACCCGAGATGATTTTTCTCCTTCGACAATGCTCCATCTTCTGGGATGCATCTGAGATTCCTCCCAGGCGTCTCCCGCAGACATTTTTCCCGTGGTTTGGGTCCCTTTAATCCCGGGTCGCAACCCCAGACTCCTCCAGGAAAGATATCCGGGATCATTTTTCTCCTTGGACAATGCTCCATCCTCTGGGATGCATCCGAGACTTGTCGCAGCTATGTCCCTGAGTCTTTTTTCTCACGGTTTATGGTTCTGTCATCCCAGGTAGCAACCCCAGACTCCTCCAGGGAAGACACCCAATATGATTTTTCTCTCTTGACAGTGGTCCATCCTGCGGGATCTACCCAGAATTCCTCCCAGGCGTCTCCCGCAGAGTTTTCTCCAGTGCTTTAGGGCCCTGTGATCCCGGGTAGCAACCCCAGACTCCTCTAGGGAAGATACCCGAGATAATTTTTCTCCTTGGACAATGCTCCATCCTCTGGGAAGCATCCGAAACTCCTTGCAGGTATGTCCCTGAGTTTTTATTCCGGTGTTTTGGGGCCCTGTAATCCCGGGTAGCAACCCCAGACTCCTCCAGGGAAGATACCCGAGATGATTTTTCTCCTTGGACAAAGCTCCATCCTCTGGGCTGCATCCGAGACTTGTCGCAGCTATGTCCCGGAGTCTTTTTCTCACGGTTTATGGTTCTGTCATCCCAGGTAGCAACCCCAGACTCCTCCAGGGAAGACACCCAATATGATTTTTCTCTCTTGACAGTGGTCCATCCTGCGGGATCTACCCAGAATTCCTCCCAGGCGTCTCCCGCAGAGTTTTCTCCAGTGCTTTAGGGCCCTGTGATCCCGGGTAGCAACCCCAGACTCCTCCAGGGAAGATACCCGAGATGATTTTTCTCCTTGGACAATGCTCCATCCTCTGGGAAGCATCCAAGACTCCTTGCAGCTTTTTCCCTGAGTGTTTATTCCGGTGCTTTTGGGCCCTGTCATCCCGGGTAGCAACCCCAGACTCCTCCGTGGAAGATACCCAAGTTGATTTTTCTCCTTGGACTATTGTCCATCCTGCGGGATGCACCCGAGACTCCTCCCAGCTCTGTTTCTGAGTGTTTTCTTCCTGGGGTTTAGGGCCCTGTGATCCCGGGTAGCAACCCCAGACTCCTCCAGGGAAGATACCCGAGATGATTTTTCTCCTTGGACAATGCTCCATCTTCTGGGATGCATCTGAGATTCCTTCCAGGCGTCTCCCGCAGACTTTTTTCCTGTGGTTTGGGTCCCTGTAATCCCGGGTAGCAACCCCAGACTCCTCCAGTAAAGATATCCGGGATCATTTTTCTCCTTGGACAAAGCTCCATCCTCTGGGAAGCATCCGAGACTTGTGGCAGCTATGTCCCTGAGTCTTTTTCTCACGGTTTATGGTTCTGTCATCCCAGTATAGCAACCCCAGACTCCTCCAGGGAAGACACCCAATATGATTTTTCTCTCTTGACAGTGGTCCATCCTGCGGGATCTACCCAGAATTCCTCCCAGGCGTCTCCCGCAGAGTTGTCTCCAGTGCTTTAGGGCCCTGTGATCCCGGGTAGCAACCCCAGACTCCTCCAGGGAAGATACCCGAGATGATTTTTCTCCTTGGACAATGCTCCATCCTCTGGGAAGCATCCGAGACTCCTTACAGCTTTGTCCCTGAGTGTTTATTCCAGTGCTTTAGGGCCCTGTGATCCCGGGTAGCAACCCCAGACTCCTCCAGGGAAGACACCCGAGATGATTTTTCTCCTTGGACAATGCTCCATCTTCTGGGATGCATCTGAGATTCCTCCCAGGCGTCTCCCGCAGACATTTTTCCCGTGGTTTGGGTCCCTTTAATCCCGGGTAGCAACCCCAGACTCCTCCAGGAAAGATATCCGGGATCATTTTTCTCCTTGGACAATGCTCCATCCTCTGTGATGCATCCGAGACTTGTCGCAGCTATGTCCCTGAGTCTTTTTCTCACGGTTTATGGTTCTGTCATCCCAGGTAGCAACCCCAGACTCCTCCAGGGAAGACACCCAATATGATTTTTCTCTCTTGACAGTGGTCCATCCTGCGGGATCTACCCAGAATTCCTCCCAGGCGTCTCCCGCAGAGTTTTCTCCAGTGCTTTAGGGCCCTGTGATCCCGGGTAGCAACCCCAGACTCCTCCAGGGAAGATACCCGAGATGATTTTTCTCCTTGGACAATGCTCCATCCTCTGGGAAGCATCCAAGACTCCTTGCAGCTTTTTCCCTGAGTGTTTATTCCGGTGCTTTTGGGCCCTTTCATCCCGGGTAGCAACCCCAGACTCCTCCGTGGAAGATACCCAAGTTGATTTTTCTCCTTGGACTATTGTCCATCCTGCGGGATGCACCCGAGACTCCTCCCAGCTCTGTTTCTGAGTGTTTTCTTCCTGGGGTTTAGGGCCCTGTGATCCCGGGTAGCAACCCCAGACTCCTCCAGGGAAGATACCCGAGATGATTTTTCTCTTTGGACAATGCTCCATCCTCTGGGATGCATCGGAGATTCCTCCCAGGCATCTCCCGCAGACATTTTTCCTGTGGTTTGGTTCCCTGTAATCCCGGGTAGCAACCCCAGACTCCTCCAGGAAAGATACCCGAGATGATTTTTCTCCTTGGACAATGCTCCATCTTCTGGGATGCATCTGAGATTCCTCCCAGGCGTCTCCCGCAGACATTTTTCCTGTGGTTTGGGTCCCTGTAATCCCGGGTAGCAACCCCAGACTCCTCCAGGGAATATACCCGAGATGATTTTTCTCCTTGGACAAAGCTCCATCCTCTGGGAAGCATCCGAGACTCCTTGCAGGTATGTCCCTGATTGTTTATTCCGGTGTTTTGGGGCCCTGTGATCCCGGGTAGCAACCCCAGACTCCTCCAGGGAATATACCCGAGATGATTTTTCTCCTTGGACAAAGCTCCATCCTCTGGGAAGCATCCGAGACTCCTTCCAGTCATGTCCCTGAGTCCTTATTCCGGTGGTTTAGCGCCCTGTCATCCTGGGTAGCAATCCCAGACTCCTCCAGGGAAGATACCCGAGATGATTTTTCTCCTTGGACAAAGCTCCATCCTCTGGGAAGCATCCGAGACTCCTTGCAGGTATGTCCCTGAGTGTTTATTCCGGTGTTTTGGGGCCCTGTGATCCCGGGTAGCAACCCCAGACTCCTCCAGGGAAGATACCCGAGATGATTTTTCTCCTGGGACAAAGCTCCATCTTCTGGGATGCATATGAGATTCCTCCCAGGCATCTCCCAGACATTTTTCCTGTGGTTTCGGTCCCTGTAATCCCGGGTAGCAACCCCAGACTCCTCCAGGGAAGATACCCGAGATGATTTTTCTCCTTGGACAAAGCTCCATCCTCTGGGAAGCATCCGAGACTTGTGGCAGCTATGTCCCTGAGTCTTTTTCTCACGGTTTATGGTTCTGTCATCCCAGGTAGCAACCCCAGACTCCTCCAGGGAAGACACCCAATATGATTTTTCTCTCTTGACAGTGGTCCATCCTGCGGGATCTACCCAGAATTCCTCCCAGGCGTCTCCCGCAGAGTTTTCTCCAGTGCTTTAGGGCCCTGTGATCCCGGGTAGCAACCCCAGACTCCTCCAGGGAAGATACCCGAGATGATTTTTCTCCTTGGACAATGCTCCATCTTCTGGGATACATCTGAGATTCCTCCCATGCGTCTCCCGCAGACATTTTTCCTGTGGTTTGGGTCCCTGTAATCCCGGGTAGCAATCCCAGACTCCTCCAGGGAAGATACCCGAGATGATTTTTCTCCTTGGACAATGCTCCATCTTCTGGGATGCATCTGAGATTCCTCCCAGGCGTCTCCCGCAAACATTTTTCCTGTGGTTTGGGTCCCTGTAATCCCGGGTAGCAACCCCAGACTCCTCCAGGGAAGATACCCGAGATGATTTTTCTCCTTGGACAAAGCTCCATCTCTGGGATGCATCTGAGATTCCTCCCAGGCGTCTCCCGCAAATATTTTTCCTGTAGTTTGGGTCCCTGTAATCCCGGGTAGCAACCCCAGACTCCTCCAGGGAAGATACCCGAGATGATTTTTCTCCTTGGACAATTCTCCATCCTCTGGGATGCATCCGAGACTTGTCGCAGCTATGTCCCTGAGTCTTTTTTCTCGCGGTTTAGGATTCTGTCATCCCAGGTAGCAACCCCAGACTCCTCCAGGGAAGACACCCAATATGATTTTTCTCTCTTGACAGTGGTCCATCCTGCGGGATCTACCCAGAATTCCTCCCAGGCGTCTCCCGCAGAGTTGTCTCCAGTGCTTTAGGGCCCTGTGATCCCGGGTAGCAACCCCAGACTCCTCCAGGGAAGATACCCGAGATGATTTTTCTCCTTGGACAATGCTCCATCCTCTGGGAAGCATCCGAGACTCCTTGCAGCTTTGTCCCTCAGTGTTTATTCCAGTGCTTTAGGGCCCTGTGATCCCGGGTAGCAACCCCAGACTCCTCCAGGGAATATACCCGAGATGATTTTTCTCCTTGGACAATGATCCATCTTCTGTGATGCATCTGAGATTCCTCCCAGGCATCTCCCACAGACATTTTTCCTGTGGTTTGGGTCCCTGTAATCCCGGGTAGCAACCCCAGACTCCTCCAGGGAAGATACCCGAGATGATTTTTCTCCTTGGACAATGCTCCATCCTCTGGGAAGCATCCGAGACTCCTTGCAGGTATGTCCCTGAGTGTTTATTCCGGTGCTTTTGGGGCCCTTTCATCCCGGGTAGCAACCCCAGACTCCTCCAGGGAAGACACCCAATATGATTTTTCTCTCTTGACAGTGGTCCATCCTGCGGGATCTATCCAGAATTCCTCCCAGGCGTCTCCCGCAGAGTTTTCTCCAGTGCTTTAGGGCCCTGTGATCCCGGGTAGCAACCCCAGACTCCTCCAGGGAAGATAACCCGAAATGATTTTTCTCCTTGGACAATGCTACATCCTCTGGGAAGCATCCGAGGCTCCTTGCAGCTTTTTCCCTGAGTGTTTATTTCGGTGCTTTTGGGCCCTGTCATCCCGGGTAGCAACCCCAGACTCCTCCGTGGAAGATACCCAAGTTGATTTTTCTCCTTGGACTATTGTCCATCCTGCGGGATGCACCCGAGACTCCTCCCAGCTCTGTTTCTGAGTGTTTTCTTCCTGGGGTTTAGGGCCCTGTGATCCCTGGTAGCAACCCCAGACTCCTCCAGGGAAGATACCCGAGATGATTTTTCTCCTGGGACAATGCTACATCCTCTGGGAAGCATCCGAGACTCCTTGCAGGTATGTCCCTGAGTGTTTATTCCGGTGTTTTGGGGCCCTGTGATCCCGGGTAGAAACCCCAGACTCCTCCAGGGAAGATACCCGAGATGATTTTTCTCCTTGGACAATGCTCCATCTTCTGGGATGCATCTGAGATTCCTTCCAGGCGTCTCCCGCAGACATTTTTCCCGTGGTTTGGGTCTCTTTAATTTCGGGGTAGCAACCCCAGACTCCTCCAGGGAAGATACCCGAGATGATTTTTCTCCTTGGACAATGCTCCATCTTCTGGGATGCATCTGAGATTCCTCCCAGGCGTCTCCCGCAGACATTTTTCCTGTGGTTTGGTTCCCTGTAATCCCGGGTAGCAACCCCAGACTCCTCCAGGAAAGATACCCGAGATGATTTTTCTCCTTGGACAATGCTCCATCCTCTGGGAAGCATCCGAGACTCCTTGCAGGTATGTCCCTGAGTGTTTATTCCGGTGTTTTGGGTCCCTGTGATCCCGGGTAGCAACCCCAGACTCCTCCAGGGAAGATACCCGAGATGATTTTTCTCCTTGGACAATGCTCCATCTTCTGGGATGCATCTGAGATTCCTCCCAGGCGTCTCCCGCAGACATTTTTCCTGTGGTTTGGGTCCCTGTAATCCCGGGTAGCAACCCCAGACTCCTCCAGGAAAGATATCCGGGATCATTTTTCTCCTTGGACAATGCTCCATCCTCTGGGATGCATCCGAGACTTGTCGCAGCTATGTCCCTGAGTCTTTTTTCTCACGGTTTATGGTTCTGTCATCCCAGGTAGCAACCCCAGACTCCTCCAGGGAAGACACCCAATATGATTTTTCTCCTTTACAATGCTCCATTCTCTGGGAAGCATCCGAGACTCCTTGCATGTATGTCCCTGAGTGTTTATTCCGGTGCTTTTGGGCCCTGTCATCCCGGGTAGCAACCCCAGACTCCTCCGTGGAAGATACCCGAGATGATTTTTCTCCTTGGACAATGCTCCATCCTGCGGGATGCACCCGAGACTCCTCCCAGCTCTGTTTCTGAGTGTTTTCTTCCTGGGGTTTAGGGCCCTGTGATCCCGGGTAGCAACCCCAGACTCCTCCAGGAAAGATACCCGAGATGATTTTTCTCTTTGGACAATGCTCCATCCTCTGGGAAGCATCCGAGACTCCTTGCAGGTATGTCACTGAGTGTTTATTCCGGTGCTTTTGGGCTCTGTCATCCTGGGTAGCCACCCCAGACTCCTCCAGGGAAGATACCCGAGATGATTTTTCTCCTTGGACAATGTTCCATCCTCTGGGTTTCACCCGAGACTCCTTCCAGGCTTCTGTTGTTGTCTTTTGTCATGTATTTTAGGGACCTCAGATCCCTGTAGGACCTCCAGACTCTCCAAAGGGAGATAACTGTGATGGTTTTTTCTCACTGGGAAGTAACCTATCATGTTTTTTCTCTTTTAGGCAAAGCTTTTTACCCCGCAATAAACCCATGGCTCCTTCCAGGCATCTCCCAGAGACTTTTGATCTCTAGTTGAGGGACCTGATATCACAGGTAGCTACCAAGACTCCTCCAAGGAAGCTTCCTTCTGTTTTGCCAATAGGTCTCTGTTCCTGTATCCATCCAACCCTCCCATTAGCGTTAGGTTAGGGTGTGCGTTCTGTATGAGAATCCCACAGCTCCAGGGACACGTGGCTGGAAAAGGTATGTCGAGAAGGGAACGGCATTGCACCAACATCGCTTCCTTGACACTGTGATGGTGTGCTCCCCCTCCCCGCCTTCCAACCTGACCTTTATCTCCCGTGACCCTGCCCAAGCACTAACACCCGTGGTGGTCACAATGGGCACGTGTACATGTGATGGCTGCCCCCGGCTCGATGTGGTTTCGGGGAAACACATAACACCACAGTAGCCAAGGGCTAACTTGAGCAGTGCTGGTACTGTGGCCAATATGCAGATATGACTATAGGTCAATCATCTCACCCACATCAATAGTGAACAGCCCGAGAGCCCTTTGAGCTCCCCTGCACGCCAGGATCTCCCCATGAGCGGGGACGCCTCTTAAGGTTACTCCTCGAGCTTCACAGATTCTTTGCCGCAACAGATCCTCGGTCAGTGATTAATAGCACGCAAAACTGTGAAATCTTAGCTAAGTGATAGAAAGGATTGATTGCACATATATAATCCCTTAGACATAAACCGTTGACCCAGTCTGGGACCAGGATTGGATCCAGCCGCACCCAGACTCCTCTCTGAGAAGGAGGTTAGAAAGCAAGGGGCTCCTTTCCGAACCTCAGCCCAACAGGAGGGTCTCCCTGGCAGTTCTGCCTGACCCTGTCCTCCATGCAGGAAATAACCAAGTGTACCTTGCCATCGAATCCTGCTAAAGCACTGTCGCATTTACTCTCAAACTTTGTTAAATCCCTGTTTTGTATCAATAAACGTGTCGCTGCTTCTCTCTACGAGTGAAGTGCATCACTCCATCCGCAACAGACACCTCTCTCCTCTGGGCCACCCGTGCTGCTGGGGACCTCAGCCTCAGCCCACGCTGCCATTAGCTGCCTGTCAGAGCGCTGCTACGGGATGGTGAAGGCAGGAACAGCTTTCCATCCTTGCTCCTTTTGGGTAGGAGCAGTCGCTGGATGTTTTCCATTTTGGAGCGGGGCTCTGGCGAGTGTGGGAGAGAGTGTTGGGAGCGTTACGGTGCAAGGAAAGCGCAGAGCCCCAGTGTTGGTCGGGCTGTGAAAGTGCTGCCAAGGGATAGTGAGGGCAAGCAGTCTAATATGACCGAACTGAATGAAACAATCCAGGAATTCTTTACTTACAGAATCTCACTTGGATACAGCCCACGCTGAGGGATGCTGGACTAAAGTCACACTCCTTTTCTTTGGAGGAATTCTGAAAGGAAAAGGAACCAAAGAACTGTTACACAATGTAAAATTCTATTGTACAGGAGAAGTTTATTTGTTTGCTTGCTTTAAGAACTAAAGGTGGTTTCAAACCCTAAAAATGCAAGGTAACCAAAGTACAGAACGAGATACCCGAGCTAAACAAAAGACATCTCTCTCGTCTGTGCTATCGCCTAGCAGCCAACTACTCCCCTCGATAAATATCACCGTCAGGAGGAGCCCAATTTGACCTCTCCCTGAATGGCAGCTGGACTGCACGCCAGGCGACTCTCCCCGTGGGCAGGGGCGACTCTCAAGGTTAGAGATTCCTTACCTGAGACTGAGAGCCTTCCTCACCCAAGGCGGAGAGATGCCTTAGCTGCGGCAGATCCTCAGTAAGTGACTGAGAGCGTGCTGAATTAGTACTAATGAGACATTACTAATCCATGCAGCTACTCAATATTATTGCAAACATTGTATAGATAATTCCGTTAGACATAAGCTGTTCTCCAAGTGTGAGACCGGGGCTCCATAAGGAGTTTAGAAGGCAAGGGGATCCACTCTGAACCTCGTGACTCAATGGGAGGGTCTTCCTTACTCTTTGCGTCTCCAGTCTCTGTGTGAATCAGCCTAACCTGCTTCTAACTCAGTTTTCCTTTGTATGTTTCTTCCAAGCGGTACTTAATCATAGAATGATCTGGGTCGTCTTCAATTGGATCTGGTTGCTCAGAGCCCCATCCAACCTGACCTGGAATGTTTCCAGGTATGGGCCATCTCCCACCTCTTTGGGCAACCTGGGCCAGTGTCTCCCCACCCTCATCATCAAAAAACATAATCTTCCCAGATGCCCCATCCCTGCTTATTGCAGGGGGTTGGACTCAACAACCTCTAAAGGTCCCTTCCAACCCAAATGATTCTATGACACTCTGATTTCACTGATGTTTCCCTGTTGGCTTCTGTTCCGTCAGAAGCCCCTGGCTCATCTCCATAAGACTCCGAGTCTGCTGCACCCAGCACGTCTCAGACCAACAGGCTGAGGGTCCTCGCTGGCGCCCCGTCCCCCTGACCTTAGCATGTTCCCGCAGCTTGTCATGGGCAAGCCTGATCCTATCCCTGACCCCTTCAAGCCTGATCCTATCCCTGACCCCTTCAAGTCTAGTTTAAAGCTCTGCCAATGAGCCCCACTGGCTCCTGAGCAAAGACCCTCTTCCCCCTTTCAGAAAGCTCAATCCCATCTGACCCCAGCAGGCCTGGCACCATGGAGGCCGCCCTATTTGTGCAAAAAAACGAAAATTGTGGTGGTGACAGCAGCCACGGAGCCAGGTATTAAGAGACAAGGTCCGTCTGTTCCTTCCAGTGTCGCTGTGCATAACTGGAAGGAGAGAGGAAAAATAGCCAGCGCTCCAGATTCCCTTACCACCCATCCCAAGGCCCTGAAGTCTCTCCGGATCGCCCTCGGACTACGCATTGTGACCTCGTGGCCACCCACAGGGAAGAGCAGCGCTGGGCAATAGTCCGAGGGCCGTACCAGGCCGGGAAGTTTCCTAGTGACGTCCTTAACCCGGGCCCAGGGGGGCAGCAGACTTCCCCAAGAGGAGGGTCTGCCCGGTGAGTCAGGGGTATGTGATAGAGACAATAACACATTGTGCACTGATTGACTAGCAGTGATTCATAACCTAAAGGAGAGGCCTGATAAACATGGACGAAGCAAGAAGTCTTGAGATTGCCAAGGACAGCTCCTGATAACGAATAAGAGTATGCCTTGAAAAGCGGCTGAAACCAACCCTGCGGTCTGGACAAAGACCAAAGAACTGAGTCTGCGCAAGGACAAAGAGTTACTTGCAGTGATGAAGAGGAATCATCAGCCTTCATGGTCACAACCCTCAGCGACCACCACCAGGAGGCATTGCGCAAGCGCAGTTGGGAGGAGTTTATGGAAATGACTTCTTAGAGCTAATTTTAATACGAAGTGGGGACAGGTTATGCATATGTATAGGCGTATTGGGAAATCTTATGATTATGTAATTAAGAACTATATATATTTGAGAAGGCCGCTGCATTGGGCGCGCACGATTGTGGTGGGGCGACCCCCCCGTGCTGCCCAGCGCTGAATAAACATACCCACTTTACAACCTTCCCGGTTGTGGAGTCTCTGGAGTTTCGTTTCCGCATGTCACCGGCAGATCCGGTCCTCTGTTCCCGTCCCCGTCTCCGGGAGGGCAGAGCGCGGCTCCAGCGGCCCCTCTCTCTCTCGCTCACGCTCCCGACTGCTCCTCAGCCTTTCTCCTTCCTCCCGCGGCTCTGCCGCCAGGCCGAGCGCACCGTCCCCCTGCTCCCCCCTCACGCTGCGCTGCTCTCCGCCGCGGAGCGGGCCGGCCCCGGAGCGGCTCCCTCGGCCACCGGCCGCTCCCTCCGCTGCGGCGCGTTTGAGCCTCCCGCCGTTGCCCGGGCAACGCCCAGGTCTCGCCAGCGGCTGTGGCGAGAGGTACCGGCTGCCGCTCGGCTCCGCTCGGCTCCGCTCGGCCCCGCTCGGATCGGCTCGTCATCTCGCGGCCCCTCTCGGCCGGTCAGGGCCGTCCCCGAGCGCGGCGGCGGGGCCGGGCTGGCGCAGGGCGGGCAGAGGAGCGGCGGGCGGAGGGGCCGAGCCGCCCCGGGAGGCGGCCGCGGGGCGCTCCCCTCCTGCGCTGCCCCGAGGTCCCGGCCGGTCCGGGGCAGCCGCTCGGTGTCCCTCGGGTCCCCGCTGTCCGGGCGTCGGGGCAGCCCCGGGGCTGGGCTGGGCTGGGGCCGGCTCCGTCCCGGCGGCCATCCCCCCCTCCTGCCTGCCCCGGGCCCCGCCGCACGGGCTCTGTGCCGCACACACCGTCCCGTCCGTACCCGCCCTCTCCCCCGCTGGGAGGGCGGTGGGGCCACCGCGGGGCGGGCAGAGCCCTGCGGGGCTGCGCCCGGGAGTCACCGAGCGCCGCAGGTTGCCCGATGCGGAGCGAAAGGAGCCCGAGGGGCCGCCCAGAGCAGCCCCCGCAGCGCAGCGGCACAGGCAGCGGCAGGAGGGGCAGCCCCCGGCCGGGGGAGCCCCCGTCGGGGCGGGTAAGTAGCACAGCCACGTCTGCGCAAGAGGAGCAACGCAGAAGCCTTTTCCCGCCCCGACTGCTCCCGCCAGCGAGCTCGGGGCCGGTGGCACTGACGGCGGCAGCCAGGAGCATCGGGCCCCGAGTCACCGGTGCCGACAGCACAGGCGCCGCTGGAGGCGTCCGCCTCTTCCCGCCCCGACGGGATGCCGAGGGCAAGAGCGGGAAGAGGCCCCCAGACGCAGCCCCGCTGCCTTGCTGCGGCTCCTCTGCTTCCAGTACCTTTCCCTTTCCTTCCACAAGGCCGCCGTATCTTCACCAATCTTGACTTTTTTCATGCTGGGAAGCAGAGGCCCGGCTCATACTAGAAACCTCTGCTGCTTCTTGGAGGGAATGAGTGTTTTCTGCCGGGGTAAGACTGATTAAAGACTGATTAAAATAACACCAAGTTCCAAGTTGCTGCTTCTTTTATTAGAATCCCATAGAACAGTTTTTCAAAGTCACATTGCCACTTTGTGACACGCAAGGATCAAAATCTTAAAGCTTGTTGCTCTTTTCCCCAAAACTCTAGGTTGTGCAGAAAAACACATTCCAACCCAACACCTTCAGTACATCAATTTGGAAACATAAACAAAGTAGCATTTCACTTAAAGCATTCACTAGCTGAGACAAGCCATGTGAAAAGCAGAGTTACACAAGAAACAATACCACCAAACAGTCACACTACAAGTTTACCTTTCCACAACAATCAGTGCTTCCAGGTCAGTTCTTTCCACCAAAAAGATGCTGGAGTGGCAAAAAGATGATGCTGGGGAAACAACAACAAGAGCACGTTACACTGGCAGTCCTTCTCTGAGAATTGTAATGACAAGGCCATTTCTGGCCACCAGAAAGACAAAACCCCAGCACAAAACAGACAGGGAAAGACTGAAAAAATAGAGACAACATAAAGAATAACTGGTGCACAGTGATGTTAATTTCAGTTTGCAATGGTGTCTTCAGGAGTGTTATGGTTTGAGAGACCCATAACAATCTGTTGTCATTTAGACAATCATTCTATCACCCGATGACCCCTCCCCACCTGGGAAAGGGAAATCGGGAAAAACAAGAAAACCCGAGAGCTGAAGTATAAACAGATTTAATAGAATAAGATTAGATAATTAACATTAACAGCACTAAAGAACTGATATTGATCCCGACACCAGTACAGAATATGCAAAGATTATACTCAGCCAATTCTATCAGTAGGAAGCTGTGCACTCCCAGCAGTGGACAGCTAATGTGGGACACTGCGAGCGCTACGGCTTCAGGAGGAAGGGAAGGCCTCAGGGCTCCGGCACCAGGGCACGAAGTTCTCAGGATGGCAGCCATCAAGGGAGAGAGAGAGAGCACTTCGCAGCAAACTTTCTAATTTATAATGAGTGTGACGTTGATGGTATGAAATAATCCTGTTGGCCAGCTTGGGTCAAGTGCCCGCGTCTCGCTCCTCCTCATCCCTGCACCTGGCTAGCTCGAAAACACTGAGACCTTGAGACCCACACACCATAGCTGGCTGTAAAGTAAATATTTTCACAAATTCAGACACTGGAGTCTTCTGAAAGTGCAGTTTTCCCAAGCATTAGAAGAGAAATTAGTCCTGTGTCTCTCAAACCAGGACATTCCACCCCTTATTTCATACCATATATATGACACACTCAAATTACTGTTGTATTAGTCCTCTCATATATATACACACAAATATATAATCCTCTAAAGCTATAAACTATTCCTCTAAAAGGTCTATTAAGTTTTTTAGTTGAAAACTAGGAGTTCCATCTATCACAATAGTCTTTTAGGGTAAGAACCAGTGATGTGGCATCGTCTCAGTTGTCAGATTGGGACCAGGCCTCCATACAGGACAACAGACGTGTAGAGTTGGGCGCAGCAATAAAACGTGTTGTGCTCACGGCTAGCATGTTCACTGTCGCTGGACGCCATTCGATGGAGTTTCATTACCGGTTTCATTACCACCATGTTATCCTGAAAAACACTTATTGAACACTGTTAGTGTTATGTGACAATTAACACCACACATTTTAAAATTAAGGATTCTCGCCCCAAATCAAATCTCCTAACGGGTACATCGAACTTCTCCATTTTCCTGCATCACCCACCAGGTATGCCCTGGTCCTTCAGCTAAAGCAACCCCACGAGTGGGCCTGCCTTTACCTGAGGCCGGGGTAACCCAGACTGTTTTCCCCAACATATTCTTTACATGCACCACAGGGACCTTGTCCCCTTCTACAGTAGGTAAAAGCTCTGACTGAGCCAGACCAGCTTGGCTGACAGTTCCCCTGGTGTTGACTAACCAGGTGGCTTTCGGTAAATGCTCATCCCACTTTTTAAATGTTCCAGCAGTCATTGCTTTCAAGGTAGTCTTCAGTAATCCATCACATCGTTCGACCTTCCCAGCAGCTGGTGCGTGGTAGGGGATATGATATATCCATTCAATACCATGTTCTTTAGCCCAGGCATCTATGAGATTATTTCGGAAGTGAGTCCCATTGTCCGACTCAATTCTCTCTGGAGTACCATGTCGCCACAACATTTGTCTTTCCAGGCCTAAAATAGTGCTATGGGCAGTGGCATGAGACACAGCATAAGTTTCCAGCCATCCGGTGGTTGCTTCCACCATTGTAAGCACATAGCACTTGCCCTGGCGGGTTTGTGGAAGGGAAATATAGTCACTTTGCCAGGCCTCTCCATACTTATATTTCAGCCACTGTTCCCCGTACCATAAAGGTTTTGACCGTTTAGCTTGCTTAATTTCAGCACGTTTCACATTCATAAATAACCTGTGATATATTATCCATAGTCAAATCCACCCCTCGGTCACGAGCCCATCTGTATGTCGCATCTCTTCCTTGATGACCTGAAGTGTCATGGGCCCACTGAGCTAAAAACAATTCACTATTACGTTGCCAATCCAAGTCTACTTGGGACACTTTAATTTTAGCAGCCTGATCCACCTGCTGGTTGATTTGTTGTTCCTCAGTGGCCCGACTCTTGGGTACATGGGCATCTACATGGCGTACCTTAACAGACAACTTTTCTAATCGGGCAGCAATATCTTGCCACAAATCAGCAGCCCAAATGGGTTTACCTCTGCGCTGCCAGTTACTCTTTTTCCACTCCTTTAACCATCCCCACAAGGCATGTGCCACCATCCATGAGTCAGTATAAAGATAAAGCACTGGCCACTTTTCTCGCTCGGCAATATTTAAAGCCAACTGGATGGCTTTCACTTCTGCAAACTGACTCGACTCACCCACTCCCTCAGCCACTTCTGCAACTCGTCGAGTGGGACTCCATACAGCAGCTTTCCACCTTCACTGGTTTCCTACAATACAACAAGATCCATCTGTGAATAGCGCATATTGCCTTTCATTTGCTGATAATTGATTATATGGTGGGGCTTCCTCAGCACGCACCACCCTCTCCTCTGGGGACCCGCCAAAATCTGTGCCTTGTGGCCAATCCGTGATCACCTCCAAAATTCCTGGACGATTAGGGTTCCCTATTCGAGCTCGCTGAGTAATTAGTGCGATCCATTTACTCCACGTCGCATCAGTGGCGTGATGTGTGGAAGGAGCCTTCCCTTTAAACATCCAGTTCAACACTGGCAACCGAGGCGCCGGGAGGAGCTGTGCTTCAGTACCAATTACCTCCGAAGCAGCTCCAACTCCTTCATATGCTGCCAATATCTCTTTCTCAGTAGTGGTATACCGAGCCTCTGATCCTCTATATGCTCGGCTCCAAAACCCACGGGGTCGGCCTCGAGTCTCTCCAGGTGCCCTTTGCCAGAGACTCCAGGTAGGGCCGTTCTCCCCCGCTGCAGTGTAGAGCACATTTTTTACATCTGGTCCAGTCCGAACTGGCCCAAGGGCTACTGCATGGACAATTTCCCGTTTAATTTGTTCAAAGGCTGATTGCTGCTCAGGGCCCCATTTAAAATCATTCTTCTTCCTCGTCACTTCATAGAGAGGGCTCACAATCTGACTGTAACCAGGAATATGCATTCTCCAGAAACCCACAACGCCTAAGAAGGTTTGTGTTTCCTTTTTGTTAGTAGGTGGTGACATAGCTGTTATTTTATTAATCACGTCCATTGGGATCTGACGACGCCCGTCTTGCCACTTAATTCCTAAAAACTGGATTTCTCGCGCAGGCCCCTTGACCTTACCTCGTTTGATGGCAAAACCAGCTTCCAGAAGGATTTGGATGACCTTCTCCCCTTTCTCAAAAACTTCTTCTGCTGTATTACCCCATACAATGATGTCGTCAATGTATTGCAGGTGTTCTGGAGCTCCACCCTTCTCCAGTGCAGTCTGGAAGTCCAGTGCAGTCCATGGCAAACAGTAGGGCTGTGTTTCCACCCCTGGGGCAGTCGATTCCAGGTGTACTGTACGCCCCTCCAGGTGAAAGCAAACTGTGGCCTGCACTCTGCCGCTAAAGGAATAGAGAAAAAGGCATTAGCAATGTCCATTGTAGCATACCACTCAGCTTCCTTTGACTCCAGCTCATAATGAAGTTCTAACATATCTGGGACGGCAGCACTCAATGGTGGTGTGACTTCATTCAGGCCACGATAGTCTACCGTCAGTCTCCATTCCCCATTAGGCTTTCGCACGGCCATATGGGACTGTTAAAGGGTGAACGAGTCCTACTGATCCCCCCTTGGCTTTCCAGCTGACGGATCAACTTCTGGATAGGGAGCAAAGAATCTCGATTAGTGCGATATTGTCGCCTATGCACCGTTGTAATAGCAACGGGCACCTTTTGTTCCTCAACCCTCAATAACCCCACAATAGAAGGGTCCTCTGACAGCCCAGGCAAAGTAGACAGTTGGATAACTTCCTCCATCTCCACCGCCGCTACACCAAACGCCCACCAGTACCCCCTCGGGTCCTTAAAATACCCTCTCCTGAAGTAATCAATGCCAAGAATGCATGGAGCACCTGGACCAGTCACAATGGGGAACTCTTCCCATTTATTCCCAGTTAGGCTCACTTCGGCCTCCAATACAGTCAGCTCTTGAGATCCCCCCATCACTCCAACAATCGTGATGGGTTCTGCCCCTCTATGATTTGACGGCATTATGGTGCACTGTGCACCAGTGTCCACCAAGGCCCTATACTTTTGTGGTTCTGATGTGCCAGGCCATCGAATCCACACAGTCCAATAAACTCGATTATCCCCCTCTTCCTCCTGGCCAGAGGCAGGACACCTCTACTTTCGACTAGAGGGTCCCTCAGTGCCATCCCTGACATCCACATGTCGTAAATCAGGTTCCGAAGCCCATCTGTGCTGTCTGGGGGACTGTCCACTGGAAACTGGAGCAGCATGTCTTCTGAAAGAATCCCTCCTTGGGGGTGTTTTACTCCGCAAGTCACGTACGCGTGTCTGTAATGCTGAAGTAGGTTTTCCATCCCACTGCTTCATGTTTTCCCCCCAATCACGCAAAGTAGCCCACAGAACACGTCGCGGTGTGCATCGTTTCCCTTGAACAGTTCTTTTAGGAAAACGTTTTTCCTTAACTGAGACACCAGCCTGGTCACACAACTTGTCCAACGCTGAAACACCGGCCCAGTCACGTAACCTGTCCAATGCTGAGACACCGTCCTGTGGGGTAGAAAAAAGATTATGTGCATAATGCTGCATGTCAGTATCCACATCACCCACCATCAGTGCCTCATCCTCTTTCCAACGAAAGAATGCCAATCCATGAGCGTACGCTGCCGGTGCACTCAGTACCCACTTGCGCCAAATGGGTCCAGTAATTTTGAGTCCATCTGGATTTAATGATGCCTGCAGGTTGTCCAAATCAGTAAAAATCATCTCTCTCACAGCTATTTCCCTCAGATTCTGAACACCTCTCTCAATAGTTGTCCACTTGGATGGGCAGTATGGGATAGCGTCCTTATAGGAATACCTGCTCCTCACACTTAACAGGAGTCGCCTCCAGAGGGTGAGGGATTCTGGCGGTCCTCCAAGAGCCCTGTCAATACCCGAATCTCTAGCTAATGGTCCCAGCCGCTTGGCTTCTCTACCATGTCAGTTCAAACTATCAGCTCTAGTATCCCAGCATCGGAGTAGCCAAGGAATCACTTGCTCGCCTTCCTGACGGCCATAATCCTTACGTATGTCATGCACCTCACTAAGGGTTAATGATCGAGTAGTCTCCTCTGTCACTTCGTTGTATGATGTCCCTGGTTGCCCATTGCTGTCTGGCCCTACTGCACGTTTCCTCTAATGTACAGGGTTGACTGATACTGGCACCGACTGTGTCTGTAGCTCAGCTGCATCAGCCATCACCACGGTCAGAGTAGGTCTGGTCCTTGTTGCAGCTGCGGGTGCTGTCGTGGGAGGCGGTGGGGTCTGGATGGGATCAGTGTCTGTCACAGGGCCAGCAGGGGCTGCGCAGGGATGAGGTATGTCGCGGGGGCTGTGCAGGCGCGATGTCCGTCGGGGGGGCTGGCGGGGTCTGTGCCGGTACGGTGTACAGCAGGGGGGGTCGGTGGGGACTGTCGTAGGAGCCAGCAGGATCTCAGCCTGCAGAGTCTGGATGGGATCACTGCCTGCCATAGAGGCCGGCGGCGGCTGTGGCCGGTAGGAGCCGGCGCGGTCTCTGCCGGACGTTTCCCTCTACTGCAGATCCAGACAATAAAACAGATCAAACCCTCAAAACTTAACAACCCAAGCACAACAATCAAAATATTCCAAGGGTATTCCAAACTCTCAAAAACTGTTACTATTGATGACATCAGTACCTACAAATTCTCAAGAGACATCCCCTCCTTTGCTAAATGGCCTGTAACATAACCCAAGGTATAATTATGCACAATGGTCAGCAAAGGACTCCCACCGTCCAGAGGTGGGTCTGACCGCTGTGATTCTCGAGATGTCATTACATAGGTGACAAATAACGGAAAGATTACAAATGACCCGATAACGTAGCAAAATACCGCCACACAAAATAACAAGGCAATGTTTTTGAATCCAAACTGAGAAACGATAAGCTGCCTTAAAGGAGAGAGAAACAGCAATGACCTCCCCCACAGCTCTGATAGCTCCTGACCTAAGTTTATACAAAGATAGCGGAGAACTCTGACCAGGTTCCTTTGAAACCATTCCAACAGAGTCATAGTGACTTTTTAATGAATCCAATCAAATCTGTTTAAAACTTCAACCCTTCAGAACTCTCCAATTAAAACTTATAGTTCTCACAGCACTATTTAAATTAAGCGCAAAATATCACACTGAGTGCCAAACTTGTTACAATACCACGTTGGGCGCCAAATTTGTTATGGTTTGAGAGACCCATAACAATTTGTTGTCATTTAGACAATCATTCTATCACCCGATGACCCCTCCCCACCTGGGAAAGGGAAATCGGGAAAAACAAGAAAACCCGAGAGCTGAAGTATAAACAGATTTAATAGAATAAGATTAGATAATTAACATTAACAGCACTAAAGAACTGATATTGATCCCGACACCAATACAGAATATGCAAAGATTATACTCAGCCAATTCTATCAGTAGGAAGCTGTGCACTCCCAGCAGTGGACAGTTAATGTGGGACACTGCGAGTGCTACGGCTTCAGGAGGAAGGGAAGGCCTCAGGGCTCCGGCACCAGGGCATGAAGTTCTCAGGATGGCAGCCATCAAGGGAGAGAGAGAGAGCACTTCGCAGCAAACTTTCTAATTTATAATGAGTGTGACGTTGATGGTATGAAATAATCCTGTTGGCCAGCTTGGGTCAAGTGCCCGCGTCTCGCTCCTCCTCATCCCTGCACCTGGCGAGCTCGAAAACACTGAGACCTTGAGACCCACACACCATAGCTGGCTGTAAAGTAAATATTTTCACAAATTCAGACACTGGAGTCTTCTGAAAGTGCAGTTTTCCCAAGCATTAGAAGAGAAATTAGTCCTGTGTCTCTCAAACCAGGACACCTTTCGATGAGGCAAATCCCTTAACGCTCTCTCAAATTGTCGGTTCTTTACCTCCACGGGGAACTTGTGGCCTTTTATTGTCATAGTGTGTGACCAGAACAAGCCCAGCCATTCCTCATTCCATCCTTAAAAGCCTTCAGCATTTCACTCGGGTAACCTCCCTGTCCCGCTTCCGTCCCTCAACAATTCTTAGGAGGGAGACTCAGAAATTAGGTCTTGTGGTTCTCATTGAAACACCCATTAATTCATACAACCAAAACCCAGCCAAATGAAAAGGCTATGTTAAATCTCAGCCCCGAGGGAAAAGAAATGTGCCCGACGAGGGGCTAAAAGGCGCTCTGGCAGACCTCCACCCCCCTCCAAACTGCAGTTTGCTCTTGAAAACTGATGAGTTTTCTTCCTCTGCGGCCCTAGCGAGGCTGTAGATTTTTCCACCCTGCAGGGAAAGAAACAATCCTCAAAAGCAGATGTTATTCTGCCTGCAAGGAAAGCTTTAAAATAGGCATTCTGCCTTTAACAAAAGAAAAATAAAGGGAACATCTGAGTTGGTTTCTCCATGAAAATAACACTTTGCACTTGCACAGCAAAGCAACGCTCATTAACCAATCTCATAAAGCTTCGCAGGCATTAAGAAACACCTGCGTGCACCCTGTAAGCACACGTGTAAAGAGGAATCGCCATTTCCACACCGCAACTATATCAAACCGCATTATTTCTCTCACAAGCCATGATGGAAACGGGCCACGCTCCCATTCCTCGACTCACGAGCTCCGGCAATGACGGGATCATGCCGACCCTCAGCCGCTGCGGGCATCAGTTCTTCCAATCACCCGCTGCAGGGTCAGCGACAGGAATCTGGGAGCAGGAAGGGGATTGTATCAGCCAGGCTCCCCAAAATCCCCCGCAGTTACGAGGAATGCAAATCTTAGGCTCCCCTAAGCCACCAGATTTCACATCGTGACCGCCACAGTAACACCAGAGCAGTTTTTAAGCAGCACCGACAGGGTTTAACCTCCGCACCTGAGAAAGTCCCTGTCCTGAGGGCTGCCGGTCCCCTCGGCCCAACGCAGGAGGCAGCAGCAAACCCCTCCAGAGAGGGCAAGAGGCGCTTGGAAGAGTGACATCCAGCTAATAACCAAAAAGCACTTAAACCAACCCCAGACTTTGGAGATATTTAGGCCCCGAGCCAGCCGCAGCACGTTGCTCAGTAAGGCACACTTCCACAACTACCCTTAATTAACTGTGACCTCCAGAGCCTCATCTCTGAAGGTGAGAAAGTCGTTTGGTTGACTCTTGATGTCCCTTTCTGTCCCACAGGCAACGAGACACCAAGTATTTCCACTTGAGAGCGCAGTTCCCCTTCCACGGGCACCGAGCTCGCTCTGCAGCTTTGGATTACCACCGACCTTCAATGTAACAAATTCTACCATTCTTCCACCCCTCTTTCTTGGGAAAAGACAGAGGGAACGAGACAACTCCAAACCGCTCTCTTTTATTTGATTTGCAGTGATCTGACAACCCCAGCCCTTCCCGCTGCCTTAGGCTTTGGGAAACAATTCAAGGGTCCTCAGCCACGAGTAAGGAACGAGCTGTTATTCATGGGCGAATCAGTAGACACACCAGTCCTGATCATTAGGAGAAAGTCTTATTTTTCAGTCATGGATTTTCACGGGTTTTGTTTTCAGGCCACCCAAACAGGGTGCGCTTTTATAGCCATCAGCAATTAAATTCTCTGTCCCCTCCAGAAAAGCCTTTTCCTAAAGGCGCTCTCCTTCCAAGGGCAGACCCACAAAAAGAAGCCCACACTGCTTAATCCATTTCACAGAGAATTTCAAATGCAAACAACAATTAAACAGGATGTATTTTCCCCGCTGCAGGGAAAGCCAGTAATACAAACCTTTGCAACATATTTAGCAAATCTATCATTTTAATGCCTTTGCATTTCCCACTTCCAGCTGGAGAGCAGGTTGCAAGGACTCATAACAAAAAACAAACCAACAGAACATATTCCTGTCTAGGGTGTAATTTTATGATAGTGAAGTTCCTGCAAAACAGAGGTGTTATGATTGTTACCGACTTCTTCAGCCTTATCGATTTGAACATCTTTTTACAGGTACAAAGAAACAAGAAACATTTTTGAGGTACAAAATAACCCCACTTATTCACCTCTGTACCCCAAAGATCTTTTCATGACACAGATTGTGCCACCAATACACAGCTGCTAAATATCCCCGGCTGCTGCCAATCTGTAAAGAAACCTCCAAAATACAAGAGAACGCTGAGCCCGGTGCGGTGACAGCGCAGCCAGGGCTGTGAGTCGGAGCTGGAAGAAGTCGCAGCCCCTGAGGTTGAAATCAGCCCCACGTTTAGGCACAACCCGGGGTTTTAAGCCTCACTACAAACCAGACCCCCGCTTTTGAAAAACACAGGGAGATTCACCTCGAAATGAACCATGTTCTCGATGCCAAAGGGGCACTGGTCCATGGCCGCCGCCGCCCTTAGGGCCAGTTCCATGGGGCTTCGCTTGACCTGGAGCAGAACTCGCGGGCGTGAGGACAATGACTTCCCTAAACAAAACCTAAAAAAAGGAAAAGTTAAATAAGATTTACTTAAATAAATAAAATATAAATAAATAAATAAATAAATAAGTGACTGTCTGCAAAGCCCGTGCGAATACTACAGACGTCAGTAATGCAGCTCGGTTACAAATGCGCTAAGCTATAAAGCCACTCTGTGGAGATCTCTAAGTGTCCCGGGGAAGTGTTCGAATCTTACCCAGGAGCGCCCTTCTGGGGGGAAGAGAGGCTCAGGCCGCCGACGGGTACCTGAGGCCCGGGCAGGCTGTGAGGGAGCCCTCCTCCACTGGTTCACCACGGGGTCTTCCCTCGCGTGCCATTGGCCAGGGCTGAGCCAATCAGCGGAGCCGGTGTTGGGCTGTCAGTCACAGCCATCCGGGGGCGGGGCCGAGGGGCCTGAGAAGAAGAGGGCCTGAGGAGAGGGAGGGGTGTGGGTTGCAGCACCTTGAGTTGGAATTGCCTTTGTGTGTGAGAGAGGAGTCTGTTAATTTAATCTTGTGCATATAGGCAGGGCCTTGAGAGTGCTACTGTGCAGTCCCCAAGTTGGTGGGTGTCTGCTTTTCTGTGTGTTTGTGACTGACCTTTCTTGTTTCTTTGAGTCAGGAAAATCTTGATATGTACTCCGGAGGGAAGAAAGAAATACAAAGAACTGAGAAAGACAGTGCTGCCAGTCAAAGGTTGGTTCTGGTTTTAAATTGTCTCAACTCTCTTCTAGCCATGAGCCTTGTTAGGAATTTTCGGGCCGCAAGGGGCGCGTGAGCAGCCCCTCCTGAGCAAGCGTGGAGACGGGCAGGGGAGAGGACAGGGCTGTTTGTTCTTGCTGTGAGCAGGGGACAGTGGGTGGAAGCTGCTTTGTGGACATACAGTGAAGAGCTGCCATCATGGTACTCGGTGGGAAGTCCCACGAGGAAGGAGGCTGCATCAAGAAAGGCCGTATGAACTGCATGTGTGCAGTGACGGAAACAGCTTCAGGGTGCCGAGGCCACCGCTAGTTGTGATTAAGGCAGTGAGTGAGATGGTCCTTGTGGGCGCTTTCCAAGTGCCTCGGAATGGGGCAGGACTGCTCGTAGGGACAGAAAATGCTGTGGCAGTGGTTGAGCTGCTCAGATCTCGACAGTCCTCCTCTTGTGGTTTTTCGTTCTCCTTAAAAGAGCGGGTGTGTGCTTTTTCACTTGTGCTGGGCAGTGATTAAAAAAGAAAAAAACAAAAACTCTTGAAACTTCCTGTGAAATTAGGGGTGGCTGAGACACATTACATTTCTCACCTCTTTCACTAACTATGCTGCTTTCTCTGAAACTTGTTTGTATCCTTATTCTAAATGGTTTGGCTTCAGTAGAGCCAGGACACCCTAAGATCCAGTTTTGGGGCCAGTTGTCTCTTGTCAGGCAGAGATGTCCACGTCGACATCGGTGAGTGATGGTTTGGAGATGTTTCAGACCGGTGGTAATGACAGTAGAAGATACTTTGTATTATCTGTCATATACTTTGTATTATACATAGTATAACACTTTGTTATTATATTATATTATAATACTTTGTATTAGCTGTCAGCTTTCTTTGCAACACAGTGTTTGTGGGTCGCTGACAAGAGGCTCCTGGAGGTGTTGGCTGAGATTCTATAATGGGAATTCTTTTGTTCTGGGGCTGAAGTCCAAATCGCCCTCTCATGGTGTGCGACTACGTAAGCTCTTCTTAAAAGGGAAGATCCTTGCGGTAGCGGGAGAGCCTGTTTGGCAGGTGTAGTAGTTTGGGGACAGAGTCGCATTGTGGGCTGGGCCTTGGGGGGTGGGGGCTGTTTGTGCCCCGAGCCCTTGGCCCGGTGCTCACAGCTGGAACAGGCTCTGCAAAATCCTGCTGGAAGGAGCTAGATGAGGGACCTGTGGCCGAGCCGGGGGAGAGGAAGAACCCCTGGAGCGGCCTGGGGACCTGCGGCAAAGCTGCCTTCAAATCAGCTCTTCCCAGGAGGCACTGAGTGCTGTGGTTCTCCTTCAGGAAGCACGGTACGCACCAAGCACAGCCAGAGCTGTTGCTGTGCCAAGAGAAGACTTCCCGCCATGCTGGGGCTGATGGTGACAGTTCCCACCAGCTGTGCATCTCAGGCAGGTGCTGGTAAGATGCCACAGAGGGGGCAACCGCCTGGCTGTCACTTCTCTTGCAGGTTTAAGAGCAGAAGAGAGGCAGGATGAGAGGGTGCATGAGGTGCAAAAGCTCATCAGACAGCTGGCGCAGTAACGATGAGAGCAGAAGGAGATGCAGGTGATGTGGCTGGGACAATGCTTCTGAGGTACCATCTGCCACACAAACACAGAGACAGCCGGAGATGTTGGGATGTCATGGAGCAGGTGAGAAAGGTGCCTGGGAGAGGGGAGAGCCTGGGGAAGTGGGAGACAGAAATGGAGAGGGAGATGGAGGGGCAAAATCTTGGGGGTTGGCAGTAAGGGTGCTCCTGCTGTGCAGGTGCTTGTGAGGTCACTGGTGGCTGAGCAGGATTTAAGGCAGGAGTAGGCCCTGGCTTGTGCAGCTGCTTGTGCTGCCACAGCTGGGTGAGTAGGTGATAGTGTAGAAGGTCACACCTGGCTTGTTCATGTGCTTGTGCTGTCCCATGTGCCTGAAGAGGTGCCTGCCTGAGGGCAGGAGCAGGACCTGGCTTGTGCAGCTGCTTGTAATGTCATCTGTGTTTGAGTAGGTGTTAGGGCAGGAGAAGCCTCTGGCTTGTTGTTTCAGGAATTACGCAGCCGCCAGCGAGACTGTGGTAGGAATTATGTGTGTGCCACCCCAACAGGGCTCAGCCCCATGTTGCCCCTCGCAGAAGACGAGTCGCCAGTCTGCTGAGTAACTCGGTGGTTTATTTACCCGACACGCAGAGCAGTTCAAGCTGTTGCCTCCAGGGAGGGACCCCTACTGCAGATTGCGCACCCCAATTATACCCTTACAGACAGATTCCCCAGAAAATACCGCCCATCACCCAATGCCCAAGTGCAATCGCTTCATTCTGGTTGGTGGTCTCTTGATTTCTTATTGGTTTTCTGGGTGGCCACCTTCTGAAGTTACCTCATTCTCTCAGAATTGTCTCCTTGCTCCTTTTTCAGAAGGAATCACTGATGTTCCCTTTCTCAGCCGGGGTCAAAGGCTTCTTTCCAGCAGTGTCATTTCTCCTTCCAGGAAAGCAGCTGGGCATGAGAATTGTCTTGCCTTGTCCCATCGTTAGGCAGGACAACCAGACAGTGCCAGGGAGGGATCTCCTTTACCCCTGAGAAGGGAAGGGATTCAGCTGAGTCAATTGAGGCACCTCCTCTGGTGTTTTCAGTCCTGGGGACAGGAAGGAACTCGGTTCCCTCCCATGCACACTACATATACATCAAAGGAGGTGGGATTCCTCTTGCCTCAGCTCAGGTGTGCACAACACAGCCGCCCTGGTGGGAGCTCCTTGTCTGGGCTCTGCTGCTAATGACTGGAGGTGGAGGGCAGTGGTGAGCTGCTCAGACACAAACACCTGGTGACATGGGAGGTACTGAGTTGGTCCAGGGTACGTGCAGGGAACTGCAAGCTCTAAGGGAGCAACTCTGAGAGACGGGGCAACATCTAGGGGCATCTCCTTGGAGGTTGTTGGGAAATTCCTTTGTCCAACTGAGATGACAGCAGATGCCAAAATTTAGAGCAACTGCACCTTTTGCTACTCATTATGTTCAGGGCTCCATCACGCATAACAGTCACTTGGAAGGACAAATGCCATAGCCTTCAAGAGACCTTCCCCCAACACCTTGCTCTATCTTTCCCCAACTTTTATTGCTGAGCACGACGTCCTATGGTGTGAGATATCCCTTTGGTCAGTTGGGGTCAGCTGTCCCGTCTGTGTCCTCTCCCAGCTTCTTGCCCACCCCCAGGCTAGTTGCTGGTGGGTCAGCATGAGAGGCAGAGAAGGCCTTGCTGCTGTGCAAGCCCTGTTCAGCGACAGCTAAAACTGCGTTGTGTTATCAGGACTGTTTTGGTCACGGATCCAAAACAGGGCACCATTTGGGCTGCTGTGGAGCAAACTAACTCCGTCCCAGGCAAAAGCAGTGCCGTAAAGCCCATCCTACTCCTGCCGCAGCAGCCACACGCAGCAGAGAGGAGTGTTGGAGCACGCTGGAGAGGCCGATGCATCCCAGAGGCATTTGATGCCCTCTCTCGTAACTGCCCAGCCGCAGCCCACCCCTAAACCCCACCTGCCCGGACGGGCTGCCAGTGGCAGAGACATACTGGTGCAGGGGGCAGTTGGGATTTTTGGGAAAGGACTGGGGAAAAAGGGGATCGCTGATTCCCAGGACAAGATGGGAAACCTATTTCCTCTCTACCCAGCTGTGCCCCCTCCCTGCAGGTGTCATAACACACCTTCACGTGACACAGGCTGATGGCACAGGGAGGTCACCCCAGCAAAGCAGCATTGCCAGGACTTCCCGGCGAGGCCTGGGCACTGCTGAGGGGCTCCCTACTGCTTCCCTTCAGATCTGCTGCACAGCCAGGAGCGGGGTCAGGAGGCAGCGGGGCTGTGCTGGGGGACCCTTGCTGACAGGCAGAGCAGGAGCACGTCGGAGAGGAGTTTTGGGCAGGGAGCTGCAAAGAGCATCCCTTTTCCCTGAGCTGAGGGCAAGCAGCAAGCGCGAGGGAGGGCTGCTGCACTGTGGCCGTCAGCTTGGAGCTGAGCTGCTTGTTCCCCACGCATTCCCAAAGTGAGTGCGGTTCTTCTGCAGCCCTCGAGTGAGCGAGCGGGTGGCTTGCCAGCTCCTGCTTAGGAGCACGCGTTGTAGGGGCTCAACACTAGGCGCCGAGTCAGGGATCAGTCCTGAAGGGACTGCTTTCTGTTTAACTAATGCTGAGTTTGGGCTGCGTGTGTATTCTCCTGGAGTGACTGGACATCGTGATCGCATTTCTCGCAGCCAGCCTGCTGTCATTGCCAGCAGAGAGAACCAAGTGCAGATGGAGAGGACACAGAGAGGCAAGTTTTCTGGTGTTGGGGGGAGATTGCCAATAAAAGGCGTGCATGGCCCCAAAGGGAGAGGGATGCCACGCCTCACATGACAGCCAGGAGGACTAGTGCTGGGGAGCTGCAGAGGGTAGGGATCAGCCCTCTTCAAGCCTGTGTCATCATTTGCTTTCCAGGTTTAAGTTGCAGCCATGCAGGAGAGCCATCCCCTTTGGACACTGTGGCTGTAGGGACTCTGGAGGTCCCCAACACGTGCCATATGGTTTTCATGAGCTTGTTTGCCTCATCGCAGGCCTCTGAGTGGGGAAGACGGCAGATGCTGAGTGCACCCCGCATCACTTTGCTTGCCCTTACAGCAGACCTGAGGTGCAGTCCTCTCCCATCCTCCTGAAGGGGCTCAGGGCTCATCCCCCCTTGCCATGGGAAACGGCCCCACCTCCCCCGCTTCTTCTGCCAGCCTGGGAAGCTTTGATCCCAGATGCACACGGGAGGCCAACCTGCCCCGTGCTCGTGCCGCCTCCTCCTGGTGTCTCTTTGCAGTGCGCTCCCCCCGTGTCCAGGCAGCTCCCCCAGGACCAAGGAGGCGGGCAGGCAGGAGCCAGCTCCTCCAGCCAGGCCCACCGTGGCCCTCCCATCCTCTGAAAACTGCAAGAGAGCACTGCAGGTACGTGCCCTGCCTTGCTTTAACTGCTGTGCTGTCTGAGACTCGGCAAAGGCCTCTTTGTGCAGAGAGCCATCCTGAAAGGATCCCTTGGCCTGCATTCATTGTCACCTCCTTCAGATCTGCTTCACGACAAGGAAGGTGCTGCATGCCCTTCCTGCCTTTTATTGCCCCCTGAGTGGTCAGGGAAACCTTACTGTGGACAGGGGCTATGGGAAATGTGCGAGTCCTTTCCAGGTGGTTGGCAGTGGAGGTCTTGGTCACTCTGCTGTGTTTTGCCAGGACTTGAGGAGCCTGGCATGACTCCACGGCCCCTGATCTGTCAGGGGCAAAGCGCTGCCGACCGAGCGGCTGAGGCAGGGGCACCAACACAGGTCAGAGCCAAAGGAAGCCCCTCCAGGACCCAAGACTAATCCTGCCTCCTGCTGAGGAGGAGGTCAGGAGCTGTCTGCAGAGTGGGACGGGTTGAAGATGCCGTGACAGGAGCGGCAGGAACAAGCGAGGGCCGAATGGGGGGCGTGGGAAGCCTGGCCTGCAGGGGAGGACCGACAGCTGCCCCAGGTACGGGCAGCCATTGACAGCAATGCGACAGCAGCCACCCTCTCTGTCGCGGCAGCCGGGGTGGCAGGTCTGTGGGGGTGGGAGCACGACTGACCCCCAGCTGCAGGGCAGGGCTTTGCCTGCTCAGCCCCGTGCAGGAGAGGTGGGCAGCAGGGTGCGAGGGGCAAAGCAGCCGCCATCCGTGAGGACGGGCACGTGGTGCCGAGTCTCCCAGCTCCCAGGTCCTGCTGCAGGCTCCTTTCAGGAGGTCCTCTGGGAAAGGGCACCTCTGTTTGCTGTCTGGTTTGCTGAGAACGTCTCCTCTTTGGCAGGCACTCGGCACTGGAGGCACTTGGACTCCCCACCCTCCAGCCCAGCCCAGGAGAAAGGAGGTCAGCCAGAGGTGGAGGAAGGCTGGAAAGCCTCTCCCAGCAGAGGAGATGGCAGCAGCAGCCCAGCTGCAGAGACTCCAGCCTGAGTAAGTGTGCGCTGACTCGGGCCACAGCCTGGGGCAGTCGAGCAGCCATGACCCCGCAGAGATGCCCGGGGGGTCCCTGCGTCCTGGGGTTGTACAGGACACTCTCTGATGTCTCCTACCATGGGCATGATGTGGATTGCCCTCCCAAGCCAAGGCCCAAAACCCACCCGCAGGGTTAAAGGGTGGGTGGATGTGGGACAGGGTGGGCATGTGGACTTGAGGTGGCAAGAAGGGGTCTCCGGCAGAGGGATGATGTTGCCCTCTTGTTGCAGCCACCCTTCTCCACGAGCCACCCAAGTCCTCAGAAGGCTGGAGCTGCATCAGGCACAGAGGAACATACTCCAGCACGTCACTGAGAACAGGCTGTGTGGAGAGCAGCAGAGGCAGCTCCCCTGGTAACTGTGTCCAAGAAGGGATGGTGCTTCCCCTGGCTCCAGGACCCATCCCTCTACTGAGGGCAGCCCTGGGGGAAGGAGGGGATATCTCTGACACCACTCGTCAGACAGAAGGAGGTTTTGGCTTTAGGCTGGACCTCCCTGCCCCCCAAGGGGACTGCCTGGGCACCCAGAATTGGCTTTCCACGGGGGCAGTAGAAGTCCTGGCTGAAGGCAGAGGGATCCCTCTGATGGCTGTAGCTTCCTCTTTCCAAACTGGAGAGCATGTCCTGCCCCAAGATGCCTTGCCCTGAGGGGGCATACCACTATGGGACAGCCAAGGTCTCAGCCCCAGGCTGACCAGCTGTACCTGGGACCTTCTCCTGGGCTTGGGCATCAGGGGCCTCTCCCACTTCACAGACACCTTGAGGCTCTCTCGCAAGCAGATCCCTCCCACCGTGGGTGGCCTGAGCGATGCCTGTGGGGTATCTCTGCCTTCTCCCTCTCCATATGATCATACACTTTTCTTTCTTCTTCCCTGGCACTACATGCTGGTACTGCAGCAGAGGGGCAGATGCTGGGAGCAGCGGCTGTAGCGGTGGCGGTTAGCCAAGGGGCTGGGCGGCTTCTCAGCTGCTGATATGCACCTAGAAATATAAAATCAAGAGCTCTGGGGCTGTTCCCAGCTGGACTGACTGGCCTGTGCCTGGCGTGGATCAATCTAAAGGGATTGTGCACACCCCATGTGTCATCCCAGAACTCCTCGTAGGGGCAGGAGAGATGGAGTCCACACATAGCCCACAGCGCAAAGATGTGCAGCCTCCTGAACTCTCACACCCTTCCTGGGTGGGAAACCAGCCCAGCTGGTACCTCCCTGACATGCCTGGCACGCTCCTGCACACTGCACGGAGTACCACCAGCAGGGCCAGAAGTCTGCACGTGATTACCAGGCTGTGACCACACTGGGACCGTGGAGGTGTGGTGTGTAAATGGCACAGCGGGAGAGCTGCAGTGGAGAGACGCGGGTTCTTCAGGAAGGGCCATGTGGGAAGGCGAGGAGGTGGACTTGCCTGCTGCTCGGGGTGGGACAGGAGCCGGCTTAGGGGCCAGGGTCAGCAGGCAGACCAACGTGGGTGCCGTGCTCGCAGGTACCTGCTAGGGACCTCCTGTTAATGAGGAGGATGTAGATGAGGAACTCTGAAAGATTTAAGGGAGTTTTTAGAGATGTATCAGTAAAAGAGTGAGGAAGGAATGCCGGCATGGATTTTGCAATCTTGGGGTAGTAGAGCTACATCTATTCTTTTATCAGCAGGTGGAAAAGATTTAGTAAGCCTTATAGCCAATGATGATCAGACACAATGAGGATATGCTCAGCTGCAAAATGTCAGAGGTCCTGCCAGGCGAGACATTATTGCACCGATGTTGTATCAGTGGTTGTGTGCAGCAGTTTCAGCAGCATATACAGAACCCGTTGGATCAGTGTCGTCCCTCAGAAACTGGTGTGCAATGGAGAAAGGTACTAATTTGGTGCAGCAGGTGGGGATGGCTCATGTGTTGGGTACAGGGTGCAATCCAGAGAGTTTAGCAGTGACGAGAAGTATCAAAATGCAGTTTGTGAGGGGACCGCCTGCCTCACTAAACCCCATGTGACAAATGCTGTGGGTAATGTAGGTGCCCTAGGAAACACCTTGAGGGAAATTGGGGCTGCAATTTTGGGACCATCTGTGCAGGTGGTGAATAAAGTAAAGCCGGCAAAACCGAGGGGAGTTACAGCACAGGTTACAAGGAAACAAATGTGGAATAATCTTGTGCAAGCCAGTATCCCCCGACCAGAAATAGATGGGATCACAGCATCAAAAAGGTTTCGACGATGGCAAAAGTTAGCGTTTACGCAAAAAAGCCAACCGCCCCCTGCCCCACCACCAACTCCTCACCCCCCTCCACCCTGCCTGCCCCCTCACTGCAAGGTGTGACCTGGAAACAAAAGCACTGTACTTTCCGAGTATTGCCTCAGGGATACACACACAGTCCCTCCATTTGCCGCCTAATGACAGCAGCTGATTTAGCACTATGCTCGGGGACTGTTACTGGTTACCGTTCTATTGATGATCTATTGATTCTGGCCGAGTCATTCTATTGATGATCTATTGATTCTGGCCGAGTCATAACAAGAAAGTGAAGCAGCTGCCAAATTGCTGAAAGCGCATTTGCAGGACTGAGGCTGGGCAATGAATGCCAAGAGAGTACAGGGTCCGAGTACTACCGTACAATTTTGGGGAGTAGTTTGGCATGGACAGATGAGAGGAATACCAGATCAGGTACAGCAAACAGCCCAGCAGCTTCCTGTGCCCATCACAGTAAAAGAGTTACAGACCTTTGGGGGACTTTTAGGGCATTGGAGGACTTTTTTCCCACATTTGGTGATATTAATGTGCCTTCTGCAGAAATTAACGAGGAAGAAAGTTTTCTGGCAGGGGACCAAGCAACAAGAAGCCTCTGATGCCTGCAAAAATGCTTTGATTGAGCATTTGCAATTATGCACTCCTAAGCAAGGATATCCTTTTGAATTAGAAGTAACAAGTCCAGATGATACACTCTTGGGATTGTGGCAGATGATTGGGACAAGAAATGAGAAAGAACCTGTAGGATTTTGGTCCAAGGCATTACAAGGCTCCACAATACATTATACCCCAACTTCCCCTCTTATTTGACATCACTTATTAGTATCAGATTCTCGAGTTCTTGTATTTCAGGTATCTTCGACAAATATCTGCCTCTTATCTAGAGGAGACGGCATCGGAACGGTGTTGCAAACACAACATCACGTTGAAGTTCCATCTGAAAAAGTGCACGCCACAGCTCTCCAGTCTGTATGGGCAATTACCCCACATGAGGGTATCAAATCTAGAGTAATATTGGCTGAAGGAGCTGGAGCGACGTCTATGTGTCACTGGAAGGAGATGACACTGCTGCTTTTCTCCCCTATCACAGGTTGGCCACTCGTGCTTTGTAGTGTTGTGCTACGAGCGCATGCCCTGGGTACAGCTCTGACAAACCAACATGCAAATACTTAGATTTGGTCAGCCTCTACTGTCACTAACTCATCTGCCTTTTGTATCAAGGGAAGATGAGCAGCTGCAGGTCTTTTGGTAACTTGTTTCCGTGGCACATCAACCCCAGCAGCTGTACTATAGAACTACACTGTGCAAAGTGGTTTTGGTATTAATGTCTCTCATTGCTCTCTTCTGAGTAGGTAACAGCTGTACGCCAATGAATATTACAAACCCAACTGATGGTGGACTGTTTCCTCCCTCGACGTCAGAAATGCTGCTTCGACTTTGAAAACACGTGTTGTTCCAACATAACTGAGGAATCAGTCAGCATGAAGCAAGACATTCAAAATCCTCCAGGACTTAATGCATCCAGTGAAACAACGTACTGGCGGTGCCCGGCTGGCTGAGGGGTTTAATTTCTTGACAGGAGGAATGGGACACCTGATTCAAAGCTTTACTTTAGAGAGTTGTTTATTTCTTTTTTTATGTGTGTTTATTTCATGCCTCTGTAAATTACTCTTTATTACACCCCACAAGTTTGAATGAACATTTCCAACTTTGTCAGCCCCAGCTGAAGCGGTCTCTTGAGCGAGGGGGTGGAATGTGGGAAAGTAACAGAAGATTGGCGAGGAGGACTGTAAACACGCTCAAGTGATGCGCACCTGGGGTGCTGGACAACACATCTATCACACTAATTCAGCCCCGTGTGCTCGCAAATGGAATATCTGCACTTAGATACCGTGAGCCTGGGATGGGCTTAGGGACACCTTATCTGGCATATGGGAGATCACTGCCTTGGTCTTGAAGAAGGTCAGAGCACAGTGGAAAACTACGCCTGCTTGAACCCTTGAAAAGCAGGCGAGAACAGCGAGTTGGAGCTCATGCTGCTGCTAACAAGGACTTTCTCCCGCCCTGTGGCACCTGCATCCCCTGCGTGTGTCCCTCTGTCCGGGCGTTGCTGTGGAGACTCCCCGATTCGCGAGGTATTGAGATCACATTTGTTCTTTGTCTTTCATCCGTGGTCTTGTGGTCGTTCCTGCGTCCTGCCCGAGTTGGCTCACACAGAAGCCTTTTGATTGTATACCATTCCTTAACGTGTGACCAATGCTGTATTATTGATCATTTTTAGTAATCTTTCCACAGGGGGGGATGTTGGAGTCCCTCATGGCACCATCTGTGGTGCAGCTGCGGAACCCTGGGGTGCTCCCCATGGGAAATGTGAAAGAAATAGAGACCAACGTTTTATCCCTGGTGCTATGGTTCCTCCTCCCATCCTGCGGCTGGGGCTGTGCCCTCCTCAGTGCCCGACCCAGTGGGACAGGCTGGCACTGCTGGCACCCACCAACCTGGGGGGGTGGCTGTGTCAGGGGAGCTGGGTGGGCTGGAGAAAGGGAGGAAGCACCTCTTGAAACCAGCTGGTCCCTCTCCAGCCACAAAACCCTCCCCAGAGGCACCAGAGGGGACCCCCAGATCCTTGAAGGGCTACCCCAGACTCCCTCTGGCCTGCAAGAGTCTCCCCCAGGACCCCATAAGCGCCGCCCAGGACCCCTTACGGACACCCCACTGTCCTCCTAAATCTGGGTTCTTTACCTGCTGGGCAAGCCAGTAACACACAGAGCAGAGGTATTTCTAAGTTTATGCCATTAATCGCAGAAATGGGTGCTTGTCCCAAAACGGGAGCGCTCACACCTTAGTTCCAAAAATCTTCACTTTTACACATTAATTATTACATATTCAAACAATTAATACATATTCACTGTCATTCCCTCCAATGATTGGTCGAGGTTTCTTTGCTTCCCATGTAAATGAGTGCGCAGAGTCTGTCTTCTTTTTCCACTCTTATGTTTTTAATAGGTGGTATCGTTTGGGGAGGTAGTCAATGAGTTGGTGGTCACCATCTCCCCCCGGCCGGAACCACCTTTTACCTGCTTTTCCTCTGATCTTGGCAGTTCCAAGTGGGTTTCTGGGTTTGCTGACCAGGCCTACAGTTCGTCGCTCTCTTGATAGGAATACCCTGCTTACCAACAGTGCTACACTGTCTGCTGGGTAGTTCCTTAACTGAATCATAGAGAAATCGTGTCTACTATTTCCCTATATTGAGAGTAGGTAAATAAATAGCGTTGGGGCAGTATAGAGGACTTGAGCAGCAGCAGGTTTCCTTTGTTGCTTCAATTACATTTTACATTTAATTTTCCTAGTATATGTTGATTTTACTACAACAATTCCCCCCTTTGAGACTTAGCCAAGTCTTTCTGTACTTCAGTGAGCCTCATTTCCTATCCCATATCACTAATACATAAGGTTGAGATAATTGCTTGTTAACGATACTCTTAAGACATCCAAACAAAACACAAACAAAAATCACTACGATCACAAAAATGATTGGGTTTCACAATAGGCTTTGCAGCCATCTGGTCCGGGCAAACTCAAAGCCATGCAAGATCTCGTTCAACCATCCGACTTCTATTGCCTCTCGTAGATTTCTGCCATCCAAGCAGGAGGCAAATTAATTTTTCCTATCTTCTCTTTTGACTGATTCCCTGTCCAATCCATACACCAAGGAGTAGATTGCACGTAATGCCATTCTCCGTGTTCTGCAGTCTTCCACACTGAAGGGAACTGCATTCCCCGAGGGAATCGATCACATGGTCCTGTTTGCTTAACCAATACAGGTTGCTGGGTCTTGTTAATATGCCAACACCAATTTTCAGAATCATTCCCCAGAACCTTCCATTTCCCTAATCCAAATTCCCTTTCCTTTTTCAATTTAAATCTTAATCTTCCGGTTCCATTCATGAAGATGGTATCAAAGGTCCAATTCAAAGCGAGGGTTCAAATTCCCTGCTCCAAAGGAGAGTTTGCTGTCTTTGGTAAAGGCAGACATGCTGTAATTGAACCCATGTTAGGGATTTTACTACAGGACCAGGACACCGCAGTGGACACGCAGTGTCCTCAAGGGCCCGTCCAGCACAAACCAGGAAACCAAAAAAGGGACCCCCGACCCAAAGAGGCCTCTGATTTGGGCAGCGCTTCCAGGAGATGCGGTTTCTCAGCCCCAGCCTGAGAAGCGAGCTGCACCAGCCAGTGAGAACCATGCTTTTGCGGGTTTTCAACTGACAGTCCCCATCTGCCACCCAGTCTGGGGTGCCAAACTCGGATTCCAAAGCCGCAGGTGCAGATGCTGGCAGCCAGCTGCCTGCTCGCAAGGACCCATGCGCCAGCGCCCTGTCTCAGAGCAGCTACGACATCCTTTTGGGGAAGGACACCATGGAGAGAACCCCGAGATCCACCAGCAACTGGAAAACTACATCCTGGAGCCCCTCTGCAAGCGCAGCACCAGCCGCTGCACTGGTGGCAGAGCAACGAGCATCGCTTCCCGGCCATGGGGCGGCTGAGCCGGCAGTACCTCGCCATCCCCGCCACCGCCCTCCTGCCAGACCAGGCCTTCGCTGCTGGGGAAAGCACCCTGGAGCATCGGCGCGGTGTCCTGGCGCCAGAGAACCTGCGCCACATTCTCTTCTTGCATCAGAACTTTTTGGAAGCGTTGCGGAACAGCAGTGAGACTTGCAGCAGGAAACTGCACGTGGAGCCCTTCCGTGGGGTAGCAGCGGTTTAAATCCACATACGGGGCTTTCGGACCTGTATTTCAATACTGTGCAAGGTATTTTCCCCAAACTCCCACCTTTTGGCATCGCTTTGGCAGCACCTGCAGTGAGGAGCAGGCTTAGGGAGGAGGTGTGAACACAATGCCGCTTCTTTGATTTTCAGTTCTTTTTACGTACAAGTGATGAGGAGCAAAAGGAGAATGTGCTGTTAATGTTAATTACCTAATCTAACTCTACTAAATGTGTTTATACTTCAGCTCCCGGTTTGCCTTGTTTTACCCGATTCCCTTTCCCGGGTGGGGAGGGCTCATAGGGTGATAGAATGATTGCCTAAATGACAATAAATTGTTATGGGTCTCTCCAACCATAACAGCACCACCAACCCAGCGGAACGAGTTTTAATTGCTTAAATTAGTTACGGCACAAACAGCAAGAGCAGTCCCAGAACTTTTACATTCACCAACCCAATTTAATAAGTTAAAGACATAAAATTTGCAGTTCATTGCATGCTGTTGATTGCATGCTTTTGATTGCAGAAGCAAGGGCGGTCACAATTATGCCATGGGGGGTGATGATGTTGCTCCTCCTCCTCCTCCTCCGATTGCGCTTCCTCCTCCTGGGAGGCGCCTTCCTCCTCCATGGTTGCCGGAAGCGGCTCTGTGGCATCCCATGCCAAGCTGAGCAGCTATCCGCCTCGCTGCGCCGGCTGCTCCCTGGCAGGCAGATGCGCTTGTGCTCCACGCCGTTCTCTCGTGGGCTTACAGCCATGCGCTGTGTGCCGTTGATCGCGGAAGCGAGGTCACTCGCACCTGTGCCATGAGGAGTGACATTCCTCCTCCGCTGCTTGCGCTTTCTCCTCCTGGCAGGTGCCTTCCTCCTCCCTGGTTGCAGGGAGTGGCTCTGTGGCCAAAGTGGACAGCCATCTGCCTCACTGCTCTGGCTGTTCCCTGGCAGGCAGATGCGCTTGGGCTCCACGCCATCTTCTGGTGAGCTTATGGTCAGGCGCTCCATGCCTCTGATTATAATATCGAGGTCAGCCGCGCTTGTGTCATCTCCTGGTGAGCTTATGGTCAGGCGCTCCATGCCTCTGATTATAATATCGAGGTCAGCCGCGCTTGTGTGATCTCCTGGTGAGCTTATGGTCAAGCGCTCCATGCCTCTGATTATAGAATCGAGGTCATCCGCGCTTGTGCCATCAGGAGTGGTGTGCCGCCTCTGCTCATTGAGCTTCCTCCTCCTGGGATGAGCCTGCCTCCTCTGCGGTTGCGGGGAGCGGCTCTGCGGCGTTCCACACAAAGGTGGGCAGCCATGCGCCTCGCTGCTCCAGCTCCTCTTCCTTCCAAGCATGCTTGGCATCTGAGGGCCTGGAAGCTCGGCAAACTGTGGGCCAGCTGCAGGGACCCCTGCTTTTATAGGTCCCCAAGAACAGGCAGTGTGAGGTGGCTGATGACATCAGGAAGCCATTGTGATGTTGATTGGGACTGTGGCTGATGCGTGTGGCCAACTATGGTATGTTTGGGCGGGGGGGGGCTGTGGCCTGAAACATGCCCAAATGTGGGAAGAGGAGGAGGGTCGAGGGGGCCGAAAGCCTCTTTCCTGGGGCTTGCTCCTGCCCGCCATGTTGCTTGCCCGAGAGAAGGGCCACCCCTTGGGCATAGGGACCACCTTCCAGCTCCCCTCATGAGCCCTGGGCTCCAACTCTCTCCTCATCCCGTGGCTGGGGTCTCAACAACATGGTAGCAACAGTGTTCCAGGAGGGCTGGGGGTCCTCAGTGCCCTCCCACTGACCCAGTGCCCTGCAAGTGGCAAAGCCCCCCGTGCTTGATAGTGGCTCTTCATCTGAAGTAGGGGCCTGGGTGGTAGTGCGACAGGCCGCCTTCCACAAGGTTGTGGCTGTCGCTGCCCATCTGGGGAAGGCAGGACAGCTCACCTTCGAAGAACCACAGAAGCATAGAGGTTGGTAGAGACGCTTGGAGGTCTTCAGTCCAAGCTTCTGCTCAGAGCAGCCCCAGCTGGATCCCGTTGCTTGGGACTTAGTTCAGTCATGTTTGGGTACCCTCAAGGACAGGCTTCACAACCCCTCTGGGCCCTTGTGCTGTGTCTGAGGAGCCTCATGGTGACAATCTTTTCCTTTTTATCTAGCTGGGATTTCTTCTGTTCAGCTGTAGTCACCAGTTGGGTCCACCCCGAGCCTCCTCTTCTTGATGCAGACCAGAGGCAGCTCCCTCTGCCTGCCTCTTGTGTGCCCCTCACCATCCCAAAGGCTTTGGGCTGGGCCCACAGCAAGTCTTTTCTTGGGCTGTGGAAACCAGGAGGGGGACAGAAGAGTCCAGATGAAGTTTCCCAAGTGCCAAAGAAGAGAGGAGGCATTTCAATTGCATTTTCTGGTGTCGTTTAATTGTCTGGGGTTTTTTTTAGTGGTTTATTGCCCAGTCTTCTTCCATGTTGTCAGTCACTTCTCTTGCTCTTTTCCTTAAAATGTGTTCATGTAAAGCACTGGGGCATTTGGATGCAATGAAGGAAGTCTGTCCCTTTGTGTCCTTTGCCATTGATTTGTGAGGAGAAGAGCAAGGGGGAAGGAAGAGGAGGACAATCAGCAAATGGTTGCGGTAGCTCAAGAAATCCCTTAACTTGAAGCTGTTATCCAGCAACCTAATCAAACCAAGACCTCTTCCCATTGCAGTTTCTCTCATGGGACCTGTGCTGTGCTTTTTATCGTCTGGACTCTAAGTAGCTATAGATTTTATAAATATTTTTCCAGCTCCCCTGGTGATGAGTTTGCAGAGAGTGACAGTTCCCTGTTCATGCAGATTGATTTCTGAGGTGCATTGGGGTAAGGACAGTTTTCCAGCCTATTTGGAGCCAAGTGTTGAATCTGACTGGGGCCAGTAGGTGGAGGGAGGTCATTTCCCCCTCTACTCTGCACTGGTGAAGCCACAACTGGAATAATGTGTCCAGTTTTGGGCTCCCCACTTCAAGAGAGATGGGGAACTACCGGAGAGAGTCCAGCATAGGGCAGCTTAGATGATTAAGGGATTGGAGCATCTCCCTTATGAGGAAAGGCTGAGAGAGCTGGGACTCTTTGGCCTGGAGAAGAGAAGGCTGAGGGGAGACCTTCTTATTGCTTCTAAGTATCTAAAGGGTGGGTTGAAGGAGGATGGAGCCAGGCTCTTTTCAGTGGTTCCCAGTGACACGGCAATGGGCACAAGTTGGAAGTTCCATTCAAATACAAGAAAAAACCTTCTTTAAAGTTAGGGTGATCGAGCACTGGATCAGGCTGTCCAGGGAGGTTGTGGAGTCCCCTTCTCTGGAGATCTTCAAGACCCGCCTGGATGCAGTCCTGAGTCATGTGCTCTAGGCAATCTTGCTTTAGCTGGGGAGCTGGACTAGATGATCTCTAGAGGTCCCTTCCAACTCTGAAAATTTCATGATTCCTGAAAACCAAACCTTACTCCTATCAGAAGAAAAACAAACCTTACTCCTATCAGAAGAACACTAAAGCCTAAAACTAAGACCTAAAAGATGGCTAACGAAGACCTAAAACCTACACGGGACTATCACCTAAGAGGGAAACGCTATTAAATACGATAACTATTTCTCTGCTGTTTGCTTCTTCTGGGTCTTTCTGGAATGGGGGCGACCTCGTGGTGGTGGATCCTCTGCAGAGCTCAGGTGCTGCCCCCATGCTAGAGGTCGTTGGGGTTTTCTAAACAGAGTAAATTGACCTCGTTGGTGGTCTGAGATGACAGTTGCCCAGTTGCCAGCTGGAGGAGGTCACCATCTGGGCTTCTCTTGGCTTCGCCTCCCTTTAAAAAAACCGTCGGGGCCTTCCAATCGTCCCGCGGGTGATGGCATTTCATGTGAGGATTCCTCCCATTGACCTTCCCAAACACCCTGGAAGGGAGAAAACAAACGGAAATTTTTAATTTCTTTTTTTAGTTTCTTAGACCACGTTTCATTAGTTTTATTTTGTGAGTTTCTGCTGTGTTTTGCTGTGTGGTCCTACACAGTTTCTGCCGGTACCCCTGGCTGGTGGGACCTTGCTGGTTAAACAAGAGAGATTGTTGGGGATTAAAATAGGAGAATTAACGGTGCGATTGCTTAAATTTAAGGTGGATCGAAACTTGAGCAGCTTTGCTGGGAATGAGTGATGTTGCTTGGCACGAGTGACTGCAGCGTGGAAGCCCTCGGACCGCAAACCGCAAAAAGGAACTTTAGTGGAACCTCTTCATAGTGAAAATAGAGAAACGCTGGGATTCTTCCACAACCGGATGAAGCGGAGCAAGCCTGTAATTCGAGGAAAGGGCCTTCAAAGAGAGCGAGAAACCGTTCCAGCTGAAGTCAGCAGGAGACAGAGGAGACCCAAGTGCGGATTAGATGGGAGGAGGGTGAAACTGCACGAGTAGAAACAATCCCCACTGCATTGTCGCTCCAATCAGCGCAGAGGAAAAGCAGCTATTAAACAAATCGCTGGGACAAAAAGTCGGTGCATGCAGAACACAGAGGTGCCTGAACACCTCAGGGAATAGACCTTCTAAGGCACTGGAAGACAAGCGACAGGGCACTCTCTTCGGAGATACCCAGCTTGAGCTGGAACAAAGCCACTCTGGGGCAGAGACGGGGCTCCGGACTCTCCTTCCCAGTCGGAAGCTGAGGCTGGATACAGCCACACTGGGACTCCTCTCCCAGAGGAGGTGAGAAAGCAAAGGGGGTCTGGTCCGAACCTCGCGACTCGGCGGGAGGGTCTCCCCACGTCAGAAAACACAGAGCTTTGGGTTTAAAGTCAAACAATACCGCCAGAAGGCTGCGGGGCAGGGGGAACCCTCCAGCTGCCCTTAGCTCAGCTCCCCCTGGGCACCTTTGAAAGTTTCCATCGGTTTGAGCCCAAAGCAGCAGGTTTCGAGAAGAAAAACGACCAGCTAACCTTCCAAACTCTCTGCAGGGAAACAGCCACATCACCGGCGCCTCCACCCCAGCACGGAGAGTCATGGGGACAGCGGGAGGGACTGCCCGTGCTGCGGGGCGTCTTTTCACAACTCCTCTGCTTTTTCTTGGTGTTTTCCTTCGGCCCGAGCCGGCACCTCTTCTTCGGGCTGCAAGCAGCCTGTAAAGCAGACAGCCTTTAGTTATTTCTCCTTCTCCTCAGCAAGGGGGACAGCTAAAGTGAACAACTAGCTTGAAACATCCCCAATGGCCACAGCATTGAGGGATTTATTTTTGTGCTGGGTGTAACGCGTTCTGTCAGCGCCAGCCTGACCTGGTGAGCTCCTCCGAACACTAAACAGTTAAAAAAACACTGAAATTCAACAGGGAGGAGGGGGTGCAAAGACAGACCTTGAAAGAAAAACTGTATAATTCCTACTGTCCTCAGTGCAACAGCCCTTTCCTCCACAGAAGTCTGTACAACGGGTTTAAAGTGTAGAAGTACTGAGCACTGAAGTGATGTGGTTACCCAATTTCTACCAACAAAATAAAAATATATAAATTCTGTGAACCCAATTCCTGTTTCCAGACAATGAAAGTATTGGCAACCTCTGTGCAGAGCCGGGTCACCAGCAATTCCTTTTATGGAGCACTGGGATGTTACGGAACATCCCTGAAAATCATCAGCAGCAAGTTTAACGCGAATGGGATTATTTCCCAGAGCCCGGGACGATAGCTTCATCGAGGAGCGACATCTCGCACCAACCCCGGGCAGTTTTTCTACCTTCTCTTCAGCCTCTTCCACCTCCTCCTTGTTTCCCTTCAGCTTTTCTTCTGTCCCTTGAGCTTGACCACTGGCAAATCTGACACGTTTTTTCCAGGTGTAGTAGTATTCGACACACTGGGACACGGTCTTCGTCTGAATCTATTGGGAGAAAACTAGAAGTGATTGATGAGGGAAAGACTGCAGGAAAACATTTAGGGCACAGACCCACAACAAATCTGTTGAGTGCTGTTTTTCTGTCCCCCCTTGTCTCTGGTTCTCACAGCACAACGTATGGGTGAGATCAGGCAGAAAATGAGCCTCCTTCTTCTGAAAGGGCTGTAAAGAAGCCTTGGGAAGGCAGAACTGTACGTTATACGGTGGTGGTCAGCGGAACGTGTCAGTATTCTTTTAGTATTTCTGGTATTTTGCACCAGAGATATGAAATATTCTGTGGTAATTACACATTAGGGCAAATTATGTCTTGTACCGGTATCTTTTTAGCGTGAAGCAGCATCCCAAGGACAGGATTCCAACACACCATTCAAAAGATGACTTTTCTGGGTTAAAACTCCCCTCCACGCTAACAACCTGAGACCCGCCTCGGTCTAACGGCTTTACCTTCTTCTGTATCAGGTGCAAATCCTTCTGGTGTACAGAAAAGGCCTCTTTAAACAACTGCTCCTCGAGAGGCATCCAAGTGTCTGCGCCTGGGAAGAAACAGAGACATGGAAACGATTAGACCACTCACCCTGTGCCAAAACCCCACCAGAACAGATTAAAAAGACTGTTTTCCCCAACCCAAAGAACAGAGACTGTCGCTCGCACCTTTTTAAAAATCACTTCTTTCAATCAGAACAAAGGGAATGGCAGTACCCGCTCGCATTCCCGGAGAAGGAACAAGCTCTGCTTCCAGTTTACCTGCGTAATGATAATCAGCCAGGGGATGGGATTCAGGTCGCTGGGGTGCCCCAGACTGCAACATCTCCAGACCCTCCTGCGAGAGTTCAGAGAACAAGACTTAGATTCCCCCTCAGCAGGGGCCAACAGGTCAACTCTTCAGCCCACTGGAGGAAGATGGCGCTCAGTCGATGCTCAGCAACAGCGCGTCGGGGTCGCCTCTGCCCATGGCACTCGATGGGAATATTTCCTCAATCCACACTGATGTGTATTAAGAAACCAGAACCTGCGGAGATCTCCACGTACCAAGCTGTGGCACCCCACCGGCCACCACCTCTGGGAGAAGACTGCTCACTGCTGGAGTCCTTTTGGGCTCATCCCTGCTGCAGGCAGAGCCTCCTCGTGCAGACGCAGCAGACGCCGAGTCCTCTGCCGCAGCTCAGCACTGTGAAATCCCTTCTCCGAAGAAGAGGGAGCAAAGCAGACCCGCTCGGGGGTTCACCGGGGTCAGGCTGGAGGCGTTTGCTCAACAAGGAGCGCCCAGGGACGGTGCAGTTGTCAAGCACAGGACGTTTCTCCGGGGTAGACCTCGGGTTTTAGCTAATATTCCTTCATTCCCAGCACTGGGAGTAGGAGGACTTCTATTCTCCCAGTTGTCACAGAATTGACAAGAGACAAAACAAGCTCCTATTGATACATGGCGTCTGTCAGCCCACGAGACCTTAACGCAGATGGCGGCCAACAGGCAGCACGCAAGAACTCTGCCCCTTTAGTAAAGGGATTCGAGCCTGCGGAAAAGAAAACTCAGGAGCGACTCCCAGTTCACCCCAGTGCTAAAAGCTGTCCTAGTCCAGCAGGAATTCGAAAACAGCTGCTTCTTACCAGAGCGTCATGCAGGCGGTGCAAGGCATGCTTGAGGTTGGCTCTTTCCCCCGGCACAACGTTGGAGCAGGCGAAGTTGAGCAGATTTGTCACTAGAAATGCAACAAAACCCAACAGAAAGTCAGTTTTCGTCAAGAAAGGAGAAAAGGTGCGATCCAAGGCAGAGGGCAAACAGAGCAGACAGACTGGAGACCCAGAAAAGGCACCGAAAAAAAGGCAGGTTATCCGCTATCGCTCTCTCTGCCTTAAGAGCAGCTTTGGCACCGGCAGCTCCAGAGACAGATCTCGCAGTTGAGGTGGGACAGCTACAAACGGCCCTGACCGTCTCTCCCAGAGGACGTGACTGACAGCGCCACCGGTTGTTATCTCTTCACTGTCCCACCAGATCTGAGCACACATCACACACATAACGACATGGATTCTGCCACCAATACACAGCTGCTAAATATCCCCAGCTGCTGATGATCTGTAAAAAAACCTCCAAAATACAAGAGAATGCTGAGCCCGGTGCGGTGACAGTGCAGCCAGGGCTGTGAGTTGGAGCTGGAAGGAGTCGCAGCCCCTGAGGTTGAAATCAGCCCCACGTTTAGGCACAAACCGGGGTTTTAAGCCTCGCTACAAACCAGCCCCCCGCTTTGGAAAAAAACAGGGAGATTCCCCTTGAAATAAACCATGTTCTCCATGCCAAAGGGGTGCTGGTTCATGGCCACTGCCGCCCTTAGGGCCAGTTCCATGGGGCTTCGCTTGACCTGGAGCAGAACTCGAGGGTGTGAGGACAACGAGCCCCCTAAACAAAACCTAAAAAAAGGAAAAGTTCAATAAGATTTGCTGTTCCTCACCCATCAAACCCTAACCACTACAACTGGCCCTTTCACAACCAGGCCTGATCACAGAAGAAAACTGAAACATCCCAATTCCCGCTTCAAACACAAGGCATGGAGCTGCCCAGACCCCACGTGTGGGCTGGGGAGACGGGGCCTCTTCTTCTCAAAACCCGTAGGAAGAGAAAGGGCAGGAGTGTTTTCCCAGCCCTGGAAGACCTGTGGGGCTGCCCCAGCGCTGAGATGTGGGGAGAAGGTGGGAGGGAGGAAAAGGCTGCCCAGGAATGGGGTTGGGGGAAGGAGGGAGTTCCAGCCCTGAGGGAAACGCTGCTCCCGGCCTCGCAGGAGGCCGTGGGGCCGCCCCAGAGATGGGGTTAAATTCTGAGTGATGCCCAATTCACCACTATCAGTCCAGGCAGATATAATATATATCAAACTGTTACAGTTCTGGGTACACTAATAGCGCACTGCACCTTCAGCCCCGTCGTGCTCATGAACTAACACGGCCACGCTTCGGTCGCGTTGCGTGAGAAACCCAAACGACGAGCTGCCTACACAGTGCAGTTTGCTCAAACAACAGAGACACGAGTTCTTTTGGATTGCCGGTGACAGTGACTGTCTGCAAAGCCCGTGCGAATACTACAGATGTCAGTAATACAGCTCAGTTAGAAATGCGCTAAGCTATAAAACCACTCTGTAGAGATCTCTAGGTTTCCTGGGGAAGCACTTGGTATAGCCAAGTGTTTGCATCTTACCCACGAGCGTCCTTATGGGGGGAAGAGAGGCTCAGGCCGTCGACTGGTCCCAGAAGTCCATGATGGTGTCTTCCCTCACATCCCCCCTTTCTTGGGCTATTTTTACACTTTTTTTTTATCTTCAAGGTGGAGTTTGAGTGACTCGAGTCATAAATACTTTCATTACGATTGGTGTAAAATTTTCTCGCCTCGCATTTAAAGGCATAGTTTACGAACAATTCAGGGAGCAGACTCAAGCAGGAGTGGTCGCACCTTTGAGACGTGTAGCTTTTGGGATGGAGGTGTGTTTTGGTATTATAATGACATTATAACGAGCAAAGTTCACCAAAGGACAACATTTCATCAAAAAAATGACAGATCGTTGGCTCAGCGGAACAAGTAGCAGTTTATCAGTTCTATAAGACCTTCAAGGGCTCCGTTTGGCCCTCAAGTTCCCAGTTTATCACAGGGGTTTAGCTGCAGTGTCTCCACTCTGCTCCATCCTTCGCACTGTTTTTCTTCCGTGGTGCCATCTCTTTCCCATGTTTGCTGGATTATCACAGGGTTTGGCCTTGGAGTCTCCACCTCACTCCACTCCCCGTGTTGCTCTGCAAGCAATATTGTACAGGGAATCGCAGATGTAGCGGATTCTTCACACACCGGCTGCGGCTGCGTTCTACCCTAGAAACCTTTTGATCTTATACCTTTCCTTAATGTGTGACCAATGCTGTATTATTGATCATTTGTAGTAATTATCCACAACAGGTACAGGTTTGGCCCATGTCAGCTGAAAATCTCAAGAGATCCCTCAGTGGGTGATAACTGGGACTCGAGGGGGGTTGACTTGCCCCGGCCCTCCAGTCCTCGAGGTGTCTGCCTGAATAGTGTCCTGACTCAGGGGAGGTGCTGGCCACAGCTCACTGCCATCCAGGAGAGCTCTAAGGGTCTCGCTAGAATCGCTGCTCATAGGGTCTGAGATAATTTACTCTCATTGGGTATTTTTCCACTCCAGCCCAACTGGACGATGGAATATTCTGGTACTTTCCACTAGTTGTGCAAGTCCAGAACTTGCCAGATCTGCAAGTTCTGGTATCGCCCCCTTTTGGGCCATGACCCAGGTACAGATGTGGTAGGCTGTCAGAGAGTGACAGTCCCAAGCGACACCGGAGGCAGGAGCCAGGCATGTTGCAGGGGTGCCTTAACGCTCTGGTCCTTTCTCTTTGGCAGATACATGTGCCTGACACCTCCTGGGTTGGTTTGTAGCCCAGGGATGGGGAATCGCACCAAGCACCGAGTGGCCAAAGTGGGGCGGGGAGTGGTGGTGGTGTTGCACCACCACACCACAGTGTTTGGGAGCTCAGCCTCAGCCACGAGTTTCAGTTATGGTCAGGATTCGGGTCCGGAGAGCCACAAAGCCTCCGGCTCCAGGGACTGTGGGGCTGGAAAAGGCACGCCAAGGGGAGCACGGCACTCCAACAGCATTGCTCCCTCCACACCTTTATCAATTCTTCCCCTCAGTCTTTACCCAGTCTTTTGTACTTTAAAATACATGTAAAAGCATTTTTCAGTTAATTCGGAAAGTTTTCTTGCAAAGTTCTTTCAGTTCACAGTTCTGATGCCCAGCGAAAATGGCAAAATCTCAAGATCAAACTGAGACTGAGCACCCAAACATCTGACAAACAGCTGAACCATCTCAGAATCTGGCTTTCACACCAAAACAGCTACTTCCTAGAATGCATTACTATTGCTGTTTACGTTAAAAGTCCTCTGAAACTGCTAAGTAAAACTAATTGTATTTATTCATATTAGTAATTATACATTAAAACATAGTCTGTAACAATCATTTCAACTGGAAGCTTTCAGAGCAGACTAAACTTAGTGAATGTATTGATGACATTTATATGTGACCATGCAGAGCATACTTTTTAAATTTATAATCAGTTTTGAAACTTTGTGGTGTTCTTCCTGCATCTCATTTTTGGAATTTGCAGTTTTATCATCTTTTTCCAGTGGATCCAGTTTTTCCAATTGATAACTTCCTTCTTTCCGTTTAGATTTTTCTTGTAAATTGAAGTACTCGCTTCATCTCTTTCTCCTCTCCATGTATTGTTCTCCTTTTCTATTCACTTCTGTGTCTTCTTGGATCTGCTGTCAAAATAGAGAAACAGAACATTTTGTGCCTGATTTGTTGGAGTAAAACTATGTGCTCTTTCAGAAACGCTTTAAGAGGTAAACTTTCAACATGAGACATGAGATAGAGGTTCTAACCTCTGCTTTTGAGACACTTGTAAAATGTTTCCATGGTCCTTAGGGTGTCTCGGGAATGTTTTGTAGCCCGAGTCCTTTTATGAATTGGAAACTGGGCTGATCATCATTCCGCTATTGCAGACGCTTCACAAGCAATTGAACAGAGACAAACAGATCGCACTCATAGAGTCTCTGCTGTGCTTTGGCCAGTGCGACAAGCCAAACCCCACTGCTTCTGGCTCCTCACTTGAAAGGCAAGGACGTACTTTGCTTTCATATCAGTAATGTTGTGAAAACTCAGAAATCACGGGTTAGTCATACAGGCAGAATTACATGTCTGCACACCAACAAAACTGCTCTTTCAGACTACTCAGCGTTGCTTACAATCTTGCAGGGTTTCGGCTGGGGAAGTTTGAAGAGCGCCTTTACATGTCCTAGGTGGGGAGGGGCATGTTGCTTTTACTAAAAAGACTGAATTGTAAACACTTCTGTCAAACAGTTACCTGAATAGTTGTTTTATACTTAGACAAGGGGTTTGCATGTGGATTTCTTCTCCTCCAAGCTGGTGCGTTGTAAGGTCCTGAAGGGTATTTGTCTATAGAAAAAAACATAGACGTTGCCTCTTAATTCCGGCTACATGAGACACGAGATAGAGGTCCAGGAAAGACTCTCAGTCTGATACGTGAATTGAATGTTACATCAGCTGAAGTGTCAATGAAGGCATCAGGTGAATCCTACATTGTCTCTCACATACAAGCTGGTATTAAATACAGACTTTCTCTCTGGTAAAGATAATTTGTAACTTGCAGTGTTTGCATCAGGCTCACAGGATCTTCCAAATGAGGCAATTCTGCCACGGACATCCTTGACCTGAACAAAGTGAATGTTCCCATGCTGAAAACCTTCCCAAAGGCATCAGGTGCTTTTAGATTCAACAAGTCTATAATCCAATCCCCTCCTTTATCTCTGCTTGTGAAAGCACTAGAGGCAAGGCAGCATGATGGTTTTGTTCTAGGCAGTTGATTTGCATCAGAGCATGCTGCATAATGACTAACCATTTTCTGTAACGCTTGGTTAAAAAACATTATCATTAATACTCTGATTTGCTGTTGATTCCAGACTATTTCCATTAATTCCAATTACTAATTGCACAATAATCTCAAAAGTTGCAATTTATACAAAATGTGTAAGTATTACCGTAGTTTTCCATTTGGGTGCAAAATCTTCTATTTATGTCAAGCTGGTTCTTTTGTTTGGAGCTTTTCCCACCACATGGCTCAGGCACTGCTGAAAATAAAGGTAGAGAAAATGGTAATGGTTGTTTCTATGATAAAAATGCTGATCACCTTTTTTTTTTTTAAATGCTTTATCCTTTTGTAACCTGGAAATTTGATAAGATGTATTCTTCACTTGAAGAATGTTTTCTCTGTAATCTCTGTACAAATCTGTGCACATTTCATCAACGTAGAAATTCTATTCTTCAACTACTCTTCATCCCTGAGATGAACCAGTGATGTTGGGATTCATTTAACTTAAATTTATTCATCTGAAAGTAGGGGTTACTTTGTCTGAAAGAAGGTTCCTTGTATTGGAAATTAAGGCAGGGAGGCACCTGAAGAGGAGAACCCAGCTTAGGAGAGATGACTGGAACTGGCAAGATAAAATCACCTGATTAACTTATGATTATTTACATTATTTACCACTTAATTTCTTGATGAAGTGACAGATGAAAAACCACAATTATCCAGAGAAACCATGGAAACGGAAAGTAGAAAGGCAAAAAAAACCCCCAGTGATGTACTGTACTAGATTGCATGAAGCTCTATTAGCAATGTAAAAATAAAGTGAAAGATGTACAATTATTGTTATGTCTGAAAAAGATTGCCAAAAAGAAAGATACAAGACTCAGAATCCCACCTGTAGGCTTCTTGTCAAATTTATGACATAGTACATACTATCAAGAGGAAACGGAAAAAAGATGAAGGAAAATATCATAGAATCGTAGAATCGCTGAAGTTTCAAGGCTCCTTTAAGATCATCAAGTCCAACCATTAACCTACCCTGACAAAACCACTTCTAAACCATGTCCCCGACTACCACATCTACCCTGTTTTTAAACACCTCCAGGGATGGCGAATCCACCACCTCCCTGGGGAGCCTATTCCAATGTTTAACAACCCTTTCAGTGAAAAAATGTTTCCTAATATCCAATCTAAATCTCACCTGACATAACTTGAATCCATTTCCTCTCGTCCTATCAGTTTTCACCAGGGAGAAGAGGTCAGCTCCCACCTCTCTACACCCTCCTTTCTGGTAGTTGTATAGGGTGATAAGGTCTCCCCTCAGCCTCCTTGTCTCCAGGCTAAACAACCCCAGTTCCCTCAGTCGTTCCTCATAAGATTTGTCCTCCAGACCCCTCATCAGCTTTGTAGCCCTTCTCTGGACATGCTTCAACACCTCAATGTCCTTCTTGTAGTGAGGGGCCCAAAACTGAACACAGTCCTCGAGGTGGGGCCTCACCAGTGCCAAGTACAGGGGGATGATCACTTCCCTAGTCCTGCTCACCACACTATTCCTGATACAGGCCAGGAAGCCGTTGGCCTTTTTGGCCACCTGGGCACACTGCCAGCTCATGTTCAGCCAGCTGTCCACCAACACCCCCAGGTCCTTTTCTGCCGGGCAGCTTTCCAGCCACACTTCCCCAGGCCTGTAGCGTTGCATGGGGTTATTGTGGCCCAAGTGCAGAAACTGGCACTTGCCCTTGTTGAAACTCATACCATTGATGTTGGCCCAATGATCCAATCTAAGTCTCTCTGTAGAGCTTCCCTATCCTCCTGGGAATCAACACTCCTGCTTAACTTGGTGTCATCTGTGAACTTACTGACAGTGCATTCAATCCCCTCATCCAGATCATTGATAAAGATATTAAAGAGAACTGGCCCCAGCACCGAGCCCTGGGGGACACCACGTGTGACCGGACACCAACTGGATTTAACTCCATTCACCACCACTCTCTGGGCATGGCCATCCAGCCAGTGTTTGATCCAATGAAGAGAACACCTGTCCAGGCCATGAGCAGCCAGGAGAATGCTGCGGGAAACAGTGTCAAAAGCTTTGCAAACATCCAGGTCAATACCATCCACAGCTTTTCCCTCATCCACTAAGTGGGTCATCTTATCATAGGAGGAGATCAGGTTTGTCAGGCATGACCTGCCTTTCACAAACCCATGCTGACTGGGCCTGATCACCCCGTTCTCCGGCATGTGCCGTGTAATGGCACTGAGGATGACCTGTTCCATGACCTTCCCAGGCACCGAGGTCAGACTGACTGGCCTGTAGTTCCCTGTATCCTCCTTCCGGCCCTTCTTGTGGATGGGTGTCACGTTTGCCAACCTCCAGTCAGCTTGGACCTCCCCAGTTATCCTGCACTGCTCATAAATGATGCAAAGTGACCTGGTGAGCGCTTCCACCAGCTCCTTCAGTACCCTTGAGTGGATCCCATCCGGCCCCATTGATTTGTGTACCTCCAGGTGCTGAAGCAGGTCCCTCACCATTTCCCTTTGGATTACAGGGTCTTCGTTCTGCTTCCCATCCCTGTCTTCTCGCTCAGGGTTCTGGGTACTCAGGGAACGACTGGTCCTACTGCTGAAGACTGAGGCAAAGGCGGCATTAAGTACCTCAGCCTGTTCCTCATCCTTGGTCACTATGTTACCGGCCCCATCTACTAGAGGAGAGAGATTAGTCCTCTTTTTAACGCTAATATATTTATAGAAACTTTTTTTCTTGACAACAGAAGCCAAGTTTACTTCCAGCTGGGCTTTGGTCCTCCTTACTTTTTCCCTACATAGCCTCACTACCTCTTTGTAGTCTTCTTGAGCGGCCTGCCCTTCCTTCCAAAGTCCATAAATCCTCTTTATTTCCCTAAGTTGCAACCCTAGCTCCCTGTTCAGCCAGGCCGCTCTTTTTCCCCAACGGCTGCATGAATGGCAGGAAGAATGAATTCAGTCCTCCATCCAACATAGATCATGTGAAAAAAACAACAGTATAAATCACAAACATTTAGAGTACATTTAAATCAATAACAGAAATTTGAGTAAGACCCGAGCCCTTGTTTATTCAAGATGAAAAATAATCCTAAATAATGAAAACAGTCACAAATCCATCATAATAAAGACTCCAGATAAATCCTAGCTGTGGAAAAATACCATGCAAAGCAAGCATTCTTTCGTCCCCTGCTGGGAGGAAAAAAGTTGAACAAGAAACATTTCTTGAGAGGAAACGGAAATTTTACTGCAAAACTAGTACTATTGCTATCGATATTTAGATATCAATTAAAATGAGAAGTTAAATGTGGACTAATCCACAGCTTATTGCATATTTCAAAAGAGTAAATCTCATAAAAGATGCTGTAAAAAGTGGGGATGAGTATGTTAGTGCACATCGGCAAATCATTGCATTCATCCTTTTTTTGTTGGCAGAGACATGAATTCCTGCTATGAAGGTGGCTAAATTATTGTTCATGAACTGTCTGACTAACTGTAAAGCTTTATAAAGCTTTACATTTCTCCCAATGCATTCCGCTGCAATCTGCGTCTGAAAATTGTGATGGATCAAATTTACTCTTGCCCGTATTTAGGCAGAAATAACTTAAAAGTCACCTGCAGGGGCAAAATCAAAAGCAGCACAATACAGACAGATATATTTGAGGCATTTTGAGAATCTCGTGCAAGCAGGAACCCACCTGTTGGTCCACTGAACTTTGGTTTTGGGGTGACGGTGACAGTAGGGTACACTACATGTGCTGCTCTTCGAGGTTCTGAAGAATTGAAATAAGCCTTTCTTCCAGTTTCCCTCACTAAGGTGCAGAAGAAGCAGTTTCATCATCTTTACGTTGACCTCTCTCTTGGTGATGTGGTTTTACTTTGGGGTCTGAAACATGATATCCTAAAAGGGGAAAAAAAAAACCCTTAAACAATAACGTTGTGCTGTTACTCAAAATTTGACACATTGCAGGAGACTGGAGGCTGGAAGACAAGATTAAATAAATGTTCTTTGTCGTTAGTCCAATCCAAATATGGACTGTCCATCTTTGACCCTGAGAACAGAAATTAACTAGGTGGTGCTAAATCATCTAACAGTTTAGTCAATGAAAAGGAATAAGCCAACTGTTTTCTCCAAATACCTTTGCCTGTTACTGCATTAGGTGAGTTTCTTGGCTCCGCAGAAATCCATTTCTTTAACTTCTTTACAGTGACTGTTCTTTACCAGCTCAGTGTGGTTTGTTTCTGAGGGATTAAAATAACACATATTTACTTTTTTAAGAAGCATACAAAATTTTCTTATGAGAAATGCTACGGTGTTTTGAAAACCTAATGTCCCACTTTATGAAGCCTTCTTGGGTGGATCACGTTTTCATGTGTTAATTATTCTAAAAGTCTCATTCCGCCAAAAGAAAGCAAAAGTTGCTATATTGCCTCTAGCAGAGTTCCCGGTTGCAAAATCTTGAAAGCAAACTCAAAAGCTGACTATAAACACAAAGATCAACATTACTTTGAACTCCTACCATTGCTTAGATCAGTGCTGGCTCAGAGTGCTTCTCATTATGAATTAGAAAATCTTCATGAATATTGCATTTAGGGTTTACCATTTAAAACTACAAACATTTGCTTTAAACCAAATATGTGTTTGTAATAACTAAGAATCAAAAGTGGCATGCAATTTATATGTGTGTCACAGGGGGAACAAAACCTTTTCCAAAGTCAGTGTAACACCTGAATGGAAGCCAATGCAAACGGACTCCAAAGTGCAAGGTGACAACTTGTGAGCTTGAGCCGCATGTCCTTACAAGAAAACTCGCTTAGCAATAAAACAGGAGCCTTAATATGTTCCTGTCTACCAGTGCTTATTGCTCATCCCTTGCCCACGAGGTGTGCTTTGCCTCTGTCTCGGTTGTATCAGCTCAGCTGTGTGTTGCCCTGCAAGCTGCAAAACTAAAATGACATGGGATGAAAACAACTTCACTTTATTAAAGGATAATTTAAATCCTCAGTGATACAGTTTCCAGCATGGGCCCACGCATAATTCTAACAGCTGAACGGGCATTGCTGACAAATTGGCATTGGTGACAAACAACATTGCAAAAATACCATTGTATGGCGAAAGATTCAACCTTCATATAGTACCTTTACCTCTGACGTCAACATATCTAGTGAATAAGGGTATTATACTATAGACAGGTCTTTTTTATAGCTTCACAGAACCATTTTCTTTTCCAAGATTAAGCAGAAAACAAATCGATTGGAATCAGCATAGAGGATTCCTTTTTTACTATAATCCTAAAACAAGCAGAATCATAAATGGTGTTTTGGATTGTTATAATTAATGAAGCAGCATGAGAAAGAGTCTCTAGAATGTAAAGAAAAAAGAATAACTCAAATACAAAATGATGAAGTTTAATGTGTGCCTATTCAGTTATTTACCACGTGATGTTCAGCAATGAGAAGTGATGCTTAAGTATATTACCTCCATTTTCAAAGGATCTGTGGTCTGTTCTGGGAAGACTCTCTGTGGGTACTCTCCTTCCGGAACATTCTCCTTCTCTTTTTGTGCTGCTCATGTTTGTAGGAATTGTATTACCATTGCCTGGAAAGGCAACAGAAAGAATGTTTGAGCTGCTTGTGTGTAAGCACAGGGAACGGCACTGCCGTCCTCTTCCTCCCACCCCTATGAGCTAATGATGTGTTCAGTGCAATGTCCTTGAACCTCTCCGTCTATATTCTTCTTTCTCTATTGTTAGTTACCTGGATGCTGTCTGGTGTACCTCGAGCACCTGATGCATACCTCCCACGCTCTCTAAGAAAATATAGGTCAACACACAGGTTAAAGAAGACTATGGCTCCAAAGTAAAGAACCAGCTACAAATAACCCGCTCGTTCTTTAGCCTCTCACTTTTCATGAATGGCATTTGGGAACCCTATCTGATTGAATGTATGGCATTTTCAAGATGCGTGTCATCATAGTACCTGTGATGTGCCTCAGAGAATTCAATTAAAGAAGCGCTTTGGGGAAACATCTCTATCCCTATCTTGGAAGGTATCTGTCTTTTCAGACTCTCTCAGCAGCAGCTGTGAACACAAACGCCTCATCCACTCCGCTCCTCTCAGTGCTGACCACCTGCCCAGCTAAATCCTTTCTCTGCACTGTATCGGTGGCATGCGGACCTCTGGAACATCCATGGTTGATCCCATGGAGACCAACGCATGCCAAAGGACACCCCCTGGCTGAACTATGAATTACTTCTTCCGTCTGTAGCATCTAGACACATCCTGGCAGTTTGTGAACATAACAAAATACTGCCAATGATGAGGCTACTGGTGGCAGAGGTAAGCCCACTTCGAACTACAAATGGAAGCTCACAAAGCAAGTGGCACTATAAAGTAGCCACAGTGCTCTTCGCCCGGCCCCTGCTACTCTGCCTGTTCTTCCTTTTCTCCTGCTAATGTAAATTAAGCAGTTAGTTCCTCTCAGTTCAGGCCAGAATGCAGCAGAAATTGTGGACTTCTGCTTCAGTTTATGGGGTGGCTGAAAGCCAAACTCTGTCCTTTTTTTCTTTTTGTTCCAAAACTGCAAAGTAATATCAGGTGAAAATTTACCTGCAGTAAACAGATTGATACATTTTATACACTGCCAAAACTACTCTAGAATTCTCTTGTGAAAAGGATGAAGCCTATCCACCAAGGTACTTAGGTGTCAGTATTTTAATTTGCTGTATGTGACTAGCTTCTAAGTGCACTTTATCGAGGGTTATGCTCTTTCCTCGACCGTAGTCTGACTGGTTCTGTAAGGCCCGTGTTCTGTGAGATATCAACTACATGCAAATCTGTTTCACGCGATGGAAGTGGAAAATGCACAGCACATCACATGCTCAAACATGTGGACGTCAAAGCTTTTGGGAACTCAGGGACTGATCCTGCTCACATTGAATTTAACAGAGGGTGCAGACTGGCTAAAAGAAGCAGAACTGGTACATAACATAGAACAACTTCTGCCGTCTTGCAATGAAAGAAAATTTCACTTCAGATTGGTTTTATGGAGAGTGTATAGCGTCCAGCGCATTTGCAGGCAAAGAAAAGTAATCTCATCTAAAAATCATGAAATACATCATAATTAGGTACCTTTCACGTTGGGATACTTTGATGCAATTGCTTCTCTTTCCCGAGGTAGTGCCTCGCATCTTTTCCCTTCAACACATGTGTTCCTCTCTGCCACAGAGCAATCACCTCCTATAGGAAAGAAGTCTCACAGAGTCATCTGTACTCAAGAGCACCCTGAGAAATGAGAACAATGCAAAGACTCTGCTCTTCTTATAATTACATGAAGTTTATAACGGGAATGAATAAAAATATGCAAATACCACAAAACCAAATAGATGATTCACTAAGGCTCACAAAAAGTTAGATAAACAGTCCACTTCGAAAGCTTTCTATAAATATGGGTATAAAGAGAGATTTCATTCTAGAATTTTTTCTCATCTCTATCCTTTTCTCAGAATGTACGTAGTTATAAATGAAGATATATCTTAAAAGCGATATTCATATATTGTTACTGATTTCCTTGTTTATGGTCTAAATATATTGAAATACTTGCCAGAAATAGCTTATCAAAACTATGTTAATAACAAACATTTTAAATGTAGAAATGAGAAGAAAATAATGTTGCCCAAATCTATTTAACAATTTAGGCTGGCAAAAACGATCAGTTGAAAAAATGTGACTTCACTTGTCTGTATTATTCAAAATTGAGACAGATTTTCCATTCCCAATTTTTATCAGCACATCATCCTACTCAAATCTGCTTTACATAGAACAGTATTATCAAGATTTTATCCCGCACATTTACACAAAACAAACAATAATATTCTTTTTTATTAAAAGTGGCAGGTCATGTTTCTGCCCAGCAATTCTTCATGCCTAATCTACTGATTACTCTGGTGTCTTGTCATATTAAGAACATAACTCTCCCTCCTATAGTGGAATTATATTGTTACTGATTCATTGAATAAACTAATTATATTTTCTTCAGTCATGCCACTTGGCCAAGAATAAGGATAAACATATTAAAGGAGGTAAATATTTATTAGCTTGTCTTCCTCTGACCTTAATTATGTTGGATAAAGCCCAACATTCAAAACAAAACGGAACTCTCTTGTTACTACCTTTTACAAGACACTTCAAGGGGGTATTTATTTAATCTACATTTAGTAATATAAAAGTTTGGTGTATCACTGCATCTAATCCTGTAGACACTCAAGACAGCCAGCAGAGAGCACGGAGCACCTCTGGGAAAGTGAGTCCTCTCACCTGTCTTTGGCACTGTCTTATGATTCAATAAATAGCCCCAAAAGAGTGCCTATATCTCTCCCTTTCCAACAGAGAGCCTACATGAGAAATTTAAACTACATTCCTAACCTTAGGGTGGCTAAACTTAAACCACACATCTACCCTACTCTACAAAGTTCTCCCCTACACCATATCCCCCAACACCACATCTAAATGTCTCAAACACATCCAGGGATGGTGACTCAACCGCCTCCCTGGGCAGTCTATTCCAATGCCCGACCACTCTTGCTGTGAAAAATTCTTTCCTAATGTTCAGTCTAACTCTACCCTGTTGGAGCTTGAAGCCATTTGCTAGGCCCTTCACCAGCTTCGTTGCCCTCCTCTGCACTCCCTCCAGCACCTCGATATCTCTCTTGTATTGAGGTGCCCAAAACTGGACACAATACTCAAGGTGTAGCCTCACCAGTGCTGAGTACAGGGGCACAATCAGCTCCCTACTTCTGCTGGCCATGCTATTTCTAATACGAGCCAGGATGCCGGTGGCTTTCTTGGCCACCTGGGCTCACTGCCGGCTCATATTCAGCCCCTTGTCAATTAGAACACCCAGGTCTCTTTCTGCCAGGCAGCTTTCCAGCCACACCTCCCCAAGCCTGTAGCACTGCATGGGGTTATTGTGGCCCAAGTGCAGAAACTGGCACTTGCCCTTGTTGAAACTCATACCATTGATGTTGGCCCAATGATCCAATCTATCTAAGTCTCTCTGTAGAGCTTCCCTATCCTCCTGGGAATCAACACTCCTGCTTAACTTGGTGTCATCTGCAAACTTGCTGATGATACACCCTATGTCCTTATTGAGATCATCAATAAAGACGTTGAACAGAAATGGTCCCAACACTGAGCCCTGAGGCACACCACTTGTGACTGGCCGCCAGCTGGATTTAAATCCACTGAGCACCACTCTTTGGGACCTTCCAGTCAGCCAGTGCTTGATCCAGCGGATCGTATGCTCATCCAGGCCGTGCGAAGCCAGTTTTTCCATGAGAATTGTATGGGGGACAGTATCGAATGCTTTTCGAAAATCCAGGCATACAATATCAACAGCCTTTCCCTCGTCCAATATTCTGGTTATCTTGTCATAAAAGGAGATCAGGTTTGTCTGGCAGGACCTGCCTTCCATAAACCCATGCTGACTAGGCCTGATCCCCTGGTTGCCCATTATGTGGGTTTTGATGGCACTCAAGATGACCTGCTCCATGACCTTCCCTGGTATCGAGGTTACACTGACAGGTCTATAGTTACCTGGATCCTCCTTTTTGCCTTTCTTCTAGATGGGTGTTACACTTGCCACCCTCCAGTCCATTGGGACCTCCCCAGTTAGCCATGATTTCCTGTAAATGATGGAAAGCGGTTTGGCGAGCACATCTGCCAAGTCTTTCAGCACTCTTGGGTGTAGCCCATCCGGTCCCATAGACTTGTGTGCATCTGTGGGAAACCTCGGCGGGTCCGAGGGATCAGAATGCGAGTTTAACATTGACCTTGAGCAGATACCCGTGGACCCTTGAAGAGACTGGGGAGTCCTGAGAAGAGCTAAGTAAAAGGATAAGGGTTGGCAAACATCCTGGCTTTGACCAGAGCATGAACAGCGTGTGATGTGAGAGCGTGTCAGGCAAAAGTAGAATGCTGAATATATGCATAGATAAGCACCTGGGTAAAAGAATATAAAAAAGCACTGCTTGTTAAATGAAGAAATTGGATTGCTGCAACTTGATGTCCAGTGTCGTGTCCGTCCCAACAACGACAACTGGTGACCCTGAGTTGATTATAAGGAAGAAGATGACTGGAAATAGTCGTGGGGACCGAGCCCAGTGAAGCTGAGGTCAGCAGGCAGAGCTGTTGAAGGATCTGGATCATATTTAAGAAGGTGAGCCACTGGGGACATGGGAGGGAAGTTAACTAAGGAGGAGCAGACTATCCTCTCCACATGGACGCTGTTGTTGAAACAGCAAGGTGTAATCCTCCCTTTAGCAGGAGGGAGTGAACAGCCGTCCACAGCCCCTGCGCCGTTTGTCTCTAAACCTCGTGTTGATGATTTAAAGGGGCAGGAGATTGCTGCTCGGGAAAATAAAGGACTGCTCCCGATGAACACAAAAGATAAACAATATAAATATGTATTACCTCGCGACCAAGCTGCAAGTGAAGGTGCTAACCGATCGGGATTTGTATTGCCTAGAGACCGAATCAAAAGCAGTGAAGAGGTCCAAAAGACCCCTCCAGAGGAGGTGCTCATCCCTTGTGAACCTCCTAATCCACCGTTCCCTTATCCACCTTTGCCCCCTGAATCGGACAATGAGGAGGAAAGCAATTTGATCGACTGGGGCTATTCCCCTCCAGTTTCTGTCCCTTCTGCCCCACCTCCCCCTTGGCCTTCTCCAACTGATGTAAAATCGCAAATAGAACAAGGGGGTCCTCTCTGTTGTTCAAAGTATCCCTGAACTTGGGACTTACCACCAGTTCAAGTGACGGTTAAACCCCAAAACCCTGTCCGATTTTGGAGGAAGGTGAAGCAAAAAGCGATGGAATTCGGTGAATGGGACTTGTCAGAGAAAATACCTGTTTCACTTTCTCATGCCGAGTCTCCTAGTACTGAAATTGCCGAGCCTGCTGCTTTTCCTGTAGTATACAATGACCCTGCATCAGGGCAGCCCCATGAACATATGCCCTATTCCTGGAAAGTGATTCAGGATTTGCAGAAAGCTGTTGCTCAGTACGGCCCGAACTCTCCTGCAGTAATGCAACTCATAAGATTGCTGTCCTTAGAAGCGATGACTCCTTATGATATTCAACACCTCGCTCAGATTATTTTTCAGCCGGTGCAGTTAACAGTTTTTAGAAGCATTTGGCAACAAAGAGCTGAGGCACAAGCTGTGGCTAACTTACAGTTTCCGTAAGGGGACCCTCGCTATGGTAATGGCGCTGAAGTATTAACAGGGAGGGGTCAATTTAATAATCCACAGCACCAGGTGCAATGGCCCCCCCTTGTGTTAGAACAAGTGAAGCGAGTAGGAATTGGATCATTAATCCCTACTGCCGAGTTGGCAGAGCCAAAACAGAAATATACCACTATTAAGCAAGGTACTCATGAAGTATTTCTTCCGTTTGTTGAGAAACTGCAGGCAGCCATTGAGCGACAGGTGTTTGGCACTCACCTCCGTGAGATGCTACTGAAACAGCTAGCCCGAGATAACACGAACTGCCAAAAAACAATTGAAGCTTTGCCAGGTGATCCCACCTTAGAGGCAATGATAACCGCATGTGCTAAAGTTGGGTCTATGGAACATAAAATGACTGCACTTGCAACAGCAATGGCAGTAGTGCGTGTGCAAAGCCTAAAATGTTATGGGTGTGGTCAGTCGGGCCATGTAAAAGCAGAGTGCCCTAAAAAGAAGCCACAGAGAACTGGCCCTCAAAAGCAGAGTACAGGAGGTGCTGCAAGCATGATGTGTCATCGATGTGGAAGAATGGGACATATTGCTAAGCAATGTCGCTCAAAATATCACTTTAATGGGCAACCTATACCATCGGGAAACGGCAAGAAGAGCACGAAAGGGTGTGCGCAGACACAAATACCCCGCCTCAACAATCCGTTCCTGGGAGTAGTGCAAGAGCAACCCTCTGTGACAGGCTATCAGGAGAGACAAGAAGGGCAGCCGGGATGGATGTATCCACTGCCGACGCAGTGACAATAGGTACGAAAGAGGTACACAAGGTGCCCCAGGACGCTTAGGGACCAATTGGCAAAGGTTTAAGTGCCTTACTGATAGGAAGATCTAGTACCACCTTACAAGGCCTCATGGTACGTGTTGGAGTGATTGATGCTGATTACACAGGACAAATATGTGCCATGGTATCAACAGCTACACCACCTGTGACTATTGAGAAGGGAACTCGACTTGCTCAGTTAATCCCATTTCAAAGTTGTGTTCCACGAACGAACAACGTTACACGTGGTAATGGTGGTTTTGGCTCTACAGAAAGCCACAAGTCTATTGGGTGCAGAGAGTATCTAATCAATGCCCACAAATGCATTGTGTTCTTGAACTTAATGATGCCACCCCTAAGAAGATCCGACTGACTGGATTATTAGACACTGGAGCAGATGTGACGATCATCTCTTTACGGGAGTGGCCTGTTGCTTGGCCATTAACCTCCAATGCCTTGGGAGTGGCAGGACTCGGAGGAGTTGCCAACAGTTATATGTCCACTAACCCTATTGTGATTGTAAACTCAGAAGGGCAAAGGGCTACAGTGCGGCCATATGTGACCTCAACTCCTTTAAACCTATGGGGAAGGGACTGCTTAGGCCAATGGGGAGTTCGCATAACTACGGATTTTTAGTCGGGACCACTGTATTGCAGGGTGTTTCTCGACCCACTTTAGCTCTAAAATGGCTAACAGAAAAACCGGTGTGGGTTGATCAGTGGCCCCTTGGCCAAGAGAAATTAACGGCCATGCAGTCTCTGGTAATGGAACAACTTGTTGCAGGACACATAGAGGCCTCACATAGCCCTTGGAATACCCCAGTATTTGTTATCAAAAAGAAATCGGGGAAATGGAGATTGTTGCGTGATTTGAGAAAGATTAATGATGTCATGGCAACAATGGGAGCACTACAACCGGGATTACCTTCGCCTACTATGATACCTACGGGGTGGGAAATTGTTGCACTAGATTTAAAAAAAAAATTTTTTTACCACCCCTCTGGCAGAACAAGACAAAGAAAAATTTGCATTTACTGTTCCCTCTGTGAATAACATGGAGCCTACCAAAAGGTATCAGTGGAAAGTGTTGCCACAAGGTATGAAAAACTCGCCTACAATTTGTCAATGGTCTGTAGCAAAAGCGTTGACCATTTACCTTCACTGATTAAATTGGGCATACAAATAACCTTTGGGAAAAAAAAAAATCTCAGTCGTAGAAACCCAGTGGAGGGCCCCACGGTGTTCACAGATGGGTCAGGAAAAACTGGAAAAGCTGCCATTGTCTGGAGACAAGGAACACAATGGCGACATAAGATCGAACATCAAGAAGGTTCGCCCCAAGTCGTAGAACTACGAGCAATGACCATGGTGTTTCAGAGTTTCCCCGGCCCAGTCAACATTGTGACAGATTCAGCTTATGTGGCCGCTCTGGTACAACATTTAGATAAAGCTGTTTTAGGTAATGTAACTAATGAATTACTGTTTGGTGTATTGAAACTGTTATGGATAACAATGCAGAGGCGACAGCAGGAATATTATGTGATGCACATTAAAAGTCATACCCAGTTACCAGGATTTATTGTAGAAGGCAATGCACAAGCTGATGCTTTAGTGTCTGCAGTGGCCCTGGGACCTGTGCCCAATGTTAAACAGCAAGCGATAGCATCGCATAGTTTTTATCATCAGGGACATCATGCTTTGAAACGTCAGTTTAATCTTAGTAATACTGTTTAATCTTAGTAATACTGAAGCCCGCAATATTATTGCGGCCTGCCCCGATTGTCAAGATGAACATGTACCTGTATATTATGGCACCAATCCACGAGGATTACGCGCTTTACAGCTTTGGCAAACTGATGTCACACATATTACTGAATTCGGCCGTTTGAAGTATATACATGTATCAATCAATACCTTTTCTTCTGCCCTCGTAGCCACTGCTCACACTGGAGAATCAGCTTGAGATGCCTTACGCCACTGGCAGTGTGCATTTTCTGTTTTAGGTGTCCCACAGCAGATCAAAACTGATAACGGTCCTTCTTATGTATCGCAAAAGGTAGCTTGTTTTCTACAACTCTGGGGCGTGACACATGTCACAGGCATCCCCCACTCACCCACGGGTCAGGGTATTGTTGAGCGTGCACACGGGACTCTAAAACGCCTTTTACAAAAACAAAAAGGGGGAATGATAGGGGAAACCCCTGAAGCACGATTAACTAAAGCTGTATATGTATTAAACTTTTTGCAGTTTGCTGATGATACTCCTGCTGCGATGCCACCCCTTCTTCGGCACTTTGGTTCCCTTGTGACCCAGGAACGGGTGGGTCCTGGAGCAAAAGTGCTGCTGCGAGACCTCAGGACAGGACAGTGGTTGGGTCCACATGACTTGATCACGTGGGGAAGAGGTTATGCTTGTGTCTCCACAGATCATGGACCACAGTGGGTGCCGTCCAGGTATATTCGTCCATACCTAAAGTCTACAGACAACGACTCCTCACATGAACTCACAGGATGAAGGCTTTGCACTTGATCCTGGCATGCGTGACTCTAGTTACTCCTGTCTCGGGATTTTGGATGCCCGCACAAGCAAAGACTAATGTGTGGGTCACCCTAGCAAACTTAACGGGCCAGGACACACTTTGTTTGTCAACCTCATCACCAGAAAATCCTTTCTCAACATGTCTGCTGGGACAGCCCTTAGACACCTGGCCTGTGCCGGAGTTAGAGTCTCTGAAGCACTTGACAAAAGGGGGTGACGTAGTTGATAATTGGGATGCCTGGGTATCCTATCTGCAATACAGTAACCTCAAACCACAAGAACTAGAATTACTGGGTTCTGTTAAAATGGATTACTGCTTGTATTTTAATTATAGTGGCAAAAATCAGTCAAACATTCAATGTATTAATTCTAGTCTGATTGTTTATGGAAATGAATCTGCTTGGTGCAACTACACATCAACTAATATCTCTAAATCTACTAATCATCCTCTTAGCTTGCCAGTGGGAATCCTTCTCATTTGTGGAGATAGAGCATGGCCTGGTATCCCCTCTCATATAAAAGGGGGACCCTGTAGTTTAGGAAGATTAACCTTACTAACACCAAATACATCTATGATTGTGTAACACTATAGGTGCCCAAAATGAAGTGCTTATGCATTCAAAAATAGCTGCGATGGCAATGTACAATTTTGGAACCCTGGAGAAATAATCATGGCATCCTTTTTAGGCCCCAGAGTGGCATCAGCTAAAGCACTCGCTATGCTTAACAAGCTTGGGTGTTGGCTGGCTAAGCAATCTAATGCTACATCTTCAGCTTTAAGTAGTTTACTACTAGATGTAGACTCAGACATGCCACACTGCAGAATTGAGCTGCAATAGATTTTTTGTTGCTGGCTCAAGGTCATGGTTGTCAAGATTTTGATGGGATGTGCTGCATGAACTTATCAGCCCATTCTCAATCCATTCATGCACGCATACAAGAGTTAATGGAATGAATGAAAAAATTAAAGGAAGAGTATGGGTTCTTCTCTTTTGATCACCCTTTGCAAAACTGGGGACTCTCGGGATGGCTGGTTTCAAAGGTCAAAGCAGGATTAATAATATTGTTGATAGTTGTAGTTGTGCTAATGATGGTGCCATGTCTCATCTCCCTACTGCAAATGGCCCTGCAGCGGGTGATGGGGGCGGCATTTGTAGCACAAATACAAAAAGGGGGAATTGTGGGAAACCTCGGCTGGTCCGAGGGACCAGAATGCGAGTTTAACATTGACCTTGAGCAGATATCCGTGTACCCTTGAAGAGACTGGGGAGTCCTGAGAAGAGCTAAGTAAAAGGATAAGGGTTGGCAAACATCCTGGCTCTGACCAGAGCATGAACAGCGTGTGATGTGAGAGCGTATCGGGCAAAAGTAGAATGCTGAATATATGCATAGATAAGCACCTGGGTAAAAGAATATAAAAAAGCACTGCTTGTTAAATGAAGAAATTGGATTGCTGCAACTTGATGTTCAGTGTTATGTCTGTCCCAACAACGACACCCAGGCCTGTTGCCTCTCCCAGTTTGGCCTATTTCTGGTTTGGGGTATTCTTAGGGTTAGTCTGGAGGCACAAATCATGCTGCTGAGTCACTTGTCTAACAGTGGTGTATAAATTTCTAGCTATGATCTCTCTAATTAGGTGTTTATATAAGGCCTCTGCCCCCCAATGCCTTTTTCTGTGTGCTTCTTTTAGCAGAGACCATGTTACATAGGAGGGAATGATTAGTTTCCCTTGTGGGGTGAGAGCCCATCCCCCTTTATTATATGACCCTTCTAAATCCGTGATAAGCTTCTGATCCTCCTTGGTATATTCTGGCTTACCTTCTAGGGAGATTTGCCTGTCAGGGACCAGAGCACCTTCTGGTTTTACCTTTGGCTACCAGTTTTGCCTCTCTGTCCGCCAGCTCATTTCCTCTTCCCAACTCCGAGTTTACTTTCTGGTGCGCCTTAATGTGCACGATCGCCACTTTTTAGGGAGTTGGACTGCCTCCAACAGTTTCAGGATCTCCTCTGCATGCTTGATGTTCTTGCCCTGTGAATTCAATAATCCTCTCTCCTTCCAGATAGCTCCATGCGCATGCACGACTCCAAAGGCATATCTCGAGTCTGTATAGATATTCACAGCTTTCCCTTGGGCCAATTCCAAGGCACGGGTCAGAGCAATTATTTCGGCCTTCTGTGCAGAGATATTCATGGGCAAAGGCCCTGACTCTATTATTTCTTGACTGGTAGCGATGGCATATCCGGCATACCTTTTACCACTTAGGACATAGCTGCTCCCATCTGTGAACCAGTTTTCCGTGTTTTACATAGGACTGTCTTTCAGGTACGAACAGCTCGAATATGTTGCTTCGATGGTCTCCAGACAGTCATGATGCACTGGTTCTCCCGTATTCCCACTGAGGAAAGAAGCTGGATTGACAATGTTAGGGACTACAATTTCCACATCATCTTGTTCTACCATTATAGCCTAATATTTCAAGAACTTCTGTGGAGAAAGCCAGTGTCCACCTTTCGCTTCCAGTACTGCAGATGTTGTATGGGACACTAACACAGTCATTTTCTGGCCCAGGGTGAATTTTCGGGCTTCCTGGATGTTTAGTATTATGGCCGCGACTGATCGCAAGCATCCAGGCCAGCCAGCCCTTCGCAGTTGTATCTAGTTGCTTGGAAAAATAGGCAACTGCTCGCCGATACGGGCCTAGATCTTGTGCCAATTCCTAGGGCAATTCCCTGTTTTTCGTGAGAGAAAGGCAAAATGGCTTACTCACGTCTGGGAGTCCCAAGGCTGGAGCTGACATCGAGGCCTTCTTCAGCGACTCGAAGGCCTGTATGGTCTCTTTAGTCCATTTAAAGGGTTTCTGTTCGGTAGTTGTTAGTGTCTTGACAAGCAACCCATAATTATAAATCCACAGCCGACACCACCCAGTCATCCCTAGAAAAGTTCATAACTCTTTCACTGTTTGCAGTCTTGGAGTTTGGCCTATTGTCTCTTTTCAGGCCTGTCCCAAAGTCCTCTGTCCAGCACTGATTTCATAACCTAGGTAAATCACCTTGCGCTGCACTATTTGAGCCTTCTTTGGGATACCCGGTATCCCTGGAGCCCTCAAAAAATTCAGCAGACTCAGCATCCAGGTCGTACCAGCATCCTCTGTCTTGGTGGCAATCAAGATATCATCCACATATTGTAACAGTTTCCCTTCTTCAGGAGGTGGGGCTTCCCAGGACTTGAGATCTTTTGCAAGTAGGTTAGCAAATATAGTGGGGCTGTTTTTGAACCGTTGTAGTAACACCGTCCAGGTAAGCCGAGTTCTCTGTCCACTTTTAGAATTTTCCCATTCAAATGCAATTATTTCTGGCTGACTTTACGGAGAGGGAGGCAAAAGAAGGCATCCTTCAGATCTAAAACAGTAAACCAAGTTAGCTCAGGTGTTAATACAGTCAGCAAGGTGTATGGGTTCACTACTACCAGGTAAAGTCGCTGGTTCGGGGCACCGGGCCCGGTGGCCTCTTGGCAGAATGGGGGGCACCATGGGGGGTTCCCGGCAGGAGGGGAGGCAGAAGCCGGCATGGGACACCCCCGACAGACCCCCGCTGAACGCTCTGCCTGCGGGACGAGGCTGTGCAGGCCCCGCGGCAGGCAGCAGCGCCTGGCTGCGAGCGCTGCCTGCTGACAGCTGGCAGCAAAAAACCCCGTGTGGCATCGCGGCCTCTTGGGGAAGTTCACTGCCACCCCGCTCTCTGCAGCCCTGTGCCACCAGGGCCTTCCCAAAACACATACACCAGAGAACAGAACAGAACTGCTACAGGCAGCATGCACCTTTGTGGGTGTTGAGGGGCCCATCTGGCTACAGCCGCAGCAGGCAAGCGGTGATGCGCAAGCCAAATAAGCCAGGCGTACCCAAGCAGTGCCAACCTTCCCGCACAAAGCACGGTGAAAGGCAGGTGCAGCACAGTCCACACGGGCTATGTCAGCCACAGCAGCACCCTTCGGCAGGCTTTCTGTCCTTGCTGTCGCTGAGTTAGAGTGCTGCTCTGGGACAACACTGACAAGGGCAGTTGTGGCACCTGCTTTGCATGGCCAAAGACACGCAACGTTAAGCTCTAGACAGAGAAGGATGCTCCCGCTCTCAGCCCCACGGGCCATTCTCCATGGCTTGGGTAAACCCTTGTCATGGCTTAACCCCCACCACGCAGCCGCTCGCTTACCCCCTCTTCCCCCCGCAAGGGACAAGAGGGAGAAAAGGAGGGCAAAGGAAAAAAATCTCCTGGGTTGAGACAAAGACACTTGAATAGAACAATATCAAAGAAAGCAAAATAACACAAGAACAAGAAGAACACCAGGCACTCGCACTGCCCAGAAGCTGGCATCGTCCCGAGCAGTGATGGCGGGTTCCCACCCCCTGGCTAACCCCCATTTATATACTGGGCATGTCATCTATGGTGTGGAGTATTTCATTGGCCGTTCCATCGCTCTGTCTGTTCTTCTATGGGAAGCTAAAAAAAAGTCCTTGAATTATGTAAACATCGCTTATCAACAACTAAACCCAATAGCTATTATTGGCATTCCTGTCACAGCATCCCTAGAAAGAGAAATTGACCCTTGTCCAGCCTAAACCAGGACTCATGGGTCTGCCTTCTACAGCTGTATGGTGGAGCCTTGCTCCTGTCCTGGAGTGCGGGGCAGTCCTGGGAGAAAAGCAGGAGCCGGCCACGTGCGTTGCGTTTGCTGAGCAGGGCTGAGTCCCTGGAGCGCAGAGAGCAGTGGCTTGAAGAATGGCAGCCTCAAAGCTCATGCACGGTGTGGGAGCCTCCTGCTGCCACCCTGCCTTGTGTGGCCGGACGGAAGGCACACAGCTGAGTGCTCAACCTGGTCCCCAAGATGGCAGGGCAGGCTGGCTCTGAAAGTGGGAGAGCTGCTCTCGAGGCCCTCCTCGAGGAGTCGCATGGCTTCACAGGCGCCAGAACCAGGCCCCAAACTGGACTCACTCAAGGCTGCTTTGTTTTCTGAAATGTGACCTGAAGGTGGTGCCCCATATCTGCGTAGACAGAAGGAAGCCTTAGAGAAGGCAGCTTGTCTTCTGTGGGTACTCTGCTATTCCAGCACCACGTTTGGCAGGTGGTCAAGGAGGAACAATGAGAGTGGCCACACTGCACAGACAACTGGAGGGATGGTTGGGGTCCGTGTGGGCAGAGGCATCTAGCAGGGACAGCAGTGCCCAGAAAGCCGCATCAATAATGCCATGGCGGTCCCAGGCAACCGAGCTACCAGCACCTGAAACACCAAATCTCTTCACCGATGGAGCAAACCTGGGAGGAGAGGGAGGAAGTGACCTGGGGTGGGTCCCTTGTTTGGGAGGAGAGACAAGGGAGGAGAAAGGGAGGAGTCAAGGAAGATGAGGGGGATGTTCAAGCAGGGAAAATGGAGACAAGGGGGGATCAATTCCCCGTTAACTACCCCTGAAATCTGGCTCTTCCTTCTGGGACTGAGAGCCCTGTTGGCTTCTCACTCTTTGCTGTGGTCAGCAATTTCTCTTGTCACGCTCAGCAGTTTCACACCATCTGTTCAATTAGCTACGGCTTACGCTGGGCCCTAATCTCCAGCTGTGTGCCTTAATGCATAGCCCCAAAGTTGTCTGCAGGTCACATCACTGTTTCCTATCTCCCATGTGCCAGTCTTCTCCGTCCCATGGTGGCTCTGAGCACCCTCCTCTCTGACCAGGCACCGTTTCAGCCCTTCGGAGTCACTCTTTCCCTTCGTGCCCTGCTGTCTGCCTGCGGCCTCATTGGCAGGCGCCGGGCATGCAAGTCCTTGCCTTGCACCGGAGACTGAATTGGACTCAAGCACGCTCAGCTGTGAAAATCAGGAACTTTATTTCTACAACCGAGTCAACATCAGCCCTTCTGTGCTCAGAGGAGCGCGGGCAGGACAGAGCAGGCCTTGGCACTGAGGATGCCTTTGGCTCAGCAGGCATTGCCCCAGAAGGAAATGGTGGTGGAACAGGGCGGCCTGCTCTGGAGCCTCTTCGTCACGCTGCTCAAGCCTTTTTACCCCTTAGGACCTGCAGCAGCTCCTGCAGCAGCTTAAAAAATTCCACTAGCTTCTGGAGTGGAAATGGACATGGTGTAAACCCGCCTGACTGTGTGGGTATTGGCCTTGGCCTCTGATAGGGGGTTGAAGTAAAGACTGGCTGTGGTGTTGTAGTAGCCGATGGTGCTGGGCGCAGTCCCATCTGGACCAGGATCCAGTCATAGAAGTGCTGGGTGGAGGTGTAGACTCCAGGCCGTTTGGCTCTGGCACAGCCTCTCCCCCAGCTGGTCACCCCAACAAGCCAGAAGTAGTCCGCGTTGTTGTCTTTGCACACCAGAGGACCACCGCTGTCACCCTGCAGGGGAGGAAAGAGGGTTGAGGTGGTGTTGGGTGGCCGCTGTCAGCGCTCTGTCCGGCTCCTTCTCTCTCCCAGCACCTGCCAGAGCTCTGCTCACTGCACACAACGGCGCTGCTCCGGCGCTGGAGCCTACAGAGCCTCGTGTGGGAGTGGGTGGTGGGCCTGTAAAGTCGGGCGCTCTCTCATCTCTGCACAGTGCTCCCGGCTGTGTGGAAGGGGGATGCTTTGGGATCTGGACCTATGGGCTGCCGGGAGCACGGGATGGGCTTTCTGGGCAGCGTCCCCGGGCTCTGGGACAAGGCGGGCACTGGGCAAGGACCTGCAGCTGGGGAAGGGGAGGTGAGCCCCAGCAGCGGTGGAGACCAAGCGGTGGCAGGGTGACTTGCCAGGCCAAGCACGTGCCGGGCGATGTTTGGGCGTTGCGAGAGGGCTGCCGGTGCTGCCGGGGCTTGACTTGCAGCACGTCCTACCTGGCAGGTGTCGATGCCACCCTGCGGATAGCCAGCACACAGGTTGTGGCTGTGGATGGCCCCTCTGTACCACCCGCTGCTGTTGCAGAGGTTGACATCAATGAGCTGGACCTTGGCCTCCTGCAGGACATCCGTTGACCCTGCAGCTGTGAGCACAGAAAGCAATGAAGCCCCAGCAGCTCCCCCCCTGCCTGGGTGAACCCCTTCCCTAGGGCTTGGCTTTGCGTCCTGAAGGCACTGTGCCCGTGTTTCCCCTCTGTTTGGCTTTGGGCGGTGGGTCAGCCCATTCTCCCCAGAGGCATACGTCCCCGTAGCCTGACTGCGGCTTTCGCCTCCGCTCTCGGGAAGCCCAACCCCTCTCCCCAGTGTGCCGAGCTTGCACTCAGGACACCAGCACTTTTGGGGAACTCACATCTTGCAGTGGTGGCGCCCCAACCACTGACGTAGCAGGTGTGCAGCTCTGACACTCTAAGTGAGGCGTTGGGCACACAGGCAAGCTGGGTGTAGTAGTTGCACTGGACAGGCTGGTCCAGCTCCAGCAGGGCGATGTCGTTCCTCTGCGTGATATTCCTGTAGTGCTCGTGAACCAGCAGCCGCTTAATATGGCGCACTTGGGCCTCGGGGCCCAGCCGAGTCAACTGGGTGGCCCCGATCACCACGCGCCACATGCTGATGTTCCTGGAAGGCAGATGGAGAGGGGGGTTAGAGGGAGCGGAGCCACGTGCTGCAGCAGCCCCGCCGTTCCCTGCCTTCTGCTTCCCAGGGCAGAGAGGAGAGCAGTGCCACGCAGGCTGCCACCGCCCTGGCATGCCTTAGGCACGAGCCATGTGGCGCTGGAGGCTGCTAGGAAGCAGTGGCCCGAGCCCAGCCTTCTCCTGAGCAGTCTCTGGGCTGGGCTCGGCAGTGCCCAGGCACTGGGCGTACTGGCAGGAACGGGGATGGGAGTAGCAGGCGGTGCTGCGCGCAGGGCACCCGCGAGGGTGGTGGGGACAGCCCCCTTCCCTGGCCCTCCTTACCTGGCCTCGATGAAGCAGTGTGCCGCCGTGAGGACCCACTGTGGGCTGATGAGGGACCCTCCGCAGATGTGCCCCGTGCCTGCTTCCCAGGGGTCCTGGATGCTGACGATCCAGGGCCAGGCTCCTGGACGGGCATCGGTGCCACCCACCACGCGCGACATGCCGTACTGGTAAGCCATGGGCCGGAGCCCGCAGGTCCCTCTGTAACCAGAAACTCATGACTGTCCTGCTCCACGGCGTGCTGCGGTTCAGGCTGAAGGTCAGCCCTCTTCCCTCCCCACAAGGTGCTGCACGGACAGCAGGGCCAGGGAACCCCCTGGGGCGGGCGTGCGTGCGCCCCTGTTTCTGCCTGAGCCCCGCAGAGGAGCTGTGCCAGCAGCCGGGGTGCTGGCCAGGATCTGAGGCTCCCAGGCGGGGTTGGGGAAGCTGTGGCCACGGGGGACAAGCGGGCTCCCTCCAGTGAACCCCATCAGGGTTGCCCAAGCTCCCCCCCAGAGCCTGGGGCCACTTACCCACAGCTGTCCCACGCGCCTTGCACAGGCCAGCACAGGGCCAGCAGGACGACGACGAGGAGCAGTTTCATTGCTGCCAGTGGCGGCACGTGGCACCTGCAAGAAGCGAACCGAGGGCCTGTCGCCACCAGTGCCGCAGCCGACGTAGTGCCCGCAGTGCTCACGCTGCCCACGGTGCTCTTGTTCCCGGGGCTGATGTCACAGAGTCGCTGGTTCCGGGCACCGGGCCCGGTGGCCTCTTGGCAGAAGGGGGGGCACCATGGGGGGTTCCCGGCAGGAGGGGAGGCAGAAGCCGGCATGGCACACCCCCGACAGACCCCCGCTGAACGCTCTGCCTGCGGGACGAGGCTGTGCAGGCCCCGCGGCAGGCAGCAGCGCCTGGCTGTGAGCGCTGCCTGCTGACAGCTGGCAGCAAAAAACCCCGTGTGGCATCGCGGCCTCTTGGGGAAGTTCACTGCCACCCCGCTCTCTGCAGCCCTTTGCCACCAGGGCCTTCCCAAAACACACACACCAGAGAACAGAACTGCTACAGGCAGCATGCACGGTTTGGGGTGTTGAGGGGCCCATCTGGCTACAGCCGCAGCAGGCAAGCGGTGATGTGCGAGTGGGACGAGTCCAGCACACCCACATGCTGCACTCCGTACCTATGCGCACGCCTGGGCGCACACACAGAATCACAGAATGGTTTAGGTTGGAAGGGACCTTGAACACCATCAAGTTCCAACCCCCCCAGCCTGGGCAGGGACACCTCCCACCAGCCCAGGTTGCCCAGAGCCCCGTCCAACCTGGCCTTGATCACTTCCAGGGATGGAGCAGCCACAGCTTCTCTGGGCAACCTGTGCCGGGGTCCAACACCCTCACAGTCAACAATTTCTTCCTAAGATCTATTCTAAACCTCCCCTCTTCCAGTTTGAAGCCCTTCCCCCTCATCCCGTCACTACACGCCCTTGTAAAAATTCCCTCCCCAGCTCTCCCGTCGGCCCTTCAGGGACTGGGAAATGCCGGCACGTCAGTTTGTGTGCTGCACTCTGTGTGTGCACGCATCGTGTGTGCCCTGTGTGTGGGTGCACTCGGTGTCTGGGTGCACTCCGTGTCCCGGTACCCACACGGTGGGTGCACACTGTTTACGTGCAGTGTGGTGTAGATGAGCCTGTGAGCGTGCGCACTGCAGGTATGCATTCACTGGGTCGAGCGCGTGCCGTGTGCGCGTGCATTTTGTGCGTATGCTGGCAGGCTGTGTGTGCCCGCACTGCGTGTGTGTGTGCGTGCTGCATGTGCATGCCTTCCACGCTCTGTGCATGACGTGCACGAGCACTGTGTGCATTACGTGGGGTGTTCCATGTGTGGTGGGGGCGTGTGTGGGGTGTTAGTGTGTCTTGGTCTGTAGTCAGTGTGTGTGTTCCTATGCAGTCGGGGGGTGTGTCAGTGTGTGTTGCTGTTGTAATAAGTAATTTAGCAAAAGAATTTTGCTTCAGCTCAAATGAATGTGTGCCCTCTATGGCTTCAGCTAAGATGGGTCTGTGCTCGCTGTGCGTTTGGGAAAGGGATAGTGTTAGACAGGATATCAGACGAGAGCAACAGTTGGAAGTACAGAAACTTGCAGGGCAAAGGGTGGTGTCGTTAGCTAAGATAACCACAGGAGTGTAAGGAATGAAGAAGCCACAAGAAGGACATGGTGGTAAAGACTTCGAGCCTCCCTCCAATGACTGTCAGGAAGACCCCTGAGGAAGCACAGCGCCTGCACCGCTGGAAGGGAGGGGGCATGTTCGGGTGTGGGCTGCATTGCAAGAACTCATTGATTATGTATTTGGGGGTGGGTTGTGTTCCAAGAACTCAAGAGGAATCGCTGATGGAAGTTGAAGAGGCTCTGAAGGAATATTCAGCAGTTTTCTGGGACTGATCCAGAGACTGTTGCTGGCCAGCAATTATTAAAAAATAAATTTTGTCACCCATGCCTGGCCAGGTATTAGGAAAAAAATGGAAAAGATGGAAGACTGGCATGAGAGAGGAATGAATGAGCTGTTACGAGAAGCACAAAGAGTGTATGTGAGGCACGATGAGGAGAAGCAGAGGGCAAAAGCAAAACTAATGGTAGTGACTGTAAAAGAAATAACAAAGACTAAAGATAAAGGGCCCCAGAATCCGGGGCCAGGGATGAGAGCACACAAGATACAGGGAGCCCATCTGCTGCCGCTCAAAAAGCCCATGTGAATGAAATCAGGAGCCCCAGAGGGCGGAAAGTGTTACCATTGTGGGCAGGAAGAACATTTTAAGAGAGAGTGTCCCAGGCAAAAGAGAGATCAACGAGTGTTTAAAATCTGTCAACAGGAAGAATAAGGGTGTCAAGGGCTCTACCTGCTGGGGGAAGAAAGAATTAGTGAGCCCTTGATAAATTTAAAATCAGGCCCCCAGGAGGAAATTTACACCTTTTTAGTAGACTCAGGAGCTGAGAAGTCTTGTATTATGAAATTGCCTTTGAATGGGAAGATCCGGACACCGGGAAGAAGCAGCAACTCCGCTGGACCTCCCTGCCTCAAGGATTCACAATATACCCAAATCTATTTGAACAGACACTAGAGAAAATTTTAGAGGAGTTCCAGGCAGAACCCGCAGTAAGAATCTTGCAATATGGAAATGACCTGTTGGTATCAGGAGAGAGGGAGCAAAAAGTCAGAAGGAGACATCGATACGTTTGCTGAATGGTTTTTTTTGGAGAACAAGTGTTAAGAGTCTCAACGACACAACTGCAATTTGTACAAAAAGAAGTATTTAAGGCATCTAATTATCAATAGAAAAAGAAAAATCAATCCAGAACGAATTACAGCATTAAGTGTCCCAAGAACGAAATGAGAAATAAAGAAGATTTTAAGGTTACTAGAGTACTGTAAATTATGGGCTAAAGGATACACTCAATCAATAAAATTTCTGTATGACAAACTTGTAAAAGACAGTCCAATACAGCGGACAGAAGACAAACAAGAGCAATTTAATAATTAAAGCAGAAATTAATAGAAGCCCCGGGTTTAGCCCTCCCCTCCCTAGAAAAAAAAAAAATCACCTTTTTATAAACACGGAAGAAGGGATAGTGCATGGAGTCATAATGCAGGAACGGGGCGGAGAAAGGAAACCGGTGGCATACCTATCCAAAATTAATGGACCCGGTAAGTTGGGGGTGGCCCACATGCATACAGGCAGTAGTGGCCGCAGCAATATTAGTAGAAAAAAGCCCAAAATTAACCTCTAGAAGAACCCTAATCGTACATACCCGCCCCCACTGTAAGAACTATCTTATCTCAAAAGTCTGGCCAGTGGTTAACAGATTCCAGAACTTTGAAGTACGAAACCATTTTAATAGAAAAGAATGATTTGACCCTCGTAGTAGACGGAAACCTGAATCCTTCACAACTCCTGTAGGAACAGGCAAGTGGGGAGCCGCATCATGATTGATTAGATTTTATAAATTACCAAACCAGGGTAAGAGAAGAGCTAATAAACACACCAATGCCCTATGTAAAAAAAAACCAAAAACCAAAACCAAAACCAAAACCAAAAAACTATCCAACAACTTTTTATAGACAGTTCCTCCTGATGTATAGATGAAAAGAGAGCAAGTAGTTATGTCATCATTTTGGGGAAAGAAAAAGCAGTAATTGAAGAAGGAGGATTACCAGCAAATTAGTCAGCCCAGAGTTGTGAACTATACGCTCTGAAGAGAGCTTTAGATTATCTCCAGGGAAAAGAAGGCATTATCTATACAGATTCAAAGTACGCATATGGAAATTAACCATGAGAAGGAAGTCTGGTGTTTTTGCTTTGACAGGAAAAAGCCCTGGAGAGCCTTCAGAAGGCGCGTAAGAGTCAGTGCTGCTGCATGAGAGCAACAGACAGCAAAAGCCTCGAAAGTGCCTTCGGACTCAGGCAGCACCCAACCCCTTCGACCCTACTTTGCTTCGATTGTAATTGTTGCGTGTACCTACGGGTTAAGTGTAAGAATTGTAATAAGGTCATTTTAGGTCCCCATTGCAGACAGGAGCAGTACCTCTCCCAAGTCTTTGATCTTTAGTGTATCCGATGTGAGTATACAACCCCAATAGATAAGTGTAAGTGGATTAGACATTATTGTCGCAGAACCCACAGAGAATTACATAATGTGGACCAACCCAACCAGAATGTTCACATATCCTCGAAATATCAACTCCAATATGAGTTCCTGAAGAAAGGACCCTATTGTGCCACAAGAATCAGAGATACCGGACTAAAGAGGATGGAGGGCAAGACCAGGCTGGCCTCTGGACTCGCTGCCAAGAAGAACTATTTCTCGGCTGTTGGAGGCACCCCAATAGGCACGAGAGGTAGGAGTATAAGCCATGCTGGACCTCCACTGCCAGTGGTATTATCACTAGTGGTATCTCTAGTATCTGGTGACGAATGCCGGAAGTGCTCTCAGACCTTCTCCTGGGGTAGGTTTTATACTATGACTGTGCACACGCATATCAATCACCAGTGTTATACCCGTGAGAGTTTAAAAGTGTGCAAATACGGCGGACAAGAATATTGGGTTGGACAGAATTTAGGAATAGGCGGAACAAGATTAGGAGTAGGGTGTCCTAAAAGGAAAAAATGGCTCTGCTTCACTAAGGCAGGTCACTGGGATATTCCAGACGGAGGGGGAGTACAAGAGATGGTGAAGGAAGAACTAGAGAAGAGCGTGACAAAGGTCACAAAACAGAGAAGAAAAAAATTAGAAGTACAAAACGAGAGCATATACCAGAAGCTGCAAAAACAGTTACAAAAAGAGTTAGGATTCCCCACTCTTGGGCAAAACTTGTTTTTAAATCTAGCAACAGACATAGCTAAAGAATTAAATGTGACTGACTGCTGAGTCTGTGGGGGAGCTTGAATGACTGAAGAGTGGCCGTGGAGAAGTGCAAGTTTGAGTCCGATTGAAATCCTGGAATGGAATTATACCCTCACCATGAGAAAAAAAAAAAAAAAAAGGAGGCCTAACAAGTGGGTGATAAGTTCCACAGTAATTGGAAAAGTCTGTTTGACCTGGGAGGGGGGGAACTTTTCAGATCGAATGGGGGAGACACCATGTAAAAAAATAAAGTCTTAAAAATAGATTCAAATTTCACCCGAACTTGGTTTCCTTGAAAACCAAAGTCATACCTAACGTTTCAAAATGAAACCAAAAATTGTACCCGGTGTCCTGGTTTGAGGTAAAACAGAACCAATTTGGTTCAGTAACTTTGTTTCTTAATTAATAAAAACACTCTGTCGGTCCCATCTGGGGTCCCCCATGTCCCCAGTAGCGGATTTTGGCCTAAACCACGATACCTGGGTACCAAAAAGTAGTCTCTTTAAACGTAAGAAGGAGGGTATGAATCCATTCTCAGGAATGAAAAACAGCTCACAATATTAAGAAAATGTAGAAGATACAATGAAAGAGTTTTGGCAGGCACCGGATGCGTTGTTCTGGATATGTAGAAACTGGGCATTCCCAGAATTACCACCTCACTGAAGAAAGACCTGCACCTTGAGAATAATTCAACCAGGACACACAAACCAGCCACATGGGCCCAAGACGGTAGCTGGGGATATAAAACCCCATCTATATACTGAATCAAATTATAAGACTACAAGCAGTAGTTGAGCTGATCACTAACAAAACGGCTTCAGGACTAAAACTGTTAACCCACCAACAACCTCAGACAAGGGCAGCGTTCTACCAGAATCGGCTCGCACTAGACTATCTGCGAGCAGTAAAAGGAGAGGTGTGTAGAAAATTTAACATACCTGATTGTCATTTAAAAATTGATGATAATGAAAAAGCAGTATGAGAAATCGCTGCTGATATCCAAAAAAATAACACGTGCTGGTGCAAAAAGGAAATTCAATGGTAAATGCCAGTTGGTGAAATGAATTACTGAAAATAGCTTAGTAGAAGAAAGACTGATTCTGCTGTGTGCCTTTTGAAAGTTTCTTATTTCTGCCTTGTTTAAATACCCCGTTTCATAAGATTAATTCACAGTGTAGTCCAAAGACTGCAAGTGGCAGCCACTCCTCAGAAAATCACGATCTTGAGAAAAGCCAAAAAAGAAGAAAACCTCGAAGAAGCCACTCAAATTCTTGCCAAAATAGAAGAATCCTGCGAGATAAATGTAAAACGCTTCAGCAAAATTAGATGATAAAAAGAAAAAGGGTGGAATTGTAATAAGTAATTTGGCAAAAGTTTTGCTTCAGCTAAAAATGAATGTGTGCTCGCTATGGCTTCAGCTAAGATGGGTGTGTGCTTGCTATGCCTTTGGAAAAGGGATAGTTTTAAATAGGATATCAGACGAAAGCAACAGTTAGAACTACCGAAAATTTGCAGAACAAAGGGTGGTGTAGTTAGCTAAGATAACCACAGAAGTGTAAAGAATGAAGAAGCCACAAGAAGGACATGGTGATAAAGACTTTGGCCCTCCCTCCATGGACTATCAGGAAGACCCCTGAAGAAGCATAGCGCCTGGGAGGGGGGCATTTGCATTCCCAGAACTCATTGATTATGTATTTGGGGGTGGGTCACGTTCCAAAAACTCATTGATTATGCAAACTATGTTCCAAGAAGAAACACAAATAATTATAAGGAATATGAAATAAAAACAAGTGGTTGTAAAGGGAAAAATGAGGCACAGGAGGAGAAACCCCCTGTGTAACTCCCAGCGCTGTAATAAATATTCTTTGCTCCACCGAATTTGCCCCGGACTAAAATTCAATACAGTGAGCGCGTTTCTCACAAAGGGAGAAAAGGCAAAAAAAAAGGGAAAAAGAAGAAAAGGGGAAAAAGGGAAAAAAGGAGGGGGAAGCAAAAAACAAAAGGGAGAAAGAAGAAAACCCCCACATATTAAAAAAGAATGGTAGAAAGGAAAAACCAAACCAAACCAAGGAAGGAAAGTGGGAACAGCCGCCGGGCAGGAGGAGGGACAGGAGCCGGGGGAGGGGGGGGCGTGGGGGGAGGTGGCGGTGCCAGCGCCGGCCCCGGGGGCTGTGACACCACGTTTTGGTCCTCTACTGCAAAGTGTTCTGTGAAAAACAACCAACCAAATCCCACCCAACGACAACATCAAAACCCAAAGAGAAATCTCTCCAGCTCACACGAGCCTGAGCTCGCTCTCCGTTGCTCTCTTTCCAGTGTCTCGGGGGGGTCACGGCCGAGCTGAGATTGGGGGGTGGGGGTGGTGGGAGTTTGCCCCATGGCTGTGATGGGGGGAGAAGGGGTGGGTGGGGAGTGGGGGATGTGCTGTGGGTTTTTTTTGGGGTGGTGGTGTTTTTTTGCCAGGTGTCGCTTTACCCAGTGGCTCGGGGAGGTGTTGGCATCAGGAAGCCTGTGCTAAAGCGGGGTGGGGGCCTCGCCGCAGTTGGTTAGCAGAGCCAAAGTGGTTACTAATGGTTATTAACAGCACAGTAATTAGGCCCGTGTAATGGGGAAGCTCAGATGCCCCCTAACCACCCCCCCCCGGTGCTTCTCTAGCCAGGCGAGCGCTGGGCGTCCCCCACGCAGGAGAGGAGCGCACCTCCGGGGTGGGTGGAAGGGCATCACCCAACGGGGAGAGGACCAAGATGGGGCTTGGGTGTCCCTTGGGGTGGCCGGGTGGCGGGGTAGGGCTGCTGGAGGCTGCCACGATGAGGGACACCCCCACGCCTTTCTCCAAGGCTCCCACAGCTCTGCTCCCTCCCTCCCTCCCACCCATCCAGTGCCACTGGAGAGGTGGTGTCCCCCCTCCCGGGGCAGGCATGGGCTGGTGCCACCCCATCTAACACCTCAACGCACCAAAGCACCTCACTGGGGGAGGGACCCTGTGCCTGGTAGCCCCGTGCTCCCCAGCACTGTAAGGATGGGGCTGAGCCCCCACCACGGCCACCCTGTGCAAACCAAAGACCCCCCCACCCCCATTCCCCACAGCGCTGCGAGGATGCACAGCCGAGGGGTACGGGGAGGGCTCTCTCCATCCCACAGCCTCCCCCTTCCTCCTCCCTCGCCTCCCGACGCTATCCCTTTTGTTGGACTAACACAGGCAGAGAGAGAGAGAAAGAGAGGTTTTATTATTTTTTTTTTTAATTTTTTATTTTTTATTTCCTAAAAGCCACCGGTTTGTCCTCCCAGGCATGGCCAGAGGAGCTCGCCCAGCGTTGAGGGGAGGAGGTTGGGCTGCGGCGCACAGCGCAGTGGCTCATCAGTTTTTAGAATTAACGATAACAAAACTAACGGCGATTTTTAAGTTTTGTAAGGATTTTATTTATTTATTTATTTATTTCATTTCAAAGGGGGTGGGGGCGGGAGGGGGATGTTTGTTTTTTAGCACAAGCCGGCTTTTCTAGTGGTTAAAGAAAGGCCGTGCTCGGCCGTAAACGCTTTGGGGAAAGATCCCAGTTGCAAGGAGAGAAGGTGGGAAAAGAGGGGCAGGGGGGAAAACAGATTTCCAAGAGGTTGTCAGCCCAGGGCCGGGGGAAAAAAAAAAAAACAAAACACTAGCAAAATTATTTTTTTTTTTTTAATTTCAAAAATAAAACACACACAACCCCCAACCCCAAATGACACACACACATCCACACACAAAAACTACCTCAGGGTTTCATACCTCAGCACATTGCGCTTCTGTTCCTTTTAGAGATTTTGTGTGCCTTGTAAAACTGATAGCTGGAGCATTATTTTTGTTTATTTTCTTAATAAAAAAAAAAATGAGTTGGAAAACACACTCTTACTGAGTGCGAGGCGGGAGAAGGAAAGCAATCCCACGGGTGCCAGAGCTCTTCCATAGTCTCCTTCCGCTGGCTGAGAGCCAGGGAGAAAGCTTGAGAGATGTTTTAAAAGAGAAAAAGAAAAAAAAAACAAAAGAAAAAAATGGGGGGAGAAAAAAAAAGAGGGGAAAGAAGAACAAAGAGAAAAAGAGATAAAAGGGGGGAAGAAAAAAGGGGGAAACGGAAAAAAAGGGAAAAGGAAAAAAGGGGGGGGGAAGAGAAAAAAAAAGGAAAAGGAAACAAAACCCCCAAATATAAAAAAAAAAAGGTAGAAAGGAAAAAACAAACAACCAAACCAAGCAAGGAAAGGGGTGAAAGCCATCGGGCAAGACGAGGGACGAGAGCCGGGGGTGAGGGGGCGGTGCCAGCGCCGGCCCCGGGGGCTGTGACACCACACTGCAAAGTGTTCTGTGAAAAAAACCCAACCAAAACCCACCCAACGACAACATCAAAAAACAAAGAAAAATCTCTCCAGCTCACAAGAGCCTGAGCTTGCTCTCCCTTGCTTTCGTGTGTGTCTCGGGGGGGGGTCACGGCCAACCTGAGATTGGGGGGGGTGGGGTGAGAGTTTGCCCCATGGCTGTGATGGGGGGAGAAGGGGTGGGTGGGGAGTGGGGGATGTGGTGTGGGGTTTTTTTTGGGGTGGTGGTGTTTTTTTTGCCAGGTGTGGCTTTACCCAGTGGCTCCGGGAGTGTGACGAAACAGGAAAAAGGGCTTCACTGAGAGGTTCAAATTAACAATTTCTTTGGACTTCGCTCACAGGTCCAATATGTCACTATTGCAAGTTCTGTGTGTGCAATGGCGATTACACTATTGCAGTTTAAAAGCAATTAGCGGGATCCACTATTGCGAGCTACAAATGCCCCCGACAAGTAGCAACGCAAACCACAAGGGCGCTAGATATTAATGCCTTAGAAGAGTGCACCAGTCACAAACTCAATCGCATGCCCTATACCGTACGGATGTTTCTTAGTCACTTACCCTCTCTCTCTCAGGTGAGGTCGCTCCATCCCGGGGAAGTTACCCTGTACAGCGTCCTGGATGGGGGGGACGGATCTCCTAGGGGCCAGCTGTATCCTTGGAGGATTCCCCATTTGTCTCCCCAGACCCCGCGGTTTATATTTCCTGACTCGGTGAGGGTGCAGGATTATGCCCGAGTGGATTACACTGTCTGGGATATTTCCCTCTGGTGGTGCCATAGCGAAGTCTCTGTTGCCAGTTTGTGATGTCCGGCGCTCAACGTCACGGGAAGAGTGGTGGGATGGGACTCAGGGCATTTTGTTTGTTAAGGGCCATTTGGTTTTGGTTGTTCTGTGCCATCTTGAGATAAGCCCGGGCTGAGCTGTTTTGCAGCTCCCCCCAAGTTCTCTCTGCACAGCCACGGCACGGCGGGGATGGAGCTGAGTGGGATGGCAGCTCCCTGCCTCTCACCTCTTGTGCTCTGAAACCGGCTTGGCTGGCTGCTCCCACACAGTGTGTTACTGGCTTGCCCAGCAGGTAAAGAACCCAGATTTGGGACGCCACTGGGGTGTCCGTAAGGGGTCCTGGGGGGGACTCCTGCAGGCCGGAGGGAGTCTGGGGCAGCCCTTCAAGGATCTGGGGGTCCCCTCTGGTGCCTCTGGGGAGGCTTTTGTGTCTGGAGAGGGCCGAGCTGGTTGCAAGAGGTGCTTCCTCCCTTTCTCCAGCCCACCCAGCTCCCCCGACACACCACCCCCCCAGGTTGGTGGGTGCCCGCAGTGCCAGCCTGTCCCACTGGGTCGGGCACTGAGGGGGGCACAGCCCCAGCCACGGGATGGCAGGATGAACCACAGCACCAGGGATAGAGACCAACGTTTTATTTCTTTAACATTTCCCACGGCGGGCACCCCACGGTTGCGCGGCTGCACCCTGCAGCCTGTGCTTGCTGGCCAACTCGGAGGACTGCAGCAGCCTGTTGAGGAGCAGCTTCTCTTCTCAGAGCTCCCTCTACGACATCCTGGAGGCCTGGCCCAGTGCAGCAACAGAGCCAGTGGTGCTCACACACTCAGGACACCCCTGCTCTCCCATGGCTGCTAGTGGAGCAGTGGGGAAACCGGGGCCGGTCCTGGGCCAGGAGCCTCCACAGGATCTGCCAGCAGGGACCGAGAAAGAGCGGGTTCCCAGGCAGGGGATGAGACTGAGTGTGGAAGCATATGCTGTGGAGCTCTGAGCTGCTGCGTGGTGCCAGGTCTATCCAACGTCAGGCAGTACGTTCCCAGGAGACGTCACCGCTAACAACTCTTCCGAGGAAGTGGGGCTGTTTCTGTAGTCGTAGCCTGCCTGGAGAAACAGCCCCACGGAGCCAATAGTCTGCTGAGCAGCAAGGGAGCAGAGTCGCTGACTCTCAACCAAGGACTGAAATACAGCAACTCACTCTATTGCCTTCCCCCTTCGCCCGCTGCCTCCCACAGTTTAGAAGAAACCAACCAGGGAGCTCCAAAGGAGGGGACCCCTCCCCCACTCCCCCAAATCTGCCCAACACCCCCAAACCTCCCTCAAGACACGGGACTCCTCCCACACACCTCCACTCCCCACACCGACAACCCTGCCTCCCCCGCAACGCTCCAAAAAGCAGCAGTCCTTAGGGCAGACTCCTTAAGCTGACTCCACAGCTACGGCTCCCCGTCGGCTCTGGGGGAGATAAGGGGGCCCCGGGGCTCTCCGTGGGCTTTAAGGGGGTCCCAGGGCTGCCCACGGGCTCCCAGCAATGCCCGTGCCCACCACCCACCCCCGCTTCAGGGGGCCCAGCGATGACACCCCCCGACCCATCTCGGGGGTACCTGGGGGGGCTCGGCCGTGGGCTGGAGGCGGGCGAAGGGGGCACGGCCGGGGTGACCTGCCGGGGGGAGGCTGAGAACGGAGCCCAGAGCGGAGCCAAGCGCCCGGCCAGGCCGGCCCCGGGCACCCTGCGCTGCGGCCGGGGCTGCCGCCACCTGCGGGGAGCGAGCGGGGGGTGAGGGGGCGGCAGTAGGGGACGAGGGGGACGGGGGGGTGAATCGGCCCTGTCCTCCCCGGGGACCCCCCACTCGGCTCTGCCCCCCCCAAACAGGCCCAGACCGCGCCCCGCGCCCCCCAGCCCGGTCCCGCCACCCCACAAACCCCCCGAACTGGCCCTGGACACCTCCGCACCACCGCTCCTGCCGCCGCCCCGCCTGCCTGCCTGCCTGCCCAGTCTCCCTCTCCCGGTGCCGCTCCCGCTCTCCTCCGTCCCGGTCCGCACGTCTCCCCCGGTACCGGCCGTCGCAGCTCCCGACCGCCGACGCACACCGGAAGTGCTCCCCTTCGCGTCCGCACACCCGCGCATGCGCCGAAGGGCAAACCCGGGCCACGCCCCCCAGCGTCGCCGCGGCGAAAGCGGGCGAGAGGGGCGGGGCCGCGCCGAGGAGAACGACGGGGCGGAGCGGGGCGGGGCGGGGCGGGGCGGAGCGGGGCGGGGCCGGGCCGGGCCCGTCCCACCGGTTCCCACCCCACCGCTTCCCTACGCACCGGGCACTGTGAGTTCGAAACCATCCCTGCCCTCGCATCCCTCCTTCGCCTCTCCCGCTCACGAAAACCCATTCCCCCCTCACAAACACCCATTCCCCTCACTCCCCCCTCACACAGTCGCTCCCACACCCCCCACCATCCTCTCTTCCTCTCTCGCCCCCCCTTATCTCTCGCCCCCCCCTTTCCCTCTCCTCCCATTCAAAATCGCGCCTCCCTTCCCTTCCCTGCCCCGCCCCGCCCTTCCCCTTCCCCTTCCCCTTCCCCTTCCCCGCCCTTCCCCTTCCCCTCCCCCTCCCCCTCCCCCTCCCTCTCCCGGATAGTTTTTTGGGTTTCGTTTTTTGTTTTTTTTTTTTTTTTTTTACATAGGGCATTGGTGTGTTTATTAGCTCTTCTCTTACCCTGGTTTGGTAATTTATAAAATCTAATCAATCATGATGCGGCTCCCCACTTGCCTGTCCCTACAGGAGTTGTGAAGGATTCAGGTTTCCGTCTACTACGAGGGTCAAATCATTCTTTTCTATTAAAATGGTTTCATACTTCAAAGTTCTGGAATCTGTTAACCACCGGCCAGACTTTTGAGATAAGATAGTTCTTACAGTGTGGGGGGGGGTATGTATGATTAGGGTTCTTCTAGAGGTTAATTTTTGGCTTTTTTCTACTAATATTGCTGTGGCCACTACTGCCTGTATGCATGTGGGCCACCCCCAACATACCGGGTCCATTAATTTTGGATAGGTATGCCACCGGTTTCCTTTCTCCGCCCCGTTCCTGCATTACAACTCCATGCGCTATCCCTTCTTCCGTGTTTAGAAGAAGGTGAAATTCTTTTTTTTTTTTTTCTAGGGAGGGGAGGGCTAAACCCGGGGCTTCTATTAACTTCTGCTTCAATTCTTTAAATTGCTCTTGTTTGTCTTCTGTCTGCTGTATTGGACTGTCTTTTACAAGTTTGTCATACAGAAATTTTATTGAGTGTATCCTTTAACCCATAATTTACAGTACTCTAGTAACCTTAAAATATTCTTTATTTCTCATTTCGTTCTTGGCACACTTAATGCTGTAATTCATTCTGGATTGATTTTTCTTTTTCTTTTGTTAATTAGATGCCTTAAATACTTTACTTCTTTTTGTACAAACTGCAGTTGTGTTGTTGAGACTCTTAACTCTTGTTCTCCAAAAAAAACTATTCAGCAAACGTATCGATGTCTCTTTCTGACTTTTTGCTCCCTCTCTCCCAATACCAACAGATCATTTACATACTGCAAGATTCGTACTGCGGGTTCTGCCTGGAACTCCCCTAAAATTTTCTCTAGCGTCTGTCCAAATAGATTTGGGGATTCTGTGAACCCTTGAGGCAGGGAGGTCCAGCGGAGTTGCTGCTTCCTCCCGGTGTCCGGATCTTCCCATTCAAAGGCAAATAAGTTTCTACTCTCCTCTGCTAACGGACAGGCCCAAAAGGCATCTTTAAGGTCTATTACACTAAACCATTTATGATTATGCGATATTTTACTCAGGAGGGTATATGGGTTCGAAACCACAGGCTGCCAAGTCTGTACTCGTTTATTGACTTCTCGTAGGTCTGCGACTAATCTCTATCTCCCCTTAGCCATCCTGACCGGTAGAATTGGACTATTGTAAGGTGACATCCAGGGTTCCAACAATCCATCCTTCAACAATGAATCGATTACTGGTTTTAGACCTTTCCTCCCCTCATAAGATACGGGATATTGTTTTATCCTTACTGGCCGGTCCTCTTTAACTTCTGCTTTCGCGCGGGTTCATTTACTTGTGCTGTTTTCTTCCCCTGGCAACGCCAGCAGCAGAGCCGTCGGAGGAGAAGGGTGAGTGCCAGGCTGGTGGTGCGGAGGGGTGCGTGAGTGTGATGTGCGCGGTGGCCCCGGAGGGCACTGAGAAGGGTCGGTTGGTCTGGCTGTGCGGGAGGATGCTCTGCCCACGGCGACGGCCCGAGCAAGCGTGGCCTTGGGGAACCGTCTGGTTGAGCGTTTGTTGGCGTGCTGGAGAAGAGCTGGGCAGGTGTCCCAAAGGGCAGCCTTTGGTGGGACCTCCTTCACCCCAAAGCTTTGTGGGACCTTTTTGAAGCCACCCTGGTGAGGCCTCTGCTTCTTCCACCCAAGTACTTTACGTTTCACACCGTGGAGTGGTCATTTCTGACTGCATCCTCAGCAGGACCTGGGGCCGGTGGCAGTAGCTTCAACTGTGGAGCTCTAGAGACCTGGCAAGGATGGAGGAGAAGGAATGAGGCTCCTGGTGAAGGGAGGGAAGTGAGGAGGTGCAGTGTCCACGCTGGCCTTGAGGAGTGGCTGGGCAGGAGAGGACATGTTGGTGTAGGAGCCATGGAGCAGCCCGTGGCCAGAAGCAGAGGGTGGACACGGGGAGTGTGGGCTCAATGTGAGAGGGAGCACAACCTCGGCGCAGCGGGTTTAACTAGAGGGCTGGGAGCGAGAGCGGCGTCCAGCCTGGGCAGGGGAGCTGGGTCTGCTCCTTCTCCACATGAGAAATGGTGGTTTGCAGGTAGCATCTGGTTGCACTTGCTGGAACGCAGAGCGGGAGAGAGTTGTGTCCTGGTTTTCCCCTACAAAGGCAAGACATGGGTGGAAACGTGGCAGTGGGGAGGGACTGGGAGTAACTGGGACCCCCCATCCGCCTCCCAGCCCCATTGCGCTGGGATGGGGCTGCACATCACCCCAGGGTTTCAGGGCTTGAAGGGTTGTCCCCGTGTCCCTGCCGGGCTCACAGTGGTGGCACGCTGCTCTGCGTTGGGCTGGGGGTGGCTGGGAAAGGTCTGGCACGCTGGGGCCATCACTGACTCTCATTTTCTCTCCCACCATAGAGCTCCTTGGCGTACCTCTCAGGTCTGTACGGAGCCACCTGGCCGGCGCCTGCTCCAGGCTGAACAACCCCAACTCTCAGCCTGTCCTCCCAGCAGAGGGGCTCCAGCCCTCACAGCATCTCTATGGCCTCCTCTGGCCCTGCTCCAGCAGGTCCATGTCTTTCCTATGTTGGGGGCTCCAGAGCTGGATGCAGTACTCCAGGTGGTGTATCACCAGAGCAAAGCAGAGTGACAGAACCACATCCTTCGCCCTGCTGGCCACACTTCTGATGCAGGCTGGCATATGTGTGGTTTTCTGGGCTGTGATCACGCATTGCCATCTCATGTTGAGCTTCTCATCAGTCAGCACCCCCAGGTCCTTCTCCTCAGGGCTGCTCTCCATCCATTCTCCGCCCAGCCTGGATTTGTGCTTGGATTGCCCCGACCCAGGTGCAGGACCATGCACTGGGCCTGGTTGAACTTCATGAGGTTGGCATGGGCCCACCTCTCCAGCCTGTCATTAGTAGAAGGCCAGGCCTGCAGCACCCGGTTATCAACCCGGTTTGGGTGGGAGGGGATGCTCCTGCATGGGGGGGTTGCCCTGCGCTGGGGGGGACACATCCCACTGAGGGAAGGTCTTGCCGAAGTGGGGGCTGCGCTCATGCTCCCTCTCCCCCGTCCCTCCCCAGATCGCCCCAGCAGAAGGTCCCAAGGCCAGTGAGCGGATGGTCATCATCATGGGGCTGCCCGAGGCTCAGCTCAAGGTGTGCTGGGTGGGGGCTGTGGGTGGGGGAGACAGTAAGGGCCAAGTCGAGAGCATCCCTGTGGTCACCACTGTGCTGCCAGCCTGGCTTGGCCTCCCTCAGCGCCGGGGGAGCTCTTTGCTGGGTACAGTGGTTTTGATGCTGCTGGACGTGGGGACATCATCAGCTTTGGGGATGGAGGGGCACAGCGGGCGCTGCCTGATGGTTTTCCTTCCGTCTGTATGCTCCCCAGGCCCAGGGGTGAATATTTGGGAAGCTGAAAGAGGATAACTTCTTTAACCTGAAAGAAGAAGTGAAGCTTGAAGTCCACATCAAGGTGCCTTCCTTCGCCGCCGGCCACGTGACAGGCAAAGGTGGCAAAACGGTGGGGGGTGGTGCCCCGGGGATGCAAAGTTGGGCATCAGCCGTCACCCCTGCCCACCCCAGGGGGACAAATCCCGGGTGCTCAGTGGTCTCAGCGATGTCTTGACCCTCAGCCCCCATGTTCTGGTGGTGGTTCTCGTTGGTCCCAAGGAAGGGGGAGACACACAGGGTGCCTGGTACCGTGGTGACACCGGCAGTGGAGGATTTTGGCTCTTCCACAACAGAAGCCTCTTGTGGTTCGCTCCAGGTAAACGAACTGTAAAACTTAACCAGCGCGGAAGTCCTTGTGCCACGAGACCAAACCCTGGACAAGAACGAGGAGGTCATCGTTAAAATCATTGGGCATTTCTTTGCCAGTCAGGTACAGTTTGGCCGCGGCTTTACCCGATCCTCTCTGGCCGCTTTCATCCACCGAGGCAAGGCACAGGGCTTGCTGAGCCCAGCACCACCCAAGCGTCCTGCCGCTCTTCTTTTGGGAGGTCCCTGTGCCCCCAAGATGCACTGAAGGTGTTTCGGTAGCTCCCCCCGGCTGTGCGAGAACTGAAATTGAAGATTGGCTTGATTGAGCTAAAAATGGGTGTTTTGGATGCCATGCAGAGCAGCACCCGGGGTGTGAATGGACTCCTTGGTGGGGGCAGAGCCACCCGCATCCCACCTGGGTGCATCTTCCATAACCTTGTCTCCTGTCCACTCGAGCAGGATCGCAGCCCCCCAGAAAAATTCAGGTGCTCTCGAGGAGCGATGGAGGAAGCACAAGTTAAAAAAAAAAAAAAAAAAAAAAAAAAAAACCAAGACCCAAAACCGCCCCCAGAATTAATTATGGCTTGTCCAGAGTGACAAGTTGGGAGCAGCAAGATGCTCGGTGGGGGCTCGGGGGTGGGTGGTGGTGGGAGAAGCGGTGCCCTGACCCCCACCTCTTGCTTTTCCCCTCTCCTCCCCAGGACTGCACAGCGCAAGATGAGGGAAACGCTCCAGCAGGTGAAGCAGCAGGAGCAGAAACACGCTCCGGGAGCCCCGGCCTCGCAGCACAGCATGTGATGCTCCCGCCGTGCCGCCCAGCACCGCCCGATGAATGTAACCCCACTGCCGGATACCCCACCCCCCCCCTCCCCAAACCCTCCTCCCCCACCCCCAGCAGGTCAGGGGAGCAAACCAAAGACCCCCCCCAAACACACAGCCCCCCATTCCCCGCGGCGCTGCGAGGATGCACAGCCGAGGGGTACGGGGAGGGCTCTCTCCATCCCACAGCCTCCCCCTTCCTCCTCCCTCGCCTCCCGACGCTATCCCTTTAGTTGGACTAACAGAGGCAGAGAGAGAGAGAGTTTTTAGTATTTTTTTTATTATTATTTTTAATTTACTAAAAGCCACCTGTTTTTCACCTCAGGCACAGCCGGAGGAGCTGGAGGATTTTTCAGTTTTGTAAGGATTTTAATTTATTTTTTTTTTTTTCAGAGGGGGTGGGGGCGGGAGGAGGATGTTTGGTTTTTAGCCAAAGCCGGCTTTTCTCGAGGTTCAAGGACAGGAACTAGTCCAGTGGTTCTCTAATGCCCAGTAGAGCAGGGATGTAGGATTGCCAGCAGGGGGTGAAACCCCCATAATAATTAAAGGAGCGTTAAAAAGCGATTTCTTAAGGGCTTTGAGAAGAGCAGTGCCTGTATGAGCCAAGAGAAGGGATCCCGTCTCCTCAAAGAGGCATTTCTCTTTCACGCGCCCTTTCCTCTTTGCTTCCCTGAGTCCCAAACTGGGGTTGGCATCTGCTGCGTCCCCCTGTCCCAGCTGTCCCTCTGTCCCTTCGCTCTCCATCACCGCCCCGACGCGGCTGAAAGATGCGGGTTGCAGGAGAGAAGGGGGGAAAGAGGGGCGGGGATGTCCTGGTTCCGGCAGGGATGGGGTTAATTTCCCCGAGGAGCCGGCAGGGACACAGGTATCCCATCCCCTGTGAGCCATGCCCGGGGCTGGGGGGAGCTCGCCGGGGGAGGGGGCGGGAAGTCGCGGCTGGGAGCGGGCTGCGGCGGTGCGGGGCCGGTCGGTGCGCGGAGGCGCTGTCATCGCGTCCGTCTATTCCTTTACCGCTGTTATTGGGATTGTTTGCCCTTCCCGTTGCTCTTCTCTTAAACTGCCTTTATCTCAACCCGCGAGTTTTTTGCCTTTTTCTTCCGATTTTGCCCCCGGCTGCGGGAGTGGAGCGAGCGGCCGCGTGGTTCTTTGTTGCCGGCTGAGGCCAAACCACGACGGGGGAAACACCGGATTTCCAAGAGGTTGTCAGCCCAGGGCTGGGGAAAAAAAAAACAAACAAAAAAAAACCAACAAAAACCCTAGCAAAATTATTATTTTTTTTAAATTTCAAAAATAAAGCACACACAACCCCCAACCCCAGATGACACACAGACATCCACACAGAAAAAAACACCTCAGGTTTTCATACCTCAGCACCTTGCGTTTGTGTTTCCCTTCTAGAGATTTTGTGTGCCTTGTAAAACTGATACTTGGAGCTTTTTTTTGTGTTTAATTTGTTAAAAAAATAAAAAGACGAGTTGGAAAAAACGATCTCAACCGAGTGTGAAGCAGGAGAAGGAAACCACTCCCACGGGTGCCAATGCTCTTCCGTAGTCTTCTTTGGCTAGCTGAGAGCCAGGGGCCGTTCCTTTGGAGAAAGCTTGAGAAATGTTAAAAAGGAGGAAAAAAAAAGGTGAAAAAAAAGTGGTGGAAAGAAAAAGAAAGGGGGAAAAGAAAAAAAGCAAAAGAAAAAAGGAGAAAAGAACAAAGGAGAAAGAGAAAAAAGGGGGGGGAAGAAAGGTGAAAAAAAAAAAAGGGAAAAAAAACCCAACCCAAATATAAAAAAAGGTTGTAAGAAAAAAAAAAAAAAAACACAAAACAAAACCAAGCAAGGAAAGTGGTGAAAGCCGCTGGGGGGGGCAGTGTGAGGTGGCGGTGCCAGTGTGGCCCCAGGGGCTGTGACACCATATTTTTGTCCTCTACTGCAAAGTGTTCAGTGAAAAAAAACAACCAAACCCCACCCAACGACAACATCATCACAAGAAAAAGAGAAATCTCTGCAGCTCACACGAGCCTGAGCTCGCTCTCCGTTGCTCTCTTTCCAGTGTCTCGGGGGGGTCATGGCCGAGCTGAGATTGGGGTGTGGTGGTGGTGGGAGTTTGCCCCATGGCTGTGATGGGGGGAGAAGGGGTGGGTGGGGAGTGGGGGATGTGCTGTGGGTTGTTTTTGAGGTGGTGGTGGTTTTTTGCCAGGTGTCGCTTTACCCAGTGGCTCGGGGAGGCGTTGGCATCAGGAAGCCTGTGCTAAAGCGGGGTGGGGGCCTCGCCGCAGTTGGTTAGCAGAGCCAAAGTGGTTATTAATGGTGCACTAATTACGCCCTTGTAACTGGGAAGCTCAGATGCCCCCAGTCACCCCCCCCCCCCCCCCCCCCCCCCCCCCCCCCCCCCCGGTGCTTCTCTAGCCAGGCGAGCGCTGGGCATCCCCCCCCGCAGGAGAGGAGCGCACCTCCGGGGTGGGTGGAAGGGCGTCACCCAACGGGGAGAGGACCAAGATGGGGCTTGGGTGTCCCTTGGGGTGGCCGGGTAGGGCTGCCACGATGAGGGACACCCCCACGCCTTTCTCCATGGCTCCCAGAGCTGTGCTCCCTCCCTCCCTCCCACCCATCCAGTGCCACCGGAGAGGTGGTGTCCCCCCTCCCGGGGCGGGCAGGGGCTGCTGCCACCCCACCTAACACCTCAACGCACCAAACCAGCTTTCAGCAGTCACAGCCACCCGGGCACTGCCAAGGGGGCAGCAGGGGCTCCCCAAAGGGGGCTTACAGAACACAGAGAGCGTCCGTACACCGCTGACCCCTCTCCAGGGGCGGATTTTCGGGATGCTGCTTGCTCATCTCACCACTGAACGACACCCCGATTGCCTCTGCAGCACTGTGTGACCATCGCTTCGCGGCTTCTGTGCTCCGATGCTCCTCCTGGCTCCAATCCTCTTCCTGGGGGATTGTGAGGGAGCGAAAATCCACATCGCTACATCCAACTTTTTTTCAGTTAAATAAAAAAAAAAGAATAAATCACCCTCTCTCATTACCAGGTAGAGGTTCGTTCCATTAAGGCTCTTTTTATGAAAATAAATATTTAAATTCTATAAAGAAATAAATGCTTCTCTTTTCACATTAGATAACTCCCTGGAGACAGCAAAAAACAACCCAACACCACTGTGCACCAGTGTCCACCAGGGCTTTATACTTTTGTGGCTCTCATGTGCCAGGCCATCGAATCCACACAGTCCAATACAGTCGGTTGTCCCTCTCCTCCTCCTGGCTGGAGGCAGGGCACCTCTACTGTTGACCGTAGTACCTACGATTATCAGATTGGTTCCTACCTGGTCCGTAGGATCGCCTACCGTAGGTTGGAGCAACCTTCTTCCTGTAAGAATCCTTTCTTCTATCGGCTTCATTTTGCAACTCAAGCACCCGTGCCTGTAGGGCTGAGGTAGGTTCTCCATCCCACTTCTTCATGTCTTCTGCATATTCACAGAGGCAAACCCACAGGATATCTCGCATCAGCTTTGATTTGTCTTGAGTCGGAGGGTGGTTTTTCTCTTGAGTAGGAGGGCGTTTCCTCTTAGCAGCTGCAACATGAGTCTGTACAGGGAAAGCATGGAGTTTTTCCTCCACCTTGGTTAGTTTATCAAACAGTTTATCGGTTTGCTCAACTAATTTCTGGGTCATTTGCTCTATTTTCTCAGTCAGTTTCTCGGTGGTCACAGTCAGCTTTTCCATAGCTGCCACAGAGAAGGGATGAGAGAGACTGTCTTCATGCTGTCGTACCTTATTAACCACTTCATTTACAGTTGGTGTGTCAGTATCGGATCCTCCCCAGACCATTGTTGACAATGTGTGGGAATATGTTGATGGTGCACTTTGTACAAACTTTTTGAGCATAGATCGTTTGCATGGCATTTCCTCAGGGTCTACAATCACTTGCCCATCACTATAAATCACCTCTCGCACAGGCAGTTCTCTCAGGTACTTCATACCTTTTCCCATGTTGGTCCATTTACTTGGACGGCATTCGATATCGTCCTTGAAGGGATACCTGCGCTTTATGGCTCACACCAGTCGCCTCCAGAGACTGAGAGTGCTTGTCTTTCTCCCAATCTCTTTATCAATCCCTCCATCCTTAGCCAGGTTTCCCAATCGCCTAGCTTCTCTGCCATCTCAGTCTAGGGTATCTGCCCCGCTATCCCAGCATCGGAGCAACCAGGAGACAAGTGTTTCGCCTTCATGACGACTAAAGTCCTTCCTGATACTTCTCAGATCTTTCACGGAGAAGGATTGAACAACTCCCTCTACATCTGAGTCCTCCTGTGGTGAGGCTGCCCCAGAAGGGGCCTCTCCAGCATCTGCTCTAGAAGGACTCTGGCCTCTGTCTGTTTTCAAAGGTCTCTTTCCCTTCTGTGGTCTTGAAGGACCCTCCCCTGGATCTTGTTCAGAACTCTCCCCCAAGCTATGTGACTTGAGGTGGTCTTTGTGGTAAGGGGCAGGGGAAGGAGTTGACCTCCTCTTCCTGCTCCTGGTTCCCGGGGCGGCTTGTACCGATTTTGATGGAGTTGGAGTAGTTTTGGTACTGGTTGTAGTGGCTGCGGTAGGTTGTGCCGGGAGAGGCGGCGGCGTGGCTTGTGCCGCTGCAGGGGGGGGCGCGGCTTGTGCCGGGACGGGCGGCGGAGGGGCCGGTGTTGTTGCGGTGGGGGGGGCGGCTGCCGGTGGTGCGGGTGCCGGTGCCGGTGCAGGCGGCGGCGGAGGCGCCTGTGCCGTGGCGGTGCGGAAGACGGCTGCCGGTGGCGCCGTTGCTCCGGGGGGGGGGCAGCTGCCGGTGGCCCCGGTGCCGTGGGGGAGGCGGCTGCCTGTGGTGCCGGTGCCGCTGCGGTGGGGGGGCGGTTGTGGCCGGGCCGGGCGGGGCTGCGGTTTGCACCGCTGCAGATCGCCGAGCGGCTGCGCGGGTCTGAGTGGCGGCAGCGCATGGTCCCCTACGGCTTCCCCTGTGCCCATGTTTCCTATGAAACCACCCCTGCAACACATTCAGGAGCACCAACAACAAAATCACGATCTTGAGAAGGTACCAGAGCCCAAAAGGTTTCCATGCCCCAGCTCTGAGGGTGTCACATCAGCATAAGTATCAAAGGGCGAAGTAAACATTCCCCAGGTAGAACCGAAAGTGTAACTAATAACAGAATCCATCACCTGATGCCCGAGATATACAGGTAGAGCCGTGACCCAACTCATCGTGTTATACATCTGAATTGCGAACCACACCAAAACAGCACCTTTAAACCTTCGCATAAAAAGACAAAGAATAAATGAAGTTTGCAACACCTTTGGCAGGTTAAACCAAGTTGACTGCATTAAGGTCCAACAAAGCTGTTTAAAGGCATGATACACGATTTCGTCTAAGAACGACATGATGCAAGCTGTCTGTTCTAATCTCTGAGCAAACTGGAATTCAAACTATTCGGGCAACTTATCACAGCTCTGGTGGAGCACTGCTCGGGCCCCACGTTGGGCGCCAATTAATCTGTCATGGTTTAGGCCAAATCCACCACTGGGGACCTGGGGGACCCCAAACGGGACCGACAGATGCTCCCCTCTACCCCTCTTCAAAGAGAGAGGCAGAGGAGGAAAAAGAGACTTAGGAGTTTAGAAGGAACTAAACTACTTTAATGAAATATTAATAATAAAATAAAAAGAAATAATGAAAAATATATACAAAACCGTATCAAGCTCCCGAGATGACAATCACGTCACCGGCTGGCACTGGGGCAGTCCCAGGCTGGACTCAGTGACGGACAGGAACTGGATTCCGGATCTGAATTCAGGATGGGGATCACAGGCAGACAAACAGAGTCCCCCTCAGACATCGGCCATTGAAGGAAGAGCACTGACCCTTTGATCCCTCAGCTTTTATACTGAGCATGAGGCAGATGGGATGGAATACCCTGTTGGTCAGTTTTGGGTCACCTGTCCTGTCGCTCCTCCCCGCAGGTGGGACCCCACTATGCTTTTCCGCTTCCGACCCTCCAACGGGGCAAATAACAAAGCTGGTTGGCCGTGGGGGTTATAGCAATGAGTATAAGCAAGAGCCTCTCTGCATCCCACGCCCGGGCATCAGCTGTAACCATTGGTCTGACCTCTCTGAGAGAGTGAACACTGTCTGCACAATATGCAGTTAACTTCAGTAGTTAGAAGAGGCCCCGCTAAGAAGCGAAGTTACTGAACAAAATTGGTTCTGTTTTACCTCAAACCAGGACAGAGGTAGAGTTTCGTTCCATTAAGGCTCTTTTTATTAAAATAAATATTTAAATTATATAAAGAAATAAATACTTCTCTTTTCACATTAGATAACTCCCTGGAGACAGCAAAAAACAAACCACCTCAAACCAGCCCAAATGACAGGGGCTTTGGTGAGAAATCAAGAGATGGTAAACGCTTTCTTTCCGTGGTCATGACAAATCCAGTTTTAGGAATCAAGTAGACGGTAGATATTCCAGAAACAGAGGAAAACTCTCTTTGAGGAGACGGTAGTTCAGCACGTTGTCCTTGGGAAGGTAAGTTGGGCAAACACGACTGTAACCACCACCACAGATGTTTCCCATTTGTCTGTAATGTGGTCGCGTGCGCTGCGAGGCGCGAGCGTGCGGCTCAGCCATGGAAGTCGACGACGTTCCTTCTTCACTCTGCCCTTAACGAGGTCACACCCATCTTTCTGGCTCTCGCTTAAAGTGCGTTAACTAATTTCAAAGAGAGTTACTGTCTCCAAAATAAGGGGGGGGGGGGGGGGGGGGAAATAAACTGTCTTAACCCACTACTTCATAACTTGAAGAGGAAAATTTGTGTGCCTGCTGCTGTTCCAAATAAGGTCTAAGAAATGTAACTACAATAACAACTAGTCACCCGGAGGTGATCACAGCGTTGTTCTAATAGTGCACATCTCACAGCAGCAGTTGGTGGTGTTGGCAAAAAAAAACCCCAAAACCCCAGAGTTACTGTCTCCAAAATAAGGGAGGTGGGGGGAATAAACCATCTTAACTTCTACTTCATAACCTAAAGAGGAAAATTCATCTAAGAAATGTAACTAAAGGTCTAAGAAAACTAACTAAAGGTCTAAGAAAAGTAACTAAAGGTCTAAGAAATGTAACTAAGGTCTAAGAAACGTAATTAAAATAAGAACTCTAATAGTCCATGTGTCACAGCAGCTGTTGGTGGATTATCTCCCACACCATCTTCTTGCGGAAGTATGGCATGTGAGTCTGAAAAGAGAAATCCATTAAATAATGACATCACGGTAGAAAGAGGCGGCAAACAGGCATAAACGCCCAGCGGAGTCCTTAATATGAAGTTCCCTTTAAGAACTGTCAACTGTTTGGGTACAACACCCCACGCGGCTCCTAAGAGGGTGACACGACAACCCGACAAAACCAGATTGACTTGACTGCGCGACAGCTTACAAGCACGCTAATAAAAGACCGGTGTAAAACGAAATCAATAAAAATAAGCGCTGTCTTGACTGGTCAAAGGGTAGAAGCCATTTCTCCAAAAGATACGAGCCCAGATATGCCAAACCCGTTGGCGGCAGTATCTTGCCCAAGAGGAATCTCACCGGCAGCAGCTCCCAAAGGCGGGGATGGAGAACCACAGCTCTGCCCTGCCCAGGCCACTTGGAAGTTCTGACCCCAGCAACTACGCACCGAAACGGGGCACGAAACCTCAGCCCCTGCCCCGGACACAATTAAGAGCTGCTGCGTAACCTCCCCGGCTCCTGTCCCTGCGCGAAAGGGGCTGGAGGGGTTTATGACCTTCACTCACCTGGGTAAAGTTGAACGGTTTCTCTCTGGCGATGTACTCTGCGTATTTGCACATAAAGACGCCGCAGTCGCTTCCGTTCAGCTGCTGAGGGATCTCCTAAGGAATGCAAAGAAGATGGAGGATTTCCCTCTATCTCAAAAGAAAAGCAACTTGGAAGCAGCGCACATTACCCACACCGACACTGCGCTCACCGCACACTCCTGACCCTACTTGCGTAATCCCGAATACCCACTCCCGCCCATGAGGAACAGACCCAGTTCACTGCACACCATCCCTCCCCTCTGCCTCCCGGACTTGGACACTACAATCCAAATTCTTGGCAGGCCCAGAAGGGGCAGCAGCCCTCCTCCCTGCGAGGCCTCTCGAGGTTCGCACCGCCTTTTTCTTAAGTGACCTTTCTTAAATCCGGTCTTTAGGGACTGCTTTTTACTATCAACTCCTCGAGAAACATCAGCTCAGCCCTTTCTTTGTCACGTGCCAGGATCTGGGCCCCAAAGAAGCACTGACAGTTCCCATTTCAAACCCAAGTGGTGCTCACGTACATGTGGCTCCATGCTGTGAAGAGTCCACTGCAAAACATTCAGCTCCAGGTTTCTTTTTTCCTGGCTTTCTTTTTGCAGGTATTGGCTGGTTAAAACAAAAGGGAAAAAAAAAATCCCTTTTCATCTCTGTAATTTAGGCCAACAACAAAATAAAGTGGCTGAAGGATCACAGGAAGACAAACGGCAGGACAGTAAAATGTCAGAGGATCCTCACAGCAGCTGATTTAAGGCTGATTTTGAGGAAAAATCCCAATCTGAAACTTACAAACACAGGGAGAGGCTGTGAGCTAATGGTCAAGAACAAGGCCAATGATTCCATTGCTTCAGAGAGGTCAAAAAGCCCCAAATCACATGTTATCAGAGGACAAAGAGACAAACCAAGCAAGGAACTGTAATGCCATAATTCCACCGTGTGCCTTCATCCCACATACTGGGATCCAACTAACAAAGCCGGTAGACGTGTGCCATGGGGCTATGGTGGATTTGGCTGTGCCTATCACGGGAAGGTGGCAGAATCCAGGCACCCCAGACCCTGGGTGCAGGGGACGCTGTGACACCAGACAAGCAGCCGATGCCAGACAACTCGCAGCAAGCAACGCCAAGATTCCGGGTTGGTTATCTACAAGCCATGTGAAAACTTGCAGTCGCCTTACAGGGACTCAATCTAAAATCCCTCTCCTCATTCACACCATAAAAGCAGTGACGGAGAGGTTACTTACAGCAAAGTCTGACAAATCTTGTCCCCTTTCTGGCCCAGAGAGTCCAAGTACATGATGGTCTTCCTCCTGAGATCTATGACCTGTTATTAAAAGGTGACCATTAGACAAAGCACAACCTTCTGCCGCACACCCCCCAACACCTACATGACTTCTCTTGCCAGTTTTTGCTCCCCGTCCAATTCTAAAGAAAAAGCCCGTGGGACTCACGGCTAGTGTCCAGTGCGCTTTCAAGTTTACAGGCACGAAGATGATGTCCTGCTTGAAGACATCCACACTTCTGGTCCATCTTCGTACTGCATCGTAGCCCCCAGATCTTAGTTTGGCATAAAAGAAAGTACTGAAAGCGTGGACCGCTGGATATCCTTCCTTCTTGCCTCTTTCCATCAGCAGACCCATGTAGAAATTAACGACCTGTACCATAAAGAGGAAACGTGAGGTGTGAAAATAAGACGCTGCCTTCCCCAACCAAAAATACAGCACTACCTCTTTTCTGGCCACCCTCAAGCACGCAGCGGAGAGAACTCCAGCCTCAGCTGTCGGCTTTTGTTCCCAGAATTTCACACGGGGCTACATCGTCAGTTTGATCAAAACACCTGCCCCCCACACCAAAAACCCGGACGAACTCCGGGAAGCTGCGTCATACAAGAAGTAACGGAACTTCCAGAAACGCTCGACCCTTCAATACCTCAAATAAGATTTCTACAGAGGTTTTTAGGCTCTGCCACGGAGGTCGTCAAAGAACGTTGACGGGACTTCTGTACACGGCAGAGGGGTATTTTTCAATAAAGGCTGAGTGAGACTAGCCCTGTGCTGCAGCTGGTTTTACCTCATCGTTTAGCCAGCAAAGGTTCCTGAGCGTGCGGATGTCTTCGCGAGTGACCTTTAGTTTGAAGGCACTGCTCATGATCTCATCTGGCTCACCTCTGCCAAATGCGGCACTGACCTCTCTCTCCATGGCCTGAAAGGAACAATTCAATGGGGAAGGACTTGTGAAACAGCGCATGGAGCACGCTGACCTGGGGGCAGCTTTCCACTGAAACACGGCCTGTAAATTCAGCTCAGGTGACAGAGCAACTGCCTCCGACGGTTTCTTGGCTAAGTCAGCGATAGCGCTTTTGCCTTGCTTGGTTGGCTTCAGCATCCCAACTTTGAACTTTAGAGCCCAGGCTTGCTGCCATTTCTTTTCACCAAGGACGTTGGGATAAAACCCGTAAACTCAGCAAACACGCTCAAGCAGCTGAAAATGGAACACAACTCTGGCAAACCCCTTTCCCACGTGCTGCCGCAGCCCTCGCAAAGAAACCACTACGGATGGTGGTATAAAATACTCTGATCTGCAATAGCATCTCCTTCTTGCTTGAATCTGGGTGAGCAAAATAAGAAAACCACCCAGTTTCCCTTGTACCCAGCATCAACGCTGCAGACTTTGTAAACTCTGCATTTGCCTGCCCTTTCCGAGTCCATCCTCAACAGGCAGGAAAAGGTGGGGGGAGCTCAATTAGACTGCAACTCCAAAGAATAAAAGCAGCCAAAATTCATACAAGCAGGGGAAACTGAACTCCCACTCCCTGGGGAACGGCACCACGGACCAGCACAAGCTGATCTTTCAGGTTCTATCACCACAGTAGGACAAGAGGCACATCCAATATAACTGGATGAGTCGGGTTAGCACTGCTCTGGAGACTGGTGTTCAACCTGGACTCATTTTTTGTCCCGCTAACAGAAGGCCCACAAACCCTCAGGGCAGCACAACTGAAGGAGCGCTGGAGCACACGAAATCCTTCAAACCAGCTTTAGTGCTGACCCTCGCACTGCAAAGTCACAGCCACAAACACTCGCTAACAGGTTCAATGCAAGTTCTTCAGATTTCAAAAAGCCTCAAGAACCACCGAGAATAGGAGGAGTTCCCTGCAGCTCTGTCACAACCTTCTCTTTTGTCTAACAGACTGTTGGCTGTGGTACCTCTGTGAGCGGAGGAAAGCGTTCCGCTGTTTTTCCCAGGCTTGGCACTTTCTTTCCTTCCACACTGAGGCTGGCTGACTTTTTGGACCGAACAGGTATAGGATGTCCTTGGAATAACGCATCTTCTGAGATTTCAGTCCCATGCTGCCTCTGTTAGACAAACGGACGTTAAGCTAGCAATCAAGCACAGATTTGTTTGCTCGGGGACAGGACAGAAAACTGGAAGGGTTTTTGTACACACATCCAAACAGCAAACTCCAAAGTGACTTTTTATTGACGACTGCATTCCAACTGTGCACCCATGGAGTGCTGCACTCGGAGGCAAGAGAGGCAGAGAGCTCGTTTGGCTTGGGCTAGCGTTAAGAACCCCAGCAAAGCCACCACGTGTAGGTACCAAGTTGAGAGTGAGATTACGATTTCTGATTTCCATGATTAAAATTGTATTTTTGACCTCAATCCTGACCAGAGGTGAAAGTCAAAGAGATGTACTTCCCATCCCAGCAAACAAGATACGACTAAAGACACCCCAGTCCAGCTTTGCAGGTCAACTAAGGCTGTGCGCTAAAGATTTTGAGGCTATACCCAACACATCAAAGGGGAAGAATCAAAATGCTATAGTGTAGTGTGCTCCTAATAGTCCAGAAACAAAATTAACGGCAGCAGAAAACACTTGGCCATAGCGCTACTCATCAAATAATGCTCCCGCTTTCCTGGGGAAAAAAAACCTGGGCAAATACAGATATTGTTGAGTGAGTCATGTGAAGTGGAGAGTGCGCTGAAGTTTCTGATCACAAATAGCTGTATTTTCCTTGTGAAAAACACAAGCTTACCCCTGCGATGGTTTGTTTCGCTGCTCCTTCCTTTTCCTGAGAGTTTTCTTCTGGTGTGCAGTACCTGCCAGGAGAGGGAGAGAGAGAAGTGAGCTGTGTATCTGTCCTCTCCCACGGAATTCTCAAGAATTCACCCTCTGGACAAGAAAGGCTTTTTCAAGGCTTATTCTGACTACAGCCCCAGTTGCACACATCAACATGTGACAATATCGCCTCAACTTCCAGCACCGTTCTTTCTTAGCAGCAAGACTGGGATAGAATGAAGAGCTGGGAGCTTTGGAATTTTTATTTTTTTTCCATCTACTTGTACAAGACTCCTTTCCCTTCTCTTTATCATTTGCATTATTTGGAAAACAGGGAAGCAACCAGCACTTCCTCTATCGAGGGCTTTGTGATCTACTGCTGATAAACACTGCACGCTGGGTGTTCTACTGCAAGGTGTAACAGGAACATCTGCAACTAGACTTGCATCCAAACAGAGTGAGCTTCGGGAAACTAAGGCCAGCACACTGAATTCCAAATGGGACAGCGACAGGATGTTTACTCTCCTTCTACAGGCCAGTCAAGAGAGTGACTATCCCCATTTGGAGAGGATTGTCATTCAAACCACACAGACTCTGAAGAGCAAACAAATACACAGACATTAAAGTTGTCCAGATATATGTCCCTGCTTCAAAAACAAGAATTCACATTGTCACCAAAAGACCCCTTTTTTTCAGGATGGAGACCTACACCAGACTCTCACGGTATTCTACGCTCATTGTGCTTTAACGGCTTTCAGTCCAGCATGGTAAGAGGAGATATCACAAGCTTTGTCAAATCGTTTCAGTTAGTAACTAAATCCCCCTCAAAAAAGGCAAGAAAATGTTCCTTTTACTTGAAGGCATCATTCTCTATCAGTATTTTCTTTCCTTCTCTCCCCTCCAGCTTAGGGGAACCACTATTTTAATTTAAGCACACAACAGTGCCGCACAGCTAAATATAGCACTAGTTTTTAAAGCGGGGAGAAGAACGGGGACAGAATTAGCTAAAAAACAGGACTGCCGCAACTGAGTCTCTCTGCTCCCATCTACGCTTTCTCCTCTCTCATGTAAGGGCAGGTCACTGCAGAAAGATGCGTGCATCTTACCGCCGTACAAAATCTCTCCCTCTAGCTGCACCTACTGCCCCCAAAACCCGTTTCTCTCAACACCACAAAGCCCTCAGAACTCAGACTCCTGCCAGCTCAGACAGCCCACACCAATGAGGCCGCTGGCCTCTCAAAACCAAACGCACACTGCCTTTTTCCCCCTCCTAGTCAAACCCCACGCATCCTCTAAGTCCCAAAAACTGCCTCAAGTCCCACCAGGCTTTACAAGCTCTCTCATCCTTATGCTCAGGATGCGAGTTTCCAAGTGAAAGAAATGAAACGTCAACTCCTTGATGGCTCGGCAGAACGACTCACAAACAAAAACGGATTCTGCACATCCAAGGACAACTTGGGACGGCCACCACTCGCACCCTTACTGGCTTTCTTCCCACAGCAAATACCACACCAGCACAACCCTCTTTGTCACGCAGCACGGCTCTCGCATGGCAGCTGTGTTGGAGATGCAACTGGCTTGCGAGCAATTCCGGAGCCACAAGCTAGCTACTCCTCTTTCACAGCACTGAGACGATCACATACCATTGGTCATCTCCGAGACTCTACCAGGGGGTGAAAGACATACGCACACAGAGCCAAAAGAAACAAGAACCATCATTAAAAGAGACTTTACCTGATCGTATCACCTCTCTGCGACCACTGTGGGCAGCAAACATCTATACATTCGACACCTGCACAGAAAAGCAGTAGGAAGAAAACAAGAAGTCGACTTTGAATCACCATCAGATTTACATAGCTCTCCATTTCTGAGTGATAAATAAAAAACCCCAAAACTTTGAATGCTGACTGTATGGTCAGGAAGTTCGAATTCTGGCAAGCGCTTTGAACTTGGAACATCATCTGTGAGTGTATAAGAAATGCCCTATTCCCATTTGAAGTCTACCTACAAAGTGGAACAGATTGGAATCACGGGGATACTCACCGGTCCTTAGTGTTGGACGTGGATAGACCTCTCCTCTGTATTTTGGTTCTTCCACACGACTCATAGTCGTCACTGGCTCCTTGGAGGAGGTTTGAACACTTTGGGGCAGGAAACAAACAACAGAGGAGAATCACAATTTTTATATGTGGGGCATTTGTTATCAGTGTATACCAATTCATGGTGGCTTTTGGGGTTTTTCTTTGAAAAGAAAAAAATATTCTTTGCACATCCAACAAATATCTGCATCAACCTGAGGAGGCCACTTTACTCTGTGGGACGAGACAGCGTTCATTTCAACCAGCCTTGACCAATTCTGCTCAATCTATTTGTTAAAGATTATGCTGACAGTGAGAATGGCAATGTCCACAACATCCACACTGCTGGGACATTTTACTTCAGACCTGCCCTGCTCTGACCTCAGGGACTATATGCTCAGTAGCAGTTGGAGTGCATTAGACACATTCCCCAGGAACCTCCTCTGGTTTACCTTCCTCTGAAAGGAATCTCTTTCTCATGCTCCAGATCTGCTCCAAAATATGAGCCACACCACAATAAGCAACGACTGGGAGATTAGACGCCAAAAGCAGACTCTTGACCCGCTCTCAAATGTTATTGCCATTGCACTTAAAATTACATGAGATACTGTTTTCTGTATCATTTTCATGATATGGATTTTCATCTGAAGTGGCGGATTCTGGTGCAGCGCGCTCCTTAATGGGTGGCCTCAGGGGTAAGAAGCTGTCTGGAGCAGGTTTGATGCTCTGTTTGCCGTTCCGGCTTGTGCTGAAAACATCAACGCAAAAGAAATCGTATCCAGAGAACATTCCAATATGCACCTCCACCACCAACTACTATGTCAAGCACGTACACCGATGACGAATGAGACAGACACGAGATGTTCATGACTTTCAGATGAAGACCTGCTGTCTTCAACTGGCTAATGGGGAAATACAGAGAAGTAAAAGTGAAAATCACAACAACTGCCTTGAAGATACGGTGTCAATTGTGTCCCCAGCCTCCTCTCAAGTTCAACGCTTCCTCTTACCGCAGACCTTTAATCTCTAGCTAATCTCCTGTGTCAATTAAGTAGCTGGGTTTAAAGAAAAAGTTGAAAATTGGTTCTTCGGGGAGGAAGCAGCTGGAGACCTCCCTTACCATAGGCAGTAAACCTTTTGGGGAAGAAGTCAAAGAAAACAGAAGGATTTTTACCTCGGACATGGAATTGTCTTGTGAGGACGGGATAGTGTTTCCTTAGTCAAGTGAGCATGGGTCCCACACGGCATTTGACCTATGAGAGAAGAGCGTAAGGCATCAGAAACTATAAAAGGGAACTGAAGAGTTTTATGGGTTTACAGTAAGGAGCTTCACCAAAGATAAATTGTCATTTTCTCTCTCACATCATCAGGTTTCCACACCGGCAACTACAGCAAGTTGTGCGCACAAGGTATTGCCAGCTGAAACCTGAAATACAAAAGGCTTCTCGGGATCTACGACCTAAAAGGAGCATTGAAAACAATTTACTTCTGGCAAGCTAACAGTGGACCTATCAGAAGGGAAGGACTGCATCCAAGGCAGCTCTGGTACTGAGATGACAAGATACACGCTCAGCTCCACTCCAGAAGCAATGCAAGGGTGCAGGTAAGAAACAGAGGTCACGCTCAAGTATTCCCAGATGCTGCCTCGTCCCGTGCCTGCCATAATCCCTACAGAACCCTAGGGGTAGACTTGGACAGTACACAAGGTAGGGTGAAAATGAAACAAGTCGTATAACTTGATGTCAGCCTTACCAATTTGCAGCATTGATATATCAAGCGACGAAAATCTTGGTCTTTTAGATGAAGTCTCAAAAGAAGTGGACCGAGGCTTAAAAGAAAACAAAAAAAAGTACCAATGTGAGTATAACCTGAATGTGAATCCAAGCAAACAAACTTCCTGAGACTTAGTCAGCTCTACTGTGAATTGGGGACCATGACTTGCTGGGTCAGATTGCAGAAGAATGCCAATCTTTGCAGGATCTCTGACAGGTATGCTTTAATTTTTGAATACAGGCTCTCATACATGCAGCAATTAAAAAAATACAAGCTTGTCACTCAGTAATCACTCAGTCAGCTCCTAAACATTGCAAAGTGTGATAATTCAGCCCTTGAAAAATATATTTGGTACAAATATGAGTTAACAACTCTCTCGGGAATGAAGAATTAGAGCCCGACAGTCTCTTAGCCCTCTTACCCCATGGGGCAATAAGAAAAATAGCACTACACCTTTGAACCAAACTAGGGAGTCAAGCAGTCGGTGGCTCATTTTTACAGAGCCAAAGTCCTACAGGAATCCTCTCATGGACTGGTGGATAATGAGCAGAAAGAGGTCTATCCACAGGAAGTATGCAGTTTTTCTTGTAAGGTAGTGTATTTTGATGCCTTAACCGCAAGCTCGAGAAAGAGAATAACAGTTTACAAACACACTAAAACTATAAACTTGAACAAGTGTCAAGTATCTGGAAGACAACACACATTTTGCTCCTTCCGCAGCTGCCAGTGCCGGAGCAGAGGACGCAGACTTGAGTAAGGCAAACCCAGCCCACATTACAGCTGCCTGCTAGAAATGGAAAAGAACCACCTACAGCTGTACAGGCTCAGAGCAGGCTCAACCTCAAGATGCAGTAGGGAGAGCCGCTTGCTCTTGCACCTTGCACAGATCATAATATATCAAACCCCTCGCTAACCTCTTCCGCAGACTCTGGGAATGGAGCATCTTCGCTGACAGAAGCCGCCGGGCGTTTGGTTGCCTTGGTCGGCAACTGCACCACAGCAGAAACTTCTTCAGCTTTCTCCTTCCGCTCAGAGATGGCATAATCTAAAAAACAAAGACAGGCCGTATAAGAACAGGATAGAAAACCAACAGAGGTACATTGCGAATACAGCCAGGAGGGAGCACACAGCTTTGATTTAAAATACTCTTTCTGCTGACACACGCGGGCTCACCGCCAGAGACCTGGGCTATCTCCTGCTGGCAGTAAAAGTACTGTGCCCTGCCACAGTCACCGCAGATAACGTCATACAGAGGGCTAAGCCCTACCATACACCCTCAAGCCATTGGCTATAGGGATAGATAGCCACAAGGAAAGAACAGCTTGAAAAGCCACAGTTTCAGGAACAATGCCAGAGCACAAAAGCCAGACTTTTCCAAGGGACACGAAACCTCAGGAAAATCAGGCATATTCAATACTTCTGTAATGTGCAATACCTGATGTTTTCTTTTTCGGCGGACTCTCATCACCATCGTCCACAGGTATCCAAACACTGAGGAGAGAACACACACAACAGTGTTTTGCAGCCCTAGGGAAGCTCCCAACAGGCTGACTTCCCTTCACAGGGCCCAAACTTCCAAAGTTACCTTTCCTATCCCGTAGGTCCCCCCCTCCAAGCGCCCCTGGGATCATCTCAGGCACACACACACCTAACTGCACCCCTCCTCAACACCCCCCAACCTCTCCCAGCCAAGGGCCGCTCTCAGAGAGCTAATTATCCCGCTGGAGCACATTAGGCCTCTTTTTCTCATTCGGTTAATGCTTCCTAACTTTTTACATTTGTTCCCATCGCCAAAAACTTAAGTTCATATGTAAAGTTCTCCTCTTTCCTCGGGGAAAGCAGCACACCAGAGATTACTACGCCATCTCATTTCCTAAATCACTACACTGAGTTGCAAAGAAAAGTCTAAGGATGACAGGAAATAAAAGGTGGGAAAGCAACTCATGCATACACCCACTTCAATCACTTTTTCCTTTGGGAATGGAGCACAAAGGTTGGTCCGAGGTGGGTTTTTGCCTCTATTTGCCCTCCCAAATGTCATGACAGACGGCAAGGATTCTTTGAAGAATTCTTTGGTCATTCTTACACAAAGGAATTTCTTTTAAACTGTTACGCCCCCGAACCCTGCTGATATCATTGCTTCTGGACTATCTTCTCTCTGTATCAGGAGCACAAAGAAGTCCCTAACAGCACCTTTCATACAACATCAAGAGTATTGGCTATTACTATGCTATTAAAGTCAGGCAGAAAATATCGGGGGGTAGGCATTAGAGGCAAATACCCTCCCATAAAGATGCATTCTTACTCAGCATATTTCATACTTCAGAAGGCAAAAGTAGAGAAGGCAAAATCTTTGTATCCTCCTGCTCAATTGTTCGCAGGAGCTAACTCCTTCTGAGCTGCTCTCCAGGCTCAAGGCTACGTCCTGAGAGAAGCGCAGTTTCAATACCTGACGGCACTTACGGCAACTGCCTGTGAACAGAAATGCCGCTTTCTCCAGCTTTACCAGAGCACCCGGCACCTGGGAGAGCCTTGTTTTGTCCTTTTTTACTTTACCAGCCACTTGGAGGTTTAGAATCAGTTTGAGGGCGAGAAAAGAGGAATTCTCTCCTGGGAAGTTGTACTAAGCTGCTCCCCGCTCCTTCACCACTCCAAGTCTCCACCCCCTCTTTTTCCCTTTTCAAGCCCCCGCTGTGCAGACGGAAAGCCAACGAGGGGGTGGCTTTGCCCACGGATTCGGGGGGAACATCTGGAAGCCACAGTCATCTCAGCATCACAGGGGAACGACTCTGACTGCGGCCCGGGGCGAGCCCACAGCGGCAGGAGCCACAGCCGCCGCACAGGGCCGGAAGGACGGGGCTGCCGGGCTGGGAGAGGGCGGGGGGGGCACGGGGCTGCCGGGGCCCACCACGAGCCCCACCGCCCCGGAGGGGGGGCTCTGGGCGGGCAGAGGGGCCGAGGCCAGAGCCAGGGGAGCCCCAGAGCAAGACCCCGCCCTGCACCCGAGCCCACAGAGCGACTAACGCCGCTCCCGGCCGAGGCGCCGGGCGGGCTCCCGCAGGCCCCAGGCGGAGGGGGGAGTGGGCGCCGGGGCGATGCCCGGGGGCGGCCCTGAGGCGGCGGGGCGGCTCGCTGCCCTGGGGGGCGGCCTCTTGCGCGGCGGCGGGGCCGGGGGCGGCGAGGAGGGCGCCGAGGGCCCCCCGCAGCCATCGGTACAGCGGCGGCTGAGGGGGGAGAGAGGGGCGGGGCGGTGGGTGCGCGCAGGCGCGCCGCGTCTGTGCTCTGCCTGAGGGAGCCGTTAGCGGCCGCCCGGCCCGCTTCTGCCCCTGCCCTGCGGTGGGGCCGGGCCGGCGCCGTCCCGCCTCGCCCTCCTGTGTCTGGGGGAGGCGCTGGCCCTTCTCCGAAAGCCTCGAGCCGGGCCCCGGCTGGCAGCTGGGCGCCGGGAGGCGGGGGGTGCCCGGAGGCGGGGAAGAGGCGTGTCTGCCCTCGGGGAGAGGCCCCCCCAGAGGCCGGAGGGGGCCCCCCAGAAGCCCTCCAGAGACGGAGGGGCCCCCCAGAAGCCTCCCAGAGGCGGAGGGGCCCCTCGGAGAGCGGAGAAGCCTTTCGGCGTCCCGCAGGACTGAGGCGAGCGGCACCGCCCGGCGGCGCGGGCTCTTGCGCGCCCCCTCCTGCCTCCTCTGCCCTCGGTGGGTGAGGGAATGCCAGTCCCGGGCTTACCGAGCCCTTTCCTCCGCGCTCGCACGGCGCTTTGCGCCCCTCTGGCGGGGAGCTGCGCTCGCTGCACCCGGCTGCGCCATGGCTGCGGCGCGACTGGAAGGACGCGGACTGCGTTCGGCGTTCCACCATGGTGAGCGGCTGTGACGGAGCGGCGCCCGACCGCCGGCCGCGGGCAGCCCCGCTCGAGCCGCTGCTGCGGGGGCCGGCGAGCGTGTGGTGAGTGCTGAGCTGTGTGCGGGGGGTTGGGCTGGCTCTTGGGGCGCTGCCTTGCTCCTAAGGGGGCTTTGAAATGCGGTGCTCGCCCCTCGTTAACGAGCTGTTTCCTGTGGGGTGGAAATGTGCGGCTGTTGCTGCAGCCCCGTCCTGGAGAGGCTTTTTTTCCAGGGCTGGGAGCGAGAGCGGCGTCCAGGCTGGGCAGGGGAGCTGGGTCTGCTCCTCCCCGCCCTGAGAAATGGTGGTTTGCAGGTAGCATCTGGCTGCACTTGCTGGAACGCAGAGCAGGAGAGAGTTGTGTCCTGGTTTTCCCCTACAAATGCAGGACACAGACGAAAACATGGCAGTGGGGAGGGTGTGGGGGTAACTGGGAGCCCCCATGTGCCTCCCAGCCCCATCGCGCTGGGTCGGGGCTGCAGCTCACCCCAATGCACCCTCGAGTGCACCCACGCTCTGTGAGGGGGGGTTTCAGGGCCTGAAGGGTTGTCCCCGTGTCCCTGCCGGGCTCACGGTGGTGGCACGCTGCTGTGCGTGGGGCTGGGAGTGGCCGGGAAGGGTCTGGCACGCTGGGGCTGTCACTGAGCATCGTTTTCTCTGCCACCATAGAGCTCCTCGGTGTACCTCTTGGGTGTGTATGGAGCCCCCCCCCCGGCCGGTGCCTTCCCCAATCAGCACCCAGTAAGTGCCTGGCACCCCTTTCCAGGAGATCTTCGCTTGGGCACCTTGGGAGAGTGGGCAACCACCACCATCATGGGATGGTAGCATGGGGACAGCCACCTCCCTTGTCCCTTGTCTGGCTGGTCCCCTGACCCTCTCGCTCTTCTGTGCCTCTTCAGCTTCCGGAGCAAGAGTTTGTGAACCTATTCATCAGGACGCAGGTGGTGGGGGCCATAATCGGGAAGAAGGGGCAGCACATCAAGCAGCTGGTGCGGTTTGCAGGTGCCTCCATCAAGGTGAGGAATGCGCTGCGGGGCTGGTCCTGTGTTTCGTGCCTCAGTTTCCCCTCCCCACTGCCAATGGCAGGGAATGGGAGTCTGCGGGTTGCAGTGTTGCTCCCCAAATTATCGTAGAATGGTTTCGGTTGACAGAGACCTTGAAGACCATCCAGTCCCACCCCCCTGCCCTGATCAGGGACACCTCCCACCAGCCCAGGTTGCTCCAAACCCTGACCAACCTGGCCTTGAACACCTCCAGGGATGGAGCAGCCACAGCTTCTCTGGGCAACCTGGGCCAGTGATTTACCACCTTCACAGTGGAAAAACTTCCTCCTGATATCTCATCTGTATCTCCCCTCTTCCACTTTGAAGCCATTCCCCCTTGTCTTATCACTCCATGCCCTTGTAAAAAGTCCTTCCCCAGCTCTCCTGTAGCCTTTTAGGGACTGGAAGGGGCTCTAAGGTCTCCCCGGAGCCTTCTCTTCTCTGGGCTGAACCCCCCCCAACTCTCTCAGCCTGTCCTCCCAGCAGAGGGGCTCCAGCCCTTGCAGCATCTCCGCAGCCTCCTCTGGCCCATCTCCATCAAGTCCGTGTCCTTCTGCTGTTGGAACCGCCTGAGCTGGAGGCAGCAGTTGAGGTTCTCATCAATCAGCACTGCCAGGTCCTTCTCCCCAGGGCTGCACTCCATCCATTCTCCACCCAGCCTGGATTTGTGCTGGGGATTGCCCCGACCCATGTGCAGGACCTTGCACTTGGCCTGGTTGAACTTCAAGAGGTTGGCATGTGCCCACCTCTCCAGGCTGTCATTAGTAGAAGGCCAGGTCTGCAGCACCCCAGTTATCAGCCCAGCTCAGGTGGGAGGGGATGCTCCTGCATGGGGGGGTTGCCCTGCGCTGGGGGGGGGACATCCCACTGAGGGAAGGTCTTGCCGAAGCGGGGGCCGTGCTCACGCTCCTCCCCCATCCCTTCCCAGATCACCCCGTCAGAAGGTCCCGAGGCCAGTGAGCGGATGATCATCATCATGGGGCTGCCCGAGGCTCAGTTCAAGGTGCGCTGGGTGGGGGGGACAGTAAGGGACAAGATGAGAGCGTCCCTGTGGTCACCACTGTGCTGCCAGCCTGGCTTGGCCTCCCTCAGTGCCGGGGGAGCTCTTTGCTGGGTACAGTGGTTTTGATGCTGCTGGACATGGGGTCATTGTCAGCTTTGGGGATGGAGAGGCACAGCGGGCGCTGCCTGATGGTTTTCCTTCCTGTCCGTCTCCTCCCCAGGCCCAGGGGTGAATATTTGGGAAGCTGAAAGAGGAAAACTTCTTTAACGCGAAAGAAGAAGTGAAGCTTGAAGCCCACATCAAGGTGCCTTCCTTCGCCTCCAGCTGCGTGGTAGGCAAAGGTGGCAAGACAGTAGGTGTGTGGGGGTGTGTGCATGGGTGCCCCCCCCTCTCTTTGCCCCGGGGACGCAGAGTTGGGTGTCAGCTGTCACCCCTGCCCACCCCAGGGGGACAAATCCCGGGTGCACAGTGGTTTCAGCGATGTCTTGACCCTCAGCCCCCACGTCCTGGTGGTGGTTCTTGTTGGTCCCAAGGAAGGGGGAGACACACAGGGTGCCTGGTGCCGTGGTGACACCGACAGTGGAGGATTTTGGCTCTTCCACAAGAAAAACACTCTTGTGGTTCGCTCCAGGTGAACGAACTGCAAAACAACCAGTGTGGAAGTCCATGTGCCACGAGACCAAACCCCAGACGAGAACGAGGAGGTCATCGTTAAAATCATTGGGCATTTCTTTGCCAGTCAGGTACGGTTTGGCCGTGGCTTCACCTGATATTCCCCGGCCACTTTCATCCACCGAGGAAAGGCGCGGGGTGGCTGAGCCCAGCAGCACCCGAGCGTCCTGCCGCTCTTCTTTCAGGTGGTCCCTGTGCCCCCAAGAGGCACTGAAGGTGTTTCAGTAGCTCCCCCAGGCTGTGGGAGTGCTGAAATTGAAGATTGGCTCGATTGAGCTAAAAATGGGTGTTTTGAATGCTGTGCAGAGCGGCACCCAGGGTGTGAATGGAATCCTCAGTGCGGGCAGAGCCACGCGCATCCCACCTGGGTGCATCTTCCATAACCTTGTCTCCTGTCCACTCGAGAGGGATGGTGGCCCCCCAGAAAAATTCAGGTGGTCTTGAGGAGCGGTGGAGGAAGCACAAGTTTAAAAAAAAACAAACAAACAAAAAACAAAAAACAAACAAACAAAAAACAAACAGACAAAAAAAAAAACCCTTGAAATTACTTACAGCTTGTCCAGAGTGACAAGTTGGGAGTGGCGAGATGCTCGGTGGGGGCTTGGGGGTGGGTGGTAGGGGGAGAAACAGTGCCCTGACCCCCACCTCTTGCTTTTCCCCTCTCCTCCCCAGGACTGCACAGCACAAGATGAGGGAAATGCCCCAGCAGGTGAAGCAGCAGGAGCAGAAACACGCTCCGGGAGCGCCGGCCTCGCAGCACAGCAAGGGAGGCTCCCGCAATGATGCCCAGCACTGCCCAATGAATGTAACCCCACTGCCAGACTTTGCCCCCCCTCCCCCACCCCCAGCAGGTCAGGGGAGCAAACCAAAGAGCCCTCCCAAACACACCTCCCCCCTCCCCCCCCATTCCACGTGGCACTGTGAGGATGCGCAACCGAGGGGTGTGGGGAGGGCTCTCTCCATCACCTCCCGACACTATCCCTTTAGTTGGACTAACATAGGCAGAGAGAGAGAGAAAGAGAGGTTTTATTATTCTTTTTTAAAAATTTTTTTATTTCCTAAAAGCCACCCGGTTTTCATCCCAGGCACGGCCAGAGGAGCTCGCCCAGTGTTGAGGGGGGGAGGTTGGGCTGCGTCACGCAGCGCAGCGGCTCATCAGTTTTTAGAATTAATGTAACAATAACGAAACTAACGGCGATTTTTAAGTTTTTTAAGGATTTTAATTCTTTATTTATTTCATTTCAGAGGGGGTGGGGGCAGGAGGAGGATGTTTATTTTTTAGCACAAGCCGGCTTTTCTAGAGGTTAAAGGAAAGGCCATGCTCGGCCGTAAACACTTTGGGGAATGATCCCGGTTGTAAGGAGAGAAGGGGGAAAGAGGGGCAGGGGTGGAAAGCCAGATTTCCAAGAGGTTGTCAGCCCAGGGCTGGGGGAAAAAAAAAAACACACTAGCAAAATAATTTATTTTTTTTTTAATTTCAAAAATAAAACGCATACAACCCTCAACCCCAGATGACACACACACAACCACACACAAAAACTACCTCAGGGTTTACCTCAGCACATTGCGCTTCTGTTTCCCTTTTAGAGATTTTGTGTGCCTTACAAAACTGATAGCTGGCACGTTATTTTTGTTTATTTTCTTAATAAAAAAAAAAAAAAAAAGAGTTGGAAAACACGCTCTACTGAGTGCGAGGCGGGAGAAGGAAAGCAATCCCACGGGTGCCAGAGCTCTTCCATAGTCTCCTTCTGCTGGCTGAGAGCCAGGGGCCGTTCCTTCGGAGAAAGCTTGAGATGTTTAAAAAGAGAAAGAGAAAAAAAAAATAAGAGAAAAAAAAAATAAAAGAGAAAAAGGGGGGGAGGAAAAAAACGAGGGGAAAGAAGAAAAAAGGGAAAAAGAGATAAAAAGGGGGGAAAAGAAAAAAAAAGGGAAAAAAAACCCAACAACCCCAAATATAAAAAAAGAAAGGTAGAAAGGAAAAAAAAACCTAAAAAAAACAAGCAAAGTAAGTGGTGAAAGCCTTCGGGCAAGAGGAGGGACGAGAGCCAGGGGGTGAGGTGGCGCTGCCAGCGCCGGCCCCGGGGGCTGTGACACCACACTGCAAAGTGTTCTGTGAAAAAAAAACAAACAAATCCCATCCAACGACAACAACATAAAAAAACAAAGAGAAATCTCTCCAGCTCGCAAGAGCCTGAGCTCGCTCTCCGTTGCTCTCTTTCCAGTGACTCAGGGGGGGGGGGGTGGGTCATAGCTGAGCTGAGAGTGGGGGGGGTGGTGGGAGTTTGCCCCATGGCTGTGATGGGGGGAGAAGGGGTGGGTGGGGAGTGGGGGATGTGCTGTGGGGTATGTGCTGTGGGGTTTTTTTGGGGTGGTGGTGGTTTTTATGCCAGGTGTTGCTTTACCCAGTGGCTCGGGGAGTGTGACGAAACGGAAAAAAGGACTTCACTGAGAGGTTCAAATTAACAATTTCTTTGGACTTCACTCACAGGTCCAATACATCACTATTGCAAGTTCTGTGTGTGCGATGGCGATTGCACTATTGCGGTTTAAAAGAAATTAGCGGGATCCACTATTGCGAGCTACAAATGCCCCCGACAAGTAGCAACACAAACCACAAGGGCGCTAGATATTAATGCCTTAAAAGAGTGCACCAGTCACAAACTCAATCGCATGCCCTATACCGTATGGATGTTTCTTAGTCACTTACCCTCTCTCTCTCAGGTGAGGTCGCTCCATCCCGGGGAAGTTATCCTGTACAGCGTCCTGGATGGGGGAGGCGGATCTCCTAGGGGCCAGCTGTATCCTTGGAGGATTCCCCATTTGTCTCCCCAGACTCTGCGGTTTATATTTCCTGACTCGGTGAGGGTGCAGGATTATGCCTGAGTGGATTACACTGTCTGGGATATTTCCCTCTGGTGGTGCCATAGCGAAGTCTCTGTTGCCAATTTGTGATGTCCAGCACTCAACGTCACGGGCAGAGTGGTGGGATGGGACTCGGGGCATTTTATTTGTTAAGGGCCATTTGGTTTTGGTTGTTCTGTGCCATCTTGAGATAAGCCCGGGCTGAGCTGTTTTGCAGCTCCCCCCAAGTTCTCTCTGCACAGCCAAGGCACGGCGGGGATGGAGCTGAGTGGGATGGCAGCTCCCTGCCTCTCACCTCTGGTGCTCTGAAACCGGCTTGGCTGGCTGCTCCCACACAGTGTGTTACTGGCTTGCCCAGCAGGTAAAGAACCCAGATTTGGGACACCACTGGGGTGTCCGTAAGGGGTCCTGGGCTGCCCTTATGGGGTCCTGGGGGGGGACTCTTGCAGGCCAGAGGGAGTCTGGGGCAGCCCTTCAAGGATCTGGGGGTCCCCTCTGGTGCCTCTGGGGAGGGTTTTGTGTCTGGAGAGGGCTGAGCTGGTTTCAAGAGGTGCTTCCTCCCTTTCTCCGGCCCACCCAGCTCCCCCGACACCACCACCCCCCCAGGTTGGTGGGTGCCAGCAGTGCCAGCCTGTCCCACTGGGTCGGGCACTGAGGGGGGCACAGCCCCAGCTCGGGATGGGAAGATGAACCACAGCACCAGGGATAGAGACCAACATTTTATTTCTTTAACATTTCCCATGGGGGGCACCCCAGGGTTGCGCGGCTGCACCGCAGCTGGTGCCAGGAGGGACTCCAACATCCCCCCCACAGCTCACCTGGCTCCGCTCGTGATGCTTTTGATGGGGCTCAGCGCGGTCTCTTCTGTGCTACGGACCAAGCGGCTCCAGGTAGGCGACTGCTGCACCGCACTGTGCCGCAGCGTGGGGTGGGGTGGGGGGCTGCGGCACGGGGCTGGGAGCTGCTCCTGTCTCACCCAGCTCCCGGGGTCCAGGAGACAGACTGGAAGTAGCCAAACCAAGGGACGGGGCTGTGCCCAGGGCTGCTGGCCGCTCACTCCGTCCCCTCCCTCAGCAGCTTCTCGGCTAGCGGATGAAGGATGGGAGCTAGAGTCAACACAGGAGAAGCAGGGAGTGTGGGGGAGACCCCCAGATCCTGCCCCAGACCCTCAGCCCATGCCCTGCCCTGCCTGCGCTGGGCAGCCCTGCCCGCCTGCTGAGGAAGGGGTGCTGCCTGCAGGCCCCGACGGAGGAGACGGGGTGCAGCGGGCTCTCTTCACTCTCCTCTTCTGCAGGGCAACCGAGGAGGCAGAGAGGAGGGAGCACCGGGCCCCACAGGACCCACTGGGCTCCCTGCCAACCATATACCATCTGAGCAGTGATGCCTCTCTCTACCCCCTGCACACCCCAAGCCCCCACGTCCCCCTGCCCTCCTCTGCTGCCTATAGGTCCTATCAGTGGGGACAGCTCCTTCTGGTCCAGGCAACCCCCGGGCTCCTGGGCCCCCCAAGGGCCACCGCAACAGCCCCTGCAGCCTGTGCTCGCTGGACAACTCGGAGGACTGCAGCAGCCTGTTGAGGAGCAGCTCCTCTTCCCACAGCTCCCTCTACGACATCCTGGAGGCCTGGCCCAGTGCAGCAACAGAGCCAGTGGTGCTCACACACTCAGGACAACCCCGCTCTCCCATGGCTGCTGGTGGGGCAGTGGGGAAACCGGGGCCGGTCCTCGGACATGAACCTCCACAGGAGCTGCCAGCAGGGACCGAGAAAGAGCAGGTTCCCAGGCAGGGGACGGGACTGAGTGTGGAAGCACACGCTGTGGGGCTCTGAGCTGCTGCGTGGTGCCAGGTCTATCCAACGTCAGGCAGTACGTTCCCAGGAGACGTCACTGCTAACAACTCTTCTGAGGAAGTGGGGCCGTTTCTGTAGTCGTAGTCTGCCTGGAGAAACAGCCCCACGGAGCTAAGAGTCTGCTGAGCAGTAAGGGAGCAGAGTCGCTGACTCTCAACCAAGGACTGAAGTACAGCAACTCACTCTGTTGCCTTCCCCCTTCGCCCGCTGCCTCCCACAGTTTGGAAGAAACGAACCAGGGAGCTCCAAAGGAGGGGACCCCTCCCCCACTCCCCCAAATCTGCCCAACACCTCCAAAGCTCCCTCAGGATACGGGACTCCTCCCACACACCTCCACTCCCCACACCGCCAGCCCTCCCCCTCCCCCAACGCTCCAAAAAGCAGCAGTCCTTAGGGCAGACTCCTTAAGCTGACTCCACAGCTACGGCTCCCCGTCGGCTCTGGGGGAGACAAGGGGGCCCCGGGGCTCTCCGTGGGCTTTAAGGGGGTCCCAGGGCTGCCCACGGGCTCCCAGCAATGCCCGTGCCCACCACCCACCCCCGCTTCAGGGGGCCCAGCGATGACACCCCCCGACCCATCTCGGGGGTACCTGGGGGGACTCGGCCGTGGGCTGGAGGCGGGCGAAGGGGGCACGGCCGGGCTGACCTGCCGGGGGGGGCTGAGAGCGGAGCCCAGAGCGGAGCCAAGCGCCCGGCCAGGCCGGCCCCGGGCACCCTGCGCTGCGGCCGGGGCTGCCGCCACCTGCGGGGAGCGAGCGGGGGGCGAGGGGCGGCAGCGGGGGACGGGGGAGCCTGAATCGGCCCTGTTCTCCCCGGGGACCCCCCACTCGGCTCTGCCCCCCCCAAACAGGCCCAGGCCACCCCCGAGCCCCCCAGCCCGGTCCCGACACCCCACAACCCCCCCGAAATGGCCCTGGACACCTCCGCACCACCGCTCCTGCCGCCACAACCCCCGCTCCCCCGTCTCCCCCGGTACCGACCGCCGCCGCACACCGGAAACGTTCTCCTTCGCGTCCGCCCACCCGCGCGTGCGCCGAGGGGCAGACCCGGGCCACGCCCCCCAGCGGGGGGGGGCCGTGCCGAGGAGAACGAGGGCCCCTCAGCCCCGCGCCACCGCTTTCCTCCGCCCCGGGCACTGCGAGGCCGAAGAAACCAGCCCAGCCCTCCCCAAAAAGAGCCGGGACCCCCCCCAAACCAGCCCAGCTCTCCCCCAAATGAGGGTGTGTCGTTGTTGGGACGGACACGACACTGGACATCAAGTTGCAGCAATCCAATTTCTTTATTTAACAAGCAGTGCTTTTTTATATTCTTTTACCCAGGTGCTTATCTATGCATATATTCAGCATTCTACTTTTGCCCGATACGCTCTCACATCACACACTGTTCATGCTCTGGTCAGAGCCAGGATGTTTGCCAACCCTTATCCTTTTACTTAGCTCTTCTCAGGACTCCCCAGTCTCTTCAAGGGTACACGGATATCTGCTCAAGGTCAATGTTAAACTCGCATTCTGATCCCTCGGACCAGCCGAGGTTTCCCACAGGGGACAAGAGTCCCCTGGTCCATGGTGCTGCACTGCCTCAGCTAAGCAGCGTTGGGTTCTGTTTGCAGTACAACCTGTGCAAAGCGAGGAAGATCTTCATGGGCACCAAAGGAATCCCTCATCTGGTCACCCACAATGCCCGCACCATCCGCTATCCAGTCCCCCTCATCAAGGTGAATGATACGGTCCAGACTGACCTGGAGACAGGCAAGATCACAGATTTCATCAAGTTTGACACAGGTGGGTCTTGCATCCCATGTGGCAGTTCCCCACTGTGGAGAGCAGTACAGGAGTTAAGTACAAATGCCAAACAGCTTTTCTCTAAAATAAAGAAGCAGTGGTGGCAGTCTTGGGAAAGGGGTGGTTTCCCAAGAAACCACCTGGAGCAGGGTTTCCTCCCGTGTAGGAGGCGTTTGGCATAGGGACTTGGAGGGATTCCAAAAGCAAGCAGGCACCAGGTAAAAGCAATGAGCTGGTGGAGGGGTTGCTTGAGTCTTGGGACCAGAGAGAGCTCTTTGGCTCCTCGAAGTGTGCCAGTGTTCCTGTGGGACATGCAGGTGTCCCCAGGTGCTCTGGTGGCCGCTCCGTGGGCCAGTGTGGCCCTGTCGCTGCCCTTCTCCAGTGGTGCTCCTCAAGGAGCCAAGTGGAAGGCCTTCACCACGGCTCCTGGTGCCAGCTCTTCTCACACCTGTATTCCGTGCCAACTTGGGCCATACTGGAGTGATCACCAACCGGGAGAGACACCCCGGGTCATTCGACGTGGTTCACGTGAAGGATGCCAATGGCAATAGCTTTGCTACCAGGCTCTCCAACATCTTCGTTATTGGCAAAGTAAGGCTGCGCGGGCATAAGGCGGGTGGGTGCTCTCCTAGTTCCCCAGGGCTTGGTGCTGGGGCCGGTTCTGTTTAATGTGTTTATCAACGATGTGGAGGAGGGGATCGAGTGCAGCCTCGCTAAGTTTGTAGAGGACACCAAGTTGGGTGGGAATGTTGATCTAGTGGTGGGTAGGAAGGCTCTACAGAGGGATCTGGACAGGCTGGCTGGCTGGGCTGCAGACGATGGTATGAGTTTCAACAAGGCCAAGTGTCAAGTCTTGCACTTGGGTGACAACCCCGTGCAGTGCTACGGGCTTGGGGAAGTGTGGCTGGAAAGCTGCCTGGCAGAAAGGGACCTGGGGGTGTTGGTCTATAGCCATCTTTCTCCTGAGATGGGCCAGGCACAGACAAGCATTGGGGGAAAATTGTCATCTTTTATTGGCCTCAGAAAGCCTCCATAGCCGAGCGGAGGCTGGCAGCACGATGTCCTCAGGGCAGATGAATGTCTGGGGCGCTGTCCATGCACCCATCCTTCGGTTGCCTGGATGCTGTGCAGGCTCAGGGCCAGATGCCATCTCTGGGGACCCGCCTGGCACTGGCAGCAGGACACTACTGTTCTTTCTGTCCCGCTATGCAGGTACAGCGGAAAGCCCTGCGCAGAGCCCTGAGCGCCCTCCTGAAGAAGGAGGGCCGTCGCTGTCGAGCCGGGGTGTGTGGCAGGGCCACGATGCCTGCGGGGAACAGAGAGCTGTAGGTGAGGGGCTGGGCAGGCAACGGGCAAGCCGCTGCCAGCCCCCTGCCACCGAGGCGGTTCCCCAGGGAGGGGTGGCCACAGCACGGCCAGTCCCCGTGTGTGCAGTGCTGCCGACCTGCCCTGGGTGCCGCTCGCCGGGATGAGCAGCACCCAGCCAGGCCTGCCCTCGGCTCAGGGACCTACCTGGGACATCCTCCGGCACGTCCCTGCAGCCGCAGGAGGGCTGTGCGCTGCCTGGATGCTCGGAGAGCGCCTGCAGGGGAAGAGCAAGAGCAGAGGGAGGGGAGGGAGGGGATGTCAGCGGGAGACCTGGAGGGCACCAGGCATCTCCCTGCTACACACAGCCCGGGCGCTGCGCCTGCCTTCGGCAACTCAGGATGCCCGGTGCTGGCCACGTGCGCCTGGCTCACCTGGTGCTGAGGTTCCCGAGCCACGGGAGAAGCTGCTGCACCTCCCTGGTCGTCTGCAGCTGGGGCGAGAGGGGCTGTGCTGGCCTCTACGTGAGGCTCTGCAGCCAAGAGACGCTCGGTGTCTTGGTGTGCTGCAGGTGTTCTCGCAGCCGTCTCTCCATCCGCGCTCTGTGCCTGCTCCTGCTGGATCACAAGCACAGCACCGGCCACGGCCTCCCGCACAGTGTGCCAGGCAACGTCCTGCAGAGCCTCCTCATATGCTGTGGGGCTGTGCGGGGCAGGTGCCTGGCTCTCTGCCTCTTCTGCTGGGGCAAAGTGGGGTGCGCCAGCATCTGCCGGAGCGTTTTGTAGCACTGAAGCAGCCACTTCATCCTCCTGCGCTGCCGGGGAGACAACAGCTGTGCTGTCCTCTCCATGAGCCTCTGCGGTCACCGGACCCTCGGTGCCCTGAGGTACTGCCGGTGTTCTTGCTGCCTGTTCTTGTTGGAATACAAGCACAGCGCTGGCCACAACCTCCCTCACAATGCACCAGGCTGCATCCTGCAGTGCTGCCTCGTAGCCTGCGGGGTTGTGTGGGGCAGCTGCCCGGCTCTTTGCCTCTGCTGCTGGGGCCTGCTCGCCAAAGGCTTCTGCTGGCTCCTCTGCCTCCTCTTGTGCCACAGGAGCAAGTGGTGCGCGCTGCCCCTCTTCCTCATGAGCTCCGGCCAGGCCAGAAGCTGTTGGTTCAATGTCCCTGGGACCATAGCTGGGACTTTGCAGATCCCCAGCTCTGTCTCCAGTCCCCTCTGTGTCCATGCTGCTGGGCCAGCCAGGCCCCTCCTGGGGACTAGAGTGGGCATCCTGGAAGAGCTCCTGGACCAAGGAGTTGTTGACACAGATGCTGGGGATGTTGATGTCTTCCCCCTGGGTCAGCTCTTTGTCCCTGTTGTTCTGACACTCCTCCTCGGCCAAGGCCTTTTCCTCTGGGCAGTCCCGCTGACACTGCAGGCTGGCATTCCTGAGCTGGGCCAGACTGTGCCCGGTGCGGGCCAGGAAGCTCCTCCCCAGCTCCTCCGGAGCCTGCATCTTGATGGATAGGATGTCCACATGCTCTGCGGAAGCCTGGTGGTGCACCCCCGGTGATCTCTTGTAGAGGTCGCACCTGATCCACATCGCCCACATTGCTGGGTTGTGCTCCGCTGCGTGTCCCCAGCACCCCGGCCTCATATGCTGTCCCCGGGCAGCTGGTGCAGGGCCCCTGACGGCAGCATCAGTGTCCCCCCCATGCATGGGGATCAGGCGAGAGCTGAGCTGCAGGAGCCTTGCTCCCATTGACACCTGGACCTCGTCTGTTCTTGCTGTTATTGACAGGGCCCTGTTACGTGCCCAGTCCCACGGTGCCACTGCCTGCTGGCTGTGACTCCAGCTCCCACGGAAAACCTTGCCTGGGACCTCACTGGTGAGGCACGGAGCTGTCCCCTTCACAGCTGGTGTATAGGCCGCAGGGCTCTGCGTGGCAGGCCTGAATCTCCTGACCCTCGCAGGTCTGCCCCACTCACCGCAGGTGCCCCAAGGAGGTGGGACCGGCTGTCGGTGTCTGATGGCTGCAGTGCTGCTGGCCGTGTCCCATGCCCCGGCAGAAGGTGCAGCGGGTGCTGCTGGCAGAGCAGGCAGCCTGCAGCGGGTGCTGTCAGCTGCTGGTAGCCGAGCTGCGGGTGCGTATCTGGGTGCCGCTGCCCGCCCGGGCAGAGTCTCCAGTTTCTCCACGATGCTGGGCAGTACCATCGGGTTGCAGGGCAGTGCCTCCATGTGTGCCACGCTGTCTGTCTGCAAAAGAAGCTGAGGAGAGAGGCTGTGAGACGGTGGCCCTTGCCCCCCTTGTAACAGCTGGAAGAGCTCCTGTGGCCGGGCTCCCCCGCCAGCCCCCAGGGCAGCGCTCAGCCCCACAGGCAGCTGCCGCCCTGTTCCCACAGCCGGCTGGGAGAGGGCTGGTCCCCGCAGGAGCATCCCCGGCATGCCCAGGCAGCCTGCTGGGCATGGCACAGGGGGTCCAGCTTGCTACAGGGGCCGAGCCCGCCTGTCCTCTCCTGCACCTCCCACCTGCCCGTTGGCAGCTCCCCAGGGTCGGGAAAACATTCAGCCCCGTCTCTCGCAGGTTCCCTACCTGTGCGTGGCGACTCCCAGCGGCCTGCAAGCTCTCTGGGCAGTGCAGGTCTGGCAGCCTGACCCCGTGGAGGGACGAGGCCGGGCTCTGCCTGCCCTGCGGCGCTGGCGTTGGTGGCCTCTGGCCCACCTGCGGGCAGAAGAAGGAGAAGGCATGGGATGGAGGTGGCTGCCTTGGCACAGTGGCCCCCAGAGTGCCATCCAGCTCGGCCTCGGCACGAAGGCAGCTCGGTGTGGCCCCGTCCCACCAGCAGCCTCTCCCTCCTGCCCTATCCCTCACCTGACGCCTCTTCCGCAGGCTCAGCAGCCCCTTGTTGGGCTGAGATGGCGTGTTCGCCTCTCTGTCCATGGGCATCTTCGGCGTCCTGTGCCGTAGAGCTGCCGTGGGCACCCAGGGGAGATGCTGCCTCCTGAGGCAGGTGCTCTCCTGGGAGTGGGCACTCCAGGGCTCTGGCCCCTTATATACCCCACGGTCACTGTGGCCACCCGTGTCACAATGGCTGCTGGGCATGATGCGGTGCCCCCATCACAAAGCGCTGGCAGTCGCCATGGTGATGCCCATGCCCATGACCGGCTGGGACCAGCTTGGACTGGTTGTGCCATGGCTCCGAGGTGGCCATGCCCGGCATGGGTCAGCCCCTGCTCTCCCCTCAGAGAGGCCCTGGGAGGCCCGAGCCAATGCCTCCTGCACAGCTCGGTGCCAGCGGCCTCTGCAGAGCTCAGACCTGGGTGCCTTCAGCAGCTCGGAGTGCCACCGCCCTGGGCCTTGTCCCCTGGCATTGCTCCTGCCCGGCTCCTGGAGGTGTGCCAGCGTTCCTGCGGGACATGTAAATTGAGCCCGGTGGTGAACTGGTTGAGCCTGGTGATGAACTGGATTTTCCTCTCCCTGAACTTACTGGCCTGTCTGGATCTACTGGCTCTCCATGACAGCAACCATCAGACAGGCACCAGGAGCATGTTCGGTGTCTGCGCAGCTGTCGCACTGCTGGCTGTTGGCCGCCTCTTCGCCCTCAGCTGCCACAATGCTGAGCTCTGCACTGCCGGACAAGCTGATGCCGACACCACACATGAGCTCTGATGGGGTCCTGCGATGGGTGTCACCCCCCTGAGGGACCGGGAAAGGGTCATGGGGACACCCTGACCCGCTGCTACAGGATGAGTGGCCCCCCCTGGGTGGCTGGTGACCCCCAAAGCATCCTTGTCCCCAGTGCCTCTGTGGTGGCAGGGGGGGTTGGAAGCATGTGGGGAGGTGTATTCTCCCTATTTAAAAAAAAAAAAAAAAGGTGTTTCTGCAGATCCCCACCCTTCCTCTGCATGTTTTTTTTGGGGGGGGAACCTACTCCAGATCTGCTCCCTGCCCAGCACGGGGCTCTGTGCACGTGCGAGTTGCACGGTGGAACCGCGTTGTCCCGCGCAGCGGTGCCGGAGTCAGGCTCACATGAGTGTTCCTGGTACACGGGGCGCCTCTGTGCACACCTGCCGTTGTGTTGCACAATCGCCCCTGGTGCAGGGTGGGGGTTCCGTGAGCACCAATGCTTCTGTTGCACAATGGTCCCTGGTGCACGGGGGAGTTTCTGCGTCCACAGACACCGCACGAACACGCGCCGGCACCACGCTCCGCCCGTTCCACTCCCGAGCCCTAGCGGCTCTGCCCCGGGCAGCGCGGTACAGCGGGGACGGCGTGAGTCGTCGTGCGGATGCGCACCCCAAGGGAATGGCACGGGGACTACAACTCCCGCGTGCCCCGCGCCGCCAGCCGGCCGAAACCGCACTCGAGGCTGCGAGTGGGGCTCTGTGTGTGTCAGAGTGGGCGATGGTGTCATTTGGGGCAGCCCAAGGTCACCGGGGGTGTGGGGTGGGGGGCAGTGCTGCGGTGGAGGAGCAGGTGAGTGGGGGATGGGGAGGGTCACGCGGGGGTCGCTCCAAAAGAGGTGGGTCACAGCCCCCAAATGTCTGGAAGTTCATGGGGGGATTAAATACCATTAAAACCTGTGAATGTGGGTGTGAGGCACTGAAATGGAGAAAAAGCCCTTATTTTAATCTGTGTTGATAAATGAGCATTCATTTATGTATATCGAAGGAGTTCAAAATAAAAACCTACTCTAAAAAAAATATCTACTCTATTATATAGGAGAAAGGTTAACAAAACTGCCACCTTAGACTTCCGGAGGGCAAATTTTAATCTGTTCAGAAGACTGCTAGACAGAATCCCTTGGGAGGATGCCCTGATGGATACAGGAGTCCAGGAAGGATGGACATACTTCAAGAAAGAAGTCTTAAAGGCACAGGAGCAGGCTGTTCCCATGTGCCGAAAAACAAGTAGGCGGGTGTCCTGGTTTGAGAGACACAGGACTAATTTCTCTTCTAACACTTGGGAAAACTGCACTTTCAGAAGACTCCAGTGTCTGAATTTGTGAAAATATTTACTTTACAGCCAGCTATGGTGTGTGGGTCTCAAGGTCTCAGTGTTTTCGAGCTCGCCAGGTGCAGGGATGAGGAGGAGCGAGACCCGGGCACTTGACCCAAGCTGGCCAACAGGATTATTTCATACCATCAACGTCACACTCATTATAAATTAGAAAGTTTGCTGCAAAGTTCTCTCTCTCCCTTGATGGCTGCCATCCTGAGAACTTCGTGCCCTGGTGCCGGAGCCCTGAGCCCTTCCCTTCCTCCTGAAGCGGTAGTGCTCGCAGTGTCCCACATTAGCTGTCCCCTGCTGGGAGTGCACAGCTTCCTACTGATAGAATTGGCCGAGTATAATCTTTGCATATTCTGTACTGGTGTCGGGGTCAATATCAGCTCTTTAGTGCTGTTAATGTTAATTATCTAATCTTATTCTATTAAATCTGTTTATACTTCAGCTCTCGGGTTTTCTTGTTTTTCCCAATTTCCCTTTCCCAGGTGGGGAGGGGTCATTGGGTGATAGAATGATTGTCTAAATGACAACAAATTGTTATGGGTCTCTCAAACCTTAACACTCCTGAAGACACCATTGCAAACTGAAATTAACATCACTGTGCACCAGTTATTCTTTATGTTGTCTCTATTTTTTTCAGTCTTTCCCTGTCTGTTTTGTGCTGGGGTTGTGTCTTTCTGGTGGCCAGAAATGGCCTTGTCATTACAATTCTCAGAGAAGGACTGGCAGTGTAACGTGCTCTTGTTGTTGTTTCCCCAGCATCATCTTTTTGCCACTCCAGCATCTTTTTGGTGGAAAGAACTGACCTGGAAGCACTGATTGTTGTGGAAAGGTAAACTTGTAGTGTGACTGTTTGGTGGTATTGTTTCTTGTGTAACTCTGCTTTTCACATGGCTTGTCTCAGCTAGTGAATGCTTTAAGTGAAATGCTACTTTGTTTATGTTTCCAAATTGATGTACTGAAGGTGTTGGGTTGGAATGTGTTTTTCTGTACAACCTAGAGTTTTGGGGAAAAAGAGCAACAAGCTTTAAGATTTTGATCCTTGCGTGTCACAAAGTGGCAATGTGCCTTTGAAAAACTGTTCTATGGGATTCTAATAAAAGAAGCAGCAACTTGGAACTTGGTGTTATTTTAATCAGTCTTTAATCAGTCTTACCCCGGCAGAAAACACTCATTCCCTCCAAGAAGCAGCAGAGGTTTCTAGTATGAGCCGGGCCTCTGCTTCCCAGCATGAAAAGGTCAAGATTGGTGAAGATACGGCGGCCTTGTGGAAGGAAAGGGAAAGGTACTGGAAGCAGAGGAGCCGCAGCAAGGCAGCGGGGCTGCGTCTGGGGGCCTCTTCCCGCTCTTGCCCTCGGCATCCCGTCGGGGCGGGAAGAGGCGGACGCCTCCAGCGGCGCCTGTGCTGTCGGCACCGGTGACTCGGGGCCCGATGCTCCTGGCTGCCGCCGTCAGTGCCACCGGCCCCGAGCTCGCTGGCGGGAGCAGTCGGGGCGGGAAAAGGCTTCTGCGTTGCTCCTCTTGCGCAGACGTGGCTGTGCTACTTACCCGCCCCGACGGGGGCTCCCCCGGCCGGGGGCTGCCCCTCCTGCCGCCGCCTGTGCCGCTGCGCTGCGCTGCGCTGCGGGGGCTGCTCTGGGCGGCCCCTCGGGCTCCTTTCGCTCCGCATCGGGCAACCTGCGGCGCTCGGTGACTCCCGGGCGCAGCCCCACAGGGCTCTGCCCGCCCCGCGGTGGCCCCACCGCCCTCCCAGCGGGGGAGAGGGCGGGTACGGACGGGACGGTGTGTGCGGCACAGAGCCCGTGCGGCGGGGCCCGGGGCAGGCAGGAGGGTCCGGCCGTGCCCCCCGCCGGCTGCCCCGCCAAAGGGGGATGGCCGCCGGGACGGAGCCGGCCCCAGCCCAGCCCCGGGGCTGCCCCGACGCCCGGACAGCGGGGACCCGAGGGACACCGAGCGGCTGCCCCGGACCGGCCGGGACCTCGGGGCAGCGCAGGAGGGGAGCGCCCCGCGGCCGCCTCCCGGGGCGGCTCGGCCCCGCCGCCGCGCTCGGGGACGGCCCTGACCGGCCGAGAGGGGCCGCGAGATGACGAGCCGATCCGAGCGGGGCCGAGTGTTGCCGAGCGGAGCCGAGCGGCAGCCGGTACCTCTCGCCACAGCCGCTGGCGAGACCTGGGCGTTGCCCGGGCAACGGCGGGAGGCTCAAACGCGCCGCAGCGGAGGGAGCGGCCGGTGGCCGAGGGAGCCGCTCCGGGGCCGGCCCGCTCCGCGGCGGAGAGCAGCGCAGCGTGAGGGGGGAGCAGGGGGACGGTGCGCTCGGCCTGGCGGCAGAGCCGCGGGAGGAAGGAGAAAGGCTGAGGAGCAGTCGGGAGCGTGAGCGAGAGAGAGAGGGGCCGCTGGAGCCGCGCTCTGCCCTCCCGGAGACGGGGACGGGAACGGAGGACCCGATCTGCCGGTGACATGCGGAAACGAAACTCCAGAGACTCCACAACCGGGAAGGCTGTAAAGTAGGTGTTTATTCAGCGCTGGGCAGCACGGGGGGGTCGCCCCACCACAATCGTGCGCGCCCAATGCAGCGGCCTTCTCAAATATATATAGTTCTTAATTACATAATCATAAGATTTCCCAATACGCCTATACATATGCATAACCTGTCCCCACTTCGTATTAAAATTAGCTCTAAGAAGTCATTTCCATAAACTCCTCCCAACCGCGCTTGCGTAATGCCTCCTGGTGGTGGTCGCTGAGGGTCGTGACCACGAAGGCTGATGATTCCTCTTCATCACCGCAAGTAACTCTTTGTCCTTGCGCAGACTCAGTTCTTCTTTGGTCTTTGTCCAGACCGCAGGGTTGGTTTCAGCCGCTTTTCAAGGCACACTCTTATTCGTTATCAGGAGCTGTCCTTGGCAATCTCAAGACTTCTTGCTTTTTATCAGGCCTGTCCTTCAGGTTATGAATCACTGCTAGTCAATCAGTGCACAATGTGTTATTGTCTCTATCACATACCCCTGACTCACCGGGCAGACCCTCCTCTTGGGGAAGTCTGCTGCCCCCCTGGGCCCGGGTTAAGGACGTCACTAGGAAACTTCCCGGCCTGGTACGGCCCTCGGACTATTGCCCAGCGCTGCTCTTCCCTGTGGGTGGCCACGAAGCCACAATGCGTAGTCCGAGGGCGATCCGGAGAGACTTCAGGGCCTTGGGATGGGTGGTAAGGGAATCTGGAGCGCCGGCTATTTTTCCTCTCTCCTTCCAGTTATGCGCAGCGACACTGGAAGGAACAGATGGACCTGGTCTCAATACATGGCTCCGTGGCTGCTGTCACCACCACAATTTTCGTTTTTTTGCACAAATAGGGTGGCCTCCATGGTGCCAGGCCTGCTGGGGTCAGATGGGATTGAGCTTTCTGAAAGGGGGAAGAGGGTCTTTGCTCAGGAGCCAGTGGGGCTCATTGGCAGAGCTTTAAACTAGACTTGAAGGGGTCAGGGATAGGATCAGACTTGAAGGGGTCAGGGATAGGATCAGGCTTGCCCATGACAAGCTGCGGGAACATGCTAAGGTCAGGGGGACGGGGCACCAGCGAGGACCCTCAGCCTGTTGGTCTGAGACGTGCTGGGTGCAGCAGACTCGGAGTCTTATGGAGATGAGCCAGGGGCTTCTGACGGAACAGAAGCCAACAGGGAAACATCAGTGAAATCACAGTGTCATAGAATCATTTGGGTTGGAAGGGACCTTTAGAGGTTGTTGAGTCCAACCCCCTGCAATAAGCAGGGATGGGGCATCTGGGAAGATTATGTTTTTTGATGATGAGGGTGGGGAGACACTGGCCCAGGTTGCCCAAAGAGGTGGGAGATGGCCCATACCTGGAAACATTCCAGGTCAGGTTGGATGGGGCTCTGAGCAACCAGATCCAATTGAAGACGACCCAGACCATTCTATGATTAACTACTGCTTGGAAAAAACATACAAAGGAAAACTGAGTTAGAATCAGGTTAGGCTGATTCACACGGGGACTGGAGACGCAAAGAGTAAGGAAGACCCTCCCATTGAGTCACGAGGTCCAGAGTGGATCCCCTTGCCTTCTAAACTCCTTATGGAGCCCAGGTCTCACACTTGGAGAACAGCTTATGTCTAACGGAATTACCTATACAATGTTTGCAATAATATTGAGTAGCTGCATGGATTAGTAATGTCTCATTAGTACTAATTCAGCACGCTCTCAGTCACTTACTGAGGATCTGCCGCAGCTAAGGCATCTCTCCGCCTTGGGTGAGGAAGGCTCTCAGTCTCAGGTAAGGAATCTCTAACCTTGAGAGTCGCCCTGCCCACGGGGAGAGTCGCCTGGCGTGCAGTCCAGCTGCCATTCAGGGAGAGGTCAAATTGGGCTCCTCCTGACGGTGATATTTATCGAGGGGAGTAGTTGGCTGCTAGGCGATAGCACAGGCGAGAGAGATGTCTTTTGTTTAGCTCGGGTATCTCGTTCTGTACTTTGGTTACCTTGCATTTTTAGGGTTTGAAACCGCCTTTAGTTCTTAAAGCAAGCAAACAAATAAACTTCTCCTGTACAATAGAATTTTACATTGTGTAACAGTTCTTTGGTTCCTTTTCCTTTCAGAATTCCTCCAAAGAAAAGGAGTGTGACTTTAGTCCAGCATCCCTCAGCGTGGGCTGTAGCCAAGTGAGATTCAGTAAGTAAAGAATTCCTGGATTGTTTCATTCAGTTCGGTCATATTAGACTGCTTGCCCTCACTATCCCTTGGCGGCACTTTCACAGCCCGACCAACACTGGGGCTCTGCGCTTTCCTTGCACCGTAACGCTCCCAACACTCTCTCCCACACTCGCCAGAGCCCCACTCCAAAATGGAAAACATCCAGCGACTGCTCCTACACAAAAGGAGCAAGGATGGAAAGCTGTTCCTGCCTTCACCATCCCGTAGCAGCGCTCTGACAGGCAGCTAATGGCAGCGTGGGCTGAGGCTGAGGTCCCCAGCAGCACGGGTGGCCCAGAGGAGAGAGGTGTCTGTTGCGGATGGAGCGATGCACTTCACTCGTAGAGAGAAGCAGCGACACGTTTATTGATACAAAACAGGGATTTAACAAAGTTTGAGAGTAAATGCGACAGTGCTTTAGCAGGATTCGATGGCAAGGTACACTTGGTTATTTCCTGCATGGAGGACAGGGTCAGGCAGAACTGCCAGGGAGACCCTCCTGTTGGGCTGAGGTTCGGAAAGGAGCCCCTTGCTTTCTAACCTCCTTCTCAGAGAGGAGTCTGGGTGCGGCTGGATCCAATCCTGGTCCCAGACTGGGTCAATGGTTTATGTCTAAGGGATTATATATGTGCAATCAATCCCTTCTATCACTTAGCTAAGATTTCACAGTTTCGGTTGCTATTAGTCACTGACCGAGGATCTGTTGCGGCAAAGAATCTGTGAAGCTCGAGGAGTAACCTTGAGAGGCGTCCCCGCTCATGGGGAGATCCTGGCGTGCAGGGGAGCTCAAAGGGCTCTTGGGCTGTTCACTATTTATGTGGGTGAGATGATTGACCTATAGTCATATCTGCATATTGGCCACAGTACCAGCACTGCTCAAGTTAGCCCTTGGCTACGGTGGTGTTATGTGTTTCCCCGAAACCACATCGAGCCGGGGGCAGCCATCACATGTACACGTGCCCATTGTGACCACCACGGGTGTTAGTGCTTGGGCAGGGTCACGGGAGATAAAGGTCCGGTTGGAAGGCGGGGAGGGGGAGCACACCATCACAGTGTCAAGGGAGTGATGTTGGTGCAATGCCGTTCCCTCCTCGACATACCTTTTCCAGCCACGTGTCCCTGGAGCTGTGGGATTCTCATACAGAATGCACACCCTAACCTAACCCTAATGGGAGGGTTGGATGGATCCAGGAACAGAGACCTATTGGCAAAACAGAAGGAAGCTTCCTTGGAGGAGTCTTGGTAGCTACCTGTGATATCAGGTCCCTCAACTAGAGATCAAAAGTCTCTGGGAGATGCCTGGAAGGAGCCATGGGTTTATTGCGGGGTAAAAAGCTTTGCCTAAAAGAGAAAAAACATGATAGGTAACTTCCCAATGGGAAAAAACCATCACAGGTATCTCCCTTTGGAGAGTCTGGAGGTCCTACCAGGGATCTAAGGTCCCTCAAATATATGACAAAAGAGAACAACAGAAGCCTGGAAGGATTCTCGGGTGAAACCCAGAGGATGGAGCATTGTCCAAGGAGAAAAATCATCTCGGGTATCTTCCCTGGAGGAGTCTGGGGTTGCTACCCGGGATCACAGGGCCCCAAAACACCGGAATAAAGACTCAGGGACATACCTGCAAGGAGTCTCGGATGCTTCCCAGAGGATGGAGCATTGTCCAAGGAGAAAAATCATCTCGGGTATCTTCCCTGGAGGAGTCTGGGGTTGCTACCCGGGATCACAGGGCGCTAAACCACCGGAAGAAACCACTCAGAAACAGAGCTGGGAGGAGTCTCGGGTGCATCCCGCAGGATGGACAATAGTCCAAGGAGAAAAATCAACTTGGGTATCTTCCCTGGAGGAGTCTGCGGTTGCTACCCGGGATGACAGGGCCCAAAAGCACCGGAATAAACACTCAGGGACAAAGCTGCAAGGAGTCTCGGATGCTTCCCAGAGGATGGAGCATTGTCCAAGGAGAAAAATCATCTCGGGTATCTTCCCTGGAGGAGCCTGGGGTTGCTACCCGTATCACAGGGCGCCAAACCACCGGAATAAAGACTCAGGGACATACCTGCAAGGAGTCTCGGATGCTTCCCAGAGGATGGAGCATTGTCCAAGCAGAAAAATTATCTCGGGTATCTTCCCTAGAGGAGTCTGGGGTTGCTAGCCGGGATCACAGGGCCCTAAAGCACTGGAGAAAACTCTACGGGAGACGCCTGGGAGGAGTTCTGGGTAGATCCCGCAGGATGGACCACTGTCAAGAGAGAAAAATCATATTGGGTGTCTTCCCTGGAGGAGTCTGGGGTTGCTACCTGGGATGACAGAACCATAAACCGTGAGAAAAAAGACTCAGGGACATAGCTGCGACAAGTCTCGGATGCATCCCAGAGTATAGAGCATTGTGCAAGGAGAAAAATCATCCCGGGTATCTTTCCTGGAGGAGTCTGGGGTTGCTAGCCGGGATCACAGGGCGCTAAACCACTGGAATAAAGACTCAGGGACATACCTGCAAGGAGTCTCGGATGCTTCCCAGAGGATGGAGCATTGTCCAAGGAGAAAAATCATCTCGGGTATCTTCCCTGGAGGAGTCTGGGGTTGCTACCCGGGATGACAGGGCCCTAAAGCACTGGAGAAAACTCTGCGGGAGATGCCTGGGAGGAGTTCTGGGTAGATCCCGCAGGATGGACCACTGTCAAGAGAGAAAAATCATCTTGGGTGTCTTCCCTGGAGGAGTCTGGGGTTGCTACCTGGGATGACAGAACCATAAACCGTGAGAAAAAAGACTCAGGGACATAGCTGCGACAAGTCTCGGATGCATCCCAGAGTATAGAGCATTGTCCAAGGAGAAAAATCATCCCGGGTATCTTTCCTGGAGGAGTCTGGGGTTGCTACCCGGGATGACAGGGCCCAAAAGCACCGGAATAAACACTCAGGAACATACCTGCAAGGAGTCTCGGATGCTTCCCAGAAGATGGAGCATTGTCCAGGGAGAAAAACCATCTCGGGTATCTTCCCTGGAGGAGTCTGGGGTTGCTACGCGGGATTACAGGGACCCAAACCACAGGAAAAATGTCTGTGGGAGACACTTGGGAGGAATCTCAGATGCATCCCAGAAGATGGAGCATTGTCCAAGGAGAAAAATCATCTCGGGTATCTTCCCTGGAGGAGTCTGGGGTTGCTACCCGGGATCACAGGGCCCGAAAACACCGGAATAAACACTCAGGGACATACCTCCAAGGGGTCTCGGATGCTTCCCAGAGGATGGAGCATTGTCCAAGGAGAAAAATCATCTCGGATATCTTCCCTGGAGGAGTCTGGGGTTACTACCTGGGATCACAGGGCGCTAAACCACTGGAAGAAAACACTCAGAAACAGAGCTGGGAGGAGTCTCGGGTGCATCCCGCAGGATGGACAATAGTCCAAGGAGAAAAATCAACTTGGGTATCTTCCACGGAGGAGTCTGGGGTTGCTACCCGGGATGACAGGGCCCAAAAGCACCGGAATAAACACTCAGGGACAAAGCTGCAAGGAGTCTCGGATGCTTCCCAGAGGATGGAGCATTGTCCAGGGAGAAAAATCATCTCGGGTATCTTCCCTGGAGGAGTCTGGGGTTGCTACCCGGGATTACAGGGACCCAAACCACAGGAAAAATGTCTGTGGGAGACGCCTGGGAGGAATCTCAGATGCATCCCAGAAGATGGAGCATTGTCCAAGGAGAAAAATCAACTTGGGTATCTTCCACGGAGGAGTCTGGGGTTGCTACCCGGGATGACAGGGCCCTAAAGCACTGGAGAAAACTATGCGGGAGATGCCTGGGAGGAGTTCTGGGTAGATCCCGCAGGATGGACCACTGTCAAGAGAGAAAAATCATCTTGGGTGTCTTCCCTGGAGGAGTCTGGGGTTGCTACCTGGGATGACAGAACCATAAACCGCGAGAAAAAAGACTCAGGGACATAGCTGCAACAAGTCTCGGATGCATCCCAGAGTATAGAGCATTGTCCAAGGAGAAAAATCATCCCGGGTATCTTTCCTGGAGGAGTCTGGGCTTGCTACCCGGGATTACAGGGACCAAAACCACAGGAAAAATGTCAGCGGGAGACACTTGGGAGGAATTTCAGATGCATCCCAGAAGATGGAGCATTGTCCAAGGAGAAAAATCATCTCGGGTATCTTCCCTGGAGGAGTCTGGGGTTGCTACCCGGGATCACAGGGCCCCAAAACACCGGAATAAAGACTCAGGGACATACCTTCAATGAGTCTCGGATGCTTCCCAGAGGATGGAGCATTGTCCAAGGAGAAAAATCATCTCGGGTATCTTCCCTGGAGGAGTCTGGGGTTGCTACCCGGGATCACAGGGCGCTAAACCACCGGAAGAAAACACTCAGAAACAGAGCTGGGAAGAGTCTCGGGTGCATCCCGCAGGATAGACAATAGTCCAAGGAGAAAAATCAACTTGGGTATCTTCCACGGAGGAGTCTGGGGTTGCTACCCGGGATTACAGGGCCCAAAAGCACCGGAATAAACACTCAGGGACAAAGCTGCAAGGAGTCTCGGATGCTTCCCAGAGGATGGAGCATTGTCCAAGGAGAAAAATCATCTCGGGTATCTTCCCTGGAGGAGTCTGGGGTTGCTACCCGGGATTACAGGGACCCAAACCACAGGAAAAATGTCTGTGGGAGACGCCTGGGAGGAATCTCAGATGCATCCCAGAAAATGGAGCATTGTCCAAGGAGAAAAATCATCTCGGGTATCTTCCCTGGAGGAGTCTGGGGTTGCTACCCGGGATCACAGGGCGCTAAACCACCGGAAGAAAACACTCAGAAACAGAGCTGGGAAGAGTCTCGGGTGCATCCCGCAGGATAGACAATAGTCCAAGGAGAAAAATCAACTTGGGTATCTTCCACGGAGGAGTCTGGGGTTGCTACCCGGGATGACAGGGCCCAAAAGCACCGGAATAAACACTCAGGGACATACCTGCAAGGAGTCTCGGATGCTTCCCAGAGGATGGAGCATTGTCCAAGCAGAAAAATTATCTCGGGTATCTTCCCTAGAGGAGTCTGGGGTTGCTAGCCGGGATCACAGGGCCCTAAAGCACTGGAGAAAACTCTGCGGGAGATGCCTGGGAGGAGTTCTGGGTAGATCCCGCAGGATGGACCACTGTCAAGAGAGAAAAATCATCTTGGGTGTCTTCCCTGGAGGAGTCTGGGGTTGCTACCTGGGATGACAGAACCATAAACCGCGAGAAAAAAGACTCAGGGACATAGCTGCGACAAGTCTCGGATGCATCCCAGAGTATAGAGCATTGTCCAAGGAGAAAAATCATCCCGGGTATCTTTCCTGGAGGAGTCTGGGCTTGCTACCCGGGATTACAGGGACCAAAACCACAGGAAAAATGTCTGCAGGAGACACTTGGGAGGAATCTCAGATGCATCCCAGAAGATGGAGCATTGTCCAAGGAGAAAAATCATCTCGGGTATCTTCCCTGGAGGAGTCTGGGGTTGCTACCCGGGATCACAGGGCCCGAAAACACCGGAATAAACACTCAGGGACATACCTCCAAGGGGTCTCGGATGCTTCCCAGAGGATGGAGCATTGTCCAAGGAGAAAAATCATCTCGGGTATCTTCCCTGGAGGAGTCTGGGGTTGCTACCCGGGATCACAGGGCGCTAAACCACCGGAAGAAAACACTCAGAAACAGAGCTGGGAGGAGTCTCGGGTGCATCCCGCAGGATGGACAATAGTCCAAGGAGAAAAATCAACTTGGGTATCTTCCACGGAGGAGTCTGGGGTTGCTACCCGGGATTACAGGGCCCAAAAGGACCGGAATAAACACTCAGGGACAAAGCTGCAAGGAGTCTCGGATGCTTCCCAGAGGATGGAGCATTGTCCAAGGAGAAAAATCATCTCGGGTATCTTCCCTGGAGGAGTCTGGGGTTGCTACCCGGGATTACAGGGACCCAAACCACAGGAAAAATGTCTGTGGGAGACGCCTGGGAGGAATCTCAGATGCATCCCAGAAAATGGAGCATTGTCCAAGGAGAAAAATCATCTCGGGTATCTTCCCTGGAGGAGTCTGGGGTTGCTACCCGGGATCACAGGGCCCTAAAGCACTGGAGAAAACTCTGCGGGAGATGCCTGGGAGGAGTCCTGGGTAGATCCCGTAGGATGGACCACTGTCAAGAGAGAAAAATCATCTTGGGTGTCTTCCCTGGAGGAGTCTGGGGTTGCTACCTGGGATGACAGAACCATAAACCGCGAGAAAAAAGACTCAGGGACATAGCTGCGACAAGTCTCGGATGCATCCCAGAGTATAGAGCATTGTCCAAGGAGAAAAATCATCCCGGGTATCTTTCCTGGAGGAGTCTGGGCTTGCTACCCGGGATTACAGGGATAAAAACCACAGGAAAAATGTCTGCGGGAGACACTTGGGAGGAATCTCAGATGCATCCCAGAAGATGGAGCATTGTCCAAGGAGAAAAATCATCTTGGGTATCTTCCCTGGAGGAGTCTGGGGTTGCTACCCGGGATCACAGGGCGCTAAACCACCGGAAGAAAACACTCAGAAACAGAGCTGGGAAGAGTCTCGGGTGCATCCCGCAGGATGGACAATAGTCCAAGGAGAAAAATCAACTTGGGTATCTTCCCTGGAGGAGTCTGGGGTTGCTACCCGGGATTACAGGGACCCAAAACACCGGAATAAAGACTCAGGGACATACATTCAATGAGTCTCGGATACTTCCCAGAGGATGGAGCATTGTCCAAGGAGAAAAATCATCTCGGATATCTTCCCTGGAGGAGTCTGGGGTTGCTACCTGGGATCACAGGGCGCTAAACCACCGGAAGAAAACACTCAGAAACAGAGCTGGGAGGAGTCTCGGGTGCATCCCGCAGGATGGACAATAGTCCAAGGAGAAAAATCAACTTGGGTATCTTCCCTGGAGGAGTCTGGGGTTGCTACCCGGGATGACAGGGCCCAAAAGCACCGGAATAAACACTCAGGGACAAAGCTGCAAGGAGTCTCGGATGCTTCCCAGAGGATGGAGCATTGTCCAGGGAGAAAAATCATCTCGTGTATCTTCCCTGGAGGAGTCTGGGGTTGCTACCCGGGATTACAGGGACCCAAACCACAGGAAAAATGTCTGTGGGAGACGCCTGGGAGGAATCTCAGATGCATCCCAGAAGATGGAGCATTGTCCAAGGAGAAAAATCATCTCGGGTATCTTCCCTGGAGGAGTCTGGGGTTGCTAGCCGGGATCACAGGGCCCTAAAGCACTGGAGAAAACTTTGCGGGAGATGCCTGGGAGGAGTTCTGGGTAGATCCCGCAGGATGGACCACTGTCAAGAGAGAAAAATCATCTTGGGTGTCTTCCCTGGAGGAGTCTGGGGTTGCTACCTGGGATGACAGAAACATAAACCGCGAGAAAAAAGACTCAGGGACATAGCTGCGACAAGTCTCGGATGCATCCCAGAGTATAGAGCATTGTCCAAGGAGAAAAATCATCCCGGGTATCTTTCCTGGAGGAGTCTGGGCTTGCTACCCGGGATTACAGGGACCAAAACCACAGGAAAAATGTCAGCGGGAGACACTTGGGAGGAATTTCAGATGCATCCCAGAAGATGGAGCATTGTCCAAGGAGAAAAATCATCTCGGGTATCTTCCCTGGAGGAGTCTGGGGTTGCTACCCGGGATCACAGGGCCCCAAAACACCGGAATAAAGACTCAGGGACATACCTTCAATGAGTCTCGGATGCTTCCCAGAGGATGGAGCATTGTCCAAGGAGAAAAATCATCTCGGGTATCTTCCCTGGAGGAGTCTGGGGTTGCTACCCGGGATCACAGGGCGCTAAACCACCGGAAGAAAACACTCAGAAACAGAGCTGGGAAGAGTCTCGGGTGCATCCCGCAGGATAGACAATAGTCCAAGGAGAAAAATCAACTTGGGTATCTTCCACGGAGGAGTCTGGGGTTGCTACCCGGGATGACAGGGCCCAAAAGCACCGGAATAAACACTCAGGGACATACCTGCAAGGAGTCTCGGATGCTTCCCAGAGGATGGAGCATTGTCCAAGCAGAAAAATTATCTCGGGTATCTTCCCTAGAGGAGTCTGGGGTTGCTAGCCGGGATCACAGGGCCCTAAAGCACTGGAGAAAACTCTGCGGGAGATGCCTGGGAGGAGTTCTGGGTAGATCCCGCAGGATGGACCACTGTCAAGAGAGAAAAATCATCTTGGGTGTCTTCCCTGGAGGAGTCTGGGGTTGCTACCTGGGATGACAGAACCATAAACCGCGAGAAAAAAGACTCAGGGACATAGCTGCGACAAGTCTCGGATGCATCCCAGAGTATAGAGCATTGTCCAAGGAGAAAAATCATCCCGGGTATCTTTCCTGGAGGAGTCTGGGCTTGCTACCCGGGATTACAGGGACCAAAACCACAGGAAAAATCTCTGCAGGAGACACTTGGGAGGAATCTCAGATGCATCCCAGAAGATGGAGCATTGTCCAAGGAGAAAAATCATCTCGGGTATCTTCCCTGGAGGAGTCTGGGGTTGCTACCTGGGATCACAGGGCGCTAAACCACCGGAAGAAAACACTCAGAAACAGAGCTGGGAAGAGTCTCGGGTGCATCCCGCAGGATGGACAATAGTCCAAGGAGAAAAATCAACTTGGGTATCTTCCACGGAGGAGTCTGGGGTTGCTACCCGGGATCACAGGGCCCAAAAGCACCGGAATAAACACTCAGGGACATACCTGCAAGGAGTCTCGGATGCTTCCCAGAGGATGGAGCATTGTCCAAGCAGAAAAATTATCTCGGGTATCTTCCCTAGAGGAGTCTGGGGTTGCTAGCCGGGATCACAGGGCCCTAAAGCACTGGAGAAAACTCTGCGGGAGATGCCTGGGAGGAGTCCTGGGTAGATCCCGTAGGATGGACCACTGTCAAGAGAGAAAAATCATCTTGGGTGTCTTCCCTGGAGGAGTCTGGGGTTGCTACCTGGGATGACAGAACCATAAACCGCGAGAAAAAAGACTCAGGGACATAGCTGCGACAAGTCTCGGATGCATCCCAGAGTATAGAGCATTGTCCAAGGAGAAAAATCATCCCGGGTATCTTTCCTGGAGGAGTCTGGGCTTGCTACCCGGGATTACAGGGATAAAAACCACAGGAAAAATGTCTGCGGGAGACACTTGGGAGGAATCTCAGATGCATCCCAGAAGATGGAGCATTGTCCAAGGAGAAAAATCATCTCGGGTATCTTCCCTGGAGGAGTCTGGGGTTGCTACCCGGGATCACAGGGCGCTAAACCACCGGAAGAAAACACTCAGAAACAGAGCTGGGAAGAGTCTCGGGTGCATCCCGCAGGATGGACAATAGTCCAAGGAGAAAAATCAACTTGGGTATCTTCCACGGAGGAGTCTGGGGTTGCTACCCGGGATGACAGGGCCCAAAAGCACCGGAATAAACACTCAGGGACATACCTGCAAGGAGTCTCGGATGCTTCCCAGAGGATGGAGCATTGTCCAAGCAGAAAAATTATCTCAGGTATCTTCCCTAGAGGAGTCTGGGGTTGCTACCCGGGATCACAGGGCCCTAAAGCACTGGAGAAAACTCTGCGGGAGATGCCTGGGAGGAGTTCTGGGTAGATCCCGCAGGATGGACCACTGTCAAGAGAGAAAAATCATCTTGGGTGTCTTCCCTGGAGGAGTCTGGGGTTGCTACCTGGGATGACAGAAACATAAACCGCGAGAAAAAAGACTCAGGGACATAGCTGCGACAAGTCTCGGATGCATCCCAGAGTATAGAGCATTGTCCAAGGAGAAAAATCATCCCGGGTATCTTTCCTGGAGGAGTCTGGGCTTGCTACCCGGGATTACAGGGACCAAAACCACAGGAAAAATGTCTGCAGGAGACACTTGGGAGGAATCTCAGATGCATCCCAGAAGATGGAGCATTGTCCAAGGAGAAAAATCATCTCGGGTATCTTCCCTGGAGGAGTCTGGGGTTGCTACCCGGGATCACAGGGCCTGAAAACACCGGAATAAAGACTCAGGGACATACATTCAATGAGTCTCGGATACTTCCCAGAGGATGGAGCATTGTCCAAGGAGAAAAATCATCTCGGATATCTTCCCTGGAGGAGTCTGGGGTTGCTACCCGGGATCACAGGGCGCTAAACCACCGGAAGAAAACACTCAGAAACAGAGCTGGGAGGAGTCTCGGGTGCATCCCGCAGGATGGACAATAGTCCAAGGAGAAAAATCAACTTGGGTATCTTCCACGGAGGAGTCTGGGGTTGCTACCCGGGATGACAGGGCCCAAAAGCACCGGAATAAACACTCAGGGACAAAGCTGCAAGGAGTCTCGGATGCTTCCCAGAGGATGGAGCATTGTCCAGGGAGAAAAATCATCTCGTGTATCTTCCCTGGAGGAGTCTGGGGTTGCTACCCGGGATTACAGGGACCCAAACCACAGGAAAAATGTCTGTGGGAGACGCCTGGGAGGAATCTCAGATGCATCCCAGAAGATGGAGCATTGTCCAAGGAGAAAAATCATCTCGGGTATCTTCCCTGGAGGAGTCTGGGGTTGCTACCCGGGATCACAGGGCCCCAAAACACCGGAATAAAGACTCAGGGACATACCTTCAATGAGTCTCGGATGCTTCCCAGAGGATGGAGCATTGTCCAAGGAGAAAAATCATCTCGGGTATCTTCCCTGGAGGAGTCTGGGGTTGCTACCCGGGATCACAGGGCGCTAAACCACCGGAAGAAAACACTCAGAAACAGAGCTGGGAGGAGTCTCGGGTGCATCCCGCAGGATGGACAATAGTCCAAGGAGAAAAATCAACTTGGGTATCTTCCACGGAGGAGTCTGGGGTTGCTACCCAGGATGACAGGGCCCAAAAGCACCGGAATAAACACTCAGGGACATACCTGCAAGGAGTCTCGGATGCTTCCCAGAAGATGGAGCATTGTCCAAGCAGAAAAATTATGTCGGGTATCTTCCCTAGAGGAGTCTGGGGTTGCTACCCGGGATCACAGGGCCCTAAAGCACTGGAGAAAACTTTGCGGGAGATGCCTGGGAGGAGTTCTGGGTAGATCCCGCAGGATGGACCACTGTCAAGAGAGAAAAATCATCTTGGGTGTCTTCCCTGGAGGAGTCTGGGGTTGCTACCCGGGATTACAGGGACCCAAAGCACAGGAAAAATGTCTGTGGGAGACGCCTGGGAGGAATCTCAGATGCATCCCAGAAGATGGAGCATTGTCCAAGGAGAAAAATCATCTCGGGTATCTTCCCTGGAGGAGTCTGGGGTTGCTACCCGGGATCAGAGGGCGCTAAACCACCGGAATAAAGACTCAGGGACAGACCTGCAAGGAGTCTCGGATGCTTCCCAGAAGATGGAGCATTGTCCAAGCAGAAAAATTATCTCGGGTATCTTCCCTAGAGGAGTCTGGGGTTGCTAGCCGGGATCACAGGGCCCTAAAGCACTGGAGAAAACTCTGCGGGAGATGCCTGGGAGGAGTTCTGGGTAGATCCCGCAGGATGGACCACTGTCAAGAGAGAAAAATCATCTTGGGTGTCTTCCCTGGAGGAGTCTGGGGTTGCTACCTGGGATGACAGAACCATAAACCGCGAGAAAAAAGACTCAGGGACATAGCTGCGACAAGTCTCGGATGCATCCCAGAGTATAGAGCATTGTCCAAGGAGAAAAATCATCCCGGGTATCTTTCCTGGAGGAGTCTGGGCTTGCTACCCGGGATTACAGGGATAAAAACCACAGGAAAAATGTCTGCGGGAGACACTTGGGAGGAATCTCAGATGCATCCCAGAAGATGGAGCATTGTCCAAGGAGAAAAATCATCTCGGGTATCTTCCCTGGAGGAGTCTGGGGTTGCTACCCGGGATCACAGGGCCCCAAAACACCGGAAGAAACACTCAGGGACATACCTCCAAGGGGTCTCGGATGCTTCGCAGAGGATGGAGCATTGTCCAAGGAGAAAAATCATCTCGGGTATCTTCCCTGGAGGAGTCTGGGGTTGCTACCCGGGATCACAGGGCGCTAAACCACCGGAAGAAAACACTCAGAAACAGAGCTGGGAAGAGTCTCGGGTGCATCCCGCAGGATGGACAATAGTCCAAGGAGAAAAATCAACTTGGGTATCTTCCACGGAGGAGTCTGGGGTTGCTACCCGGGATGACAGGGCCCAAAAGCACCGGAATAAACACTCAGGGACATACCTGCAAGGAGTCTCGGATGCTTCCCAGAGGATGGAGCATTGTCCAAGCAGAAAAATTATCTCAGGTATCTTCCCTAGAGGAGTCTGGGGTTGCTACCCGGGATCACAGGGCCCTAAAGCACTGGAGAAAACTCTGCGGGAGATGCCTGGGAGGAGTTCTGGGTAGATCCCGCAGGATGGACCACTGTCAAGAGAGAAAAATCATCTTGGGTGTCTTCCCTGGAGGAGTCTGGGGTTGCTACCTGGGATGACAGAAACATAAACCGCGAGAAAAAAGACTCAGGGACATAGCTGCGACAAGTCTCGGATGCATCCCAGAGTATAGAGCATTGTCCAAGGAGAAAAATCATCCCGGGTATCTTTCCTGGAGGAGTCTGGGCTTGCTACCCGGGATTACAGGGACCAAAACCACAGGAAAAATGTCTGCAGGAGACACTTGGGAGGAATCTCAGATGCATCCCAGAAGATGGAGCATTGTCCAAGGAGAAAAATCATCTCGGGTATCTTCCCTGGAGGAGTCTGGGGTTGCTACCCGGGATCACAGGGCCTGAAAACACCGGAATAAAGACTCAGGGACATACATTCAATGAGTCTCGGATACTTCCCAGAGGATGGAGCATTGTCCAAGGAGAAAAATCATCTCGGATATCTTCCCTGGAGGAGTCTGGGGTTGCTACCCGGGATCACAGGGCGCTAAACCACCGGAAGAAAACACTCAGAAACAGAGCTGGGAGGAGTCTCGGGTGCATCCCGCAGGATGGACAATAGTCCAAGGAGAAAAATCAACTTGGGTATCTTCCACGGAGGAGTCTGGGGTTGCTACCCGGGATGACAGGGCCCAAAAGCACCGGAATAAACACTCAGGGACAAAGCTGCAAGGAGTCTCGGATGCTTCCCAGAGGATGGAGCATTGTCCAGGGAGAAAAATCATCTCGTGTATCTTCCCTGGAGGAGTCTGGGGTTGCTACCCGGGATTACAGGGACCCAAACCACAGGAAAAATGTCTGTGGGAGACGCCTGGGAGGAATCTCAGATGCATCCCAGAAGATGGAGCATTGTCCAAGGAGAAAAATCATCTCGGGTATCTTCCCTGGAGGAGTCTGGGGTTGCTACCCGGGATCACAGGGCCCCAAAACACCGGAATAAAGACTCAGGGACATACCTTCAATGAGTCTCGGATGCTTCCCAGAGGATGGAGCATTGTCCAAGGAGAAAAATCATCTCGGGTATCTTCCCTGGAGGAGTCTGGGGTTGCTACCCGGGATCACAGGGCGCTAAACCACCGGAAGAAAACACTCAGAAACAGAGCTGGGAGGAGTCTCGGGTGCATCCCGCAGGATGGACAATAGTCCAAGGAGAAAAATCAACTTGGGTATCTTCCACGGAGGAGTCTGGGGTTGCTACCCAGGATGACAGGGCCCAAAAGCACCGGAATAAACACTCAGGGACATACCTGCAAGGAGTCTCGGATGCTTCCCAGAAGATGGAGCATTGTCCAAGCAGAAAAATTATGTCGGGTATCTTCCCTAGAGGAGTCTGGGGTTGCTACCCGGGATCACAGGGCCCTAAAGCACTGGAGAAAACTTTGCGGGAGATGCCTGGGAGGAGTTCTGGGTAGATCCCGCAGGATGGACCACTGTCAAGAGAGAAAAATCATCTTGGGTGTCTTCCCTGGAGGAGTCTGGGGTTGCTACCCGGGATTACAGGGACCCAAAGCACAGGAAAAATGTCTGTGGGAGACGCCTGGGAGGAATCTCAGATGCATCCCAGAAGATGGAGCATTGTCCAAGGAGAAAAATCATCTCGGGTATCTTCCCTGGAGGAGTCTGGGGTTGCTACCCGGGATCAGAGGGCGCTAAACCACCGGAATAAAGACTCAGGGACAGACCTGCAAGGAGTCTCGGATGCTTCCCAGAAGATGGAGCATTGTCCAAGCAGAAAAATTATCTCGGGTATCTTCCCTAGAGGAGTCTGGGGTTGCTAGCCGGGATCACAGGGCCCTAAAGCACTGGAGAAAACTCTGCGGGAGATGCCTGGGAGGAGTTCTGGGTAGATCCCGCAGGATGGACCACTGTCAAGAGAGAAAAATCATCTTGGGTGTCTTCCCTGGAGGAGTCTGGGGTTGCTACCTGGGATGACAGAACCATAAACCGCGAGAAAAAAGACTCAGGGACATAGCTGCGACAAGTCTCGGATGCATCCCAGAGTATAGAGCATTGTCCAAGGAGAAAAATCATCCCGGGTATCTTTCCTGGAGGAGTCTGGGCTTGCTACCCGGGATTACAGGGACCAAAACCACAGGAAAAATGTCTGCGGGAGACACGTGGGAGGAATCTCAGATGCATCCCAGAAGATGGAGCATTGTCCAAGGAGAAAAATCATCTCGGGTATCTTCCCTGGAGGAGTCTGGGGTTGCTACCCGGGATCACAGGGCCCCAAAACACCGGAATAAAGACTCAGGGACATACATTCAATGAATCTCGGATACTTCCCAGAGGATGGAGCATTGTCCAAGGAGAAAAATCATCTCGGATATCTTCCCTGGAGGAGTCTGGGGTTGCTACCCGGGATCACAGGGCGCTAAACCACCGGAAGAAAACACTCAGAAACAGAGCTGGGAGGAGTCTCGGGTGCATCCCGCAGGATGGACAATAGTCCAAGGAGAAAAATCAACTTGGGTATCTTCCACGGAGGAGTCTGGGGTTGCTACCCGGGATGAAAGGGCCCAAAAGCACCGGAATAAACACTCAGGGACAAAGCTGCAAGGAGTCTCGGATGCTTCCCAGAGGATGGAGCATTGTCCAGGGAGAAAAATCATCTCGGGTATCTTCCCTGGAGGAGTCTGGGGTTGCTACCCGGGATTACAGGGACCCAAACCACAGGAAAAATGTCTGTGGGAGACGCCTGGGAGGAATCTCAGATGCATCCCAGAAAATGGAGCATTGTCCAAGGAGAAAAATCATCTCGGGTATCTTTCCTGGAGGAGTCTGGGGTTGCTACCCGTGATCACAGGGCGCTAAACCACCGGAATAAAGACTCAGGGACATACCTGCAAGGAGTCTCGGATGCTTCCCAGAGGATGGAGCATTGTCCAAGCAGAAAAATTATCTCGGGTATCTTCCCTAGAGGAGTCTGGGGTTGCTAGCCGGGATCACAGGGCCCTAAAGCACTGGAGAAAACTCTGCGGGAGATGCCTGGGAGGAGTTCTGGGTAGATCCCGCAGGATGGACCACTGTCAAGAGAGAAAAATCATCTTGGGTGTCTTCCCTGGAGGAGTCTGGGGTTGCTACCTGGGATGACAGAACCATAAACCGCGAGAAAAAAGACTCAGGGACATAGCTGCGACAAGTCTCGGATGCATCCCAGAGTATAGAGCATTGTCCAAGGAGAAAAATCATCCCGGGTATCTTTCCTGGAGGAGTCTGGGCTTGCTACCCGGGATTACAGGGACCAAAACCACAGGAAAAATGTCAGCGGGAGACACTTGGGAGGAATTTCAGATGCATCCCAGAAGATGGAGCATTGTCCAAGGAGAAAAATCATCTCGGGTATCTTCCCTGGAGGAGTCTGGGGTTGCTACCCGGGATCACAGGGCCCCAAAACACCGGAATAAAGACTCAGGGACATACCTTCAATGAGTCTCGGATGCTTCCCAGAGGATGGAGCATTGTCCAAGGAGAAAAATCATCTCGGGTATCTTCCCTGGAGGAGTCTGGGGTTGCTACCCGGGATCACAGGGCGCTAAACCACCGGAAGAAAACACTCAGAAACAGAGCTGGGAAGAGTCTCGGGTGCATCCCGCAGGATGGACAATAGTCCAAGGAGAAAAATCAACTTGGGTATCTTCCACGGAGGAGTCTGGGGTTGCTACCCGGGATGACAGGGCCCAAAAGCACCGGAATAAACACTCAGGGACATACCTGCAAGGAGTCTCGGATGCTTCCCAGAGGATGGAGCATTGTCCAAGCAGAAAAATTATCTCGGGTATCTTCCCTAGAGGAGTCTGGGGTTGCTAGCCGGGATCACAGGGCCCTAAAGCACTGGAGAAAACTCTGCGGGAGATGCCTGGGAGGAGTTCTGGGTAGATCCCGCAGGATGGACCACTGTCAAGAGAGAAAAATCATCTTGGGTGTCTTCCCTGGAGGAGTCTGGGGTTGCTACCCGGGATTACAGGGACCAAAACCAGAGGAAAAATGTCTGCAGGAGACACTTGGGAGGAATCTCAGATGCATCCCAGAAGATGGAGCATTGTCCAAGGAGAAAAATCATCTCGGGTATCTTCCCTGGAGGAGTCTGGGGTTGCTACCCGGGATCACAGGGCCCCAAAACACCGGAAGAAACACTCAGGGACATACCTCCAAGGGGTCTCGGATGCTTCGCAGAGGATGGAGCATTGTCCAAGGAGAAAAATCATCTCGGGTATCTTCCCTGGAGGAGTCTGGGGTTGCTACCCGGGATCACAGGGCGCTAAACCACCGGAAGAAAACACTCAGAAACAGAGCTGGGAAGAGTCTCGGGTGCATCCCGCAGGATGGACAATAGTCCAAGGAGAAAAATCAACTTGGGTATCTTCCACGGAGGAGTCTGGGGTTGCTACCCGGGATGACAGGGCCCAAAAGCACCGGAATAAACACTCAGGGACATACCTGCAAGGAGTCTCGGATGCTTCCCAGAGGATGGAGCATTGTCCAAGCAGAAAAATTATCTCAGGTATCTTCCCTAGAGGAGTCTGGGGTTGCTACCCGGGATCACAGGGCCCTAAAGCACTGGAGAAAACTCTGCGGGAGATGCCTGGGAGGAGTTCTGGGTAGATCCCGCAGGATGGACCACTGTCAAGAGAGAAAAATCATCTTGGGTGTCTTCCCTGGAGGAGTCTGGGGTTGCTACCTGGGATGACAGAAACATAAACCGCGAGAAAAAAGACTCAGGGACATAGCTGCGACAAGTCTCGGATGCATCCCAGAGTATAGAGCATTGTCCAAGGAGAAAAATCATCCCGGGTATCTTTCCTGGAGGAGTCTGGGCTTGCTACCCGGGATTACAGGGACCAAAACCACAGGAAAAATGTCTGCAGGAGACACTTGGGAGGAATCTCAGATGCATCCCAGAAGATGGAGCATTGTCCAAGGAGAAAAATCATCTCAGGTATCTTCCCTGGAGGAGTCTGGGGTTGCTACCCGGGATCACAGGGCCTGAAAACACCGGAATAAAGACTCAGGGACATACATTCAATGAGTCTCGGATACTTCCCAGAGGATGGAGCATTGTCCAAGGAGAAAAATCATCTCGGATATCTTCCCTGGAGGAGTCTGGGGTTGCTACCCGGGATCACAGGGCGCTAAACCACCGGAAGAAAACACTCAGAAACAGAGCTGGGAGGAGTCTCGGGTGCATCCCGCAGGATGGACAATAGTCCAAGGAGAAAAATCAACTTGGGTATCTTCCACGGAGGAGTCTGGGGTTGCTACCCGGGATGACAGGGCCCAAAAGCACCGGAATAAACACTCAGGGACAAAGCTGCAAGGAGTCTCGGATGCTTCCCAGAGGATGGAGCATTGTCCAGGGAGAAAAATCATCTCGTGTATCTTCCCTGGAGGAGTCTGGGGTTGCTACCCGGGATTACAGGGACCCAAACCACAGGAAAAATGTCTGTGGGAGACGCCTGGGAGGAATCTCAGATGCATCCCAGAAGATGGAGCATTGTCCAAGGAGAAAAATCATCTCGGGTATCTTCCCTGGAGGAGTCTGGGGTTGCTACCCGGGATCACAGGGCCCCAAAACACCGGAATAAAGACTCAGGGACATACCTTCAATGAGTCTCGGATGCTTCCCAGAGGATGGAGCATTGTCCAAGGAGAAAAATCATCTCGGGTATCTTCCCTGGAGGAGTCTGGGGTTGCTACCCGGGATCACAGGGCGCTAAACCACCGGAAGAAAACACTCAGAAACAGAGCTGGGAAGAGTCTCGGGTGCATCCCGCAGGATGGACAATAGTCCAAGGAGAAAAATCAACTTGGGTATCTTCCACGGAGGAGTCTGGGGTTGCTACCCGGGATGACAGGGCCCAAAAGCACCGGAATAAACACTCAGGGACATACCTGCAAGGAGTCTCGGATGCTTCCCAGAGGATGGAGCATTGTCCAAGCAGAAAAATTATCTCGGGTATCTTCCCTAGAGGAGTCTGGGGTTGCTAGCCGGGATCACAGGGCCCTAAAGCACTGGAGAAAACTCTGCGGGAGATGCCTGGGAGGAGTTCTGGGTAGATCCCGCAGGATGGACCACTGTCAAGAGAGAAAAATCATCTTGGGTGTCTTCCCTGGAGGAGTCTGGGGTTGCTACCCGGGATTACAGGGACCCAAACCACAGGAAAAATGTCTGTGGGATACGCCTGGGAGGAATCTCAGATGCATCCCAGAAGATGGAGCATTGTCCAAGGAGAAAAATCAACTTGGGTATCTTCCACGGAGGAGTCTGGGGTTGCTACCCGTGATGACAGGGCGCTAAACCACCGGAATAAAGACTCAGGGACAGACCTGCAAGGAGTCTCGGATGCTTCCCAGAAGATGGAGCATTGTCCAAGCAGAAAAATTATCTCGGGTATCTTCCCTAGAGGAGTCTGGGGTTGCTAGCCGGGATCACAGGGCCCTAAAGCACTGGAGAAAACTCTGCTGGAGGTGCCTGGGAGGAGTTCTGGGTAGATCCCGCAGGATGGACCACTGTCAAGAGAGAAAAATCATCTTGGGTGTCTTCCCTGGAGGAGTCTGGGGTTGCTACCCGGGATCACAGGGCGCTAAACCACCGGAAGAAAACACTCAGAAACAGAGCTGGGAGGAGTCTCGGGTGCATCCCGCAGGATGGACAATAGTCCAAGGAGAAAAATCAACTTGGGTATCTTCCCTGGAGGAGTCTGGGGTTGCTACCCGGGATGACAGGGCCCAAAAGCACCGGAATAAACACTCAGGGACAAAGCTGCAAGGAGTCTCGGATGCTTCCCAGAGGATGGAGCATTGTCCAGGGAGAAAAATCATCTCGTGTATCTTCCCTGGAGGAGTCTGGGGTTGCTACCCGGGATTACAGGGACCCAAACCACAGGAAAAATGTCTGTGGGAGACGCCTGGGAGGAATCTCAGATGCATCCCAGAAGATGGAGCATTGTCCAAGGAGAAAAATCATCTCGGGTATCTTCCCTGGAGGAGTCTGGGGTTGCTACCCGGGATCACAGGTTCCCAAAACACCGGAATAAAGACTCAGGGACAGACCTTCAATGAGTCTCGGATGCTTCCCAGAGGATGGAGCATTGTCCAAGCAGAAAAATTATGTCGGGTATCTTCCCTAGAGGAGTCTGGGGTTGCTAGCCGGGATCACAGGGCCCTAAAGCACTGGAGAAAACTTTGCGGGAGATACCTGGGAGGAGTTCTGGGTAGATCCCGCAGGATGGACCACTGTCAAGAGAGAAAAATCATCTTGGGTGTCTTCCCTGGAGGAGTCTGGGGTTGCTACCCGGGATTACAGGGACCAAAACCACAGGAAAAATGTCTGCAGGAGACACTTGGGAGGAATCTCAGATGCATCCCAGAAGATGGAGCATTGTCCAAGGAGAAAAATCATCTCGGGTATCTTCCCTGGAGGAGTCTGGGGTTGCTACCCGGGATCACAGGGCCCCAAAACACCGGAAGAAACACTCAGGGACATACCTCCAAGGGGTCTCGGATGCTTCGCAGAGGATGGAGCATTGTCCAAGGAGAAAAATCATCTCGGGTATCTTCCCTGGAGGAGTCTGGGGTTGCTACCCGGGATCACAGGGCGCTAAACCACCGGAAGAAAACACTCAGAAACAGAGCTGGGAAGAGTCTCGGGTGCATCCCGCAGGATGGACAATAGTCCAAGGAGAAAAATCAACTTGGGTATCTTCCACGGAGGAGTCTGGGGTTGCTACCCGGGATGACAGGGCCCAAAAGCACCGGAATAAACACTCAGGGACATACCTGCAAGGAGTCTCGGATGCTTCCCAGAGGATGGAGCATTGTCCAAGCAGAAAAATTATCTCAGGTATCTTCCCTAGAGGAGTCTGGGGTTGCTACCCGGGATCACAGGGCCCTAAAGCACTGGAGAAAACTCTGCGGGAGATGCCTGGGAGGAGTTCTGGGTAGATCCCGCAGGATGGACCACTGTCAAGAGAGAAAAATCATCTTGGGTGTCTTCCCTGGAGGAGTCTGGGGTTGCTACCTGGGATGACAGAAACATAAACCGCGAGAAAAAAGACTCAGGGACATAGCTGCGACAAGTCTCGGATGCATCCCAGAGTATAGAGCATTGTCCAAGGAGAAAAATCATCCCGGGTATCTTTCCTGGAGGAGTCTGGGCTTGCTACCCGGGATTACAGGGACCAAAACCACAGGAAAAATGTCTGCAGGAGACACTTGGGAGGAATCTCAGATGCATCCCAGAAGATGGAGCATTGTCCAAGGAGAAAAATCATCTCAGGTATCTTCCCTGGAGGAGTCTGGGGTTGCTACCCGGGATCACAGGGCCTGAAAACACCGGAATAAAGACTCAGGGACATACATTCAATGAGTCTCGGATACTTCCCAGAGGATGGAGCATTGTCCAAGGAGAAAAATCATCTCGGATATCTTCCCTGGAGGAGTCTGGGGTTGCTACCCGGGATCACAGGGCGCTAAACCACCGGAAGAAAACACTCAGAAACAGAGCTGGGAGGAGTCTCGGGTGCATCCCGCAGGATGGACAATAGTCCAAGGAGAAAAATCAACTTGGGTATCTTCCACGGAGGAGTCTGGGGTTGCTACCCGGGATGACAGGGCCCAAAAGCACCGGAATAAACACTCAGGGACAAAGCTGCAAGGAGTCTCGGATGCTTCCCAGAGGATGGAGCATTGTCCAGGGAGAAAAATCATCTCGTGTATCTTCCCTGGAGGAGTCTGGGGTTGCTACCCGGGATTACAGGGACCCAAACCACAGGAAAAATGTCTGTGGGAGACGCCTGGGAGGAATCTCAGATGCATCCCAGAAGATGGAGCATTGTCCAAGGAGAAAAATCATCTCGGGTATCTTCCCTGGAGGAGTCTGGGGTTGCTACCCGGGATCACAGGGCCCCAAAACACCGGAATAAAGACTCAGGGACATACCTTCAATGAGTCTCGGATGCTTCCCAGAGGATGGAGCATTGTCCAAGGAGAAAAATCATCTCGGGTATCTTCCCTGGAGGAGTCTGGGGTTGCTACCCGGGATCACAGGGCGCTAAACCACCGGAAGAAAACACTCAGAAACAGAGCTGGGAGGAGTCTCGGGTGCATCCCGCAGGATGGACAATAGTCCAAGGAGAAAAATCAACTTGGGTATCTTCCACGGAGGAGTCTGGGGTTGCTACCCAGGATGACAGGGCCCAAAAGCACCGGAATAAACACTCAGGGACATACCTGCAAGGAGTCTCGGATGCTTCCCAGAAGATGGAGCATTGTCCAAGCAGAAAAATTATGTCGGGTATCTTCCCTAGAGGAGTCTGGGGTTGCTACCCGGGATCACAGGGCCCTAAAGCACTGGAGAAAACTTTGCGGGAGATGCCTGGGAGGAGTTCTGGGTAGATCCCGCAGGATGGACCACTGTCAAGAGAGAAAAATCATCTTGGGTGTCTTCCCTGGAGGAGTCTGGGGTTGCTACCCGGGATTACAGGGACCCAAAGCACAGGAAAAATGTCTGTGGGAGACGCCTGGGAGGAATCTCAGATGCATCCCAGAAGATGGAGCATTGTCCAAGGAGAAAAATCATCTCGGGTATCTTCCCTGGAGGAGTCTGGGGTTGCTACCCGGGATCAGAGGGCGCTAAACCACCGGAATAAAGACTCAGGGACAGACCTGCAAGGAGTCTCGGATGCTTCCCAGAAGATGGAGCATTGTCCAAGCAGAAAAATTATCTCGGGTATCTTCCCTAGAGGAGTCTGGGGTTGCTAGCCGGGATCACAGGGCCCTAAGTCACTGGAGAAAACTCTGCGGGAGATGCCTGGGAGGAGTTCTGGGTAGATCCCGCAGGATGGACCACTGTCAAGAGAGAAAAATCATCTTGGGTGTCTTCCCTGGAGGAGTCTGGGGTTGCTACCTGGGATGACAGAACCATAAACCGCGAGAAAAAAGACTCAGGGACATAGCTGCGACAAGTCTCGGATGCATCCCAGAGTATAGAGCATTGTCCAAGGAGAAAAATCATCCCGGGTATCTTTCCTGGAGGAGTCTGGGCTTGCTACCCGGGATTACAGGGACCAAAACCACAGGAAAAATGTCTGCGGGAGACACGTGGGAGGAATCTCAGATGCATCCCAGAAGATGGAGCATTGTCCAAGGAGAAAAATCATCTCGGGTATCTTCCCTGGAGGAGTCTGGGGTTGCTACCCGGGATCACAGGGCCCCAAAACACCGGAATAAAGACTCAGGGACATACATTCAATGAATCTCGGATACTTCCCAGAGGATGGAGCATTGTCCAAGGAGAAAAATCATCTCGGATATCTTCCCTGGAGGAGTCTGGGGTTGCTACCTGGGATCACAGGGCGCTAAACCACCGGAAGAAAACACTCAGAAACAGAGCTGGGAGGAGTCTCGGGTGCATCCCGCAGGATGGACAATAGTCCAAGGAGAAAAATCAACTTGGGTATCTTCCACGGAGGAGTCTGGGGTTGCTACCCGGGATGAAAGGGCCCAAAAGCACCGGAATAAACACTCAGGGACAAAGCTGCAAGGAGTCTCGGATGCTTCCCAGAGGATGGAGCATTGTCCAGGGAGAAAAATCATCTCGGGTATCTTCCCTGGAGGAGTCTGGGGTTGCTACCCGGGATTACAGGGACCCAAACCACAGGAAAAATGTCTGTGGGAGACGCCTGGGAGGAATCTCAGATGCATCCCAGAAAATGGAGCATTGTCCAAGGAGAAAAATCATCTCGGGTATCTTTCCTGGAGGAGTCTGGGGTTGCTACCCGTGATCACAGGGCGCTAAACCACCGGAATAAAGACTCAGGGACATACCTGCAAGGAGTCTCGGATGCTTCCCAGAGGATGGAGCATTGTCCAAGCAGAAAAATTATCTCGGGTATCTTCCCTAGAGGAGTCTGGGGTTGCTAGCCGGGATCACAGGGCCCTAAAGCACTGGAGAAAACTCTGCGGGAGATGCCTGGGAGGAGTTCTGGGTAGATCCCGCAGGATGGACCACTGTCAAGAGAGAAAAATCATCTTGGGTGTCTTCCCTGGAGGAGTCTGGGGTTGCTACCTGGGATGACAGAACCATAAACCGCGAGAAAAAAGACTCAGGGACATAGCTGCGACAAGTCTCGGATGCATCCCAGAGTATAGAGCATTGTCCAAGGAGAAAAATCATCCCGGGTATCTTTCCTGGAGGAGTCTGGGCTTGCTACCCGGGATTACAGGGACCAAAACCACAGGAAAAATGTCAGCGGGAGACACTTGGGAGGAATTTCAGATGCATCCCAGAAGATGGAGCATTGTCCAAGGAGAAAAATCATCTCGGGTATCTTCCCTGGAGGAGTCTGGGGTTGCTACCCGGGATTACAGGGCCCCAAAACACCGGAATAAAGACTCAGGGACATACCTTCAATGAGTCTCGGATGCTTCCCAGAGGATGGAGCATTGTCCAAGGAGAAAAATCATCTCGGGTATCTTCCCTGGAGGAGTCTGGGGTTGCTACCCGGGATCACAGGGCGCTAAACCACCGGAAGAAAACACTCAGAAACAGAGCTGGGAAGAGTCTCGGGTGCATCCCGCAGGATGGACAATAGTCCAAGGAGAAAAATCAACTTGGGTATCTTCCACGGAGGAGTCTGGGGTTGCTACCCGGGATGACAGGGCCCAAAAGCACCGGAATAAACACTCAGGGACATACCTGCAAGGAGTCTCGGATGCTTCCCAGAGGATGGAGCATTGTCCAAGCAGAAAAATTATCTCGGGTATCTTCCCTAGAGGAGTCTGGGGTTGCTAGCCGGGATCACAGGGCCCTAAAGCACTGGAGAAAACTCTGCGGGAGATGCCTGGGAGGAGTTCTGGGTAGATCCCGCAGGATGGACCACTGTCAAGAGAGAAAAATCATCTTGGGTGTCTTCCCTGGAGGAGTCTGGGGTTGCTACCTGGGATGACAGAACCATAAACCGCGAGAAAAAAGACTCAGGGACATAGCTGCGACAAGTCTCGGATGCATCCCAGAGTATAGAGCATTGTCCAAGGAGAAAAATCATCCCGGGTATCTTTCCTGGAGGAGTCTGGGCTTGCTACCCGGGATTACAGGGACCAAAACCACAGGAAAAATGTCTGCAGGAGACACTTGGGAGGAATCTCAGATGCATCCCAGAAGATGGAGCATTGTCCAAGGAGAAAAATCATCTTGGGTATCTTCCCTGGAGGAGTCTGGGGTTGCTACCCGGGATTACAGGGACCCAAACCACAGGAAAAATGTCTGTGGGATACGCCTGGGAGGAATCTCAGATGCATCCCAGAAGATGGAGCATTGTCCAAGGAGAAAAATGAACTTGGGTATCTTCCCTGGAGGAGTCTGGGGTTGCTACCCGTGATGACAGGGCGCTAAACCACCGGAATAAAGACTCAGGGACAGACCTGCAAGGAGTCTCGGATGCTTCCCAGAAGATGGAGCATTGTCCAAGCAGAAAAATTATCTCGGGTATCTTCCCTAGAGGAGTCTGGGGTTGCTAGCCGGGATCACAGGGCCCTAAAGCACTGGAGAAAACTCTGCTGGAGGTGCCTGGGAGGAGTTCTGGGTAGATCCCGCAGGATGGACCACTGTCAAGAGAGAAAAATCATCTTGGGTGTCTTCCCTGGAGGAGTCTGGGGTTGCTACCTGGGATGACAGAACCATAAACCGCGAGAAAAAAGACTCAGGGACATAGCTGTGACAAGTCTCGGATGCATCCCAGAGTATAGAGCATTGTCCAAGCAGAAAAATCATCCCGGGTATCTTTCCTGGAGGAGTCTGGGCTTGCTACCCGGGATTACAGGGACCAAAACCACAGGAAAAATGTCTGCGGGAGACACGTGGGAGGAATCTCAGATGCATCCCAGAAGATGGAGCATTGTCCAAGGAGAAAAAACATCTCGGGTATCTTCCCTGGAGGAGTCTGGGGTTGCTACCCGGGATCACAGGGCCCCAAAACACCGGAATAAAGACTCAGGGACATACATTCAATGAGTCTCGGATACTTCCCAGAGGATGGAGCATTGTCCAGGGAGAAAAATCATCTCGGATATCTTCCCTGGAGGAGTCTGGGGTTGCTACCTGGGATCACAGGGCGCTAAACCACCGGAAGAAAACACTCAGAAACAGAGCTGGGAGGAGTCTCGGGTGCATCCCGCAGGATGGACAATAGTCCAAGGAGAAAAATCAACTTGGGTATCTTCCACGGAGGAGTCTGGGGTTGCTACCCGGGATGACAGGGCCCAAAAGCACCGGAATAAACACTCAGGGACAAAGCTGCAAGGAGTCTCGGATGCTTCCCAGAGGATGGAGCATTGTCCAGGGAGAAAAATCATCTCGGGTATCTTCCCTGGAGGAGTCTGGGGTTGCTACCCGGGATTACAGGGACCCAAACCACAGGAAAAATGTCTGTGGGAGACGCCTGGGAGGAATCTCAGATGCATCCCAGAAAATGGAGCATTGTCCAAGGAGAAAAATCATCTCGGGTATCTTCCCTGGAGGAGTCTGGGGTTGCTACCCGTGATCACAGGGCGCTAAACCACCGGAATAAACACTCAGGGACATACCTGCAAGGAGTCTCGGATGCTTCCCAGAGGATGGAGCATTGTCCAAGCAGAAAAATTATCTCGGGTATCTTCCCTAGAGGAGTCTGGCGTTGCTAGCCGGGATCACAGGGCCCTAAAGCACTGGAGAAAACTCTGCGGGAGATGCCTGGGAGGAGTTCTGGGTAGATCCCGCAGGATGGACCACTGTCAAGAGAGAAAAATCATCTTGGGTGTCTTCCCTGGAGGAGTCTGAGGTTGCTACCTGGGATGACAGAACCATAAACCGCGAGAAAAAAGACTCAGGGACATAGCTGCGACAAGTCTCGGATGCATCCCAGAGTATAGAGCATTGTCCAAGGAGAAAAATCATCCCGGGTATCTTTCCTGGAGGAGTCTGGGCTTGCTACCTGGGATTACAGGGACCAAAACCACAGGAAAAATGTCAGCGGGAGACACTTGGGAGGAATTTCAGATGCATCCCAGAAGATGGAGCATTGTCCAAGGAGAAAAATCATCTCGGGTATCTTCCCTGGAGGAGTCTGGGGTTGCTACCCGGGATCACAGGGCCCCAAAACACCGGAATAAAGACTCAGGGACATACCTTCAATGAGTCTCGGATGCTTCCCAGAGGATGGAGCATTGTCCAAGGAGAAAAATCATCTCGGGTATCTTCCCTGGAGGAGTCTGGGGTTGCTACCTGGGATCACAGGGCGCTAAACCACCGGAAGAAAACACTCAGAAACAGAGCTGGGAAGAGACTCGGGTGCATCCCGCAGGATGGACAATAGTCCAAGGAGAAAAATCAACTTGGGTATCTTCCACGGAGGAGTCTGGGGTTGCTACCCGGGATGACAGGGCCCAAAAGCACCGGAATAAACACTCAGGGACATACCTGCAAGGAGTCTCGGATGCTTCCCAGAGGATGGAGCATTGTCCAAGCAGAAAAATTATCTCGGGTATCTTCCCTAGAGGAGTCTGGGGTTGCTACCCGGGATCACAGGGCCCTAAAGCACTGGAGAAAACTCTGCGGGAGATGCCTGGGAGGAGTTCTGGGTAGATCCCGCAGGATGGACCACTGTCAAGAGAGAAAAATCATCTTGGGTGTCTTCCCTGGAGGAGTCTGGGGTTGCTACCTGGGATGACAGAACCATAAACCGCGAGAAAAAAGACTCAGGGAAATAGCTGCGACAAGTCTCGGATGCATCCCAGAGTATAGAGCATTGTCCAAGGAGAAAAATCATCCCGGGTATCTTTCCTGGAGGAGTCTGGGCTTGCTACCCGGGATTACAGGGACCAAAAGCACAGGAAAAATGTCTGCAGGAGACACTTGGGAGGAATCTCAGATGCATCCCAGAAGATGGAGCATTGTCCAAGGAGAAAAATCATCTCGGGTATCTTCCCTGGAGGAGTCTGGGGTTGCTACCCGGGATTACAGGGACCCAAACCACAGGAAAAATGTCTGTGGGAGACGCCTGGGAGGAATCTCAGATGCATCCCAGAAGATGGAGCATTGTCCAAGGAGAAAAATCATCTCGGGTATCTTCCCTGGAGGAGTCTGGGGTTGCTACCCGTGATCACAGGGCGCTAAACCACCGGAATAAAGACTCAGGGACAGACCTGCAAGGAGTCTCGGATGCTTCCGAGAAGATGGAGCATTGTCCAAGCAGAAAAATTATCTCGGGTATCTTCCCTAGAGGAGTCTGGGGTTGCTAGCCGGGATCACAGGGCCCTAAAGCACTGGAGAAAACTCTGCGGGAGATGCCTGGGAGGAGTTCTGGGTAGATCCCGCAGGATGGACCACTGTCAAGAGAGAAAAATCATCTTGGGTGTCTTCCCTGGAGGAGTCTGGGGTTGCTACCTGGGATGACAGAACCATAAACCGCGAGAAAAAAGACTCAGGGACATAGCTGCGACAAGTCTCGGATGCATCCCAGAGTATAGAGCATTGTCCAAGGAGAAAAATCATCCCGGGTATCTTTCCTGGAGGAGTCTGGGCTTGCTACCCGGGATTACAGGGACCAAAACCACAGGAAAAATGTCAGCGGGAGACACTTGGGAGGAATTTCAGATGCATCCCAGAAGATGGAGCATTGTCCAAGGAGAAAAATCATCTCGGGTATCTTCCCTGGAGGAGTCTGGGGTTGCTACCCGGGATCACAGGGCGCTAAACCACCGGAAGAAAACACTCAGAAACAGAGCTGGGAAGAGTCTCGGGTGCATCCCGCAGGATGGACAATAGTCCAAGGAGAAAAATCAACTTGGGTATCTTCCACGGAGGAGTCTGGGGTTGCTACCCGGGATGACAGGGCCCAAAAGCACCGGAATAAACACTCAGGGACATACCTGCAAGGAGTCTCGGATGCTTCCCAGAGGATGGAGCATTGTCCAAGCAGAAAAATTATCTCGGGTATCTTCCCTAGAGGAGTCTGGGGTTGCTAGCCGGGATCACAGGGCCCTAAAGCACTGGAGAAAACTCTGCGGGAGATGCCTGGGAGGAGTTCTGGGTAGATCCCGCAGGATGGACCACTGTCAAGAGAGAAAAATCATCTTGGGTGTCTTCCCTGGAGGAGTCTGGGGTTGCTACCTGGGATGACAGAACCATAAACCGCGAGAAAAAAGACTCAGGGACATAGCTGCGACAAGTCTCGGATGCATCCCAGAGTATAGAGCATTGTCCAAGGAGAAAAATCATCCCGGGTATCTTTCCTGGAGGAGTCTGGGCTTGCTACCCGGGATTACAGGGACCAAAACCACAGGAAAAATGTCTGCAGGAGACACTTGGGAGGAATCTCAGATGCATCCCAGAAGATGGAGCATTGTCCAAGGAGAAAAATCATCTTGGGTATCTTCCCTGGAGGAGTCTGGGGTTGCTACCCGGGATTACAGGGACCCAAACCACAGGAAAAATGTCTGTGGGAGACGCCTGGGAGGAATCTCAGATGCATCCCAGAAGATGGAGCATTGTCCAAGGAGAAAAATCAACTTGGGTATCTTCCCTGGAGGAGTCTGGGGTTGCTACCTGTGATCACAGGGCGCTAAACCACCGGAATAAAGACTCAGGGACAGACCTGCAAGGAGTCTCGGATGCTTCCCAGAAGATGGAGCATTGTCCAAGCAGAAAAATTATCTCGGGTATCTTCCCTAGAGGAGTCTGGGGTTGCTAGCCGGGATCACAGGGCCCTAAAGCACTGGAGAAAACTCTGCGGGAGGTGCCTGGGAGGAGTTCTGGGTAGATCCCGCAGGATGGACCACTGTCAAGAGAGAAAAATCATCTTGGGTGTCTTCCCTGGAGGAGTCTGGGGTTGCTACCTGGGATGACAGAACCATAAACCGCGAGAAAAAAGACTCAGGGACATAGCTGCAACAAGTCTCGGATGCATCCCAGAGTATAGAGCATTGTCCAAGGAGAAAAATCATCCCGGGTATCTTTCCTGGAGGAGTCTGGGGTTGCTACCCGGGATCACAGGGCGCTAAACCACCGGAAGAAAACACTCAGAAACAGAGCTGGGAGGAGTCTCGGGTGCATCCCGCAGGATGGACAATAGTCCAAGGAGAAAAATCAACTTGGGTATCTTCCCTGGAGGAGTCTGGGGTTGCTACCCGGGATTACAGGGACCCAAAACACCGGAATAAAGACTCAGGGACATACATTCAATGAGTCTCGGATACTTCCCAGAGGATGGAGCATTGTCCAAGGAGAAAAATCATCTCGGATATCTTCCCTGGAGGAGTCTGGGGTTGCTACCCGGGATCACAGGGCGCTAAACCACCGGAAGAAAACACTCAGAAACAGAGCTGGGAGGAGTCTCGGGTGCATCCCGCAGGATGGACAATAGTCCAAGGAGAAAAATCAACTTGGGTATCTTCCACGGAGGAGTCTGGGGTTGCTACCCGGGATGACAGGGCCCAAAAGCACCGGAATAAACACTCAGGGACATACCTGCAAGGAGTCTCGGATGCTTCCCAGAGGATGGAGCATTGTCCAGGGAGAAAAATCATCTCGGGTATCTTCCCTGGAGGAGTCTGGGGTTGCTACCCGGGATTACAGGGACCCAAACCACAGGAAAAATGTCTGTGGGAGACGCCTGGGAGGAATCTCAGATGCATCCCAGAAGATGGAGCATTGTCCAAGGAGAAAAATCATCTCGGGTATCTTCCCTGGAGGAGTCTGGGGTTGCTACCCGTGATCACAGGGCGCTAAACCACCGGAATAAAGACTCAGGGACATACCTGCAAGGAGTCTCGGATGCTTCCCAGAGGATGGAGCATTGTCCAAGCAGAAAAATTATCTCGGGTATCTTCCCTAGAGGAGTCTGGGGTTGCTACCCGGGATGACAGGGCCCTAAAGCACTGGAGAAAACTCTGCGGGAGATGCCTGGGAGGAGTTCTGGGTAGATCCCGCAGGATGGACCACTGTCAAGAGAGAAAAATCATCTTGGGTGTCTTCCCTGGAGGAGTCTGAGGTTGCTACCTGGGATGACAGAACCATAAACCGCGAGAAAAAAGACTCAGGGACATAGCTGCGACAAGTCTCGGATGCATCCCAGAGTATAGAGCATTGTCCAAGGAGAAAAATCATCCCGGGTATCTTTCCTGGAGGAGTCTGGGCTTGCTACCCGGGATTACAGGGACCAAAAGCACAGGAAAAATGTCTGCAGGAGACACTTGGGAGGAATCTCAGATGCATCCCAGAAGATGGAGCATTGTCCAAGGAGAAAAATCATCTCGGGTATCTTCCCTGGAGGAGTCTGGGGTTGCTACCCGGGATTACAGGGACCCAAACCACAGGAAAAATGTCTGTGGGAGACGCCTGGGAGGAATCTCAGATGCATCCCAGAAGATGGAGCATTGTCCAAGGAGAAAAATCATCTCGGGTATCTTCCCTGGAGGAGTCTGGGGTTGCTACCCGGGATCACAGGGCGCTAAACCACCGGAATAAAGACTCAGGGACAGACCTGCAAGGAGTCTCGGATGCTTCCCAGAAGATGGAGCATTGTCCAAGCAGAAAAATTATCTCGGGTATCTTCCCTAGAGGAGTCTGGGGTTGCTAGCCGGGATCACAGGGCCCTAAAGCACTGGAGAAAACTCTGCGGGAGATGCCTGGGAGGAGTTCTGGGTAGATCCCGCAGGATGGACCACTGTCAAGAGAGAAAAATCATCTTGGGTGTCTTCCCTGGAGGAGTCTGGGGTTGCTACCTGGGATGACAGAACCATAAACCGCGAGAAAAAAGACTCAGGGACATAGCTGCGACAAGTCTCGGATGCATCCCAGAGTATAGAGCATTGTCCAAGGAGAAAAATCATCCCGGGTATCTTTCCTGGAGGAGTCTGGGCTTGCTACCCGGGATTACAGGGACCAAAACCACAGGAAAAATGTCAGCGGGAGACACTTGGGAGGAATTTCAGATGCATCCCAGAAGATGGAGCATTGTCCAAGGAGAAAAATCATCTCGGGTATCTTCCCTGGAGGAGTCTGGGGTTGCTACCCGGGATCACAGGGCCCCAAAACACCGGAATAAAGACTCAGGGACATACCTTCAATGAGTCTCGGATGCTTCCCAGAGGATGGAGCATTGTCCAAGGAGAAAAATCATCTCGGGTATCTTCCCTGGAGGAGTCTGGGGTTGCTACCCGGGATCACAGGGCGCTAAACCACCGGAAGAAAACACTCAGAAACAGAGCTGGGAAGAGACTCGGGTGCATCCCGCAGGATGGACAATAGTCCAAGGAGAAAAATCAACTTGGGTATCTTCCACGGAGGAGTCTGGGGTTGCTACCCGGGATGACAGGGCTTAAAAGCACCGGAATAAACACTCAGGGACATACCTGCAAGGAGTCTCGGATGCTTCCCAGAGGATGGAGCATTGTCCAAGCAGAAAAATTATCTCGGGTATCTTCCCTAGAGGAGTCTGGGGTTGCTACCCGGGATCACAGGGCGCTAAAGCACTGGAGAAAACTCTGCGGGAGATGCCTGGGAGGAGTTCTGGGTAGATCCCGCAGGATGGACCACTGTCAAGAGAGAAAAATCATCTTGGGTGTCTTCCCTGGAGGAGTCTGGGGTTGCTACCTGGGATGACAGAACCATAAACCGCGAGAAAAAAGACTCAGGGACATAGCTGCAACAAGTCTCGGATGCATCCCAGAGTATAGAGCATTGTCCAAGGAGAAAAATCATCCCGGGTATCTTTCCTGGAGGAGTCTGGGCTTGCTACCCGGGATTACAGGGACCAAAAGCACAGGAAAAATGTCTGCAGGAGACACTTGGGAGGAATCTCAGATGCATCCCAGAAGATGGAGCATTGTCCAAGGAGAAAAATCATCTCGGGTATCTTCCCTGGAGGAGTCTGGGGTTGCTACCCGGGATTACAGGGACCCAAACCACAGGAAAAATGTCTGTGGGAGACGCCTGGGAGGAATCTCAGATGCTTCCCAGAAGATGGAGCATTGTCCAAGGAGAAAAATCATCTCGGGTATCTTCCCTGGAGGAGTCTGGGGTTGCTACCCGGGATTACAGGGACCCAAACCACAGGAAAAATGTCTGTGGGAGACGCCTGGGAGGAATCTCAGATGCATCCCAGAAAATGGAGCATTGTCCAAGGAGAAAAATCATCTCGGGTATCTTTCCTGGAGGAGTCTGGGGTTGCTACCCGTGATCACAGGGCGCTAAACCACCGGAAGAAAGACTCAGGGACATACCTGCAAGGAGTCTCGGATGCTTCCCAGAGGATGGAGCATTGTCCAAGCAGAAAAATTATCTCGGGTATCTTCCCTAGAGGAGTCTGGGGTTGCTAGCCGGGATCACAGGGCCCTAAAGCACTGGAGAAAACTCTGCGGGAGATGCCTGGGAGGAGTTCTGGGTAGATCCCGCAGGATGGACCACTGTCAAGAGAGAAAAATCATCTTGGGTGTCTTCCCTGGAGGAGTCTGGGGTTGCTACCTGGGATGACAGAACCATAAACCGCGAGAAAAAAGACTCAGGGACATAGCTGCAACAAGTCTCGGATGCATCCCAGAGTATAGAGCATTGTCCAAGGAGAAAAATCATCCCGGGTATCTTTCCTGGAGGAGTCTGGGCTTGCTACCCGGGATTACAGGGACCAAAACCACAGGAAAAATGTCTGTGGGAGACGCCTGGGAGGAATCTCAGATGCATCCCAGAAGATGGAGCATTGTCCAAGGAGAAAAATCATCTCGGGTATCTTCCCTGGAGGAGTCTGGGGTTGCTACCCGGGATCACAGGGCCCCAAAACACCGGAATAAAGACTCAGGGACATACCTTCAATGAGTCTCGGATGCTTCCCAGAGGATGGAGCATTGTCCAAGGAGAAAAATCATCTCGGGTATCTTCCCTGGAGGAGTCTGGGGTTGCTACCCGGGATCACAGGGCGCTAAACCACCGGAAGAAAACACTCAGAAACAGAGCTGGGAAGAGTCTCGGGTGCATCCCGCAGGATGGACAATAGTCCAAGGAGAAAAATCAACTTGGGTATCTTCCACGGAGGAGTCTGGGGTTGCTACCCGGGATGACAGGGCCCAAAAGCACCGGAATAAACACTCAGGGACATACCTGCAAGGAGTCTCGGATGCTTCCCAGAGGATGGAGCATTGTCCAAGCAGAAAAATTATCTCGGGTATCTTCCCTAGAGGAGTCTGGGGTTGCTAGCCGGGATCACAGGGCCCTAAAGCACTGGAGAAAACTCTGCGGGAGATGCCTGGGAGGAGTTCTGGGTAGATCCCGCGGGATGGACCACTGTCAAGAGAGAAAAATCATCTTGGGTGTCTTCCCTGGAGGAGTCTGGGGTTGCTACCTGGGATGACAGAACCATAAACCGCGAGAAAAAAGACTCAGGGAAATAGCTGCGACAAGTCTCGGATGCATCCCAGAGTATAGAGCATTGTCCAAGGAGAAAAATCATCCCGGGTATCTTTCCTGGAGGAGTCTGGGCTTGCTACCCGGGATTACAGGGACCAAAAGCACAGGAAAAATGTCTGCAGGAGACACTTGGGAGGAATCTCAGATGCATCCCAGAAGATGGAGCATTGTCCAAGGAGAAAAATCATCTCGGGTATCTTCCCTGGAGGAGTCTGGGGTTGCTACCCGGGATTACAGGGACCCAAACCACAGGAAAAATGTCTGTGGGAGACGCCTGGGAGGAATCTCAGATGCATCCCAGAAGATGGAGCATTGTCCAAGGAGAAAAATCATCTCGGGTATCTTCCCTGGAGGAGTCTGGGGTTGCTACCCGTGATCACAGGGCGCTAAACCACCGGAATAAAGACTCAGGGACAGACCTGCAAGGAGTCTCGGATGCTTCCGAGAAGATGGAGCATTGTCCAAGCAGAAAAATTATCTCGGGTATCTTCCCTAGAGGAGTCTGGGGTTGCTACCCGGGATCACAGGGCCCTAAAGCACTGGAGAAAACTCTGCGGGAGATGCCTGGGAGGAGTTCTGGGTAGATCCCGCAGGATGGACCACTGTCAAGAGAGAAAAATCATCTTGGGTGTCTTCCCTGGAGGAGTCTGGGGTTGCTACCTGGGATGACAGAACCATAAACCGCGAGAAAAAAGACTCAGGGAAATAGCTGCGACAAGTCTCGGATGCATCCCAGAGTATAGAGCATTGTCCAAGGAGAAAAATCATCCCGGGTATCTTTCCTGGAGGAGTCTGGGCTTGCTACCCGGGATTACAGGGACCAAAACCACAGGAAAAATGTCTGCAGGAGACACTTGGGAGGAATCTCAGATGCATCCCAGAAGATGGAGCATTGTCCAAGGAGAAAAATCATCTCGGGTATCTTCCCTGGAGGAGTCTGGGGTTGCTACCCGGGATTACAGGGACCCAAACCACAGGAAAAATGTCTGTGGGAGACGCCTGGGAGGAATCTCAGATGCATCCCAGAAGATGGAGCATTGTCCAAGGAGAAAAATCATCTCGGGTATCTTCCCTGGAGGAGTCTGGGGTTGCTACCCGGGATCACAGGGCGCTAAACCACCGGAATAAAGACTCAGGGACAGACCTGCAAGGAGTCTCGGATGCTTCCGAGAAGATGGAGCATTGTCCAAGCAGAAAAATTATCTCGGGTATCTTCCCTAGAGGAGTCTGGGGTTGCTAGCCGGGATCACAGGGCCCTAAAGCACTGGAGAAAACTCTGCGGGAGATGCCTGGGAGGAGTTCTGGGTAGATCCCGCAGGATGGACCACTGTCAAGAGAGAAAAATCATCTTGGGTGTCTTCCCTGGAGGAGTCTGGGGTTGCTACCTGGGATGACAGAACCATAAACCGCGAGAAAAAAGACTCAGGGACATAGCTGCAACAAGTCTCGGATGCATCCCAGAGTATAGAGCATTGTCCAAGGAGAAAAATCATCCCGGGTATCTTTCCTGGAGGAGTCTGGGCTTGCTACCCGGGATTACAGGGACCAAAACCACAGGAAAAATGTCAGCGGGAGACACTTGGGAGGAATTTCAGATGCATCCCAGAAGATGGAGCATTGTCCAAGGAGAAAAATCATCTCGGGTATCTTCCCTGGAGGAGTCTGGGGTTGCTACCCGGGATCACAGGGCCCCAAAACACCGGAATAAAGACTCAGGGACATACCTTCAATGAGTCTCGGATGCTTCCCAGAGGATGGAGCATTGTCCAAGGAGAAAAATCATCTCGGGTATCTTCCCTGGAGGAGTCTGGGGTTGCTACCTGGGATCACAGGGCGCTAAACCACCGGAAGAAAACACTCAGAAACAGAGCTGGGAAGAGACTCGGGTGCATCCCGCAGGATGGACAATAGTCCAAGGAGAAAAATCAACTTGGGTATCTTCCACGGAGGAGTCTGGGGTTGCTACCCGGGATGACAGGGCCCAAAAGCACCGGAATAAACACTCAGGGACATACCTGCAAGGAGTCTCGGATGCTTCCCAGAGGATGGAGCATTGTCCAAGCAGAAAAATTATCTCGGGTATCTTCCCTAGAGGAGTCTGGGGTTGCTACCCGGGATCACAGGGCCCTAAAGCACTGGAGAAAACTCTGCGGGAGATGCCTGGGAGGAGTTCTGGGTAGATCCCGCAGGATGGACCACTGTCAAGAGAGAAAAATCATCTTGGGTGTCTTCCCTGGAGGAGTCTGGGGTTGCTACCTGGGATGACAGAACCATAAACCGCGAGAAAAAAGACTCAGGGAAATAGCTGCGACAAGTCTCGGATGCATCCCAGAGTATAGAGCATTGTCCAAGGAGAAAAATCATCCCGGGTATCTTTCCTGGAGGAGTCTGGGCTTGCTACCCGGGATTACAGGGACCAAAAGCACAGGAAAAATGTCTGCAGGAGACACTTGGGAGGAATCTCAGATGCATCCCAGAAGATGGAGCATTGTCCAAGGAGAAAAATCATCTCGGGTATCTTCCCTGGAGGAGTCTGGGGTTGCTACCCGGGATTACAGGGACCCAAACCACAGGAAAAATGTCTGTGGGAGACGCCTGGGAGGAATCTCAGATGCATCCCAGAAGATGGAGCATTGTCCAAGGAGAAAAATCATCTCGGGTATCTTCCCTGGAGGAGTCTGGGGTTGCTACCCGTGATCACAGGGCGCTAAACCACCGGAATAAAGACTCAGGGACAGACCTGCAAGGAGTCTCGGATGCTTCCGAGAAGATGGAGCATTGTCCAAGCAGAAAAATTATCTCGGGTATCTTCCCTAGAGGAGTCTGGGGTTGCTAGCCGGGATCACAGGGCCCTAAAGCACTGGAGAAAACTCTGCGGGAGATGCCTGGGAGGAGTTCTGGGTAGATCCCGCAGGATGGACCACTGTCAAGAGAGAAAAATCATCTTGGGTGTCTTCCCTGGAGGAGTCTGGGGTTGCTACCTGGGATGACAGAACCATAAACCGCGAGAAAAAAGACTCAGGGACATAGCTGCAACAAGTCTCGGATGCATCCCAGAGTATAGAGCATTGTCCAAGGAGAAAAATCATCCCGGGTATCTTTCCTGGAGGAGTCTGGGCTTGCTACCCGGGATTACAGGGACCAAAACCACAGGAAAAATGTCAGCGGGAGACACTTGGGAGGAATTTCAGATGCATCCCAGAAGATGGAGCATTGTCCAAGGAGAAAAATCATCTCGGGTATCTTCCCTGGAGGAGTCTGGGGTTGCTACCCGGGATCACAGGGCCCCAAAACACCGGAATAAACACTCAGGGACATACCTTCAATGAGTCTCGGATGCTTCCCAGAGGATGGAGCATTGTCCAAGGAGAAAAATCATCTCGGGTATCTTCCCTGGAGGAGTCTGGGGTTGCAACCCGGGATCACAGGGCGCTAAACCACCGGAAGAAAACACTCAGAAACAGAGCTGGGAAGAGTCTCGGGTGCATCCCGCAGGATGGACAATAGTCCAAGGAGAAAAATCAACTTGGGTATCTTCCACGGAGGAGTCTGGGGTTGCTACCCGGGATGACAGGGTCCAAAAGCACCGGAATAAACACTCAGGGACATACCTGCAAGGAGTCTCGGATGCTTCCCAGAAGATGGAGCATTGTCCAAGCAGAAAAATTATCTCGGGTATCTTCCCTAGAGGAGTCTGGGGTTGCTAGCCGGGATCACAGGGCCCTAAAGCACTGGAGAAAACTCTGCGGGAGATGCCTGGGAGGAGTTCTGGGTAGATCCCGCAGGATGGACCACTGTCAAGAGAGAAAAATCATCTTGGGTGTCTTCCCTGGAGGAGTCTGGGGTTGCTACCCGGGATGACAGTATCATAAACCGCGAGAAAAAAGACTCAGGGACATAGCTGCGACAAGTCTCGGATGCATCCCAGAGTATAGAGCATTGTCCAAGGAGAAAAATCATCCCGGGTATCTTTCCTGGAGGAGTCTGGGCTTGCTACCCGGGATTACAGGGACCAAAACCACAGGAAAAATGTCTGCGGGAGACACGTGGGAGGAATCTCAGATGCATCCCAGAAGATGGAGCATTGTCCAAGGAGAAAAATCATCTCGGGTATCTTCCCTGGAGGAGTCTGGGGTTGCTACCCGGGATCACAGGGCCCCAAAACACCGGAATAAAGACTCAGGGACATACCTTCAATGAGTCTCGGATGCTTCCCAGAGGATGGAGCATTGTCCAAGGAGAAAAATCATCTCGGGTATCTTCCCTGGAGAAGTCTGGGGTTGCTACCCGGGATCACAGGGCGCTAAACCACCGGAAGAAAACACTCAGAAACAGAGCTGGGAAGAGTCTCGGGTGCATCCCGCAGGATGGACAATAGTCCAAGGAGAAAAATCATCTCGGGTATCTTCCCTGGAGGAGTCTGGGGTTGCTACCCGGGATGACAGGGCCCAAAAGCACCGGAATAAACACTCAGGGACATACCTGCAAGGAGTCTCGGATGCTTCCCAGAGGATGGAGCATTGTCCAAGCAGAAAAATTATCTCGGGTATCTTCCCTAGAGGAGTCTGGGGTTGCTAGCCGGGATCACAGGGCCCTAAAGCACTGGAGAAAACTCTGCGGGAGATGCCTGGGAGGAGTTCTGGGTAGATCCCGCAGGATGGACCACTGTCAAGAGAGAAAAATCATCTTGGGTGTCTTCCCTGGAGGAGTCTGGGGTTGCTACCTGGGATGACAGAACCATAAACCGCGAGAAAAAAGACTCAGGGACATAGCTGCGACAAGTCTCGGATGCATCCCAGAGTATAGAGCATTGTCCAAGGAGAAAAATCATCCCGGGTATCTTTCCTGGAGGAGTCTGGGCTTGCTACCCGGGATTACAGGGACCAAAACCACAGGAAAAATGTCTGCAGGAGACACTTGGGAGGAATCTCAGATGCATCCCAGAAGATGGAGCATTGTCCAAGGAGAAAAATCATCTTGGGTATCTTCCCTGGAGGAGTCTGGGGTTGCTACCCGGGATTACAGGGACCCAAACCACAGGAAAAATGTCTGTGGGAGACGCCTGGGAGGAATCTCAGATGCATCCCAGAAGATGGAGCATTGTCCAAGGAGAAAAATCAACTTGGGTATCTTCCCTGGAGGAGTCTGGGGTTGCTACCTGTGATCACAGGGCGCTAAACCACCGGAATAAAGACTCAGGGACAGACCTGCAAGGAGTCTCGGATGCTTCCCAGAAGATGGAGCATTGTCCAAGCAGAAAAATTATCTCGGGTATCTTCCCTAGAGGAGTCTGGGGTTGCTAGCCGGGATCACAGGGCCCTAAAGCACTGGAGAAAACTCTGCGGGAGGTGCCTGGGAGGAGTTCTGGGTAGATCCCGCAGGATGGACCACTGTCAAGAGAGAAAAATCATCTTGGGTGTCTTCCCTGGAGGAGTCTGGGGTTGCTACCTGGGATGACAGAACCATAAACCGCGAGAAAAAAGACTCAGGGACATAGCTGCAACAAGTCTCGGATGCATCCCAGAGTATAGAGCATTGTCCAAGGAGAAAAATCATCCCGGGTATCTTTCCTGGAGGAGTCTGGGCTTGCTACCCGGGATTACAGGGACCAAAACCACAGGAAAAATGTCTGCGGGAGACACGTGGGAGGAATCTCAGATGCATCCCAGAAGATGGAGCATTGTCCAAGGAGAAAAATCATCTCGGGTATCTTCCCTGGAGGAGTCTGGGGTTGCTACCCGGGATCACAGGGCCCCAAAACACCGGAATAAAGACTCAGGGACATACATTCAATGAGTCTCGGATACTTCCCAGAGGATGGAGCATTGTCCAAGGAGAAAAATCATCTCGGATATCTTCCCTGGAGGAGTCTGGGGTTGCTACCTGGGATCACAGGGCGCTAAACCACCGGAAGAAAACACTCAGAAACAGAGCTGGGAGGAGTCTCGGGTGCATCCTGCAGGATGGACAATAGTCCAAGGAGAAAAATCAACTTGGGTATCTTCCACGGAGGAGTCTGGGGTTGCTACCCGGGATGACAGGGCCCAAAAGCACCGGAATAAACACTCAGGGACATACCTGCAAGGAGTCTCGGATGCTTCCCAGAGGATGGAGCATTGTCCAGGGAGAAAAATCATCTCGGGTATCTTCCCTGGAGGAGTCTGGGGTTGCTACCCGGGATTACAGGGACCCAAACCACAGGAAAAATGTCTGTGGGAGACGCCTGGGAGGAATCTCAGATGCATCCCAGAAGATGGAGCATTGTCCAAGGAGAAAAATCATCTCGGGTATCTTCCCTGGAGGAGTCTGGGGTTGCTACCCGGGATTACAGGGACCCAAACCACAGGAAAAATGTCTGTGGGAGACGCCTGGGAGGAATCTCAGATGCATCCCAGAAAATGGAGCATTGTCCAAGGAGAAAAATCATCTCGGGTATCTTCCCTGGAGGAGTCTGGGGTTGCTACCCGTGATCACAGGGCGCTAAACCACCGGAATAAAGACTCAGGGACATACCTGCAAGGAGTCTCGGATGCTTCCCAGAGGATGGAGCATTGTCCAAGCAGAAAAATTATCTCGGGTATCTTCCCTAGAGGAGTCTGGGGTTGCTACCCGGGATGACAGGGCCCTAAAGCACTGGAGAAAACTCTGCAGGAGATGCCTGGGAGGAGTTCTGGGTAGATCCCGCAGGATGGACCACTGTTAAGAGAGAAAAATCATCTTGGGTGTCTTCCCTGGAGGAGTCTGAGGTTGCTACCTGGGATGACAGAACCATAAACCGCGAGAAAAAAGACTCAGGGACATAGCTGCGACAAGTCTCGGATGCATCCCAGAGTATAGAGCATTGTCCAAGGAGAAAAATCATCCCGGGTATCTTTCCTGGAGGAGTCTGGGCTTGCTACCTGGGATTACAGGGACCAAAACCACAGGAAAAATGTCAGCGGGAGACACTTGGGAGGAATCTCAGATGCATCCCAGAAGATGGAGCATTGTCCAAGGAGAAAAATCATCTCGGGTATCTTCCCTGGAGGAGTCTGGGGTTGCTACCCGGGATCACAGGGCCCCAAAACACCGGAATAAAGACTCAGGGACATACCTTCAATGAGTCTCGGATGCTTCCCAGAGGATGGAGCATTGTCCAAGGAGAAAAATCATCTCGGGTATCTTCCCTGGAGGAGTCTGGGGTTGCTACCCGGGATCACAGGGCGCTAAACCACCGGAAGAAAACACTCAGAAACAGAGCTGGGAAGAGACTCGGGTGCATCCCGCAGGATGGACAATAGTCCAAGGAGAAAAATCAACTTGGGTATCTTCCACGGAGGAGTCTGGGGTTGCTACCCGGGATGACAGGGCCCAAAAGCACCGGAATAAACACTCAGGGACATACCTGCAAGGAGTCTCGGATGCTTCCCAGAGGATGGAGCATTGTCCAAGCAGAAAAATTATCTCGGGTATCTTCCCTAGAGGAGTCTGGGGTTGCTAGCCGGGATCACAGGGCCCTAAAGCACTGGAGAAAACTCTGCGGGAGATGCCTGGGAGGAGTTCTGGGTAGATCCCGCGGGATGGACCACTGTCAAGAGAGAAAAATCATCTTGGGTGTCTTCCCTGGAGGAGTCTGGGGTTGCTACCTGGGATGACAGAACCATAAACCGCGAGAAAAAAGACTCAGGGACATAGCTGCGACAAGTCTCGGATGCATCCCAGAGTATAGAGCATTGTCCAAGGAGAAAAATCATCCCGGGTATCTTTCCTGGAGGAGTCTGGGCTTGCTACCCGGGATTACAGGGACCAAAACCACAGGAAAAATGTCTGTGGGAGACGCCTGGGAGGAATCTCAGATGCATCCCAGAAGATGGAGCATTGTCCAAGGAGAAAAATCATCTCGGGTATCTTCCCTGGAGGAGTCTGGGGTTGCTACCCGGGATTACAGGGACCCAAACCACAGGAAAAATGTCTGTGGGAGACGCCTGGGAGGAATCTCAGATGCATCCCAGAAGATGGAGCATTGTCCAAGGAGAAAAATCATCTCGGGTATCTTCCCTGGAGGAGTCTGGGGTTGCTACCCGGGATTACAGGGACCCAAACCACAGGAAAAATGTCTGTGGGAGACGCCTGGGAGGAATCTCAGATGCATCCCAGAAGATGGAGCATTGTCCAAGGAGAAAAATCATCTCGGGTATCTTCCCTGGAGGAGTCTGGGGTTGCTACCCGTGATCACAGGGCGCTAAACCACCGGAATAAAGACTCAGGGACAGACCTGCAAGGAGTCTCGGATGCTTCCCAGAGGATGGAGCATTGTCCAAGGAGAAAAATCATCTCGGGTATCTTCCCTGGAGGAGTCTGGGGTTGCTACCCGGGATCACAGGGCGCTAAACCACCGGAAGAAAACACTCAGAAACAGAGCTGGGAAGAGTCTCGGGTGCATCCCGCAGGATGGACAATAGTCCAAGGAGAAAAATCAACTTGGGTATCTTCCACGGAGGAGTCTGGGGTTGCTACCCGGGATCACAGGGCCCAAAAGCACCGGAATAAACACTCAGGGACATACCTGCAAGGAGTCTCGGATGCTTCCCAGAGGATGGAGCATTGTCCAAGCAGAAAAATTATCTCGGGTATCTTCCCTAGAGGAGTCTGGGGTTGCTAGCCGGGATCACAGGGCCCTAAAGCACTGGAGAAAACTCTGCAGGAGATGCCTGGGAGGAGTTCTAGGTAGATCCCGCAGGATGGACCACTGTCAAGAGAGAAAAATCATCTTGGGTGTCTTCCCTGGAGGAGTCTGGGGTTGCTACCTGGGATGACAGAAACATAAACCGCGAGAAAAAAGACTCAGGGACATAGCTGCGACAAGTCTCGGATGCATCCCAGAGTATAGAGCATTGTCCAAGGAGAAAAATCATCCCGGGTATCTTTCCTGGAGGAGTCTGGGCTTGCTACCCGGGATTACAGGGACCAAAAGCACAGGAAAAATGTCTGCAGGAGACACTTGGGAGGAATCTCAGATGCATCCCAGAAGATGGAGCATTGTCCAAGGAGAAAAATCATCTCGGGTATCTTCCCTGGAGGAGTCTGGGGTTGCTACCCGGGATTACAGGGACCCAAACCACAGGAAAAATGTCTGTGGGAGACGCCTGGGAGGAATCTCAGATGCATCCCAGAAGATGGAGCATTGTCCAAGGAGAAAAATCATCTCGGGTATCTTCCCTGGAGGAGTCTGGGGTTGCTACCCGGGATCACAGGGCGCTAAACCACCGGAATAAAGACTCAGGGACAGACCTGCAAGGAGTCTCGGATGCTTCCGAGAAGATGGAGCATTGTCCAAGCAGAAAAATTATCTCGGGTATCTTCCCTAGAGGAGTCTGGGGTTGCTAGCCGGGATCACAGGGCCCTAAAGCACTGGAGAAAACTCTGCGGGAGATGCCTGGGAGGAGTTCTGGGTAGATCCCGCAGGATGGACCACTGTCAAGAGAGAAAAATCATCTCGGGTGTCTTCCCTGGAGGAGTCTGGGGTTGCTACCTGGGATGACAGAACCATAAACCGTGAGAAAAAAGACTCAGGGACATAGCTGCAACAAGTCTCGGATGCATCCCAGAGTATAGAGCATTGTCCAAGGAGAAAAATCATCCCGGGTATCTTTCCTGGAGGAGTCTGGGCTTGCTACCCGGGATTACAGGGACCAAAACCACAGGAAAAATGTCAGCGGGAGACACTTGGGAGGAATTTCAGATGCATCCCAGAAGATGGAGCATTGTCCAAGGAGAAAAATCATCTCGGGTATCTTCCACGGAGGAGTCTGGGGTTGCTACCCGGGATCACAGGGCCCCAAAACACCGGAATAAAGACTCAGGGACATACCTTCAATGAGTCTCGGATGCTTCCCAGAGGATGGAGCATTGTCCAAGGAGAAAAATCATCTCGGGTATCTTCCCTGGAGGAGTCTGGGGTTGCTACCCGGGATTACAGGGACCCAAACCACAGGAAAAATGTCTGTGGGAGACGCCTGGGAGGAATCTCAGATGCATCCCAGAAGATGGAGCATTGTCCAAGGAGAAAAATCATCCCGGGTATCTTTCCTGGAGGAGTCTGGGCTTGCTACCTGGGATTACAGGGACCAAAACCACAGGAAAAATGTCAGCGGGAGACACTTGGGAGGAATTTCAGATGCATCCCAGAAGATGGAGCATTGTCCAAGGAGAAAAATCATCTCGGGTATCTTCCCTGGAGGAGTCTGGGGTTGCTACCCGGGATCACAGGGCCCCAAAACACCGGAATAAACACTCAGGGACATACCTTCAATGAGTCTCGGATGCTTCCCAGAGGATGGAGCATTGTCCAAGGAGAAAAATCATCTCGGGTATCTTCCCTGGAGGAGTCTGGGGTTGCTACCCGGGATCACAGGGCGCTAAACCACCGGAAGAAAACACTCAGAAACAGAGCTGGGAAGAGTCTCGGGTGCATCCCGCAGGATGGACAATAGTCCAAGGAGAAAAATCAACTTGGGTATCTTCCACGGAGGAGTCTGGGGTTGCTACCCGGGATGACAGGGCCCAAAAGCACCGGAATAAACACTCAGGGACATACCTGCAAGGAGTCTCGGATGCTTCCCAGAAGATGGAGCATTGTCCAAGCAGAAAAATTATCTCGGGTATCTTCCCTAGAGGAGTCTGGGGTTGCTAGCCGGGATCACAGGGCCCTAAAGCACTGGAGAAAACTCTGCGGGAGATGCCTGGGAGGAGTTCTGGGTAGATCCCGCAGGATGGACCACTGTCAAGAGAGAAAAATCATCTTGGGTGTCTTCCCTGGAGGAGTCTGGGGTTGCTACCCGGGATGACAGAACCATAAACCGTGAGAAAAAAGACTCAGGGACATAGCTGCGACAAGTCTCGGATGCATCCCAGAGTATAGAGCATTGTCCAAGCAGAAAAATCATCCCGGGTATCTTTCCTGGAGGAGTCTGGGCTTGCTACCCGGGATTACAGGGACCAAAACCACAGGAAAAATGTCTGCGGGAGACACGTGGGAGGAATCTCAGATGCATCCCAGAAGATGGAGCATTGTCCAAGGAGAAAAATCATCTCGGGTATCTTCCCTGGAGGAGTCTGGGGTTGCTACCCGGGATCACAGGGCCCCAAAACACCGGAATAAAGACTCAGGGACATACCTTCAATGAGTCTCGGATGCTTCCCAGAGGATGGAGCATTGTCCAAGGAGAAAAATCATCTCGGGTATCTTCCCTGGAGAAGTCTGGGGTTGCTACCCGGGATCACAGGGCGCTAAACCACCGGAAGAAAACACTCAGAAACAGAGCTGGGAAGAGTCTCGGGTGCATCCCGCAGGATGGACAATAGTCCAAGGAGAAAAATCATCTCGGGTATCTTCCCTGGAGGAGTCTGGGGTTGCTACCCGGGATGACAGGGCCCAAAAGCACCGGAATAAACACTCAGGGACATACCTGCAAGGAGTCTCGGATGCTTCCCAGAGGATGGAGCATTGTCCAAGCAGAAAAATTATCTCGGGTATCTTCCCTAGAGGAGTCTGGGGTTGCTAGCCGGGATCACAGGGCCCTAAAGCACTGGAGAAAACTCTGCGGGAGATGCCTGGGAGGAGTTCTGGGTAGATCCCGCAGGATGGACCACTGTCAAGAGAGAAAAATCATCTTGGGTGTCTTCCCTGGAGGAGTCTGGGGTTGCTACCTGGGATGACAGAACCATAAACCGCGAGAAAAAAGACTCAGGGACATAGCTGCGACAAGTCTCGGATGCATCCCAGAGTATAGAGCATTGTCCAAGGAGAAAAATCATCCCGGGTATCTTTCCTGGAGGAGTCTGGGCTTGCTACCCGGGATTACAGGGACCAAAACCACAGGAAAAATGTCTGCAGGAGACACTTGGGAGGAATCTCAGATGCATCCCAGAAGATGGAGCATTGTCCAAGGAGAAAAATCATCTTGGGTATCTTCCCTGGAGGAGTCTGGGGTTGCTACCCGGGATTACAGGGACCCAAACCACAGGAAAAATGTCTGTGGGAGACGCCTGGGAGGAATCTCAGATGCATCCCAGAAGATGGAGCATTGTCCAAGGAGAAAAATCAACTTGGGTATCTTCCCTGGAGGAGTCTGGGGTTGCTACCTGTGATCACAGGGCGCTAAACCACCGGAATAAAGACTCAGGGACAGACCTGCAAGGAGTCTCGGATGCTTCCCAGAAGATGGAGCATTGTCCAAGCAGAAAAATTATCTCGGGTATCTTCCCTAGAGGAGTCTGGGGTTGCTAGCCGGGATCACAGGGCCCTAAAGCACTGGAGAAAACTCTGCGGGAGGTGCCTGGGAGGAGTTCTGGGTAGATCCCGCAGGATGGACCACTGTCAAGAGAGAAAAATCATCTTGGGTGTCTTCCCTGGAGGAGTCTGGGGTTGCTACCTGGGATGACAGAACCATAAACCGCGAGAAAAAAGACTCAGGGACATAGCTGCAACAAGTCTCGGATGCATCCCAGAGTATAGAGCATTGTCCAAGGAGAAAAATCATCCCGGGTATCTTTCCTGGAGGAGTCTGGGCTTGCTACCCGGGATTACAGGGACCAAAACCACAGGAAAAATGTCTGCGGGAGACACGTGGGAGGAATCTCAGATGCATCCCAGAAGATGGAGCATTGTCCAAGGAGAAAAATCATCTCGGGTATCTTCCCTGGAGGAGTCTGGGGTTGCTACCCGGGATCACAGGGCCCCAAAACACCGGAATAAAGACTCAGGGACATACATTCAATGAGTCTCGGATACTTCCCAGAGGATGGAGCATTGTCCAAGGAGAAAAATCATCTCGGATATCTTCCCTGGAGGAGTCTGGGGTTGCTACCTGGGATCACAGGGCGCTAAACCACCGGAAGAAAACACTCAGAAACAGAGCTGGGAGGAGTCTCGGGTGCATCCTGCAGGATGGACAATAGTCCAAGGAGAAAAATCAACTTGGGTATCTTCCACGGAGGAGTCTGGGGTTGCTACCCGGGATGACAGGGCCCAAAAGCACCGGAATAAACACTCAGGGACATACCTGCAAGGAGTCTCGGATGCTTCCCAGAGGATGGAGCATTGTCCAGGGAGAAAAATCATCTCGGGTATCTTCCCTGGAGGAGTCTGGGGTTGCTACCCGGGATTACAGGGACCCAAACCACAGGAAAAATGTCTGTGGGAGACGCCTGGGAGGAATCTCAGATGCATCCCAGAAGATGGAGCATTGTCCAAGGAGAAAAATCATCTCGGGTATCTTCCCTGGAGGAGTCTGGGGTTGCTACCCGGGATTACAGGGACCCAAACCACAGGAAAAATGTCTGTGGGAGACGCCTGGGAGGAATCTCAGATGCATCCCAGAAAATGGAGCATTGTCCAAGGAGAAAAATCATCTCGGGTATCTTCCCTGGAGGAGTCTGGGGTTGCTACCCGTGATCACAGGGCGCTAAACCACCGGAATAAAGACTCAGGGACATACCTGCAAGGAGTCTCGGATGCTTCCCAGAGGATGGAGCATTGTCCAAGCAGAAAAATTATCTCGGGTATCTTCCCTAGAGGAGTCTGGGGTTGCTACCCGGGATGACAGGGCCCTAAAGCACTGGAGAAAACTCTGCGGGAGATGCCTGGGAGGAGTTCTGGGCAGATCCCGCAGGATGGACCACTGTTAAGAGAGAAAAATCATCTTGGGTGTCTTCCCTGGAGGAGTCTGAGGTTGCTACCTGGGATGACAGAACCATAAACCGCGAGAAAAAAGACTCAGGGACATAGCTGCGACAAGTCTCGGATGCATCCCAGAGTATAGAGCATTGTCCAAGGAGAAAAATCATCCCGGGTATCTTTCCTGGAGGAGTCTGGGCTTGCTACCTGGGATTACAGGGACCAAAACCACAGGAAAAATGTCAGCGGGAGACACTTGGGAGGAATCTCAGATGCATCCCAGAAGATGGAGCATTGTCCAAGGAGAAAAATCATCTCGGGTATCTTCCCTGGAGGAGTCTGGGGTTGCTACCCGGGATCACAGGGCCCCAAAACACCGGAATAAAGACTCAGGGACATACCTTCAATGAGTCTCGGATGCTTCCCAGAGGATGGAGCATTGTCCAAGGAGAAAAATCATCTCGGGTATCTTCCCTGGAGGAGTCTGGGGTTGCTACCTGGGATCACAGGGCGCTAAACCACCGGAAGAAAACACTCAGAAACAGAGCTGGGAAGAGACTCGGGTGCATCCCGCAGGATGGACAATAGTCCAAGGAGAAAAATCAACTTGGGTATCTTCCACGGAGGAGTCTGGGGTTGCTACCCGGGATGACAGGGCCCAAAAGCACCGGAATAAACACTCAGGGACATACCTGCAAGGAGTCTCGGATGCTTCCCAGAGGATGGAGCATTGTCCAAGCAGAAAAATTATCTCGGGTATCTTCCCTAGAGGAGTCTGGGGTTGCTAGCCGGGATCACAGGGCCCTAAAGCACTGGAGAAAACTCTGCGGGAGACGCCTGGGAGGAGTTCTGGGTAGATCCCGCAGGATGGACCACTGTCAAGAGAGAAAAATCATCTTGGGTGTCTTCCCTGGAGGAGTCTGGGGTTGCTACCTGGGATGACAGAACCATAAACCGCGAGAAAAAAGACTCAGGGACATAGCTGCGACAAGTCTCGGATGCATCCCAGAGTATAGAGCATTGTCCAAGGAGAAAAATCATCCCGGGTATCTTTCCTGGAGGAGTCTGGGCTTGCTACCCGGGATTACAGGGACCAAAACCACAGGAAAAATGTCTGTGGGAGACGCCTGGGAGGAATCTCAGATGCATCCCAGAAGATGGAGCATTGTCCAAGGAGAAAAATCAACTTGGGTATCTTCCCTGGAGGAGTCTGGGGTTGCTACCTGTGATCACAGGGCGCTAAACCACCGGAATAAAGACTCAGGGACAGACCTGCAAGGAGTCTCGGATGCTTCCCAGAAGATGGAGCATTGTCCAAGCAGAAAAATTATCTCGGGTATCTTCCCTAGAGGAGTCTGGGGTTGCTAGCCGGGATCACAGGGCCCTAAAGCACTGGAGAAAACTCTGCGGGAGGTGCCTGGGAGGAGTTCTGGGTAGATCCCGCAGGATGGACCACTGTCAAGAGAGAAAAATCATCTTGGGTGTCTTCCCTGGAGGAGTCTGGGGTTGCTACCTGGGATGACAGAACCATAAACCGCGAGAAAAAAGACTCAGGGACATAGCTGCAACAAGTCTCGGATGCATCCCAGAGTATAGAGCATTGTCCAAGGAGAAAAATCATCCCGGGTATCTTTCCTGGAGGAGTCTGGGCTTGCTACCCGGGATTACAGGGACCAAAACCACAGGAAAAATGTCTGCGGGAGACACGTGGGAGGAATCTCAGATGCATCCCAGAAGATGGAGCATTGTCCAAGGAGAAAAATCATCTCGGGTATCTTCCCTGGAGGAGTCTGGGGTTGCTACCCGGGATCACAGGGCCCCAAAACACCGGAATAAAGACTCAGGGACATACATTCAATGAGTCTCGGATACTTCCCAGAGGATGGAGCATTGTCCAAGGAGAAAAATCATCTCGGATATCTTCCCTGGAGGAGTCTGGGGTTGCTACCTGGGATCACAGGGCGCTAAACCACCGGAAGAAAACACTCAGAAACAGAGCTGGGAGGAGTCTCGGGTGCATCCTGCAGGATGGACAATAGTCCAAGGAGAAAAATCAACTTGGGTATCTTCCACGGAGGAGTCTGGGGTTGCTACCCGGGATGACAGGGCCCAAAAGCACCGGAATAAACACTCAGGGACATACCTGCAAGGAGTCTCGGATGCTTCCCAGAGGATGGAGCATTGTCCAGGGAGAAAAATCATCTCGGGTATCTTCCCTGGAGGAGTCTGGGGTTGCTACCCGGGATTACAGGGACCCAAACCACAGGAAAAATGTCTGTGGGAGACGCCTGGGAGGAATCTCAGATGCATCCCAGAAGATGGAGCATTGTCCAAGGAGAAAAATCATCTCGGGTATCTTCCCTGGAGGAGTCTGGGGTTGCTACCCGGGATTACAGGGACCCAAACCACAGGAAAAATGTCTGTGGGAGACGCCTGGGAGGAATCTCAGATGCATCCCAGAAAATGGAGCATTGTCCAAGGAGAAAAATCATCTCGGGTATCTTCCCTGGAGGAGTCTGGGGTTGCTACCCGTGATCACAGGGCGCTAAACCACCGGAATAAAGACTCAGGGACATACCTGCAAGGAGTCTCGGATGCTTCCCAGAGGATGGAGCATTGTCCAAGCAGAAAAATTATCTCGGGTATCTTCCCTAGAGGAGTCTGGGGTTGCTACCCGGGATGACAGGGCCCTAAAGCACTGGAGAAAACTCTGCGGGAGATGCCTGGGAGGAGTTCTGGGTAGATCCCGCAGGATGGACCACTGTTAAGAGAGAAAAATCATCTTGGGTGTCTTCCCTGGAGGAGTCTGAGGTTGCTACCTGGGATGACAGAACCATAAACCGCGAGAAAAAAGACTCAGGGACATAGCTGCGACAAGTCTCGGATGCATCCCAGAGTATAGAGCATTGTCCAAGGAGAAAAATCATCCCGGGTATCTTTCCTGGAGGAGTCTGGGCTTGCTACCTGGGATTACAGGGACCAAAACCACAGGAAAAATGTCAGCGGGAGACACTTGGGAGGAATCTCAGATGCATCCCAGAAGATGGAGCATTGTCCAAGGAGAAAAATCATCTCGGGTATCTTCCCTGGAGGAGTCTGGGGTTGCTACCCGGGATCACAGGGCCCCAAAACACCGGAATAAAGACTCAGGGACATACCTTCAATGAGTCTCGGATGCTTCCCAGAGGATGGAGCATTGTCCAAGGAGAAAAATCATCTCGGGTATCTTCCCTGGAGGAGTCTGGGGTTGCTACCTGGGATCACAGGGCGCTAAACCACCGGAAGAAAACACTCAGAAACAGAGCTGGGAAGAGACTCGGGTGCATCCCGCAGGATGGACAATAGTCCAAGGAGAAAAATCAACTTGGGTATCTTCCACGGAGGAGTCTGGGGTTGCTACCCGGGATGACAGGGCCCAAAAGCACCGGAATAAACACTCAGGGACATACCTGCAAGGAGTCTCGGATGCTTCCCAGAGGATGGAGCATTGTCCAAGCAGAAAAATTATCTCGGGTATCTTCCCTGGAGGAGTCTGGGGTTGCTAGCCGGGATCACAGGGCCCTAAAGCACTGGAGAAAACTCTGCGGGAGATGCCTGGGAGGAGTTCTGGGTAGATCCCGCAGGATGGACCACTGTCAAGAGAGAAAAATCATCTTGGGTGTCTTCCCTGGAGGAGTCTGGGGTTGCTACCTGGGATGACAGAACCATAAACCGCGAGAAAAAAGACTCAGGGACATAGCTGCGACAAGTCTCGGATGCATCCCAGAGTATAGAGCATTGTCCAAGGAGAAAAATCATCCCGGGTATCTTTCCTGGAGGAGTCTGGGCTTGCTACCCGGGATTACAGGGACCAAAACCACAGGAAAAATGTCTGTGGGAGACGCCTGGGAGGAATCTCAGATGCATCCCAGAAGATGGAGCATTGTCCAAGGAGAAAAATCATCTCGGGTATCTTCCCTGGAGGAGTCTGGGGTTGCTACCCGGGATTACAGGGACCCAAACCACAGGAAAAATGTCTGTGGGAGACGCCTGGGAGGAATCTCAGATGCATCCCAGAAGATGGAGCATTGTCCAAGGAGAAAAATCATCTCGGGTATCTTCCCTGGAGGAGTCTGGGGTTGCTACCCGGGATTACAGGGACCCAAACCACAGGAAAAATGTCTGTGGGAGACGCCTGGGAGGAATCTCAGATGCATCCCAGAAAATGGAGCATTGTCCAAGGAGAAAAATCATCTCGGGTATCTTCCCTGGAGGAGTCTGGGGTTGCTACCCGTGATCACAGGGCGCTAAACCACCGGAATAAAGACTCAGGGACATACCTGCAAGGAGTCTCGGATGCTTCCCAGAGGATGGAGCATTGTCCAAGCAGAAAAATTATCTCGGGTATCTTCCCTAGAGGAGTCTGGGGTTGCTACCCGGGATGACAGGGCCCTAAAGCACTGGAGAAAACTCTGCGGGAGATGCCTGGGAGGAGTTCTGGGTAGATCCCGCAGGATGGACCACTGTTAAGAGAGAAAAATCATCTTGGGTGTCTTCCCTGGAGGAGTCTGAGGTTGCTACCTGGGATGACAGAACCATAAACCGCGAGAAAAAAGACTCAGGGACATAGCTGCGACAAGTCTCGGATGCATCCCAGAGTATAGAGCATTGTCCAAGGAGAAAAATCATCCCGGGTATCTTTCCTGGAGGAGTCTGGGCTTGCTACCTGGGATTACAGGGACCAAAACCACAGGAAAAATGTCAGCGGGAGACACTTGGGAGGAATCTCAGATGCATCCCAGAAGATGGAGCATTGTCCAAGGAGAAAAATCATCTCGGGTATCTTCCCTGGAGGAGTCTGGGGTTGCTACCCGTGATCACAGGGCGCTAAACCACCGGAATAAAGACTCAGGGACAGACCTGCAAGGAGTCTCGGATGCTTCCGAGAAGATGGAGCATTGTCCAAGCAGAAAAATTATCTCGGGTATCTTCCCTAGAGGAGTCTGGGGTTGCTAGCCGGGATCACAGGGCCCTAAAGCACTGGAGAAAACTCTGCGGGAGATGCCTGGGAGGAGTTCTGGGTAGATCCCGCAGGATGGACCACTGTCAAGAGAGAAAAATCATCTTGGGTGTCTTCCCTGGAGGAGTCTGGGGTTGCTACCTGGGATGACAGAACCATAAACCGCGAGAAAAAAGACTCAGGGACATAGCTGCAACAAGTCTCGGATGCATCCCAGAGTATAGAGCATTGTCCAAGGAGAAAAATCATCCCGGGTATCTTTCCTGGAGGAGTCTGGGCTTGCTACCCGGGATTACAGGGACCAAAACCACAGGAAAAATGTCTGCGGGAGACACGTGGGAGGAATCTCAGATGCATCCCAGAAGATGGAGCATTGTCCAAGGAGAAAAATCATCTCGGGTATCTTCCACGGAGGAGTCTGGGGTTGCTACCCGGGATCACAGGGCCCCAAAACACCGGAATAAAGACTCAGGGACATACCTTCAATGAGTCTCGGATGCTTCCCAGAGGATGGAGCATTGTCCAAGGAGAAAAATCATCTCGGGTATCTTCCCTGGAGGAGTCTGGGGTTGCTACCCGGGATCACAGGGCGCTAAACCACCGGAAGAAAACACTCAGAAACAGAGCTGGGAAGAGTCTCGGGTGCATCCCGCAGGATGGACAATAGTCCAAGGAGAAAAATCAACTTGGGTATCTTCCACGGAGGAGTCTGGGGTTGCTACCCGGGATGACAGGGCCCAAAAGCACCGGAATAAACACTCAGGGACATACCTGCAAGGAGTCTCGGATGCTTCCCAGAAGATGGAGCATTGTCCAAGCAGAAAAATTATCTCGGGTATCTTCCCTAGAGGAGTCTGGGGTTGCTAGCCGGGATCACAGGGCCCTAAAGCACTGGAGAAAACTCTGCGGGAGATGCCTGGGAGGAGTTCTGGGTAGATCCCGCAGGATGGACCACTGTCAAGAGAGAAAAATCATCTTGGGTGTCTTCCCTGGAGGAGTCTGGGGTTGCTACCCGGGATGACAGTATCATAAACCGCGAGAAAAAAGACTCAGGGACATAGCTGCGACAAGTCTCGGATGCATCCCAGAGTATAGAGCATTGTCCAAGGAGAAAAATCATCCCGGGTATCTTTCCTGGAGGAGTCTGGGCTTGCTACCTGGGATTACAGGGACCAAAACCACAGGAAAAATGTCAGCGGGAGACACTTGGGAGGAATCTCAGATGCATCCCAGAAGATGGAGCATTGTCCAAGGAGAAAAATCATCTCGGGTATCTTCCCTGGAGGAGTCTGGGGTTGCTACCCGGGATCACAGGGCCCCAAAACACCTGAATAAAGACTCAGGGACATACCTTCAATGAGTCTCGGATGCTTCCCAGAGGATGGAGCATTGTCCAAGGAGAAAAATCATCTCGGGTATCTTCCCTGGAGGAGTCTGGGGTTGCTACCTGGGATCACAGGGCGCTAAACCACCGGAAGAAAACACTCAGAAACAGAGCTGGGAAGAGACTCGGGTGCATCCCGCAGGATGGACAATAGTCCAAGGAGAAAAATCAACTTGGGTATCTTCCACGGAGGAGTCTGGGGTTGCTACCCGGGATGACAGGGCCCAAAAGCACCGGAATAAACACTCAGGGACATACCTGCAAGGAGTCTCGGATGCTTCCCAGAGGATGGAGCATTGTCCAAGCAGAAAAATTATCTCGGGTATCTTCCCTAGAGGAGTCTGGGGTTGCTAGCCGGGATCACAGGGCCCTAAAGCACTGGAGAAAACTCTGCGGGAGATGCCTGGGAGGAGTTCTGGGTAGATCCCGCAGGATGGACCACTGTCAAGAGAGAAAAATCATCTTGGGTGTCTTCCCTGGAGGAGTCTGGGGTTGCTACCTGGGATGACAGAACCATAAACCGCGAGAAAAAAGACTCAGGGACATAGCTGCGACAAGTCTCGGATGCATCCCAGAGTATAGAGCATTGTCCAAGGAGAAAAATCATCCCGGGTATCTTTCCTGGAGGAGTCTGGGCTTGCTACCCGGGATTACAGGGACCAAAACCACAGGAAAAATGTCTGTGGGAGACGCCTGGGAGGAATCTCAGATGCATCCCAGAAGATGGAGCATTGTCCAAGGAGAAAAATCATCTCGGGTATCTTCCCTGGAGGAGTCTGGGGTTGCTACCCGGGATTACAGGGACCCAAACCACAGGAAAAATGTCTGTGGGAGACGCCTGGGAGGAATCTCAGATGCATCCCAGAAGATGGAGCATTGTCCAAGGAGAAAAATCATCTCGGGTATCTTCCCTGGAGGAGTCTGGGGTTGCTACCCGGGATTACAGGGACCCAAACCACAGGAAAAATGTCTGTGGGAGACGCCTGGGAGGAATCTCAGATGCATCCCAGAAAATGGAGCATTGTCCAAGGAGAAAAATCATCTCGGGTATCTTCCCTGGAGGAGTCTGGGGTTGCTACCCGTGATCACAGGGCGCTAAACCACCGGAATAAAGACTCAGGGACATACCTGCAAGGAGTCTCGGATGCTTCCCAGAGGATGGAGCATTGTCCAAGCAGAAAAATTATCTCGGGTATCTTCCCTAGAGGAGTCTGGGGTTGCTAGCCGGGATCACAGGGCCCTAAAGCACTGGAGAAAACTCTGCGGGAGATGCCTGGGAGGAGTTCTGGGTAGATCCCGCAGGATGGACCACTGTTAAGAGAGAAAAATCATCTTGGGTGTCTTCCCTGGAGGAGTCTGAGGTTGCTACCTGGGATGACAGAACCATAAACCGCGAGAAAAAAGACTCAGGGACATAGCTGCGACAAGTCTCGGATGCATCCCAGAGTATAGAGCATTGTCCAAGGAGAAAAATCATCCCGGGTATCTTTCCTGGAGGAGTCTGGGCTTGCTACCTGGGATTACAGGGACCAAAACCACAGGAAAAATGTCAGCGGGAGACACTTGGGAGGAATCTCAGATGCATCCCAGAAGATGGAGCATTGTCCAAGGAGAAAAATCATCTCGGGTATCTTCCCTGGAGGAGTCTGGGGTTGCTACCCGGGATCACAGGGCCCCAAAACACCTGAATAAAGACTCAGGGACATACCTTCAATGAGTCTCGGATGCTTCCCAGAGGATGGAGCATTGTCCAAGGAGAAAAATCATCTCGGGTATCTTCCCTGGAGGAGTCTGGGGTTGCTACCCGGGATCACAGGGCGCTAAACCACCGGAAGAAAACACTCAGAAACAGAGCTGGGAAGAGTCTCGGGTGCATACCGCAGGATGGACAATAGTCCAAGGAGAAAAATCAACTTGGGTATCTTCCACGGAGGAGTCTGGGGTTGCTACCCGGGATGACAGGGCCCAAAAGCACCGGAATAAACACTCAGGGACATACCTGCAAGGAGTCTCGGATGCTTCCCAGAGGATGGAGCATTGTCCAAGCAGAAAAATTATCTCGGGTATCTTCCCTAGAGGAGTCTGGGGTTGCTACCCGGGATCACAGGGCCCTAAAGCACTGGAGAAAACTCTGCGGGAGATGCCTGGGAGGAGTTCTGGGTAGATCCCGCAGGATGGACCACTGTCAAGAGAGAAAAATCATCTTGGGTGTCTTCCCTGGAGGAGTCTGGGGTTGCTACCTGGGATGACAGAACCATAAACCGCGAGAAAAAAGACTCAGGGACATAGCTGCGACAAGTCTCGGATGCATCCCAGAGTATAGAGCATTGTCCAAGGAGAAAAATCATCCCGGGTATCTTTCCTGGAGGAGTCTGGGCTTGCTACCCGGGATTACAGGGACCAAAACCACAGGAAAAATGTCTGCAGGAGACACTTGGGAGGAATCTCAGATGCATCCCAGAAGATGGAGCATTGTCCAAGGAGAAAAATCATCTTGGGTATCTTCCCTGGAGGAGTCTGGGGTTGCTACCCGGGATTACAGGGACCCAAACCACAGGAAAAATGTCTGTGGGAGACGCCTGGGAGGAATCTCAGATGCATCCCAGAAGATGGAGCATTGTCCAAGGAGAAAAATCAACTTGGGTATCTTCCCTGGAGGAGTCTGGGGTTGCTACCTGTGATCACAGGGCGCTAAACCACCGGAATAAAGACTCAGGGACAGACCTGCAAGGAGTCTCGGATGCTTCCCAGAAGATGGAGCATTGTCCAAGCAGAAAAATTATCTCGGGTATCTTCCCTAGAGGAGTCTGGGGTTGCTAGCCGGGATCACAGGGCCCTAAAGCACTGGAGAAAACTCTGCGGGAGATGCCTGGGAGGAGTTCTGGGTAGATCCCGCAGGATGGACCACTGTCAAGAGAGAAAAATCATCTTGGGTGTCTTCCCTGGAGGAGTCTGGGGTTGCTACCTGGGATGACAGAACCATAAACCGCGAGAAAAAAGACTCAGGGACATAGCTGCAACAAGTCTCGGATGCATCCCAGAGTATAGAGCATTGTCCAAGGAGAAAAATCATCCCGGGTATCTTTCCTGGAGGAGTCTGGGGTTGCTACCCGGGATTACAGGGACCAAAACCACAGGAAAAATGTCTGCGGGAGACACATGGGAGGAATCTCAGATGCATCCCAGAAGATGGAGCATTGTCCAAGGAGAAAAATCATCTCGGGTATCTTCCCTGGAGGAGTCTGGGGTTGCTACCCGGGATTACAGGGACCAAAACCACAGGAAAAATGTCTGCGGGAGACACATGGGAGGAATCTCAGATGCATCCCAGAAGATGGAGCATTGTCCAAGGAGAAAAATCATCTCGGGTATCTTCCCTGGAGGAGTCTGGGGTTGCTACCCGGGATCACAGGGCCCCAAAACACCGGAATAAAGACTCAGGGACATACATTCAATGAGTCTCGGATACTTCCCAGAGGATGGAGCATTGTCCAAGGAGAAAAATCATCTCGGATATCTTCCCTGGAGGAGTCTGGGGTTGCTACCTGGGATCACAGGGCGCTAAACCACCGGAAGAAAACACTCAGAAACAGAGCTGGGAGGAGTCTCGGGTGCATCCTGCAGGATGGACAATAGTCCAAGGAGAAAAATCAACTTGGGTATCTTCCACGGAGGAGTCTGGGGTTGCTACCCGGGATGACAGGGCCCAAAAGCACCGGAATAAACACTCAGGGACATACCTGCAAGGAGTCTCGGATGCTTCCCAGAGGATGGAGCATTGTCCAGGGAGAAAAATCATCTCGGGTATCTTCCCTGGAGGAGTCTGGGGTTGCTACCCGGGATTACAGGGACCCAAACCACAGGAAAAATGTCTGTGGGAGACGCCTGGGAGGAATCTCAGATGCATCCCAGAAGATGGAGCATTGTCCAAGGAGAAAAATCATCTCGGGTATCTTCCCTGGAGGAGTCTGGGGTTGCTACCCGGGATTACAGGGACCCAAACCACAGGAAAAATGTCTGTGGGAGACGCCTGGGAGGAATCTCAGATGCATCCCAGAAAATGGAGCATTGTCCAAGGAGAAAAATCATCTCGGGTATCTTCCCTGGAGGAGTCTGGGGTTGCTACCCGTGATCACAGGGCGCTAAACCACCGGAATAAAGACTCAGGGACATACCTGCAAGGAGTCTCGGATGCTTCCCAGAGGATGGAGCATTGTCCAAGCAGAAAAATTATCTCGGGTATCTTCCCTAGAGGAGTCTGGGGTTGCTACCCGGGATCACAGGGCCCTAAAGCACTGGAGAAAACTCTGCGGGAGATGCCTGGGAGGAGTTCTGGGTAGATCCCGCAGGATGGACCACTGTTAAGAGAGAAAAATCATCTTGGGTGTCTTCCCTGGAGGAGTCTGAGGTTGCTACCTGGGATGACAGAACCATAAACCGCGAGAAAAAAGACTCAGGGACATAGCTGCGACAAGTCTCGGATGCATCCCAGAGTATAGAGCATTGTCCAAGGAGAAAAATCATCCCGGGTATCTTTCCTGGAGGAGTCTGGGCTTGCTACCTGGGATTACAGGGACCAAAACCACAGGAAAAATGTCAGCGGGAGACACTTGGGAGGAATCTCAGATGCATCCCAGAAGATGGAGCATTGTCCAAGGAGAAAAATCATCTCGGGTATCTTCCCTGGAGGAGTCTGGGGTTGCTACCCGGGATCACAGGGCCCCAAAACACCTGAATAAAGACTCAGGGACATACCTTCAATGAGTCTCGGATGCTTCCCAGAGGATGGAGCATTGTCCAAGGAGAAAAATCATCTCGGGTATCTTCCCTGGAGGAGTCTGGGGTTGCTACCCGGGATCACAGGGCGCTAAACCACCGGAAGAAAACACTCAGAAACAGAGCTGGGAAGAGTCTCGGGTGCATCCCGCAGGATGGACAATAGTCCAAGGAGAAAAATCAACTTGGGTATCTTCCACGGAGGAGTCTGGGGTTGCTACCCGGGATGACAGGGCCCAAAAGCACCGGAATAAACACTCAGGGACATACCTGCAAGGAGTCTCGGATGCTTCCCAGAGGATGGAGCATTGTCCAAGCAGAAAAATTATCTCGGGTATCTTCCCTAGAGGAGTCTGGGGTTGCTACCCGGGATCACAGGGCCCTAAAGCACTGGAGAAAACTCTGCGGGAGATGCCTGGGAGGAGTTCTGGGTAGATCCCGCAGGATGGACCACTGTCAAGAGAGAAAAATCATCTTGGGTGTCTTCCCTGGAGGAGTCTGGGGTTGCTACCTGGGATGACAGAACCATAAACCGCGAGAAAAAAGACTCAGGGACATAGCTGCGACAAGTCTCGGATGCATCCCAGAGTATAGAGCATTGTCCAAGGAGAAAAATCATCCCGGGTATCTTTCCTGGAGGAGTCTGGGCTTGCTACCCGGGATTACAGGGACCAAAACCACAGGAAAAATGTCTGCAGGAGACACTTGGGAGGAATCTCAGATGCATCCCAGAAGATGGAGCATTGTCCAAGGAGAAAAATCATCTTGGGTATCTTCCCTGGAGGAGTCTGGGGTTGCTACCCGGGATTACAGGGACCCAAACCACAGGAAAAATGTCTGTGGGAGACGCCTGGGAGGAATCTCAGATGCATCCCAGAAGATGGAGCATTGTCCAAGGAGAAAAATCAACTTGGGTATCTTCCCTGGAGGAGTCTGGGGTTGCTACCTGTGATCACAGGGCGCTAAACCACCGGAATAAAGACTCAGGGACAGACCTGCAAGGAGTCTCGGATGCTTCCCAGAAGATGGAGCATTGTCCAAGCAGAAAAATTATCTCGGGTATCTTCCCTAGAGGAGTCTGGGGTTGCTAGCCGGGATCACAGGGCCCTAAAGCACTGGAGAAAACTCTGCGGGAGGTGCCTGGGAGGAGTTCTGGGTAGATCCCGCAGGATGGACCACTGTCAAGAGAGAAAAATCATCTTGGGTGTCTTCCCTGGAGGAGTCTGGGGTTGCTACCTGGGATGACAGAACCATAAACCGCGAGAAAAAAGACTCAGGGACATAGCTGCAACAAGTCTCGGATGCATCCCAGAGTATAGAGCATTGTCCAAGGAGAAAAATCATCCCGGGTATCTTTCCTGGAGGAGTCTGGGCTTGCTACCCGGGATTACAGGGACCAAAACCACAGGAAAAATGTCTGCGGGAGACACATGGGAGGAATCTCAGATGCATCCCAGAAGATGGAGCATTGTCCAAGGAGAAAAATCATCTCGGGTATCTTCCCTGGAGGAGTCTGGGGTTGCTACCCGGGATCACAGGGCCCCAAAACACCGGAATAAAGACTCAGGGACATACATTCAATGAGTCTCGGATACTTCCCAGAGGATGGAGCATTGTCCAAGGAGAAAAATCATCTCGGATATCTTCCCTGGAGGAGTCTGGGGTTGCTACCTGGGATCACAGGGCGCTAAACCACCGGAAGAAAACACTCAGAAACAGAGCTGGGAGGAGTCTCGGGTGCATCCTGCAGGATGGACAATAGTCCAAGGAGAAAAATCAACTTGGGTATCTTCCACGGAGGAGTCTGGGGTTGCTACCCGGGATGACAGGGCCCAAAAGCACCGGAATAAACACTCAGGGACATACCTGCAAGGAGTCTCGGATGCTTCCCAGAGGATGGAGCATTGTCCAGGGAGAAAAATCATCTCGGGTATCTTCCCTGGAGGAGTCTGGGGTTGCTACCCGGGATTACAGGGACCCAAACCACAGGAAAAATGTCTGTGGGAGACGCCTGGGAGGAATCTCAGATGCATCCCAGAAGATGGAGCATTGTCCAAGGAGAAAAATCATCTCGGGTATCTTCCCTGGAGGAGTCTGGGGTTGCTACCCGGGATTACAGGGACCCAAACCACAGGAAAAATGTCTGTGGGAGACGCCTGGGAGGAATCTCAGATGCATCCCAGAAAATGGAGCATTGTCCAAGGAGAAAAATCATCTCGGGTATCTTCCCTGGAGGAGTCTGGGGTTGCTACCCGTGATCACAGGGCGCTAAACCACCGGAATAAAGACTCAGGGACATACCTGCAAGGAGTCTCGGATGCTTCCCAGAGGATGGAGCATTGTCCAAGCAGAAAAATTATCTCGGGTATCTTCCCTAGAGGAGTCTGGGGTTGCTACCCGGGATCACAGGGCCCTAAAGCACTGGAGAAAACTCTGCGGGAGATGCCTGGGAGGAGTTCTGGGTAGATCCCGCAGGATGGACCACTGTTAAGAGAGAAAAATCATCTTGGGTGTCTTCCCTGGAGGAGTCTGAGGTTGCTACCTGGGATGACAGAACCATAAACCGCGAGAAAAAAGACTCAGGGACATAGCTGCGACAAGTCTCGGATGCATCCCAGAGTATAGAGCATTGTCCAAGGAGAAAAATCATCCCGGGTATCTTTCCTGGAGGAGTCTGGGCTTGCTACCTGGGATTACAGGGACCAAAACCACAGGAAAAATGTCAGCGGGAGACACTTGGGAGGAATCTCAGATGCATCCCAGAAGATGGAGCATTGTCCAAGGAGAAAAATCATCTCGGGTATCTTCCCTGGAGGAGTCTGGGGTTGCTACCCGGGATCACAGGGCCCCAAAACACCTGAATAAAGACTCAGGGACATACCTTCAATGAGTCTCGGATGCTTCCCAGAGGATGGAGCATTGTCCAAGGAGAAAAATCATCTCGGGTATCTTCCCTGGAGGAGTCTGGGGTTGCTACCCGGGATCACAGGGCGCTAAACCACCGGAAGAAAACACTCAGAAACAGAGCTGGGAAGAGTCTCGGGTGCATCCCGCAGGATGGACAATAGTCCAAGGAGAAAAATCAACTTGGGTATCTTCCACGGAGGAGTCTGGGGTTGCTACCCGGGATGACAGGGCCCAAAAGCACCGGAATAAACACTCAGGGACATACCTGCAAGGAGTCTCGGATGCTTCCCAGAGGATGGAGCATTGTCCAAGCAGAAAAATTATCTCGGGTATCTTCCCTAGAGGAGTCTGGGGTTGCTAGCCGGGATCACAGGGCCCTAAAGCACTGGAGAAAACTCTGCGGGAGATGCCTGGGAGGAGTTCTGGGTAGATCCCGCAGGATGGACCACTGTCAAGAGAGAAAAATCATCTTGGGTGTCTTCCCTGGAGGAGTCTGGGGTTGCTACCTGGGATGACAGAACCATAAACCGCGAGAAAAAAGACTCAGGGACATAGCTGCGACAAGTCTCGGATGCATCCCAGAGTATAGAGCATTGTCCAAGGAGAAAAATCATCCCGGGTATCTTTCCTGGAGGAGTCTGGGCTTGCTACCCGGGATTACAGGGACCAAAAGCACAGGAAAAATGTCTGCAGGAGACACTTGGGAGGAATCTCAGATGCATCCCAGAAGATGGAGCATTGTCCAAGGAGAAAAATCATCTCGGGTATCTTCCCTGGAGGAGTCTGGGGTTGCTACCCGGGATTACAGGGACCCAAACCACAGGAAAAATGTCTGTGGGAGACGCCTGGGAGGAATCTCAGATGCATCCCAGAAGATGGAGCATTGTCCAAGGAGAAAAATCATCTCAGGTATCTTCCCTGGAGGAGTCTGGGGTTGCTACCCGTGATCACAGGGCGCTAAACCACCGGAATAAAGACTCAGGGACAGACCTGCAAGGAGTCTCGGATGCTTCCGAGAAGATGGAGCATTGTCCAAGCAGAAAAATTATCTCGGGTATCTTCCCTAGAGGAGTCTGGGGTTGCTAGCCGGGATCACAGGGCCCTAAAGCACTGGAGAAAACTCTGCGGGAGATGCCTGGGAGGAGTTCTGGGTAGATCCCGCAGGATGGACCACTGTCAAGAGAGAAAAATCATCTTGGGTGTCTTCCCTGGAGGAGTCTGGGGTTGCTACCTGGGATGACAGAACCATAAACCGCGAGAAAAAAGACTCATGGACATAGCTCCAACAAGTCTCGGATGCATCCCAGAGTATAGAGCATTGTCCAAGGAGAAAAATCATCCCGGGTATCTTTCCTGGAGGAGTCTGGGCTTGCTACCCGGGATTACAGGGACCAAAACCACAGGAAAAATGTCAGCGGGAGACACTTGGGAGGAATTTCAGATGCATCCCAGAAGATGGAGCATTGTCCAAGGAGAAAAATCATCTCGGGTATCTTCCCTGGAGGAGTCTGGGGTTGCTACCCGGGATCACAGGGCCCCAAAACACCGGAATAAAGACTCAGGGACATACCTTCAATGAGTCTCGGATGCTTCCCAGAGGATGGAGCATTGTCCAAGGAGAAAAATCATCTCGGGTATCTTCCCTGGAGGAGTCTGGGGTTGCTACGCGGGATCACAGGGCGCTAAACCACCGGAAGAAAACACTCAGAAACAGAGCTGGGAGGAGTCTCGGGTGCATCCCGCAGGATGGACAATAGTCCAAGGAGAAAAATCAACTTGGGTATCTTCCACGGAGGAGTCTGGGGTTGCTACCCGGGATGACAGGGCCCAAAAGCACCGGAATAAACACTCAGGGACATACCTGCAAGGAGTCTCGGATGCTTCCCAGAGGATGGAGCATTGTCCAAGCAGAAAAATTATCTCGGGTATCTTCCCTGGAGGAGTCTGGGGTTGCTAGCCGGGATCACAGGGCCCTAAAGCACTGGAGAAAACTCTGCGGGAGATGCCTGGGAGGAGTTCTGGGTAGATCCCGCAGGATGGACCACTGTCAAGAGAGAAAAATCATCTTGGGTGTCTTCCCTGGAGGAGTCTGGGGTTGCTACCTGGGATGACAGAACCATAAACCGCGAGAAAAAAGACTCAGGGACATAGCTGCGACAAGTCTCGGATGCATCCCAGAGTATAGAGCATTGTCCAAGGAGAAAAATCATCTCGGGTATCTTCCCTGGAGGAGTCTGGGGTTGCTACCCGGGATCACAGGGCCCCAAAACACCGGAATAAAGACTCAGGGACATACATTCAATGAGTCTCGGATACTTCCCAGAGGATGGAGCATTGTCCAAGGAGAAAAATCATCTCGGATATCTTCCCTGGAGGAGTCTGGGGTTGCTACCTGGGATCACAGGGCGCTAAACCACCGGAAGAAAACACTCAGAAACAGAGCTGGGAGGAGTCTCGGGTGCATCCTGCAGGATGGACAATAGTCCAAGGAGAAAAATCAACTTGGGTATCTTCCACGGAGGAGTCTGGGGTTGCTACCCGGGATGACAGGGCCCAAAAGCACCGGAATAAACACTCAGGGACATACCTGCAAGGAGTCTCGGATGCTTCCCAGAGGATGGAGCATTGTCCAGGGAGAAAAATCATCTCGGGTATCTTCCCTGGAGGAGTCTGGGGTTGCTACCCGGGATTACAGGGACCCAAACCACAGGAAAAATGTCTGTGGGAGACGCCTGGGAGGAATCTCAGATGCATCCCAGAAGATGGAGCATTGTCCAAGGAGAAAAATCATCTCGGGTATCTTCCCTGGAGGAGTCTGGGGTTGCTACCCGGGATTACAGGGACCCAAACCACAGGAAAAATGTCTGTGGGAGACGCCTGGGAGGAATCTCAGATGCATCCCAGAAAATGGAGCATTGTCCAAGGAGAAAAATCATCTCGGGTATCTTCCCTGGAGGAGTCTGGGGTTGCTACCCGGGATGACAGGGCCCAAAAGCACCGGAATAAACACTCAGGGACATACCTGCAAGGAGTCTCGGATGCTTCCCAGAGGATGGAGCATGGTCCAAGCAGAAAAATTATCTCGGGTATCTTCCCTAGAGGAGTCTGGGGTTGCTACCCGGGATCACAGGGCCCTAAAGCACTGGAGAAAACTCTGCGGGAGATGCCTGGGAGGAGTTCTGGGTAGATCCCGCAGGATGGACCACTGTTAAGAGAGAAAAATCATCTTGGGTGTCTTCCCTGGAGGAGTCTGAGGTTGCTACCTGGGATGACAGAACCATAAACCGCGAGAAAAAAGACTCAGGGACATAGCTGCGACAAGTCTCGGATGCATCCCAGAGTATAGAGCATTGTCCAAGGAGAAAAATCATCCCGGGTATCTTTCCTGGAGGAGTCTGGGCTTGCTACCTGGGATTACAGGGACCAAAACCACAGGAAAAATGTCAGCGGGAGACACTTGGGAGGAATCTCAGATGCATCCCAGAAGATGGAGCATTGTCCAAGGAGAAAAATCATCTCGGGTATCTTCCCTGGAGGAGTCTGGGGTTGCTACCCGGGATCACAGGGCCCCAAAACACCGGAATAAACACTCAGGGACATACCTTCAATGAGTCTCGGATGCTTCCCAGAGGATGGAGCATTGTCCAAGGAGAAAAATCATCTCGGGTATCTTCCCTGGAGGAGTCTGGGGTTGCTACCTGGGATCACAGGGCGCTAAACCACCGGAAGAAAACACTCAGAAACAGAGCTGGGAAGAGACTCGGGTGCTTCCCGCAGGATGGACAATAGTCCAAGGAGAAAAATCAACTTGGGTATCTTCCACGGAGGAGTCTGGGGTTGCTACCCGGGATGACAGGGCCCAAAAGCACCGGAATAAACACTCAGGGACATACCTGCAAGGAGTCTCGGATGCTTCCCAGAGGATGGAGCATTGTCCAAGCAGAAAAATTATCTCGGGTATCTTCCCTAGAGGAGTCTGGGGTTGCTAGCCGGGATCACAGGGCCCTAAAGCACTGGAGAAAACTCTGCGGGAGATGCCTGGGAGGAGTTCTGGGTAGATCCCGCAGGATGGACCACTGTCAAGAGAGAAAAATCATCTTGGGTGTCTTCCCTGGAGGAGTCTGGGGTTGCTACCTGGGATGACAGAACCATAAACCGCGAGAAAAAAAGACTCAGGGAAATAGCTGCGACAAGTCTCGGATGCATCCCAGAGTATAGAGCATTGTCCAAGGAGAAAAATCATCCCGGGTATCTTTCCTGGAGGAGTCTGGGCTTGCTACCCGGGATTACAGGGACCAAAAGCACGGGAAAAATGTCTGCAGGAGACACTTGGGAGGAATCTCAGATGCATCCCAGAAGATGGAGCATTGTCCAAGGAGAAAAATCATCTCGGGTATCTTCCCTGGAGGAGTCTGGGGTTGCTACCCGGGATTACAGGGACCCAAACCACAGGAAAAATGTCTGTGGGAGACGCCTGGGAGGAATCTCAGATGCATCCCAGAAGATGGAGCATTGTCCAAGGAGAAAAATCATCTCGGGTATCTTCCCTGGAGGAGTCTGGGGTTGCTACCCGTGATCACAGGGCGCTAAACCACCGGAATAAAGACTCAGGGACAGACCTGCAAGGAGTCTCGGATGCTTCCGAGAAGATGGAGCATTGTCCAAGCAGAAAAATTATCTCGGGTATCTTCCCTAGAGGAGTCTGGGGTTGCTAGCCGGGATCACAGGGCCCTAAAGCACTGGAGAAAACTCTGCGGGAGATGCCTGGGAGGAGTTCTGGGTAGATCCCGCAGGATGGACCACTGTCAAGAGAGAAAAATCATCTTGGGTGTCTTCCCTGGAGGAGTCTGGGGTTGCTACCCGGGATCACAGGGCCCCAAAACACCGGAATAAAGACTCAGGGACATACATTCAATGAGTCTCGGATACTTCCCAGAGGATGGAGCATTGTCCAAGGAGAAAAATCATCTCGGATATCTTCCCTGGAGGAGTCTGGGGTTGCTATCTGGGATCACAGGGCGCTAAACCACCGGAAGAAAACACTCAGAAACAGAGCTGGGAGGAGTCTCGGGTGCATCCTGCAGGATGGACAATAGTCCAAGGAGAAAAATCAACTTGGGTATCTTCCACGGAGGAGTCTGGGGTTGCTACCCGGGATGACAGGGCCCAAAAGCACCGGAATAAACACTCAGGGACATACCTGCAAGGAGTCTCGGATGCTTCCCAGAGGATGGAGCATTGTCCAGGGAGAAAAATCATCTCGGGTATCTTCCCTGGAGGAGTCTGGGGTTGCTACCCGGGATTACAGGGACCCAAACCACAGGAAAAATGTCTGTGGGAGACGCCTGGGAGGAATCTCAGATGCATCCCAGAAGATGGAGCATTGTCCAAGGAGAAAAATCATCTCGGGTATCTTCCCTGGAGGAGTCTGGGGTTGCTACCCGGGATTACAGGGACCCAAACCACAGGAAAAATGTCTGTGGGAGACGCCTGGGAGGAATCTCAGATGCATCCCAGAAAATGGAGCATTGTCCAAGGAGAAAAATCATCTCGGGTATCTTCCCTGGAGGAGTCTGGGGTTGCTACCCGTGATCACAGGGCGCTAAACCACCGGAATAAAGACTCAGGGACATACCTGCAAGGAGTCTCGGATGCTTCCCAGAGGATGGAGCATTGTCCAAGCAGAAAAATTATCTCGGGTATCTTCCCTAGAGGAGTCTGGGGTTGCTACCCGGGATCACAGGGCCCTAAAGCACTGGAGAAAACTCTGCGGGAGATGCCTGGGAGGAGTTCTGGGTAGATCCCGCAGGATGGACCACTGTTAAGAGAGAAAAATCATCTTGGGTGTCTTCCCTGGAGGAGTCTGAGGTTGCTACCTGGGATGACAGAACCATAAACCGCGAGAAAAAAGACTCAGGGACATAGCTGCGACAAGTCTCGGATGCATCCCAGAGTATAGAGCATTGTCCAAGGAGAAAAATCATCCCGGGTATCTTTCCTGGAGGAGTCTGGGCTTGCTACCTGGGATTACAGGGACCAAAACCACAGGAAAAATGTCAGCGGGAGACACTTGGGAGGAATCTCAGATGCATCCCAGAAGATGGAGCATTGTCCAAGGAGAAAAATCATCTCGGGTATCTTCCCTGGAGGAGTCTGGGGTTGCTACCCGGGATCACAGGGCCCCAAAACACCTGAATAAAGACTCAGGGACATACCTTCAATGAGTCTCGGATGCTTCCCAGAGGATGGAGCATTGTCCAAGGAGAAAAATCATCTCGGGTATCTTCCCTGGAGGAGTCTGGGGTTGCTACCTGGGATCACAGGGCGCTAAACCACCGGAAGAAAACACTCAGAAACAGAGCTGGGAAGAGACTCGGGTGCTTCCCGCAGGATGGACAATAGTCCAAGGAGAAAAATCAACTTGGGTATCTTCCACGGAGGAGTCTGGGGTTGCTACCCGGGATGACAGGGCCCAAAAGCACCGGAATAAACACTCAGGGACATACCTGCAAGGAGTCTCGGATGCTTCCCAGAGGATGGAGCATTGTCCAAGCAGAAAAATTATCTCGGGTATCTTCCCTAGAGGAGTCTGGGGTTGCTAGCCGGGATCACAGGGCCCTAAAGCACTGGAGAAAACTCTGCGGGAGATGCCTGGGAGGAGTTCTGGGTAGATCCCGCAGGATGGACCACTGTCAAGAGAGAAAAATCATCTTGGGTGTCTTCCCTGGAGGAGTCTGGGGTTGCTACCTGGGATGACAGAACCATAAACCGCGAGAAAAAAAGACTCAGGGAAATAGCTGCGACAAGTCTCGGATGCATCCCAGAGTATAGAGCATTGTCCAAGGAGAAAAATCATCCCGGGTATCTTTCCTGGAGGAGTCTGGGCTTGCTACCCGGGATTACAGGGACCAAAAGCACAGGAAAAATGTCTGCAGGAGACACTTGGGAGGAATCTCAGATGCATCCCAGAAGATGGAGCATTGTCCAAGGAGAAAAATCATCTCGGGTATCTTCCCTGGAGGAGTCTGGGGTTGCTACCCGGGATTACAGGGACCCAAACCACAGGAAAAATGTCTGTGGGAGACGCCTGGGAGGAATCTCAGATGCATCCCAGAAGATGGAGCATTGTCCAAGGAGAAAAATCATCTTGGGTATCTTCCCTGGAGGAGTCTGGGGTTGCTACCCGTGATCACAGGGCGCTAAACCACCGGAATAAAGACTCAGGGACAGACCTGCAAGGAGTCTCGGATGCTTCCGAGAAGATGGAGCATTGTCCAAGCAGAAAAATTATCTCGGGTATCTTCCCTAGAGGAGTCTGGGGTTGCTAGCCGGGATCACAGGGCCCTAAAGCACTGGAGAAAACTCTGCGGGAGATGCCTGGGAGGAGTTCTGGGTAGATCCCGCAGGATGGACCACTGTCAAGAGAGAAAAATCATCTTGGGTGTCTTCCCTGGAGGAGTCTGGGGTTGCTACCTGGGATGACAGAACCATAAACCGCGAGAAAAAAGACTCAGGGACATAGCTGCAACAAGTCTCGGATGCATCCCAGAGTATAGAGCATTGTCCAAGGAGAAAAATCATCCCGGGTATCTTTCCTGGAGGAGTCTGGGCTTGCTACCCGGGATTACAGGGACCAAAACCACAGGAAAAATGTCAGCGGGAGACACTTGGGAGGAATTTCAGATGCATCCCAGAAGATGGAGCATTGTCCAAGGAGAAAAATCATCTCGGGTATCTTCCCTGGAGGAGTCTGGGGTTGCTACCCGGGATCACAGGGCCCCAAAACACCGGAATAAAGACTCAGGGACATACCTTCAATGAGTCTCGGATGCTTCCCAGAGGATGGAGCATTGTCCAAGGAGAAAAATCATCTCGGGTATCTTCCCTGGAGGAGTCTGGGGTTGCTACCCGGGATCACAGGGCGCTAAACCACCGGAAGAAAACACTCAGAAACAGAGCTGGGAAGAGTCTCGGGTGCATCCCGCAGGATGGACAATAGTCCAAGGAGAAAAATCAACTTGGGTATCTTCCACGGAGGAGTCTGGGGTTGCTACCCGGGATGACAGGGCCCAAAAGCACCAGAATAAACACTCAGGGACATACCTGCAAGGAGTCTCGGATGCTTCCCAGAGGATGGAGCATTGTCCAAGCAGAAAAATTATCTCGGGTATCTTCCCTAGAGGAGTCTGGGGTTGCTACCCGGGATCACAGGGCCCTAAAGCACTGGAGAAAACTCTGCGGGAGATGCCTGGGAGGAGTTCTGGGTAGATCCCGCAGGATGGACCACTGTCAAGAGAGAAAAATCATCTTGGGTGTCTTCCCTGGAGGAGTCTGGGGTTGCTACCTGGGATGACAGAACCATAAACCGCGAGAAAAAAGACTCAGGGACATAGCTGCGACAAGTCTCGGATGCATCCCAGAGTATAGAGCATTGTCCAAGGAGAAAAATCATCCCGGGTATCTTTCCTGGAGGAGTCTGGGCTTGCTACCCGGGATTACAGGGACCAAAAGCACAGGAAAAATGTCTGCAGGAGACACTTGGGAGGAATCTCAGATGCATCCCAGAAGATGGAGCATTGTCCAAGGAGAAAAATCATCTCGGGTATCTTCCCTGGAGGAGTCTGGGGTTGCTACCCGGGATTACAGGGACCCAAATCACAGGAAAAATGTCTGTGGGAGACGCCTGGGAGGAATCTCAGATGCATCCCAGAAGATGGAGCATTGTCCAAGGAGAAAAATCATCTCGGGTATCTTCCCTGGAGGAGTCTGGGGTTGCTACCCGTGATCACAGGGCGCTAAACCACCGGAATAAAGACTCAGGGACAGACCTGCAAGGAGTCTCGGATGCTTCCCAGAAGATGGAGCATTGTCCAAGCAGAAAAATTATCTCGGGTATCTTCCCTAGAGGAGTCTGGGGTTGCTAGCCGGGATCACAGGGCCCTAAAGCACTGGAGAAAACTCTGCGGGAGATGCCTGGGAGGAGTTCTGGGTAGATCTCGCAGGATGGACCACTGTCAAGAGAGAAAAATCATCTTGGGTGTCTTCCCTGGAGGAGTCTGGGGTTGCTACCTGGGATGACAGAACCATAAACCGCGAGAAAAAAGACTCAGGGACATAGCTGCAACAAGTCTCGGATGCATCCCAGAGTATAGAGCATTGTCCAAGGAGAAAAATCATCCCGGGTATCTTTCCTGGAGGAGTCTGGGCTTGCTACCCGGGATTACAGGGACCAAAACCACAGGAAAAATGTCAGCGGGAGACACTTGGGAGGAATTTCAGATGCATCCCAGAAGATGGAGCATTGTCCAAGGAGAAAAATCATCTCGGGTATCTTCCCTGGAGGAGTCTGGGGTTGCTACCCGGGATCACAGGGCCCCAAAACACCGGAATAAAGACTCAGGGACATACCTTCAATGAGTCTCGGATGCTTCCCAGAGGATGGAGCATTGTCCAAGGAGAAAAATCATCTCGGGTATCTTCCCTGGAGGAGTCTGGGGTTGCTACGCGGGATCACAGGGCGCTAAACCACCGGAAGAAAACACTCAGAAACAGAGCTGGGAGGAGTCTCGGGTGCATCCCGCAGGATGGACAATAGTCCAAGGAGAAAAATCAACTTGGGTATCTTCCACGGAGGAGTCTGGGGTTGCTACCCGGGATGACAGGGCCCAAAAGCACCGGAATAAACACTCAGGGACATACCTGCAAGGAGTCTCGGATGCTTCCCAGAGGATGGAGCATTGTCCAAGCAGAAAAATTATCTCGGGTATCTTCCCTAGAGGAGTCTGGGGTTGCTAGCCGGGATCACAGGGCCCTAAAGCACTGGAGAAAACTCTGCGGGAGATGCCTGGGAGGAGTTCTGGGTAGATCCCGCAGGATGGACCACTGTCAAGAGAGAAAAATCATCTTGGGTGTCTTCCCTGGAGGAGTCTGGGGTTGCTACCTGGGATGACAGAACCATAAACCGCGAGAAAAAAGACTCAGGGACATAGCTGCGACAAGTCTCGGATGCATCCCAGAGTATAGAGCATTGTCCAAGGAGAAAAATCATCTCGGGTATCTTCCCTGGAGGAGTCTGGGGTTGCTACCCGGGATCACAGGGCCCCAAAACACCGGAATAAAGACTCAGGGACATACATTCAATGAGTCTCGGATACTTCCCAGAGGATGGAGCATTGTCCAAGGAGAAAAATCATCTCGGATATCTTCCCTGGAGGAGTCTGGGGTTGCTACCTGGGATCACAGGGCGCTAAACCACCGGAAGAAAACACTCAGAAACAGAGCTGGGAGGAGTCTCGGGTGCATCCTGCAGGATGGACAATAGTCCAAGGAGAAAAATCAACTTGGGTATCTTCCACGGAGGAGTCTGGGGTTGCTACCCGGGATGACAGGGCCCAAAAGCACCGGAATAAACACTCAGGGACATACCTGCAAGGAGTCTCGGATGCTTCCCAGAGGATGGAGCATTGTCCAGGGAGAAAAATCATCTCGGGTATCTTCCCTGGAGGAGTCTGGGGTTGCTACCCGGGATTACAGGGACCCAAACCACAGGAAAAATGTCTGTGGGAGACGCCTGGGAGGAATCTCAGATGCATCCCAGAAGATGGAGCATTGTCCAAGGAGAAAAATCATCCCGGGTATCTTTCCTGGAGGAGTCTGGGCTTGCTACCTGGGATTACAGGGACCAAAACCACAGGAAAAATGTCAGCGGGAGACACTTGGGAGGAATCTCAGATGCATCCCAGAAGATGGAGCATTGTCCAAGGAGAAAAATCATCTCGGGTATCTTCCCTGGAGGAGTCTGGGGTTGCTACCCGGGATCACAGGGCCCCAAAACACCTGAATAAAGACTCAGGGACATACCTTCAATGAGTCTCGGATGCTTCCCAGAGGATGGAGCATTGTCCAAGGAGAAAAATCATCTCGGGTATCTTCCCTGGAGGAGTCTGGGGTTGCTACCTGGGATCACAGGGCGCTAAACCACCGGAAGAAAACACTCAGAAACAGAGCTGGGAAGAGACTCGGGTGCTTCCCGCAGGATGGACAATAGTCCAAGGAGAAAAATCAACTTGGGTATCTTCCACGGAGGAGTCTGGGGTTGCTACCCGGGATGACAGGGCCCAAAAGCACCGGAATAAACACTCAGGGACATACCTGCAAGGAGTCTCGGATGCTTCCCAGAGGATGGAGCATTGTCCAAGCAGAAAAATTATCTCGGGTATCTTCCCTAGAGGAGTCTGGGGTTGCTAGCCGGGATCACAGGGCCCTAAAGCACTGGAGAAAACTCTGCGGGAGATGCCTGGGAGGAGTTCTGGGTAGATCCCGCAGGATGGACCACTGTCAAGAGAGAAAAATCATCTTGGGTGTCTTCCCTGGAGGAGTCTGGGGTTGCTAGCCGGGATGACAGAACCATAAACCGCGAGAAAAAAGACTCAGGGACATAGCTGCAACAAGTCTCGGATGCATCCCAGAGTATAGAGCATTGTCCAAGGAGAAAAATCATCCCGGGTATCTTTCCTGGAGGAGTCTGGGCTTGCTACCCGGGATTACAGGGACCAAAACCACAGGAAAAATGTCAGCGGGAGACACTTGGGAGGAATTTCAGATGCATCCCAGAAGATGGAGCATTGTCCAAGGAGAAAAATCATCTCGGGTATCTTCCCTGGAGGAGTCTGGGGTTGCTACCCGGGATCACAGGGCCCCAAAACACCGGAATAAAGACTCAGGGACATACCTTCAATGAGTCTCGGATGCTTCCCAGAGGATGGAGCATTGTCCAAGGAGAAAAATCATCTCGGGTATCTTCCCTGGAGGAGTCTGGGGTTGCTACCCGGGATCACAGGGCGCTAAACCACCGGAAGAAAACACTCAGAAACAGAGCTGGGAAGAGTCTCGGGTGCATCCCGCAGGATGGACAATAGTCCAAGGAGAAAAATCAACTTGGGTATCTTCCACGGAGGAGTCTGGGGTTGCTACCCGGGATGACAGGGCCCAAAAGCACCGGAATAAACACTCAGGGACATACCTGCAAGGAGTCTCGGATGCTTCCCAGAAGATGGAGCATTGTCCAAGCAGAAAAATTATCTCGGGTATCTTCCCTAGAGGAGTCTGGGGTTGCTAGCCGGGATCACAGGGCCCTAAAGCACTGGAGAAAACTCTGCGGGAGGTGCCTGGGAGGAGTTCTGGGTAGATCCCGCAGGATGGACCACTGTCAAGAGAGAAAAATCATCTTGGGTGTCTTCCCTGGAGGAGTCTGGGGTTGCTACCTGGGATGACAGAACCATAAACCGCGAGAAAAAAGACTCAGGGACATAGCTGCAACAAGTCTCGGATGCATCCCAGAGTATAGAGCATTGTCCAAGGAGAAAAATCATCCCGGGTATCTTTCCTGGAGGAGTCTGGGCTTGCTACCCGGGATTACAGGGACCAAAACCACAGGAAAAATGTCTGCGGGAGACACGTGGGAGGAATCTCAGATGCATCCCAGAAGATGGAGCATTGTCCAAGGAGAAAAATCATCTCGGGTATCTTCCCTGGAGGAGTCTGGGGTTGCTACCCGGGATCACAGGGCCCCAAAACACCGGAATAAAGACTCAGGGACATACATTCAATGAGTCTCGGATACTTCCCAGAGGATGGAGCATTGTCCAAGGAGAAAAATCATCTCGGATATCTTCCCTGGAGGAGTCTGGGGTTGCTACCTGGGATCACAGGGCGCTAAACCACCGGAAGAAAACACTCAGAAACAGAGCTGGGAGGAGTCTCGGGTGCATCCTGCAGGATGGACAATAGTCCAAGGAGAAAAATCAACTTGGGTATCTTCCACGGAGGAGTCTGGGGTTGCTACCCGGGATGACAGGGCCCAAAAGCACCGGAATAAACACTCAGGGACATACCTGCAAGGAGTCTCGGATGCTTCCCAGAGGATGGAGCATTGTCCAGGGAGAAAAATCATCTCGGGTATCTTCCCTGGAGGAGTCTGGGGTTGCTACCCGGGATTACAGGGACCCAAACCACAGGAAAAATGTCTGTGGGAGACGCCAGGGAGGAATCTCAGATGCATCCCAGAAGATGGAGCATTGTCCAAGGAGAAAAATCATCTCGGGTATCTTCCCTGGAGGAGTCTGGGGTTGCTACCCGGGATTACAGGGACCCAAACCACAGGAAAAATGTCTGTGGGAGACGCCTGGGAGGAATCTCAGATGCATCCCAGAAAATGGAGCATTGTCCAAGGAGAAAAATCATCTCGGGTATCTTCCCTGGAGGAGTCTGGGGTTGCTACCCGTGATCACAGGGCGCTAAACCACCGGAATAAAGACTCAGGGACATACCTGCAAGGAGTCTCGGATGCTTCCCAGAGGATGGAGCATTGTCCAAGCAGAAAAATTATCTCGGGTATCTTCCCTAGAGGAGTCTGGGGTTGCTAGCCGGGATCACAGGGCCCTAAAGCACTGGAGAAAACTCTGCGGGAGATGCCTGGGAGGAGTTCTGGGTAGATCCCGCAGGATGGACCACTGTTAAGAGAGAAAAATCATCTTGGGTGTCTTCCCTGGAGGAGTCTGAGGTTGCTACCTGGGATGACAGAACCATAAACCGCGAGAAGAAAGACTCAGGGACATATCTGCGACAAGTCTCGGATGCATCCCAGAGTATAGAGCATTGTCCAAGGAGAAAAATCATCCCGGGTATCTTTCCTGGAGGAGTCTGGGCTTGCTACCTGGGATTACAGGGACCAAAACCACAGGAAAAATGTCAGCGGGAGACACTTGGGAGGAATCTCAGATGCATCCCAGAAGATGGAGCATTGTCCAAGGAGAAAAATCATCTCGGGTATCTTCCCTGGAGGAGTCTGGGGTTGCTACCCGGGATCACAGGGCCCCAAAACACCGGAATAAAGACTCAGGGACATACCTTCAATGAGTCTCGGATGCTTCCCAGAGGATGGAGCATTGTCCAAGGAGAAAAATCATCTCGGGTATCTTCCCTGGAGGAGTCTGGGGTTGCTACCTGGGATCACAGGGCGCTAAACCACCGGAAGAAAACACTCAGAAACAGAGCTGGGAAGAGACTCGGGTGCATCCCGCAGGATGGACAATAGTCCAAGGAGAAAAATCAACTTGGGTATCTTCCACGGAGGAGTCTGGGGTTGCTACCCGGGATGACAGGGCCCAAAAGCACCGGAATAAACACTCAGGGACATACCTGCAAGGAGTCTCGGATGCTTCCCAGAGGATGGAGCATTGTCCAAGCAGAAAAATTATCTCGGGTATCTTCCCTAGAGGAGTCTGGGGTTGCTACCCGGGATCACAGGGCCCTAAAGCACTGGAGAAAACTCTGCGGGAGATGCCTGGGAGGAGTTCTGGGTAGATCCCGCAGGATGGACCACTGTCAAGAGAGAAAAATCATCTTGGGTGTCTTCCCTGGAGGAGTCTGGGGTTGCTACCTGGGATGACAGAACCATAAACCGCGAGAAAAAAGACTCAGGGACATAGCTGCGACAAGTCTCGGATGCATCCCAGAGTATAGAGCATTGTCCAAGGAGAAAAATCATCCCGGGTATCTTTCCTGGAGGAGTCTGGGCTTGCTACCCGGGATTACAGGGACCAAAACCACAGGAAAAATGTCTGTGGGAGACGCCTGGGAGGAATCTCAGATGCATCCCAGAAGATGGAGCATTGTCCAAGGAGAAAAATCATCTCGGGTATCTTCCCTGGAGGAGTCTGGGGTTGCTACCCGGGATTACAGGGACCCAAACCACAGGAAAAATGTCTGTGGGAGACGCCTGGGAGGAATCTCAGATGCATCCCAGAAGATGGAGCATTGTCCAAGGAGAAAAATCATCTCGGGTATCTTCCCTGGAGGAGTCTGGGGTTGCTACCCGGGATTACAGGGACCCAAACCACAGGAAAAATGTCTGTGGGAGACGCCTGGGAGGAATCTCAGATGCATCCCAGAAAATGGAGCATTGTCCAAGGAGAAAAATCATCTCGGGTATCTTCCCTGGAGGAGTCTGGGGTTGCTACCCGTGATCACAGGGCGCTAAACCACCGGAATAAAGACTCAGGGACAGACCTGCAAGGAGTCTCGGATGCTTCCCAGAGGATGGAGCATTGTCCAAGCAGAAAAATTATCTCGGGTATCTTCCCTAGAGGAGTCTGGGGTTGCTACCCGGGATCACAGGGCCCTAAAGCACTGGAGAAAACTCTGCGGGAGATGCCTGGGAGGAGTTCTGGGTAGATCCCGCAGGATGGACCACTGTTAAGAGAGAAAAATCATCTTGGGTGTCTTCCCTGGAGGAGTCTGAGGTTGCTACCTGGGATGACAGAACCATAAACCGCGAGAAAAAAGACTCAGGGACATAGCTGCGACAAGTCTCGGATGCATCCCAGAGTATAGAGCATTGTCCAAGGAGAAAAATCATCCCGGGTATCTTTCCTGGAGGAGTCTGGGCTTGCTACCCGGGATCACAGGGCCCCAAAACACCTGAATAAAGACTCAGGGACATACCTTCAATGAGTCTCGGATGCTTCCCAGAGGATGGAGCATTGTCCAAGGAGAAAAATCATCTCGGGTATCTTCCCTGGAGGAGTCTGGGGTTGCTACCCGGGATCACAGGGCGCTAAACCACCGGAAGAAAACACTCAGAAACAGAGCTGGGAAGAGTCTCGGGTGCATCCCGCAGGATGGACAATAGTCCAAGGAGAAAAATCAACTTGGGTATCTTCCACGGAGGAGTCTGGGGTTGCTACCCGGGATGACAGGGCCCAAAAGCACCGGAATAAACACTCAGTGACATACCTGCAAGGAGTCTCGGATGCTTCCCAGAGGATGGAGCATTGTCCAAGCAGAAAAATTATCTCGGGTATCTTCCCTAGAGGAGTCTGGGGTTGCTACCCGGGATCACAGGGCCCTAAAGCACTGGAGAAAACTCTGCGGGAGATGCCTGGGAGGAGTTCTGGGTAGATCCCGCAGGATGGACCACTGTCAAGAGAGAAAAATCATCTTGGGTGTCTTCCCTGGAGGAGTCTGGGGTTGCTACCTGGGATGACAGAACCATAAACCGCGAGAAAAAAGACTCAGGGACATAGCTGCGACAAGTCTCGGATGCATCCCAGAGTATAGAGCATTGTCCAAGGAGAAAAATCATCCCGGGTATCTTTCCTGGAGGAGTCTGGGCTTGCTACCCGGGATTACAGGGACCAAAACCACAGGAAAAATGTCTGCAGGAGACACTTGGGAGGAATCTCAGATGCATCCCAGAAGATGGAGCATTGTCCAAGGAGAAAAATCATCTTGGGTATCTTCCCTGGAGGAGTCTGGGGTTGCTACCCGGGATTACAGGGACCCAAACCACAGGAAAAATGTCTGTGGGAGACGCCTGGGAGGAATCTCAGATGCATCCCAGAAGATGGAGCATTGTCCAAGGAGAAAAATCAACTTGGGTATCTTCCCTGGAGGAGTCTGGGGTTGCTACCTGTGATCACAGGGCGCTAAACCACCGGAATAAAGACTCAGGGACAGACCTGCAAGGAGTCTCGGATGCTTCCCAGAAGATGGAGCATTGTCCAAGCAGAAAAATTATCTCGGGTATCTTCCCTAGAGGAGTCTGGGGTTGCTACCCGGGATCACAGGGCCCCAAAACACCGGAATAAAGACTCAGGGACATACATTCAATGAGTCTCGGATACTTCCCAGAGGATGGAGCATTGTCCAAGGAGAAAAATCATCTCGGATATCTTCCCTGGAGGAGTCTGGGGTTGCTACCTGGGATCACAGGGCGCTAAACCACCGGAAGAAAACACTCAGAAACAGAGCTGGGAGGAGTCTCGGGTGCATCCTGCAGGATGGACAATAGTCCAAGGAGAAAAATCAACTTGGGTATCTTCCACGGAGGAGTCTGGGGTTGCTACCCGGGATGACAGGGCCCAAAAGCACCGGAATAAACACTCAGGGACATACCTGCAAGGAGTCTCGGATGCTTCACAGAGGATGGAGCATTGTCCAGGGAGAAAAATCATCTCGGGTATCTTCCCTGGAGGAGTCTGGGGTTGCTACCCGGGATTACAGGGACCCAAACCACAGGAAAAATGTCTGTGGGAGACGCCTGGGAGGAATCTCAGATGCATCCCAGAAGATGGAGCATTGTCCAAGGAGAAAAATCATCTCGGGTATCTTCCCTGGAGGAGTCTGGGGTTGCTACCCGGGATTACAGGGACCCAAACCACAGGAAAAATGTCTGTGGGAGACGCCTGGGAGGAATCTCAGATGCATCCCAGAAAATGGAGCATTGTCCAAGGAGAAAAATCATCTCGGGTATCTTCCCTGGAGGAGTCTGGGGTTGCTACCCGTGATCACAGGGCGCTAAACCACCGGAATAAAGACTCAGGGACATACCTGCAAGGAGTCTCGGATGCTTCCCAGAGGATGGAGCATTGTCCAAGCAGAAAAATTATCTCGGGTATCTTCCCTAGAGGAGTCTGGGGTTGCTACCCGGGATCACAGGGCCCTAAAGCACTGGAGAAAACTCTGCGGGAGATGCCTGGGAGGAGTTCTGGGTAGATCCCGCAGGATGGACCACTGTTAAGAGAGAAAAATCATCTTGGGTGTCTTCCCTGGAGGAGTCTGAGGTTGCTACCTGGGATGACAGAACCATAAACCGCGAGAAAAAAGACTCAGGGACATAGCTGCGACAAGTCTCGGATGCATCCCAGAGTATAGAGCATTGTCCAAGGAGAAAAATCATCCCGGGTATCTTTCCTGGAGGAGTCTGGGCTTGCTACCTGGGATTACAGGGACCAAAACCACAGGAAAAATGTCAGCGGGAGACACTTGGGAGGAATCTCAGATGCATCCCAGAAGATGGAGCATTGTCCAAGGAGAAAAATCATCTCGGGTATCTTCCCTGGAGGAGTCTGGGGTTGCTACCCGGGATCACAGGGCCCCAAAACACCTGAATAAAGACTCAGGGACATACCTTCAATGAGTCTCGGATGCTTCCCAGAGGATGGAGCATTGTCCAAGGAGAAAAATCATCTCGGGTATCTTCCCTGGAGGAGTCTGGGGTGGCTACCTGGGATCACAGGGCGCTAAACCACCGGAAGAAAACACTCAGAAACAGAGCTGGGAAGAGACTCGGGTGCATCCCGCAGGATGGACAATAGTCCAAGGAGAAAAATCAACTTGGGTATCTTCCACGGAGGAGTCTGGGGTTGCTACCCGGGATGACAGGGCCCAAAAGCACCGGAATAAACACTCAGGGACATACCTGCAAGGAGTCTCGGATGCTTCCCAGAGGATGGAGCATTGTCCAAGCAGAAAAATTATCTCGGGTATCTTCCCTAGAGGAGTCTGGGGTTGCTAGCCGGGATCACAGGGCCCTAAAGCACTGGAGAAAACTCTGCGGGAGATGCCTGGGAGGAGTTCTGGGTAGATCCCGCAGGATGGACCACTGTCAAGAGAGAAAAATCATCTTGGGTGTCTTCCCTGGAGGAGTCTGGGGTTGCTACCTGGGATGACAGAACCATAAACCGCGAGAAAAAAGACTCAGGGACATAGCTGCAACAAGTCTCGGATGCATCCCAGAGTATAGAGCATTGTCCAAGGAGAAAAATCATCCCGGGTATCTTTCCTGGAGGAGTCTGGGCTTGCTACCCGGGATTACAGGGACCAAAAGCACAGGAAAAATGTCTGCAGGAGACACTTGGGAGGAATCTCAGATGCATCCCAGAAGATGGAGCATTGTCCAAGGAGAAAAATCATCTCGGGTATCTTCCCTGGAGGAGTCTGGGGTTGCTACCCGGGATTACAGGGACCCAAACCACAGGAAAAATGTCTGTGGGAGACGCCTGGGAGGAATCTCAGATGCATCCCAGAAGATGGAGCATTGTCCAAGGAGAAAAATCATCTCGGGTATCTTCCCTGGAGGAGTCTGGGGTTGCTACCCGTGATCACAGGGCGCTAAACCACCGGAATAAAGACTCAGGGACAGACCTGCAAGGAGTCTCGGATGCTTCCGAGAAGATGGAGCATTGTCCAAGCAGAAAAATTATCTCGGGTATCTTCCCTAGAGGAGTCTGGGGTTGCTACCTGGGATTACAGGGACCAAAACCACAGGAAAACTGTCAGCGGGAGACACTTGGGAGGAATCTCAGATGCATCCCAGAAGATGGAGCATTGTCCAAGGAGAAAAATCATCTCGGGTATCTTCCCTGGAGGAGTCTGGGGTTGCTACCCGGGATCACAGGGCCCCAAAACACCTGAATAAAGACTCAGGGACATACCTTCAATGAGTCTCGGATGCTTCCCAGAGGATGGAGCATTGTCCAAGGAGAAAAATCATCTCGGGTATCTTCCCTGGAGGAGTCTGGGGTTGCTACCTGGGATCACAGGGCGCTAAACCACCGGAAGAAAACACTCAGAAACAGAGCTGGGAAGAGACTCGGGTGCATCCCGCAGGATGGACAATAGTCCAAGGAGAAAAATCAACTTGGGTATCTTCCACGGAGGAGTCTGGGGTTGCTACCCGGGATGACAGGGCCCAAAAGCACCGGAATAAACACTCAGGGACATACCTGCAAGGAGTCTCGGATGCTTCCCAGAGGATGGAGCATTGTCCAAGCAGAAAAATTATCTCGGGTATCTTCCCTAGAGGAGTCTGGGGTTGCTACCCGGGATCACAGGGCCCTAAAGCACTGGAGAAAACTCTGCGGGAGATGCCTGGGAGGAGTTCTGGGTAGATCCCGCAGGATGGACCACTGTCAAGAGAGAAAAATCATCTTGGGTGTCTTCCCTGGAGGAGTCTGGGGTTGCTACCTGGGATGACAGAACCATAAACCGCGAGAAAAAAGACTCAGGGACATAGCTGCGACAAGTCTCGGATGCATCCCAGAGTATAGAGCATTGTCCAAGGAGAAAAATCATCCCGGGTATCTTTCCTGGAGGAGTCTGGGCTTGCTACCCGGGATTACAGGGACCAAAACCACAGGAAAAATGTCTGTGGGAGACGCCTGGGAGGAATCTCAGATGCATCCCAGAAGATGGAGCATTGTCCAAGGAGAAAAATCATCTCGGGTATCTTCCCTGGAGGAGTCTGGGGTTGCTACCCGGGATTACAGGGACCCAAACCACAGGAAAAATGTCTGTGGGAGACGCCTGGGAGGAATCTCAGATGCATCCCAGAAGATGGAGCATTGTCCAAGGAGAAAAATCATCTCGGGTATCTTCCCTGGAGGAGTCTGGGGTTGCTACCCGGGATTACAGGGACCCAAACCACAGGAAAAATGTCTGTGGGAGACGCCTGGGAGGAATCTCAGATGCATCCCAGAAAATGGAGCATTGTTGAAGGAGAAAAATCATCTCGGGTATCTTCCCTGGAGGAGTCTGGGGTTGCTACCTGTGATCACAGGGCGCTAAACCACCGGAATAAAGACTCAGGGACAGACCTGCAAGGAGTCTCGGATGCTTCCCAGAAGATGGAGCATTGTCCAAGCAGAAAAATTATCTCGGGTATCTTCCCTAGAGGAGTCTGGGGTTGCTAGCCGGGATCACAGGGCCCTAAAGCACTGGAGAAAACTCTGCGGGAGGTGCCTGGGAGGAGTTCTGGGTAGATCCCGCAGGATGGACCACTGTCAAGAGAGAAAAATCATCTTGGGTGTCTTCCCTGGAGGAGTCTGGGGTTGCTACCTGGGATGACAGAACCATAAACCGCGAGAAAAAAGACTCAGGGACATAGCTGCAACAAGTCTCGGATGCATCCCAGAGTATAGAGCATTGTCCAAGGAGAAAAATCATCCCGGGTATCTTTCCTGGAGGAGTCTGGGCTTGCTACCCGGGATTACAGGGACCAAAACCACAGGAAAAATGTCTGCGGGAGACACATGGGAGGAATCTCAGATGCATCCCAGAAGATGGAGCATTGTCCAAGGAGAAAAATCATCTCGGGTATCTTCCCTGGAGGAGTCTGGGGTTGCTACCCGGGATCACAGGGCCCCAAAACACCGGAATAAAGACTCAGGGACATACATTCAATGAGTCTCGGATACTTCCCAGAGGATGGAGCATTGTCCAAGAAGAAAAATCATCTCGGATATCTTCCCTGGAGGAGTCTGGGGTTGCTACCTGGGATCACAGGGCGCTAAACCACCGGAAGAAAACACTCAGAAACAGAGCTGGGAGGAGTCTCGGGTGCATCCTGCAGGATGGACAATAGTCCAAGGAGAAAAATCAACTTGGGTATCTTCCACGGAGGAGTCTGGGGTTGCTACCCGGGATGACAGGGCCCAAAAGCACCGGAATAAACACTCAGGGACATACCTGCAAGGAGTCTCGGATGCTTCCCAGAGGATGGAGCATTGTCCAGGGAGAAAAATCATCTCGGGTATCTTCCCTGGAGGAGTCTGGGGTTGCTACCCGGGATTACAGGGACCCAAACCACAGGAAAAATGTCTGTGGGAGACGCCTGGGAGGAATCTCAGATGCATCCCAGAAGATGGAGCATTGTCCAAGGAGAAAAATCATCTCGGGTATCTTCCCTGGAGGAGTCTGGGGTTGCTACCCGGGATTACAGGGACCCAAACCACAGGAAAAATGTCTGTGGGAGACGCCTGGGAGGAATCTCAGATGCATCCCAGAAAATGGAGCATTGTCCAAGGAGAAAAATCATCTCGGGTATCTTCCCTGGAGGAGTCTGGGGTTGCTACCCGTGATCACAGGGCGCTAAACCACCGGAATAAAGACTCAGGGACATACCTTCAATGAGTCTCGGATGCTTCCCAGAGGATGGAGCATTGTCCAAGCAGAAAAATTATCTCGGGTATCTTCCCTAGAGGAGTCTGGGGTTGCTACCCGGGATCACAGGGCCCTAAAGCACTGGAGAAAACTCTGCGGGAGATGCCTGGGAGGAGTTCTGGGTAGATCCCGCAGGATGGACCACTGTTAAGAGAGAAAAATCATCTTGGGTGTCTTCCCTGGAGGAGTCTGAGGTTGCTACCTGGGATGACAGAACCATAAACCGCGAGAAAAAAGACTCAGGGACATAGCTGCGACAAGTCTCGGATGCATCCCAGAGTATAGAGCATTGTCCAAGGAGAAAAATCATCCCGGGTATCTTTCCTGGAGGAGTCTGGGCTTGCTACCTGGGATTACAGGGACCAAAACCACAGGAAAAATGTCAGCGGGAGACACTTGGGAGGAATCTCAGATGCATCCCAGAAGATGGAGCATTGTCCAAGGAGAAAAATCATCTCGGGTATCTTCCCTGGAGGAGTCTGGGGTTGCTACCCGGGATCACAGGGCCCCAAAACACCTGAATAAAGACTCAGGGACATACCTTCAATGAGTCTCGGATGCTTCCCAGAGGATGGAGCATTGTCCAAGGAGAAAAATCATCTCGGGTATCTTCCCTGGAGGAGTCTGGGGTTGCTACCTGGGATCACAGGGCGCTAAACCACCGGAAGAAAACACTCAGAAACAGAGCTGGGAAGAGACTCGGGTGCATCCCGCAGGATGGACAATAGTCCAAGGAGAAAAATCAACTTGGGTATCTTCCACGGAGGAGTCTGGGGTTGCTACCCGGGATGACAGGGCCCAAAAGCACCGGAATAAACACTCAGGGACATACCTGCAAGGAGTCTCGGATGCTTCCCAGAGGATGGAGCATTGTCCAAGCAGAAAAATTATCTCGGGTATCTTCCCTAGAGGAGTCTGGGGTTGCTACCCGGGATCACAGGGCCCTAAAGCACTGGAGAAAACTCTGCGGGAGATGCCTGGGAGGAGTTCTGGGTAGATCCCGCAGGATGGACCACTGTCAAGAGAGAAAAATCATCTTGGGTGTCTTCCCTGGAGGAGTCTGGGGTTGCTACCTGGGATGACAGAACCATAAACCGCGAGAAAAAAGACTCAGGGACATAGCTGCGACAAGTCTCGGATGCATCCCAGAGTATAGAGCATTGTCCAAGGAGAAAAATCATCCCGGGTATCTTTCCTGGAGGAGTCTGGGCTTGCTACCCGGGATTACAGGGACCAAAAGCACAGGAAAAATGTCTACAGGAGACACTTGGGAGGAATCTCAGATGCATCCCAGAAGATGGAGCATTGTCCAAGGAGAAAAATCATCTCGGGTATCTTCCCTGGAGGAGTCTGGGGTTGCTACCCGGGATTACAGGGACCCAAACCACAGGAAAAATGTCTGTGGGAGACGCCTGGGAGGAATCTCAGATGCATCCCAGAAGATGGAGCATTGTCCAAGGAGAAAAATCATCTCGGGTATCTTCCCTGGAGGAGTCTGGGGTTGCTACCCGTGATCACAGGGCGCTAAACCACCGGAATAAAGACTCAGGGACAGACCTGCAAGGAGTCTCGGATGCTTCCGAGAAGATGGAGCATTGTCCAAGCAGAAAAATTATCTCGGGTATCTTCCCTAGAGGAGTCTGGGGTTGCTAGCCGGGATCACAGGGCCCTAAAGCACTGGAGAAAACTCTGCGGGAGATGCCTGGGAGGAGTTCTGGGTAGATCCCGCAGGATGGACCACTGTCAAGAGAGAAAAATCATCTTGGGTGTCTTCCCTGGAGGAGTCTGGGGTTGCTACCTGGGATGACAGAACCATAAACCGCGAGAAAAAAGACTCAGGGACATAGCTGCAACAAGTCTCGGATGCATCCCAGAGTATAGAGCATTGTCCAAGGAGAAAAATCATCCCGGGTATCTTTCCTGGAGGAGTCTGGGCTTGCTACCCGGGATTACAGGGACCAAAACCACAGGAAAAATGTCAGCAGGAGACACTTGGGAGGAATTTCAGATGCATCCCAGAAGATGGAGCATTGTCCAAGGAGAAAAATCATCTCGGGTATCTTCCCTGGAGGAGTCTGGGGTTGCTACCCGGGATCACAGGGCCCCAAAACACCGGAATAAAGACTCAGGGACATACCTTCAATGAGTCTCGGATGCTTCCCAGAGGATGGAGCATTGTCCAAGGAGAAAAATCATCTCGGGTATCTTCCCTGGAGGAGTCTGGGGTTGCTACGCGGGATCACAGGGCGCTAAACCACCGGAAGAAAACACTCAGAAACAGAGCTGGGAGGAGTCTCGGGTGCATCCCGCAGGATGGACAATAGTCCAAGGAGAAAAATCAACTTGGGTATCTTCCACGGAGGAGTCTGGGGTTGCTACCCGGGATGACAGGGCCCAAAAGCACCGGAATAAACACTCAGGGACATACCTGCAAGGAGTCTCGGATGCTTCCCAGAGGATGGAGCATTGTCCAAGCAGAAAAATTATCTCGGGTATCTTCCCTAGAGGAGTCTGGGGTTGCTAGCCGGGATCACAGGGCCCTAAAGCACTGGAGAAAACTCTGCGGGAGATGCCTGGGAGGAGTTCTGGGTAGATCCCGCAGGATGGACCACTGTCAAGAGAGAAAAATCATCTTGGGTGTCTTCCCTGGAGGAGTCTGGGGTTGCTACCTGGGATGACAGAACCATAAACCGCGAGAAAAAAGACTCAGGGACATAGCTGCGACAAGTCTCGGATGCATCCCAGAGTATAGAGCATTGTCCAAGGAGAAAAATCATCTCGGGTATCTTCCCTGGAGGAGTCTGGGGTTGCTACCCGGGATCACAGGGCCCCAAAACACCGGAATAAAGACTCAGGGACATACCTTCAATGAGTCTCGGATGCTTCCCAGAGGATGGAGCATTGTCCAAGGAGAAAAATCATCTCGGGTATCTTCCCTGGAGGAGTCTGGGGTTGCTACCTGGGATCACAGGGCGCTAAACCACCGGAAGAAAACACTCAGAAACAGAGCTGGGAAGAGACTCGGGTGCTTCCCGCAGGATGGACAATAGTCCAAGGAGAAAAATCAACTTGGGTATCTTCCACGGAGGAGTCTGGGGTTGCTACCCGGGATGACAGGGCCCAAAAGCACCGGAATAAACACTCAGGGACATACCTGCAAGGAGTCTCGGATGCTTCCCAGAGGATGGAGCATTGTCCAAGCAGAAAAATTATCTCGGGTATCTTCCCTAGAGGAGTCTGGGGTTGCTACCCGGGATTACAGGGACCAAAACCACAGGAAAAATGTCTGCAGGAGACACTTGGGAGGAATCTCAGATGCATCCCAGAAGATGGAGCATTGTCCAAGGAGAAAAATCATCTCGGGTATCTTCCCTGGAGGAGTCTGGGGTTGCTACCCGGGATTACAGGGACCCAAACCACAGGAAAAATGTCTGTGGGAGACGCCTGGGAGGAATCTCAGATGCATCCCAGAAGATGGAGCATTGTCCAAGGAGAAAAATCATCTCGGGTATCTTCCCTGGAGGAGTCTGGGGTTGCTACCCGTGATCACAGGGCGCTAAACCACCGGAATAAAGACTCAGGGACAGACCTGCAAGGAGTCTCGGATGCTTCCGAGAAGATGGAGCATTGTCCAAGCAGAAAAATTATCTCGGGTATCTTCCCTAGAGGAGTCTGGGGTTGCTAGCCGGGATCACAGGGCCCTAAAGCACTGGAGAAAACTCTGCGGGAGATGCCTGGGAGGAGTTCTGGGTAGATCCCGCAGGATGGACCACTGTCAAGAGAGAAAAATCATCTTGGGTGTCTTCCCTGGAGGAGTCTGGGGTTGCTACCTGGGATGACAGAACCATAAACCGCGAGAAAAAAGACTCAGGGACATAGCTGCAACAAGTCTCGGATGCATCCCAGAGTATAGAGCATTGTCCAAGGAGAAAAATCATCCCGGGTATCTTTCCTGGAGGAGTCTGGGCTTGCTACCCGGGATTACAGGGACCAAAACCACAGGAAAAATGTCAGCGGGAGACACTTGGGAGGAATCTCAGATGCATCCCAGAAGATGGAGCATTGTCCAAGGAGAAAAATCATCTCGGGTATCTTCCCTGGAGGAGTCTGGGGTTGCTACCCGGGATCACAGGGCCCCAAAACACCTGAATAAAGACTCATGGACATACCTTCAATGAGTCTCGGATGCTTCCCAGAGGATGGAGCATTGTCCAAGGAGAAAAATCATCTCGGGTATCTTCCCTGGAGGAGTCTGGGGTTGCTACCCGGGATCACAGGGCGCTAAACCACCGGAAGAAAACACTCAGAGACAGAGCTGGGAAGAGTCTCGGGTGCATCCCGCAGGATGGACAATAGTCCAAGGAGAAAAATCAACTTGGGTATCTTCCACGGAGGAGTCTGGGGTTGCTACCCGGGATGACAGGGCCCAAAAGCACCGGAATAAACACTCAGGGACATACCTGCAAGGAGTCTCGGATGCTTCCCAGAGGATGGAGCATTGTCCAAGCAGAAAAATTATCTCGGGTATCTTCCCTAGAGGAGTCTGGGGTTGCTAGCCGGGATCACAGGGCCCTAAAGCACTGGAGAAAACTCTGCGGGAGATGCCTGGGAGGAGTTCTGGGTAGATCCCGCAGGATGGACCACTGTCAAGAGAGAAAAATCATCTTGGGTGTCTTCCCTGGAGGAGTCTGGGGTTGCTACCTGGGATGACAGAACCATAAACCGCGAGAAAAAAGACTCAGGGACATAGCTGCAACAAGTCTCGGATGCATCCCAGAGTATAGAGCATTGTCCAAGGAGAAAAATCATCCCGGGTATCTTTCCTGGAGGAGTCTGGGCTTGCTACCCGGGATTACAGGGACCAAAAGCACAGGAAAAATGTCTGCAGGAGACACTTGGGAGGAATCTCAGATGCATCCCAGAAGATGGAGCATTGTCCAAGGAGAAAAATCATCTCGGGTATCTTCCCTGGAGGAGTCTGGGGTTGCTACCCGGGATTACAGGGACCCAAACCACAGGAAAAATGTCTGTGGGAGACGCCTGGGAGGAATCTCAGATGCATCCCAGAAGATGGAGCATTGTCCAAGGAGAAAAATCATCTCGGGTATCTTCCCTGGAGGAGTCTGGGGTTGCTACCCGTGATCACAGGGCGCTAAACCACCGGAATAAAGACTCAGGGACAGACCTGCAAGGAGTCTCGGATGCTTCCAAGAAGATGGAGCATTGTCCAAGCAGAAAAATTATCTCGGGTATCTTCCCTAGAGGAGTCTGGGGTTGCTAGCCGGGATCACAGGGCCCTAAAGCACTGGAGAAAACTCTGCGGGAGATGCCTGGGAGGAGTTCTGGGTAGATCCCGCAGGATGGACCACTGTCAAGAGAGAAAAATCATCTTGGGTGTCTTCCCTGGAGGAGTCTGGGGTTGCTACCTGGGATGACAGAACCATAAACCGCGAGAAAAAAGACTCAGGGACATAGCTGCAACAAGTCTCGGATGCATCCCAGAGTATAGAGCATTGTCCAAGGAGAAAAATCATCCCGGGTATCTTTCCTGGAGGAGTCTGGGCTTGCTACCCGGGATTACAGGGACCAAAACCACAGGAAAAATGTCAGCGGGAGACACTTGGGAGGAATTTCAGATGCATCCCAGAAGATGGAGCATTGTCCAAGGAGAAAAATCATCTCGGGTATCTTCCCTGGAGGAGTCTGGGGTTGCTACCCGGGATCACAGGGCCCCAAAACACCGGAATAAAGACTCAGGGACATACCTTCAATGAGTCTCGGATGCTTCCCAGAGGATGGAGCATTGTCCAAGGAGAAAAATCATCTCGGGTATCTTCCCTGGAGGAGTCTGGGGTTGCTACGCGGGATCACAGGGCGCTAAACCACCGGAAGAAAACACTCAGAAACAGAGCTGGGAGGAGTCTCGGGTGCATCCCGCAGGATGGACAATAGTCCAAGGAGAAAAATCAACTTGGGTATCTTCCACGGAGGAGTCTGGGGTTGCTACCCGGGATGACAGGGCCCAAAAGCACCGGAATAAACACTCAGGGACATACCTGCAAGGAGTCTCGGATGCTTCCCAGAGGATGGAGCATTGTCCAAGCAGAAAAATTATCTCAGGTATCTTCCCTAGAGGAGTCTGGGGTTGCTAGCCGGGATCACAGGGCCCTAAAGCACTGGAGAAAACTCTGCGGGAGATGCCTGGGAGGAGTTCTGGGTAGATCCCGCAGGATGGACCACTGTCAAGAGAGAAAAATCATCTTGGGTGTCTTCCCTGGAGGAGTCTGGGGTTGCTACCTGGGATGACAGAACCATAAACCGCGAGAAAAAAGACTCAGGGACATAGCTGCGACAAGTCTCGGATGATCCCAGAGTATAGAGCATTGTCCAAGGAGAAAAATCATCTCGGGTATCTTCCCTGGAGGAGTCTGGGGTTGCTACCCGGGATCACAGGGCCCCAAAACACCGGAATAAAGACTCAGGGACATACATTCAATGAGTCTCGGATACTTCCCAGAGGATGGAGCATTGTCCAAGGAGAAAAATCATCTCGGATATCTTCCCTGGAGGAGTCTGGGGTTGCTACCTGGGATCACAGGGCGCTAAACCACCGGAAGAAAACACTCAGAAACAGAGCTGGGAGGAGTCTCGGGTGCATCCTGCAGGATGGACAATAGTCCAAGGAGAAAAATCAACTTGGGTATCTTCCACGGAGGAGTCTGGGGTTGCTACCCGGGATGACAGGGCCCAAAAGCACCGGAATAAACACTCAGGGACATACCTGCAAGGAGTCTCGGATGCTTCCCAGAGGATGGAGCATTGTCCAGGGAGAAAAATCATCTCGGGTATCTTCCCTGGAGGAGTCTGGGGTTGCTACCCGGGATTACAGGGACCCAAACCACAGGAAAAATGTCTGTGGGAGACGCCTGGGAGGAATCTCAGATGCATCCCAGAAGATGGAGCATTGTCCAAGGAGAAAAATCATCCCGGGTATCTTTCCTGGAGGAGTCTGGGCTTGCTACCTGGGATTACAGGGACCAAAACCACAGGAAAAATGTCAGCGGGAGACACTTGGGAGGAATCTCAGATGCATCCCAGAAGATGGAGCATTGTCCAAGGAGAAAAATCATCTCGGGTATCTTCCCTGGAGGAGTCTGGGGTTGCTACCCGGGATCACAGGGCCCCAAAACACCTGAATAAAGACTCAGGGACATACCTTCAATGAGTCTCGGATGCTTCCCAGAGGATGGAGCATTGTCCAAGGAGAAAAATCATCTCGGGTATCTTCCCTGGAGGAGTCTGGGGTTGCTACCTGGGATCACAGGGCGCTAAACCACCGGAAGAAAACACTCAGAAACAGAGCTGGGAAGAGACTCGGGTGCTTCCCGCAGGATGGACAATAGTCCAAGGAGAAAAATCAACTTGGGTATCTTCCACGGAGGAGTCTGGGGTTGCTACCCGGGATGACAGGGCCCAAAAGCACCGGAATAAACACTCAGGGACATACCTGCAAGGAGTCTCGGATGCTTCCCAGAGGATGGAGCATTGTCCAAGCAGAAAAATTATCTCGGGTATCTTCCCTAGAGGAGTCTGGGGTTGCTAGCCGGGATCACAGGGCCCTAAAGCACTGGAGAAAACTCTGCGGGAGATGCCTGGGAGGAGTTCTGGGTAGATCCCGCAGGATGGACCACTGTCAAGAGAGAAAAATCATCTTGGGTGTCTTCCCTGGAGGAGTCTGGGGTTGCTACCTGGGATGACAGAACCATAAACCGCGAGAAAAAAGACTCAGGGACATAGCTGCGACAAGTCTCGGATACATCCCAGAGTATAGAGCATTGTCCAAGGAGAAAAATCATCCCGGGTATCTTTCCTGGAGGAGTCTGGGGTTGCTACCCGGGATTACAGGGACCCAAACCACAGGAAAAATGTCTGTGGGAGACGCCTGGGAGGAATCTCAGATGCATCCCAGAAGATGGAGCATTGTCCAAGGAGAAAAATCATCTCGGGTATCTTCCCTGGAGGAGTCTGGGGTTGCTACCCGGGATCACAGGGCGCTAAACCACCGGAATAAAGACTCAGGGACAGACCTGCAAGGAGTCTCGGATGCTTCCGAGAAGATGGAGCATTGTCCAAGCAGAAAAATTATCTCGGGTATCTTCCCTAGAGGAGTCTGGGGTTGCTAGCCGGGATCACAGGGCCCTAAAGCACTGGAGAAAACTCTGCGGGAGATGCCTGGGAGGAGTTCTGGGTAGATCCCGCAGGATGGACCACTGTCAAGAGAGAAAAATCATCTTGGGTGTCTTCCCTGGAGGAGTCTGGGGTTGCTACCTGGGATGACAGAACCATAAACCGCGAGAAAAAAGACTCAGGGACATAGCTGCAACAAGTCTCGGATGCATCCCAGAGTATAGAGCATTGTCCAAGGAGAAAAATCATCCCGGGTATCTTTCCTGGAGGAGTCTGGGCTTGCTACCCGGGATTACAGGGACCAAAACCACAGGAAAAATGTCAGCGGGAGACACTTGGGAGGAATTTCAGATGCATCCCAGAAGATGGAGCATTGTCCAAGGAGAAAAATCATCTCGGGTATCTTCCCTGGAGGAGTCTGGGGTTGCTACCCGGGATCACAGGGCCCCAAAACACCGGAATAAAGACTCAGGGACATACCTTCAATGAGTCTCGGATGCTTCCCAGAGGATGGAGCATTGTCCAAGGAGAAAAATCATCTCGGGTATCTTCCCTGGAGGAGTCTGGGGTTGCTACCCGGGATCACAGGGCGCTAAACCACCGGAAGAAAACACTCAGAAACAGAGCTGGGAAGAGTCTCGGGTGCATCCCGCAGGATGGACAATAGTCCAAGGAGAAAAATCAACTTGGGTATCTTCCACGGAGGAGTCTGGGGTTGCTACCCGGGATGACAGGGCCCAAAAGCACCGGAATAAACACTCAGGGACATACCTGCAAGGAGTCTCGGATGCTTCCCAGAGGATGGAGCATTGTCCAAGCAGAAAAATTATCTCGGGTATCTTCCCTAGAGGAGTCTGGGGTTGCTAGCTGGGATCACAGGGCCCTAAAGCACTGGAGAAAACTCTGCGGGAGATGCCTGGGAGGAGTTCTGGGTAGATCCCGCAGGATGGACCACTGTCAAGAGAGAAAAATCATCTTGGGTGTCTTCCCTGGAGGAGTCTGGGGTTGCTACCTGGGATGACAGAACCATAAACCGCGAGAAAAAAGACTCAGGGACATAGCTGCGACAAGTCTCGGATGCATCCCAGAGTATAGAGCATTGTCCAAGGAGAAAAATCATCCCGGGTATCTTTCCTGGAGGAGTCTGGGCTTGCTACCCGGGATTACAGGGACCAAAAGCACAGGAAAAATGTCTGCAGGAGACACTTGGGAGGAATCTCAGATGCATCCCAGAAGATGGAGCATTGTCCAAGGAGAAAAATCATCTCGGGTATCTTCCCTGGAGGAGTCTGGGGTTGCTACCCGGGATTACAGGGACCCAAACCACAGGAAAAATGTCTGTGGGAGACGCCTGGGAGGAATCTCAGATGCATCCCAGAAGATGGAGCATTGTCCAAGGAGAAAAATCATCTCGGGTATCTTCCCTGGAGGAGTCTGGGGTTGCTACCCGTGATCACAGGGCGCTAAACCACCGGAATAAAGACTCAGGGACATACCTGCAAGGAGTCTCGGATGCTTCCGAGAAGATGGAGCATTGTCCAAGCAGAAAAATTATCTCGGGTATCTTCCCTAGAGGAGTCTGGGGTTGCTAGCCGGGATCACAGGGCCCTAAAGCACTGGAGAAAACTCTGCGGGAGATGCCTGGGAGGAGTTCTGGGTAGATCCCGCAGGATGGACCACTGTCAAGAGAGAAAAATCATCTTGGGTGTCTTCCCTGGAGGAGTCTGGGGTTGCTACCTGGGATGACAGAACCATAAACCGCGAGAAAAAAGACTCAGGGACATAGCTGCAACAAGTCTCGGATGCATCCCAGAGTATAGAGCATTGTCCAAGGAGAAAAATCATCCCGGGTATCTTTCCTGGAGGAGTCTGGGCTTGCTACCCGGGATTACAGGGACCAAAACCACAGGAAAAATGTCAGCGGGAGACACTTGGGAGGAATTTCAGATGCATCCCAGAAGATGGAGCATTGTCCAAGGAGAAAAATCATCTCGGGTATCTTCCCTGGAGGAGTCTGGGGTTGCTACCCGGGATCACAGGGCCCCAAAACACCAGAATAAACACTCAGGGACATACCTTCAATGAGTCTCGGATGCTTCCCAGAGGATGGAGCATTGTCCAAGGAGAAAAATCATCTCGGGTATCTTCCCTGGAGGAGTCTGGGGTTGCTACCCGGGATCACAGGGCGCTAAACCACCGGAAGAAAACACTCAGAAACAGAGCTGGGAAGAGTCTCGGGTGCATCCCGCAGGATGGACAATAGTCCAAGGAGAAAAATCAACTTGGGTATCTTCCACGGAGGAGTCTGGGGTTGCTACCCGGGATGACAGGGCCCAAAAGCACCGGAATAAACACTCAGGGACATACCTGCAAGGAGTCTCGGATGCTTCCCAGAGGATGGAGCATTGTCCAGGGAGAAAAATCATCTCGGGTATCTTCCCTGGAGGAGTCTGGGGTTGCTACCCGGGATTACAGGGACCCAAACCACAGGAAAAATGTCTGTGGGAGACGCCTGGGAGGAATCTCAGATGCATCCCAGAAGATGGAGCATTGTCCAAGGAGAAAAATCATCTCGGGTATCTTCCCTGGAGGAGTCTGGGGTTGCTACCCGGGATTACAGGGACCCAAACCACAGGAAAAATGTCTGTGGGAGACGCCTGGGAGGAATCTCAGATGCATCCCAGAAAATGGAGCATTGTCCAAGGAGAAAAATCATCTCGGGTATCTTTCCTGGAGGAGTCTGGGGTTGCTACCCGTGATCACAGGGTGCTAAACCACCGGAAGAAAGACTCAGGGACATACCTGCAAGGAGTCTCGGATGCTTCCCAGAGGATGGAGCATTGTCCAAGCAGAAAAATTATCTCGGGTATCTTCCCTAGAGGAGTCTGGGGTTGCTAGCCGGGATCACAGGGCCCTAAAGCACTGGAGAAAACTCTGCGGGAGATGCCTGGGAGGAGTTCTGGGTAGATCCCGCAGGATGGACCACTGTCAAGAGAGAAAAATCATCTTGGGTGTCTTCCCTGGAGGAGTCTGGGGTTGCTACCTGGGATGACAGAACCATAAACCGCGAGAAAAAAGACTCAGGGACATAGCTGCGACAAGTCTCGGATGCATCCCAGAGTATAGAGCATTGTCCAAGGAGAAAAATCATCCCGGGTATCTTTCCTGGAGGAGTCTGGGGTTGCTACCCGGGATTACAGGGACCCAAACCACAGGAAAAATGTCTGTGGGAGACGCCTGGGAGGAATCTCAGATGCATCCCAGAAGATGGAGCATTGTCCAAGGAGAAAAATCATCTCGGGTATCTTCCCTGGAGGAGTCTGGGGTTGCTACCCGGGATCACAGGGCGCTAAACCACCGGAATAAAGACTCAGGGACAGACCTGCAAGGAGTCTCGGATGCTTCCGAGAAGATGGAGCATTGTCCAAGCAGAAAAATTATCTCGGGTATCTTCCCTAGAGGAGTCTGGGGTTGCTAGCCGGGATCACAGGGCCCTAAAGCACTGGAGAAAACTCTGCGGGAGATGCCTGGGAGGAGTTCTGGGTAGATCCCGCAGGATGGACCACTGTCAAGAGAGAAAAATCATCTTGGGTGTCTTCCCTGGAGGAGTCTGGGGTTGCTACCTGGGATGACAGAACCATAAACCGCGAGAAAAAAGACTCAGGGACATAGCTGCAACAAGTCTCGGATGCATCCCAGAGTATAGAGCATTGTCCAAGGAGAAAAATCATCCCGGGTATCTTTCCTGGAGGAGTCTGGGCTTGCTACCCGGGATTACAGGGACCAAAACCACAGGAAAAATGTCAGCGGGAGACACTTGGGAGGAATTTCAGATGCATCCTAGAAGATGGAGCATTGTCCAAGGAGAAAAATCATCTCGGGTATCTTCCCTGGAGGAGTCTGGGGTTGCTACCCGGGATCACAGGGCCCCAAAACACCGGAATAAAGACTCAGGGACATACCTTCAATGAGTCTCGGATGCTTCCCAGAGGATGGAGCATTGTCCAAGGAGAAAAATCATCTCGGGTATCTTCCCTGGAGGAGTCTGGGGTTGCTACCCGGGATCACAGGGCGCTAAACCACCGGAAGAAAACACTCAGAAACAGAGCTGGGAAGAGTCTCGGGTGCATCCCGCAGGATGGACAATAGTCCAAGGAGAAAAATCAACTTGGGTATCTTCCACGGAGGAGTCTGGGGTTGCTACCCGGGATGACAGGGCCCAAAAGCACCGGAATAAACACTCAGGGACATACCTGCAAGGAGTCTCGGATGCTTCCCAGAGGATGGAGCATTGTCCAAGCAGAAAAATTATCTCGGGTATCTTCCCTAGAGGAGTCTGGGGTTGCTAGCTGGGATCACAGGGCCCTAAAGCACTGGAGAAAACTCTGCGGGAGATGCCTGGGAGGAGTTCTGGGTAGATCCCGCAGGATGGACCACTGTCAAGAGAGAAAAATCATCTTGGGTGTCTTCCCTGGAGGAGTCTGGGGTTGCTACCTGGGATGACAGAACCATAAACCGCGAGAAAAAAGACTCAGGGACATAGCTGCGACAAGTCTCGGATGCATCCCAGAGTATAGAGCATTGTCCAAGGAGAAAAATCATCCCGGGTATCTTTCCTGGAGGAGTCTGGGCTTGCTACCCGGGATTACAGGGACCAAAACCACAGGAAAAATGTCTGTGGGAGACGCCTGGGAGGAATCTCAGATGCATCCCAGAAGATGGAGCATTGTCCAAGGAGAAAAATCATCTCGGGTATCTTCCCTGGAGGAGTCTGGGGTTGCTACCCGGGATTACAGGGACCCAAACCACAGGAAAAATGTCTGTGGGAGACGCCTGGGAGGAATCTCAGATGCATCCCAGAAGATGGAGCATTGTCCAAGGAGAAAAATCATCTCGGGTATCTTCCCTGGAGGAGTCTGGGGTTGCTACCCGTGATCACAGGGCGCTAAACCACCGGAATAAAGACTCAGGGACAGACCTGCAAGGAGTCTCGGATGCTTCCGAGAAGATGGAGCATTGTCCAAGCAGAAAAATTATCTCGGGTATCTTCCCTAGAGGAGTCTGGGGTTGCTAGCCGGGATCACAGGGCCCTAAAGCACTGGAGAAAACTCTGCGGGAGATGCCTGGGAGGAGTTCTGGGTAGATCCCGCAGGATGGACCACTGTCAAGAGAGAAAAATCATCTTGGGTGTCTTCCCTGGAGGAGTCTGGGGTTGCTACCTGGGATGACAGAACCATAAACCGCGAGAAAAAAGACTCAGGGACATAGCTGCAACAAGTCTCGGATGCATCCCAGAGTATAGAGCATTGTCCAAGGAGAAAAATCATCCCGGGTATCTTTCCTGGAGGAGTCTGGGCTTGCTACCCGGGATTACAGGGACCAAAACCACAGGAAAAATGTCAGCGGGAGACACTTGGGAGGAATTTCAGATGCATCCCAGAAGATGGAGCATTGTCCAAGGAGAAAAATCATCTCGGGTATCTTCCCTGGAGGAGTCTGGGGTTGCTACCCGGGATCACAGGGCCCCAAAACACCGGAATAAAGACTCAGGGACATACCTTCAATGAGTCTCGGATGCTTCCCAGAGGATGGAGCATTGTCCAAGGAGAAAAATCATCTCGGGTATCTTCCCTGGAGGAGTCTGGGGTTGCTACCCGGGATCACAGGGCGCTAAACCACCGGAAGAAAACACTCAGAAACAGAGCTGGGAAGAGTCTCGGGTGCATCCCGCAGGATGGACAATAGTCCAAGGAGAAAAATCAACTTGGGTATCTTCCACGGAGGAGTCTGGGGTTGCTACCCGGGATGACAGGGCCCAAAAGCACCGGAATAAACACTCAGGGACATACCTGCAAGGAGTCTCGGATGCTTCCCAGAGGATGGAGCATTGTCCAAGCAGAAAAATTATCTCGGGTATCTTCCCTAGAGGAGTCTGGGGTTGCTAGCTGGGATCACAGGGCCCTAAAGCACTGGAGAAAACTCTGCGGGAGATGCCTGGGAGGAGTTCTGGGTAGATCCCGCAGGATGGACCACTGTCAAGAGAGAAAAATCATCTTGGGTGTCTTCCCTGGAGGAGTCTGGGGTTGCTACCTGGGATGACAGAACCATAAACCGCGAGAAAAAAGACTCAGGGACATAGCTGCGACAAGTCTCGGATGCATCCCAGAGTATAGAGCATTGTCCAAGGAGAAAAATCATCCCGGGTATCTTTCCTGGAGGAGTCTGGGCTTGCTACCCGGGATTACAGGGACCAAAAGCACAGGAAAAATGTCTGCAGGAGACACTTGGGAGGAATCTCAGATGCATCCCAGAAGATGGAGCATTGTCCAAGGAGAAAAATCATCTCGGGTATCTTCCCTGGAGGAGTCTGGGGTTGCTACCCGGGATTACAGGGACCCAAACCACAGGAAAAATGTCTGTGGGAGACGCCTGGGAGGAATCTCAGATGCATCCCAGAAGATGGAGCATTGTCCAAGGAGAAAAATCATCTCGGGTATCTTCCCTGGAGGAGTCTGGGGTTGCTACCCGTGATCACAGGGCGCTAAACCACCGGAATAAAGACTCAGGGACAGACCTGCAAGGAGTCTCGGATGCTTCCGAGAAGATGGAGCATTGTCCAAGCAGAAAAATTATCTCGGGTATCTTCCCTAGAGGAGTCTGGGGTTGCTACCCGGGATCACAGGGCCCCAAAACACCGGAATAAACACTCAGGGACATACCTTCAATGAGTCTCGGATGCTTCCCAGAGGATGGAGCATTGTCCAAGGAGAAAAATCATCTCGGGTATCTTCCCTGGAGGAGTCTGGGGTTGCTACCCGGGATCACAGGGCGCTAAACCACCGGAAGAAAACACTCAGAAACAGAGCTGGGAAGAGTCTCGGGTGCATCCCGCAGGATGGACAATAGTCCAAGGAGAAAAATCAACTTGGGTATCTTCCACGGAGGAGTCTGGGGTTGCTACCCGGGATGACAGGGCCCAAAAGCACCGGAATAAACACTCAGGGACATACCTGCAAGGAGTCTCGGATGCTTCCCAGAGGATGGAGCATTGTCCAGGGAGAAAAATCATCTCGGGTATCTTCCCTGGAGGAGTCTGGGGTTGCTACCCGGGATTACAGGGACCCAAACCACAGGAAAAATGTCTGTGGGAGACGCCTGGGAGGAATCTCAGATGCATCCCAGAAGATGGAGCATTGTCCAAGGAGAAAAATCATCTCGGGTATCTTCCCTGGAGGAGTCTGGGGTTGCTACCCGGGATTACAGGGACCCAAACCACAGGAAAAATGTCTGTGGGAGACGCCTGGGAGGAATCTCAGATGCATCCCAGAAAATGGAGCATTGTCCAAGGAGAAAAATCATCTCGGGTATCTTTCCTGGAGGAGTCTGGGGTTGCTACCCGTGATCACAGGGTGCTAAACCACCGGAAGAAAGACTCAGGGACATACCTGCAAGGAGTCTCGGATGCTTCCCAGAGGATGGAGCATTGTCCAAGCAGAAAAATTATCTCGGGTATCTTCCCTAGAGGAGTCTGGGGTTGCTAGCCGGGATCACAGGGCCCTAAAGCACTGGAGAAAACTCTGCGGGAGATGCCTGGGAGGAGTTCTGGGTAGATCCCGCAGGATGGACCACTGTCAAGAGAGAAAAATCATCTTGGGTGTCTTCCCTGGAGGAGTCTGGGGTTGCTACCTGGGATGACAGAACCATAAACCGCGAGAAAAAAGACTCAGGGACATAGCTGCGACAAGTCTCGGATGCATCCCAGAGTATAGAGCATTGTCCAAGGAGAAAAATCATCCCGGGTATCTTTCCTGGAGGAGTCTGGGCTTGCTACCCGGGATTACAGGGACCAAAACCACAGGAAAAATGTCTGTGGGAGACGCCTGGGAGGAATCTCAGATGCATCCCAGAAGATGGAGCATTGTCCAAGGAGAAAAATCATCTCGGGTATCTTCCCTGGAGGAGTCTGGGGTTGCTACCCGGGATTACAGGGACCCAAACCACAGGAAAAATGTCTGTGGGAGACGCCTGGGAGGAATCTCAGATGCATCCCAGAAGATGGAGCATTGTCCAAGGAGAAAAATCATCTCGGGTATCTTCCCTGGAGGAGTCTGGGGTTGCTACCCGTGATCACAGGGCGCTAAACCACCGGAATAAAGACTCAGGGACAGACCTGCAAGGAGTCTCGGATGCTTCCCAGAGGATGGAGCATTGTCCAAGGAGAAAAATCATCTCGGGTATCTTCCCTGGAGGAGTCTGGGGTTGCTACCCGGGATCACAGGGCGCTAAACCACCGGAAGAAAACACTCAGAAACAGAGCTGGGAAGAGTCTCGGGTGCATCCCGCAGGATGGACAATAGTCCAAGGAGAAAAATCAACTTGGGTATCTTCCACGGAGGAGTCTGGGGTTGCTACCCGGGATGACAGGGCCCAAAAGCACCGGAATAAACACTCAGGGACATACCTGCAAGGAGTCTCGGATGCTTCCCAGAAGATGGAGCATTGTCCAAGCAGAAAAATTATCTCGGGTATCTTCCCTAGAGGAGTCTGGGGTTGCTACCCGGGATCACAGGGCTTTAAAGCACTGGAGAAAACTCTGCGGGAGATGCCTGGGAGGAGTTCTGGGTAGATCCCGCAGGATGGACCACTGTCAAGAGAGAAAAATCATCTTGGGTGTCTTCCCTGGAGGAGTCTGGGGTTGCTACCTGGGATGACAGAACCATAAACCGCGAGAAAAAAGACTCAGGGACATAGCTGCAACAAGTCTCGGATGCATCCCAGAGTATAGAGCATTGTCCAAGGAGAAAAATCATCCCGGGTATCTTTCCTGGAGGAGTCTGGGCTTGCTACCCGGGATTACAGGGACCAAAACCACAGGAAAAATGTCAGCGGGAGACACTTGGGAGGAATTTCAGATGCATCCCAGAAGATGGAGCATTGTCCAAGGAGAAAAATCATCTCGGGTATCTTCCCTGGAGGAGTCTGGGGTTGCTACCCGGGATCACAGGGCCCCAAAACACCGGAATAAACACTCAGGGACATACCTTCAATGAGTCTCGGATGCTTCCCAGAGGATGGAGCATTGTCCAAGGAGAAAAATCATCTCGGGTATCTTCCCTGGAGGAGTCTGGGGTTGCTACCCGGGATCACAGGGCGCTAAACCACCGGAAGAAAACACTCAGAAACAGAGCTGGGAAGAGTCTCGGGTGCATCCCGCAGGATGGACAATAGTCCAAGGAGAAAAATCAACTTGGGTATCTTCCACGGAGGAGTCTGGGGTTGCTACCCGGGATGACAGGGCCCAAAAGCACCGGAATAAACACTCAGGGACATACCTGCAAGGAGTCTCGGATGCTTCCCAGAGGATGGAGCATTGTCCAGGGAGAAAAATCATCTCGGGTATCTTCCCTGGAGGAGTCTGGGGTTGCTACCCGGGATTACAGGGACCCAAACCACAGGAAAAATGTCTGTGGGAGACGCCTGGGAGGAATCTCAGATGCATCCCAGAAGATGGAGCATTGTCCAAGGAGAAAAATCATCTCGGGTATCTTCCCTGGAGGAGTCTGGGGTTGCTACCCGGGATTACAGGGACCCAAACCACAGGAAAAATGTCTGTGGGAGACGCCTGGGAGGAATCTCAGATGCATCCCAGAAAATGGAGCATTGTCCAAGGAGAAAAATCATCTCGGGTATCTTTCCTGGAGGAGTCTGGGGTTGCTACCCGTGATCACAGGGTGCTAAACCACCGGAAGAAAGACTCAGGGACATACCTGCAAGGAGTCTCGGATGCTTCCCAGAGGATGGAGCATTGTCCAAGCAGAAAAATTATCTCGGGTATCTTCCCTAGAGGAGTCTGGGGTTGCTAGCCGGGATCACAGGGCCCTAAAGCACTGGAGAAAACTCTGCGGGAGATGCCTGGGAGGAGTTCTGGGTAGATCCCGCAGGATGGACCACTGTCAAGAGAGAAAAATCATCTTGGGTGTCTTCCCTGGAGGAGTCTGGGGTTGCTACCTGGGATGACAGAACCATAAACCGCGAGAAAAAAGACTCAGGGACATAGCTGCGACAAGTCTCGGATGCATCCCAGAGTATAGAGCATTGTCCAAGGAGAAAAATCATCCCGGGTATCTTTCCTGGAGGAGTCTGGGCTTGCTACCCGGGATTACAGGGACCAAAACCACAGGAAAAATGTCTGTGGGAGACGCCTGGAGGAATCTCAGATGCATCCCAGAAGATGGAGCATTGTCCAAGGAGAAAAATCATCTCGGGTATCTTCCCTGGAGGAGTCTGGGGTTGCTACCCGGGATTACAGGGACCCAAACCACAGGAAAAATGTCTGTGGGACAACCCTGGGAGGAATCTCAGATGCATCCCAGAAGATGGAGCATTGTCCAAGGAGAAAAATCATCTCGGGTATCTTCCCTGGAGGAGTCTGGGGTTGCTACCCGTGATCACAGGGCGCTAAACCACCGGAATAAAGACTCAGGGACAGACCTGCAAGGAGTCTCGGATGCTTCCCAGAGGATGGAGCATTGTCCAAGGAGAAAAATCATCTCGGGTATCTTCCCTGGAGGAGTCTGGGGTTGCTACCCGTGATCACAGGGCGCTAAACCACCGGAATAAAGACTCAGGGACAGACCTGCAAGGAGTCTCGGATGCTTCCGAGAAGATGGAGCATTGTCCAAGCAGAAAAATTATCTCGGGTATCTTCCCTAGAGGAGTCTGGGGTTGCTAGCCGGGATCACAGGGCCCTAAAGCACTGGAGAAAACTCTGCGGGAGATGCCTGGGAGGAGTTCTGGGTAGATCCCGCAGGATGGACCACTGTCAAGAGAGAAAAATCATCTTGGGTGTCTTCCCTGGAGGAGTCTGGGGTTGCTACCTGGGATGACAGAACCATAAACCGCGAGAAAAAAGACTCAGGGACATAGCTGCAACAAGTCTCGGATGCATCCCAGAGTATAGAGCATTGTCCAAGGAGAAAAATCATCCCGGGTATCTTTCCTGGAGGAGTCTGGGCTTGCTACCCGGGATTACAGGGACCAAAACCACAGGAAAAATGTCAGCGGGAGACACTTGGGAGGAATTTCAGATGCATCCCAGAAGATGGAGCATTGTCCAAGGAGAAAAATCATCTCGGGTATCTTCCCTGGAGGAGTCTGGGGTTGCTACCCGGGATCACAGGGCCCCAAAACACCGGAATAAACACTCAGGGACATACCTTCAATGAGTCTCGGATGCTTCCCAGAGGATGGAGCATTGTCCAAGGAGAAAAATCATCTCGGGTATCTTCCCTGGAGGAGTCTGGGGTTGCTACGCGGGATCACAGGGCGCTAAACCACCGGAAGAAAACACTCAGAAACAGAGCTGGGAGGAGTCTCGGGTGCATCCCGCAGGATGGACAATAGTCCAAGGAGAAAAATCAACTTGGGTATCTTCCACGGAGGAGTCTGGGGTTGCTACCCGGGATGACAGGGCCCAAAAGCACCGGAATAAACACTCAGGGACATACCTGCAAGGAGTCTCGGATGCTTCCCAGAGGATGGAGCATTGTCCAAGCAGAAAAATTATCTCGGGTATCTTCCCTAGAGGAGTCTGGGGTTGCTAGCCGGGATCACAGGGCCCTAAAGCACTGGAGAAAACTCTGCGGGAGATGCCTGGGAGGAGTTCTGGGTAGATCCCGCAGGATGGACCACTGTCAAGAGAGAAAAATCATCTTGGGTGTCTTCCCTGGAGGAGTCTGGGGTTGCTACCTGGGATGACAGAACCATAAACCGCGAGAAAAAAGACTCAGGGACATAGCTGCGACAAGTCTCGGATGCATCCCAGAGTATAGAGCATTGTCCAAGGAGAAAAATCATCTCGGGTATCTTCCCTGGAGGAGTCTGGGGTTGCTACCCGGGATCACAGGGCCCCAAAACACCGGAATAAAGACTCAGGGACATACATTCAATGAGTCTCGGATACTTCCCAGAGGATGGAGCATTGTCCAAGGAGAAAAATCATCTCGGATATCTTCCCTGGAGGAGTCTGGGGTTGCTACCTGGGATCACAGGGCGCTAAACCACCGGAAGAAAACACTCAGAAACAGAGCTGGGAGGAGTCTCGGGTGCATCCTGCAGGATGGACAATAGTCCAAGGAGAAAAATCAACTTGGGTATCTTCCACGGAGGAGTCTGGGGTTGCTACCCGGGATGACAGGGCCCAAAAGCACCGGAATAAACACTCAGGGACATACCTGCAAGGAGTCTCGGATGCTTCCCAGAGGATGGAGCATTGTCCAGGGAGAAAAATCATCTCGGGTATCTTCCCTGGAGGAGTCTGGGGTTGCTACCCGGGATTACAGGGACCCAAACCACAGGAAAAATGTCTGTGGGAGACGCCTGGGAGGAATCTCAGATGCATCCCAGAAGATGGAGCATTGTCCAAGGAGAAAAATCATCCCGGGTATCTTTCCTGGAGGAGTCTGGGCTTGCTACCTGGGATTACAGGGACCAAAACCACAGGAAAAATGTCAGCGGGAGACACTTGGGAGGAATCTCAGATGCATCCCAGAAGATGGAGCATTGTCCAAGGAGAAAAATCATCTCGGGTATCTTCCCTGGAGGAGTCTGGGGTTGCTACCCGGGATCACAGGGCCCCAAAACACCTGAATAAAGACTCAGGGACATACCTTCAATGAGTCTCGGATGCTTCCCAGAGGATGGAGCATTGTCCAAGGAGAAAAATCATCTCGGGTATCTTCCCTGGAGGAGTCTGGGGTTGCTACCTGGGATCACAGGGCGCTAAACCACCGGAAGAAAACACTCAGAAACAGAGCTGGGAAGAGACTCGGGTGCTTCCCGCAGGATGGACAATAGTCCAAGGAGAAAAATCAACTTGGGTATCTTCCACGGAGGAGTCTGGGGTTGCTACCCGGGATGACAGGGCCCAAAAGCACCGGAATAAACACTCAGGGACATACCTGCAAGGAGTCTCGGATGCTTCCCAGAGGATGGAGCATTGTCCAAGCAGAAAAATTATCTCGGGTATCTTCCCTAGAGGAGTCTGGGGTTGCTAGCCGGGATCACAGGGCCCTAAAGCACTGGAGAAAACTCTGCGGGAGATGCCTGGGAGGAGTTCTGGGTAGATCCCGCAGGATGGACCACTGTCAAGAGAGAAAAATCATCTTGGGTGTCTTCCCTGGAGGAGTCTGGGGTTGCTACCTGGGATGACAGAACCATAAACCGCGAGAAAAAAGACTCAGGGACATAGCTGCAACAAGTCTCGGATGCATCCCAGAGTATAGAGCATTGTCCAAGGAGAAAAATCATCCCGGGTATCTTTCCTGGAGGAGTCTGGGGTTGCTACCCGGGATTACAGGGACCCAAACCACAGGAAAAATGTCTGTGGGAGACGCCTGGGAGGAATCTCAGATGCATCCCAGAAGATGGAGCATTGTCCAAGGAGAAAAATCATCTCGGGTATCTTCCCTGGAGGAGTCTGGGGTTGCTACCCGGGATCACAGGGCGCTAAACCACCGGAATAAAGACTCAGGGACAGACCTGCAAGGAGTCTCGGATGCTTCCGAGAAGATGGAGCATTGTCCAAGCAGAAAAATTATCTCGGGTATCTTCCCTAGAGGAGTCTGGGGTTGCTAGCCGGGATCACAGGGCCCCAAAACACCGGAATAAAGACTCAGGGACATACCTTCAATGAGTCTCGGATGCTTCCCAGAGGATGGAGCATTGTCCAAGGAGAAAAATCATCTCGGGTATCTTCCCTGGAGGAGTCTGGGGTTGCTACCCGGGATCACAGGGCGCTAAACCACCGGAAGAAAACACTCAGAAACAGAGCTGGGAAGAGTCTCGGGTGCATCCCGCAGGATGGACAATAGTCCAAGGAGAAAAATCAACTTGGGTATCTTCCACGGAGGAGTCTGGGGTTGCTACCCGGGATGACAGGGCCCAAAAGCACCGGAATAAACACTCAGGGACATACCTGCAAGGAGTCTCGGATGCTTCCCAGAGGATGGAGCATTGTCCAAGCAGAAAAATTATCTCGGGTATCTTCCCTAGAGGAGTCTGGGGTTGCTACCCGGGATCACAGGGCCCTAAAGCACTGGAGAAAACTCTGCGGGAGATGCCTGGGAGGAGTTCTGGGTAGATCCCGCAGGATGGACCACTGTCAAGAGAGAAAAATCATCTTGGGTGTCTTCCCTGGAGGAGTCTGGGGTTGCTACCTGGGATGACAGAACCATAAACCGCGAGAAAAAAGACTCAGGGAAATAGCTGCGACAAGTCTCGGATGCATCCCAGAGTATAGAGCATTGTCCAAGGAGAAAAATCATCCCGGGTATCTTTCCTGGAGGAGTCTGGGCTTGCTACCCGGGATTACAGGGACCAAAAGCACAGGAAAAATGTCTGCAGGAGACACTTGGGAGGAATCTCAGATGCATCCCAGAAGATGGAGCATTGTCCAAGGAGAAAAATCATCTCGGGTATCTTCCCTGGAGGAGTCTGGGGTTGCTACCCGGGATTACAGGGACCCAAACCACAGGAAAAATGTCTGTGGGAGACGCCTGGGAGGAATCTCAGATGCATCCCAGAAGATGGAGCATTGTCCAAGGAGAAAAATCATCTCGGGTATCTTCCCTGGAGGAGTCTGGGGTTGCTACCCGTGATCACAGGGCGCTAAACCACCGGAATAAAGACTCAGGGACAGACCTGCAAGGAGTCTCGGATGCTTCCGAGAAGATGGAGCATTGTCCAAGCAGAAAAATTATCTCGGGTATCTTCCCTAGAGGAGTCTGGGGTTGCTAGCCGGGATCACAGGGCCCTAAAGCACTGGAGAAAACTCTGCGGGAGATGCCTGGGAGGAGTTCTGGGTAGATCCCGCAGGATGGACCACTGTCAAGAGAGAAAAATCATCTTGGGTGTCTTCCCTGGAGGAGTCTGGGGTTGCTACCTGGGATGACAGAACCATAAACCGCGAGAAAAAAGACTCAGGGACATAGCTGCAACAAGTCTCGGATGCATCCCAGAGTATAGAGCATTGTCCAAGGAGAAAAATCATCCCGGGTATCTTTCCTGGAGGAGTCTGGGCTTGCTACCCGGGATTACAGGGACCAAAACCACAGGAAAAATGTCAGCGGGAGACACTTGGGAGGAATTTCAGATGCATCCCAGAAGATGGAGCATTGTCCAAGGAGAAAAATCATCTCGGGTATCTTCCCTGGAGGAGTCTGGGGTTGCTACCCGGGATCACAGGGCCCCAAAACACCGGAATAAACACTCAGGGACATACCTTCAATGAGTCTCGGATGCTTCCCAGAGGATGGAGCATTGTCCAAGGAGAAAAATCATCTCGGGTATCTTCCCTGGAGGAGTCTGGGGTTGCTACCCGGGATCACAGGGCGCTAAACCACCGGAAGAAAACACTCAGAAACAGAGCTGGGAAGAGTCTCGGGTGCATCCCGCAGGATGGACAATAGTCCAAGGAGAAAAATCAACTTGGGTATCTTCCACGGAGGAGTCTGGGGTTGCTACCCGGGATGACAGGGCCCAAAAGCACCGGAATAAACACTCAGGGACATACCTGCAAGGAGTCTCGGATGCTTCCCAGAGGATGGAGCATTGTCCAGGGAGAAAAATCATCTCGGGTATCTTCCCTGGAGGAGTCTGGGGTTGCTACCCGGGATTACAGGGACCCAAACCACAGGAAAAATGTCTGTGGGAGACGCCTGGGAGGAATCTCAGATGCATCCCAGAAGATGGAGCATTGTCCAAGGAGAAAAATCATCTCGGGTATCTTCCCTGGAGGAGTCTGGGGTTGCTACCCGGGATTACAGGGACCCAAACCACAGGAAAAATGTCTGTGGGAGACGCCTGGGAGGAATCTCAGATGCATCCCAGAAAATGGAGCATTGTCCAAGGAGAAAAATCATCTCGGGTATCTTTCCTGGAGGAGTCTGGGGTTGCTACCCGTGATCACAGGGTGCTAAACCACCGGAAGAAAGACTCAGGGACATACCTGCAAGGAGTCTCGGATGCTTCCCAGAGGATGGAGCATTGTCCAAGCAGAAAAATTATCTCGGGTATCTTCCCTAGAGGAGTCTGGGGTTGCTAGCCGGGATCACAGGGCCCTAAAGCACTGGAGAAAACTCTGCGGGAGATGCCTGGGAGGAGTTCTGGGTAGATCCCGCAGGATGGACCACTGTCAAGAGAGAAAAATCATCTTGGGTGTCTTCCCTGGAGGAGTCTGGGGTTGCTACCTGGGATGACAGAACCATAAACCGCGAGAAAAAAGACTCAGGGACATAGCTGCGACAAGTCTCGGATGCATCCCAGAGTATAGAGCATTGTCCAAGGAGAAAAATCATCCCGGGTATCTTTCCTGGAGGAGTCTGGGCTTGCTACCCGGGATTACAGGGACCAAAACCACAGGAAAAATGTCTGTGGGAGACGCCTGGGAGGAATCTCAGATGCATCCCAGAAGATGGAGCATTGTCCAAGGAGAAAAATCATCTCGGGTATCTTCCCTGGAGGAGTCTGGGGTTGCTACCCGGGATTACAGGGACCCAAACCACAGGAAAAATGTCTGTGGGAGACGCCTGGGAGGAATCTCAGATGCATCCCAGAAGATGGAGCATTGTCCAAGGAGAAAAATCATCTCGGGTATCTTCCCTGGAGGAGTCTGGGGTTGCTACCCGGGATCACAGGGCGCTAAACCACCGGAATAAAGACTCAGAGACAGACCTGCAAGGAGTCTCGGATGCTTCCCAGAGGATGGAGCATTGTCCAAGGAGAAAAATCATCTCGGGTATCTTCCCTGGAGGAGTCTGGGGTTGCTACCCGGGATCACAGGGCGCTAAACCACCGGAAGAAAACACTCAGAAACAGAGCTGGGAAGAGTCTCGGGTGCATCCCGCAGGATGGACAATAGTCCAAGGAGAAAAATCAACTTGGGTATCTTCCACGGAGGAGTCTGGGGTTGCTACCCGGGATGACAGGGCCCAAAAGCACCGGAATAAACACTCAGGGACATACCTGCAAGGAGTCTCGGATGCTTCCCAGAAGATGGAGCATTGTCCAAGCAGAAAAATTATCTCGGGTATCTTCCCTAGAGGAGTCTGGGGTTGCTACCCGGGATCACAGGGCTTTAAAGCACTGGAGAAAACTCTGCGGGAGATGCCTGGGAGGAGTTCTGGGTAGATCCCGCAGGATGGACCACTGTCAAGAGAGAAAAATCATCTTGGGTGTCTTCCCTGGAGGAGTCTGGGGTTGCTACCTGGGATGACAGAACCATAAACCGCGAGAAAAAAGACTCAGGGACATAGCTGCAACAAGTCTCGGATGCATCCCAGAGTATAGAGCATTGTCCAAGGAGAAAAATCATCCCGGGTATCTTTCCTGGAGGAGTCTGGGCTTGCTACCCGGGATTACATGGACCAAAACCACAGGAAAAATGTCAGCGGGAGACACTTGGGAGGAATTTCAGATGCATCCCAGAAGATGGAGCATTGTCCAAGGAGAAAAATCATCTCGGGTATCTTCCCTGGAGGAGTCTGGGGTTGCTACCCGGGATCACAGGGCCCCAAAACACCGGAATAAACACTCAGGGACATACCTTCAATGAGTCTCGGATGCTTCCCAGAGGATGGAGCATTGTCCAAGGAGAAAAATCATCTCGGGTATCTTCCCTGGAGGAGTCTGGGGTTGCTACCCGGGATCACAGGGCGCTAAACCACCGGAAGAAAACACTCAGAAACAGAGCTGGGAAGAGTCTCGGGTGCATCCCGCAGGATGGACAATAGTCCAAGGAGAAAAATCAACTTGGGTATCTTCCACGGAGGAGTCTGGGGTTGCTACCCGGGATGACAGGGCCCAAAAGCACCGGAATAAACACTCAGGGACATACCTGCAAGGAGTCTCGGATGCTTCCCAGAGGATGGAGCATTGTCCAGGGAGAAAAATCATCTCGGGTATCTTCCCTGGAGGAGTCTGGGGTTGCTACCCGGGATTACAGGGACCCAAACCACAGGAAAAATGTCTGTGGGAGACGCCTGGGAGGAATCTCAGATGCATCCCAGAAGATGGAGCATTGTCCAAGGAGAAAAATCATCTCGGGTATCTTCCCTGGAGGAGTCTGGGGTTGCTACCCGGGATTACAGGGACCCAAACCACAGGAAAAATGTCTGTGGGAGACGCCTGGGAGGAATCTCAGATGCATCCCAGAAAATGGAGCATTGTCCAAGGAGAAAAATCATCTTGGGTATCTTTCCTGGAGGAGTCTGGGGTTGCTACCCGTGATCACAGGGTGCTAAACCACCGGAAGAAAGACTCAGGGACATACCTGCAAGGAGTCTCGGATGCTTCCCAGAGGATGGAGCATTGTCCAAGCAGAAAAATTATCTCGGGTATCTTCCCTAGAGGAGTCTGGGGTTGCTAGCCGGGATCACAGGGCCCTAAAGCACTGGAGAAAACTCTGCGGGAGATGCCTGGGAGGAGTTCTGGGTAGATCCCGCAGGATGGACCACTGTCAAGAGAGAAAAATCATCTTGGGTGTCTTCCCTGGAGGAGTCTGGGGTTGCTACCTGGGATGACAGAACCATAAACCGCGAGAAAAAAGACTCAGGGACATAGCTGCGACAAGTCTCGGATGCATCCCAGAGTATAGAGCATTGTCCAAGGAGAAAAATCATCCCGGGTATCTTTCCTGGAGGAGTCTGGGCTTGCTACCCGGGATTACAGGGACCAAAACCACAGGAAAAATGTCTGTGGGAGACGCCTGGAGGAATCTCAGATGCATCCCAGAAGATGGAGCATTGTCCAAGGAGAAAAATCATCTCGGGTATCTTCCCTGGAGGAGTCTGGGGTTGCTACCCGGGATTACAGGGACCCAAACCACAGGAAAAATGTCTGTGGGACACCCCTGGGAGGAATCTCAGATGCATCCCAGAAGATGGAGCATTGTCCAAGGAGAAAAATCATCTCGGGTATCTTCCCTGGAGGAGTCTGGGGTTGCTACCCGTGATCACAGGGCGCTAAACCACCGGAATAAAGACTCAGGGACAGACCTGCAAGGAGTCTCGGATGCTTCCCAGAGGATGGAGCATTGTCCAAGGAGAAAAATCATCTCGGGTATCTTCCCTGGAGGAGTCTGGGGTTGCTACCCGGGATCACAGGGCGCTAAACCACCGGAAGAAAACACTCAGAAACAGAGCTGGGAAGAGTCTCGGGTGCATCCCGCAGGATGGACAATAGTCCAAGGAGAAAAATCAACTTGGGTATCTTCCACGGAGGAGTCTGGGGTTGCTACCCGGGATGACAGGGCCCAAAAGCACCGGAATAAACACTCAGGGACATACCTGCAAGGAGTCTCGGATGCTTCCCAGAAGATGGAGCATTGTCCAAGCAGAAAAATTATCTCGGGTATCTTCCCTAGAGGAGTCTGGGGTTGCTACCCGGGATCACAGGGCTTTAAAGCACTGGAGAAAACTCTGCGGGAGATGCCTGGGAGGAGTTCTGGGTAGATCCCGCAGGATGGACCACTGTCAAGAGAGAAAAATCATCTTGGGTGTCTTCCCTGGAGGAGTCTGGGGTTGCTACCTGGGATGACAGAACCATAAACCGCGAGAAAAAAGACTCAGGGACATAGCTGCAACAAGTCTCGGATGCATCCCAGAGTATAGAGCATTGTCCAAGGAGAAAAATCATCCCGGGTATCTTTCCTGGAGGAGTCTGGGCTTGCTACCCGGGATTACATGGACCAAAACCACAGGAAAAATGTCTGCGGGAGACACGTGGGAGGAATCTCAGATGCATCCCAGAAGATGGAGCATTGTCCAAGGAGAAAAATCATCTCGGGTATCTTCCCTGGAGGAGTCTGGGGTTGCTACCCGGGATCACAGGGCCCCAAAACACCGGAATAAAGACTCAGGGACATACATTCAATGAGTCTCGGATACTTCCCAGAGGATGGAGCATTGTCCAAGGAGAAAAATCATCTCGGATATCTTCCCTGGAGGAGTCTGGGGTTGCTACCTGGGATCACAGGGCGCTAAACCACCGGAAGAAAACACTCAGAAACAGAGCTGGGAGGAGTCTCGGGTGCATCCCGCAGGATGGACAATAGTCCAAGGAGAAAAATCAACTTGGGTATCTTCCACGGAGGAGTCTGGGGTTGCTACCCGGGATGACAGGGCCCAAAAGCACCGGAATAAACACTCAGGGACATACCTGCAAGGAGTCTCGGATGCTTCCCAGAGGATGGAGCATTGTCCAAGCAGAAAAATTATCTCGGGTATCTTCCCTAGAGGAGTCTGGGGTTGCTAGCCGGGATCACAGGGCCCTAAAGCACTGGAGAAAACTCTGCGGGAGATGCCTGGGAGGAGTTCTGGGTAGATCCCGCAGGATGGACCACTGTCAAGAGAGAAAAATCATCTTGGGTGTCTTCCCTGGAGGAGTCTGGGGTTGCTACCTGGGATGACAGAACCATAAACCGCGAGAAAAAAGACTCAGGGACATAGCTGCGACAAGTCTCGGATGCATCCCAGAGTATAGAGCATTGTCCAAGGAGAAAAATCATCCCGGGTATCTTTCCTGGAGGAGTCTGGGCTTGCTACCCGGGATTACAGGGACCAAAACCACAGGAAAAATGTCAGCGGGAGACACTTGGGAGGAATTTCAGATGCATCCCAGAAGATGGAGCATTGTCCAAGGAGAAAAATCATCTCGGGTATCTTCCCTGGAGGAGTCTGGGGTTGCTACCCGGGATCACAGGGCCCCAAAACACCGGAATAAAGACTCAGGGACATACCTGCAAGGAGTCTCGGATGCTTCCCAGAGGATGGAGCATTGTCCAAGGAGAAAAATCATCTCGGGTATCTTCCCTGGAGGAGTCTGGGGTTGCTACCCGGGATCACAGGGCGCTAAACCACCGGAAGAAAACACTCAGAAACAGAGCTGGGAAGAGTCTCGGGTGCATCCCGCAGGATGGACAATAGTCCAAGGAGAAAAATCAACTTGGGTATCTTCCACGGAGGAGTCTGGGGTTGCTACCCGGGATGACAGGGCCCAAAAGCACCGGAATAAACACTCAGGGACATACCTGCAAGGAGTCTCGGATGCTTCCCAGAGGATGGAGCATTGTCCAAGCAGAAAAATTATCTCGGGTATCTTCCCTAGAGGAGTCTGGGGTTGCTAGCCGGGATCACAGGGCCCTAAAGCACTGGAGAAAACTCTGCGGGAGATGCCTGGGAGGAGTTCTGGGTAGATCCCGCAGGATGGACCACTGTCAAGAGAGAAAAATCATCTTGGGTGTCTTCCCTGGAGGAGTCTGGGGTTGCTACCTGGGATGACAGAACCATAAACCGCGAGAAAAAAGACTCAGGGACATAGCTGCGACAAGTCTGCTGGCACTAGACTTGGAAAAGACAGGGGGCGTAACCGGGCTCCTTAGGAAGATGTCTGGGGATGGCAGAACTTCAGCTCCCTCCAGTAAAAAGAAGAAAGGACTAATAGCCCAGCTGAAGTGCTTATACACTAATGCACGTAGCATGGGCAAGAAACAGGAGGAGCTGGAAGCCATTGTACACCAGGGTAATTACGATGTAGTTGCCATCACAGAAACATGGTGGGATGACTCACATAGCTATAGTGCTGCCATGGATGGCTATAGACTCTTCAGGAAGGATAGGCAAGCAAGGAGAGGCGGGGGGGTGGCCCTGTATGTTAGGGAGTGTTATGAATGTCTTGAACTAAATGATGGTGATAATGGGATTGAGTGTTTATGGGTAAGGATCAGAGGGAAGGCTAACAAGGCAGATATTGTAGTAGGAGTCTGTTATAGACCGCCCAACCAGGATGAGGAGGCAGATGAAATATTCTATAAACGGCTGGGAGAAGTCTCAAGATCGCGAGCTCTAGTCCTCGTGGGAGACTTCAATTTGCCGGACATCTGCTGGGAATACAATACAGCAGGAAGGGAACAGTCTAGAAAGTTCCTGGAAGGTACTGGGGATAACTTCTTAACACAACTAGTGAAAGAACCAACTAGGGAAGGTGCCCTGCTGGATCTGTTGTTTGTAAACAGGGAAGGTCTTGTGGGGGATGTGATGGTTGGAGGCCGTCTTGGCAACAGTGACCATGAAATGATAGAGTTCTCAATTCTGGGAGAAGCAAGGAAGGGGGTCAGCAGAACTGCCACCTTGGACTTCCGGAAAGCGGACTTTGGGCTCTTCAGGAGCCTGGTCGACAAAGTCCCCTGGGAGGCAGTCCTCCACGGCAAAGGAGCCCAGGAAGCCTGGATGTCTTTCAAGACGGAAGTCCTAAAGGCGCAGGAGCAGGCTGTCCCCGTGTGCCGTAAGACAAGCCGTCGGGGAAAAAGACCGGCCTGGCTAAGCAGGGAGCTAGTGTTGCAGCTTAGGGAAAAAAAAAGGATATACGGCCTTTGGAAGGAAGGGCAGGCCACCCAGGAGGATTACAAAGAGGTAGTAAAGCGATGTAGGGAAAAAATCAGAAGGGCCAAAGCTCAGCTAGAGCTAAACCTGGCTTCTGTTGTCAAGGACAACAAAAAAAGTTTCTATAAATATATTAGCGATAAAAAGAGGACCAAGGATAATATCTGTCCTCTAGTAGATGGGGCTGGTAACATAGTAACCAAGGATGAGGAAAAGGCTGAGGTACTTAATGCCGTCTTAGCCTCAGTCTTCAGCAGTAGGACCAGTTGTTCCTTGAATTCTCCGACCCCTGAGCTAGAATACAGGGATGGGGAGCAGAGTGAAGCCCCTGTAGTCCAAAGGGAAATGGTGAGGGACCTGCTTCAGCACCTGGAGGTGCACAAATCTATGGGGCCGGATGGGATCCATCCAAGGGTGCTGAGAGAGCTGGCGGAAGTGCTCACCGGCCCACTGTGCATCATTTATGAACAGTCCTGGATAACTGGGGAGGTCCCAGCTGACTGGAGGTTGGCAAATGTGACGCCCATCCATAAGAAGGGCCAGAAGGAGGATCCAGGGAACTACAGGCCAGTCAGTCTGACATCGGTGCCTGGGAAGGTCATGGAGCAGATCATCCTCAGTGCCATCACACGGCACATGCAAGAGAACAGGGTGATCAGGCCCAGTCAGCATGGCTTTGTGAAAGGCAGGTCATGCCTGTCAAACCTGATCTCCTTCTATGACAAGGTGACCCACTTGCTGGACAAGGGAAAAGCTGTGGATGTTGTCTACCTGGATTTTTGCAAGGCTTTTGACACCGTTTCCCATAGCATTCTCCTGGAGAAACTGGCTGCTCATGGCCTGGACAGGTATACTCTTCGTTGGGTAAAAAACTGGCTGGATGGCCGTGTCCAGAGAGTGGTGGTAAATGGAGTTAAATCCAGTTGGTGTCCAGTGACGAGTGGTGTCCCCCAGGGATCGGTGCTGGGGCCCGTTCTCTTTAATATCTTTATCAACGATCTGGATGAGGGGATCGAGTGCTCCCTCAGTAAGTTCGCAGACGACACTAAACTGGGGGGGCGTGTTGATCTGCTTGAGGGTAGATTGGCTCTGCAGAGGGATCTGGACAGGCTGGACAGATGGGCTGAGGCCAATGGTATGAGGTTCAACAAGGCCAAGTGTCGGGTCCTGCACTTGGGTCACAACAACCCCATGCAGCGCTACAGACTGGGGGCGGAGTGGCTCGAAAGCTGCCTGGCAGAAAAGGACCTGGGGGTGTTGGTGGACAACCGGCTGAGCATGAGCCAGCAGTGTGCCCAGGCAGCCAAGAAGGCCAACACCATCCTGGCCTGCATCAGGAATAGTGTGGTGAGCCGGACTAGGGAAGTAATCATCCCCCTGTACTCGGCACTGGTGAGGCCTCACCTCGAGTACTGTGTTCAGTTTTGGGCCCCTCACTACAAGAAGGACATTGAGGTGTTGGAGCGTGTCCAGAGAAGGGCTACAAAGCTGGTGAAGGGTCTGGAGGACAAACCTTATGAGGAACGACTGAGGGATCTGGGGTTGTTTAGCCTGGAGAAGAGGAGGCTGAGGGGAGACCTTATCACCCTCTACAACTACCTGAAAGGAGGTTTTAGAGAGATGGGAGCTGACCTCTTCTCCCTGGCGACAAGTGATAGGACAAGAGGAAATGGGTTCAAGTTATGTCAGGGCAGGTTTAGATTAGATGCTAGGAAGCATTTTTTCACTGAAAGGGTTATTAAACATTGGAATAAGCTGCCCAGAGAGGTGGTGGATTCACCATCCCTGGAGGTGTTTAAGAAAAGGGTAGATGAGGTGCTTAGGGACATGGTTTAGGAGTGGTGGTGTTTTTATCAGGGTAGGTTAATGGTTGGACTTGATGATCTTAAAGGTCCCTTCCAACCTCACTGATTCTATGATTCTATGATTCTATAAGTCTCGGATGCATCCCAGAGTATAGAGCATTGTCCAAGGAGAAAAATCATCCCGGGTATCTTTCCTGGAGGAGTCTGGGCTTGCTACCCGGGATTACAGGGACCAAAAGCACAGGAAAAATGTCTGCAGGAGACACTTGGGAGGAATCTCAGATGCATCCCAGAAGATGGAGCATTGTCCAAGGAGAAAAATCATCTCGGGTATCTTCCCTGGAGGAGTCTGGGGTTGCTACCCGGGATTACAGGGACCCAAACCACAGGAAAAATGTCTGTGGGAGACGCCTGGGAGGAATCTCAGATGCATCCCAGAAGATGGAGCATTGTCCAAGGAGAAAAATCATCTCGGGTATCTTCCCTGGAGGAGTCTGGGGTTGCTACCCGTGATCACAGGGCGCTAAACCACCGGAATAAAGACTCAGGGACAGACCTGCAAGGAGTCTCGGATGCTTCCGAGAAGATGGAGCATTGTCCAAGCAGAAAAATTATCTCGGGTATCTTCCCTAGAGGAGTCTGGGGTTGCTAGCCGGGATCACAGGGCCCTAAAGCACTGGAGAAAACTCTGCGGGAGATGCCTGGGAGGAGTTCTGGGTAGATCCCGCAGGATGGACCACTGTCAAGAGAGAAAAATCATCTTGGGTGTCTTCCCTGGAGGAGTCTGGGGTTGCTACCTGGGATGACAGAACCATAAACCGCGAGAAAAAAGACTCAGGGACATAGCTGCAACAAGTCTCGGATGCATCCCAGAGTATAGAGCATTGTCCAAGGAGAAAAATCATCCCGGGTATCTTTCCTGGAGGAGTCTGGGCTTGCTACCCGGGATTACAGGGACCAAAACCACAGGAAAAATGTCAGCGGGAGACACTTGGGAGGAATTTCAGATGCATCCCAGAAGATGGAGCATTGTCCAAGGAGAAAAATCATCTCGGGTATCTTCCCTGGAGGAGTCTGGGGTTGCTACCCGGGATCACAGGGCCCCAAAACACCGGAATAAAGACTCAGGGACATACCTTCAATGAGTCTCGGATGCTTCCCAGAGGATGGAGCATTGTCCAAGGAGAAAAATCATCTCGGGTATCTTCCCTGGAGGAGTCTGGGGTTGCTACGCGGGATCACAGGGCGCTAAACCACCGGAAGAAAACACTCAGAAACAGAGCTGGGAGGAGTCTTGGGTGCATCCCGCAGGATGGACAATAGTCCAAGGAGAAAAATCAACTTGGGTATCTTCCACGGAGGAGTCTGGGGTTGCTACCCGGGATGACAGGGCCCAAAAGCACCGGAATAAACACTCAGGGACATACCTGCAAGGAGTCTCGGATGCTTCCCAGAGGATGGAGCATTGTCCAAGCAGAAAAATTATCTCGGGTATCTTCCCTAGAGGAGTCTGGGGTTGCTAGCCGGGATCACAGGGCCCTAAAGCACTGGAGAAAACTCTGCGGGAGATGCCTGGGAGGAGTTCTGGGTAGATCCCGCAGGATGGACCACTGTCAAGAGAGAAAAATCATCTTGGGTGTCTTCCCTGGAGGAGTCTGGGGTTGCTACCTGGGATGACAGAACCATAAACCGCGAGAAAAAAGACTCAGGGACATAGCTGCGACAAGTCTCGGATGCATCCCAGAGTATAGAGCATTGTCCAAGGAGAAAAATCATCTCGGGTATCTTCCCTGGAGGAGTCTGGGGTTGCTACCCGGGATCACAGGGCCCCAAAACACCGGAATAAAGACTCAGGGACATACATTCAATGAGTCTCGGATACTTCCCAGAGGATGGAGCATTGTCCAAGGAGAAAAATCATCTCGGATATCTTCCCTGGAGGAGTCTGGGGTTGCTACCTGGGATCACAGGGCGCTAAACCACCGGAAGAAAACACTCAGAAACAGAGCTGGGAGGAGTCTCGGGTGCATCCTGCAGGATGGACAATAGTCCAAGGAGAAAAATCAACTTGGGTATCTTCCACGGAGGAGTCTGGGGTTGCTACCCGGGATGACAGGGCCCAAAAGCACCGGAATAAACACTCAGGGACATACCTGCAAGGAGTCTCGGATGCTTCCCAGAGGATGGAGCATTGTCCAGGGAGAAAAATCATCTCGGGTATCTTCCCTGGAGGAGTCTGGGGTTGCTACCCGGGATTACAGGGACCCAAACCACAGGAAAAATGTCTGTGGGAGACGCCTGGGAGGAATCTCAGATGCATCCCAGAAGATGGAGCATTGTCCAAGGAGAAAAATCATCCCGGGTATCTTTCCTGGAGGAGTCTGGGCTTGCTACCTGGGATTACAGGGACCAAAACCACAGGAAAAATGTCAGCGGGAGACACTTGGGAGGAATCTCAGATGCATCCCAGAAGATGGAGCATTGTCCAAGGAGAAAAATCATCTCGGGTATCTTCCCTGGAGGAGTCTGGGGTTGCTACCCGGGATCACAGGGCCCCAAAACACCTGAATAAAGACTCAGGGACATACCTTCAATGAGTCTCGGATGCTTCCCAGAGGATGGAGCATTGTCCAAGGAGAAAAATCATCTCGGGTATCTTCCCTGGAGGAGTCTGGGGTTGCTACCTGGGATCACAGGGCGCTAAACCACCGGAAGAAAACACTCAGAAACAGAGCTGGGAAGAGACTCGGGTGCTTCCCGCAGGATGGACAATAGTCCAAGGAGAAAAATCAACTTGGGTATCTTCCACGGAGGAGTCTGGGGTTGCTACCCGGGATGACAGGGCCCAAAAGCACCGGAATAAACACTCAGGGACATACCTGCAAGGAGTCTCGGATGCTTCCCAGAGGATGGAGCATTGTCCAAGCAGAAAAATTATCTCGGGTATCTTCCCTAGAGGAGTCTGGGGTTGCTAGCCGGGATCACAGGGCCCTAAAGCACTGGAGAAAACTCTGCGGGAGATGCCTGGGAGGAGTTCTGGGTAGATCCCGCAGGATGGACCACTGTCAAGAGAGAAAAATCATCTTGGGTGTCTTCCCTGGAGGAGTCTGGGGTTGCTACCTGGGATGACAGAACCATAAACCGCGAGAAAAAAGACTCAGGGACATAGCTGCGACAAGTCTCGGATGCATCCCAGAGTATAGAGCATTGTCCAAGGAGAAAAATCATCCCGGGTATCTTTCCTGGAGGAGTCTGGGGTTGCTACCCGGGATTACAGGGACCCAAACCACAGGAAAAATGTCTGTGGGAGACGCCTGGGAGGAATCTCAGATGCATCCCAGAAGATGGAGCATTGTCCAAGGAGAAAAATCATCTCGGGTATCTTCCCTGGAGGAGTCTGGGGTTGCTACCCGGGATCACAGGGCGCTAAACCACCGGAATAAAGACTCAGGGACAGACCTGCAAGGAGTCTCGGATGCTTCCGAGAAGATGGAGCATTGTCCAAGCAGAAAAATTATCTCGGGTATCTTCCCTAGAGGAGTCTGGGGTTGCTAGCCGGGATCACAGGGCCCTAAAGCACTGGAGAAAACTCTGCGGGAGATGCCTGGGAGGAGTTCTGGGTAGATCCCGCAGGATGGACCACTGTCAAGAGAGAAAAATCATCTTGGGTGTCTTCCCTGGAGGAGTCTGGGGTTGCTACCTGGGATGACAGAACCATAAACCGCGAGAAAAAAGACTCAGGGACATAGCTGCAACAAGTCTCGGATGCATCCCAGAGTATAGAGCATTGTCCAAGGAGAAAAATCATCCCGGGTATCTTTCCTGGAGGAGTCTGGGCTTGCTACCCGGGATTACAGGGACCAAAACCACAGGAAAAATGTCAGCGGGAGACACTTGGGAGGAATTTCAGATGCATCCCAGAAGATGGAGCATTGTCCAAGGAGAAAAATCATCTCGGGTATCTTCCCTGGAGGAGTCTGGGGTTGCTACCCGGGATCACAGGGCCCCAAAACACCGGAATAAAGACTCAGGGACATACCTTCAATGAGTCTCGGATGCTTCCCAGAGGATGGAGCATTGTCCAAGGAGAAAAATCATCTCGGGTATCTTCCCTGGAGGAGTCTGGGGTTGCTACCCGGGATCACAGGGCGCTAAACCACCGGAAGAAAACACTCAGAAACAGAGCTGGGAAGAGTCTCGGGTGCATCCCGCAGGATGGACAATAGTCCAAGGAGAAAAATCAACTTGGGTATCTTCCACGGAGGAGTCTGGGGTTGCTACCCGGGATGACAGGGCCCAAAAGCACCGGAATAAACACTCAGGGACATACCTGCAAGGAGTCTCGGATGCTTCCCAGAGGATGGAGCATTGTCCAAGCAGAAAAATTATCTCGGGTATCTTCCCTAGAGGAGTCTGGGGTTGCTAGCCGGGATCACAGGGCCCTAAAGCACTGGAGAAAACTCTGCGGGAGATGCCTGGGAGGAGTTCTGGGTAGATCCCGCAGGATGGACCACTGTCAAGAGAGAAAAATCATCTTGGGTGTCTTCCCTGGAGGAGTCTGGGGTTGCTACCTGGGATGACAGAACCATAAACCGCGAGAAAAAAGACTCAGGGACATAGCTGCGACAAGTCTCGGATGCATCCCAGAGTATAGAGCATTGTCCAAGGAGAAAAATCATCCCGGGTATCTTTCCTGGAGGAGTCTGGGCTTGCTACCCGGGATTACAGGGACCAAAAGCACAGGAAAAATGTCTGCAGGAGACACTTGGGAGGAATCTCAGATGCATCCCAGAAGATGGAGCATTGTCCAAGGAGAAAAATCATCTCGGGTATCTTCCCTGGAGGAGTCTGGGGTTGCTACCCGGGATTACAGGGACCCAAACCACAGGAAAAATGTCTGTGGGAGACGCCTGGGAGGAATCTCAGATGCATCCCAGAAGATGGAGCATTGTCCAAGGAGAAAAATCATCTCGGGTATCTTCCCTGGAGGAGTCTGGGGTTGCTACCCGTGATCACAGGGCGCTAAACCACCGGAATAAAGACTCAGGGACATACCTGCAAGGAGTCTCGGATGCTTCCGAGAAGATGGAGCATTGTCCAAGCAGAAAAATTATCTCGGGTATCTTCCCTAGAGGAGTCTGGGGTTGCTAGCCGGGATCACAGGGCCCTAAAGCACTGGAGAAAACTCTGCGGGAGATGCCTGGGAGGAGTTCTGGGTAGATCCCGCAGGATGGACCACTGTCAAGAGAGAAAAATCATCTTGGGTGTCTTCCCTGGAGGAGTCTGGGGTTGCTACCTGGGATGACAGAACCATAAACCGCGAGAAAAAAGACTCAGGGACATAGCTGCAACAAGTCTCGGATGCATCCCAGAGTATAGAGCATTGTCCAAGGAGAAAAATCATCCCGGGTATCTTTCCTGGAGGAGTCTGGGCTTGCTACCCGGGATTACAGGGACCAAAACCACAGGAAAAATGTCAGCGGGAGACACTTGGGAGGAATTTCAGATGCATCCCAGAAGATGGAGCATTGTCCAAGGAGAAAAATCATCTCGGGTATCTTCCCTGGAGGAGTCTGGGGTTGCTACCCGGGATCACAGGGCCCCAAAACACCGGAATAAACACTCAGGGACATACCTTCAATGAGTCTCGGATGCTTCCCAGAGGATGGAGCATTGTCCAAGGAGAAAAATCATCTCGGGTATCTTCCCTGGAGGAGTCTGGGGTTGCTACCCGGGATCACAGGGCGCTAAACCACCGGAAGAAAACACTCAGAAACAGAGCTGGGAAGAGTCTCGGGTGCATCCCGCAGGATGGACAATAGTCCAAGGAGAAAAATCAACTTGGGTATCTTCCACGGAGGAGTCTGGGGTTGCTACCCGGGATGACAGGGCCCAAAAGCACCGGAATAAACACTCAGGGACATACCTGCAAGGAGTCTCGGATGCTTCCCAGAGGATGGAGCATTGTCCAGGGAGAAAAATCATCTCGGGTATCTTCCCTGGAGGAGTCTGGGGTTGCTACCCGGGATTACAGGGACCCAAACCACAGGAAAAATGTCTGTGGGAGACGCCTGGGAGGAATCTCAGATGCATCCCAGAAGATGGAGCATTGTCCAAGGAGAAAAATCATCTCGGGTATCTTCCCTGGAGGAGTCTGGGGTTGCTACCCGTGATCACAGGGTGCTAAACCACCGGAAGAAAGACTCAGGGACATACCTGCAAGGAGTCTCGGATGCTTCCCAGAGGATGGAGCATTGTCCAAGCAGAAAAATTATCTCGGGTATCTTCCCTAGAGGAGTCTGGGGTTGCTAGCCGGGATCACAGGGCCCTAAAGCACTGGAGAAAACTCTGCGGGAGATGCCTGGGAGGAGTTCTGGGTAGATCCCGCAGGATGGACCACTGTCAAGAGAGAAAAATCATCTTGGGTGTCTTCCCTGGAGGAGTCTGGGGTTGCTACCTGGGATGACAGAACCATAAACCGCGAGAAAAAAGACTCAGGGACATAGCTGCGACAAGTCTCGGATGCATCCCAGAGTATAGAGCATTGTCCAAGGAGAAAAATCATCCCGGGTATCTTTCCTGGAGGAGTCTGGGCTTGCTACCCGGGATTACAGGGACCAAAACCACAGGAAAAATGTCTGTGGGAGACGCCTGGGAGGAATCTCAGATGCATCCCAGAAGATGGAGCATTGTCCAAGGAGAAAAATCATCTCGGGTATCTTCCCTGGAGGAGTCTGGGGTTGCTACCCGGGATTACAGGGACCCAAACCACAGGAAAAATGTCTGTGGGAGACGCCTGGGAGGAATCTCAGATGCATCCCAGAAGATGGAGCATTGTCCAAGGAGAAAAATCATCTCGGGTATCTTCCCTGGAGGAGTCTGGGGTTGCTACCCGTGATCACAGGGCGCTAAAACACCGGAATAAAGACTCAGGGACAGACCTGCAAGGAGTCTCGGATGCTTCCCAGAGGATGGAGCATTGTCCAAGGAGAAAAATCATCTCGGGTATCTTCCCTGGAGGAGTCTGGGGTTGCTACCCGGGATCACAGGGCGCTAAACCACCGGAAGAAAACACTCAGAAACAGAGCTGGGAAGAGTCTCGGGTGCATCCCGCAGGATGGACAATAGTCCAAGGAGAAAAATCAACTTGGGTATCTTCCACGGAGGAGTCTGGGGTTGCTACCCGGGATGACAGGGCCCAAAAGCACCGGAATAAACACTCAGGGACATACCTGCAAGGAGTCTCGGATGCTTCCCAGAAGATGGAGCATTGTCCAAGCAGAAAAATTATCTCGGGTATCTTCCCTAGAGGAGTCTGGGGTTGCTACCCGGGATCACAGGGCTTTAAAGCACTGGAGAAAACTCTGCGGGAGATGCCTGGGAGGAGTTCTGGGTAGATCCCGCAGGATGGACCACTGTCAAGAGAGAAAAATCATCTTGGGTGTCTTCCCTGGAGGAGTCTGGGGTTGCTACCTGGGATGACAGAACCATAAACCGCGAGAAAAAAGACTCAGGGACATAGCTGCAACAAGTCTCGGATGCATCCCAGAGTATAGAGCATTGTCCAAGGAGAAAAATCATCCCGGGTATCTTTCCTGGAGGAGTCTGGGCTTGCTACCCGGGATTACAGGGACCAAAAGCACAGGAAAAATGTCTGCAGGAGACACTTGGGAGGAATCTCAGATGCATCCCAGAAGATGGAGCATTGTCCAAGGAGAAAAATCATCTCGGGTATCTTCCCTGGAGGAGTCTGGGGTTGCTACCCGGGATTACAGGGACCCAAACCACAGGAAAAATGTCTGTGGGAGACGCCTGGGAGGAATCTCAGATGCATCCCAGAAGATGGAGCATTGTCCAAGGAGAAAAATCATCTCGGGTATCTTCCCTGGAGGAGTCTGGGGTTGCTACCCGGGATCACAGGGCGCTAAACCACCGGAATAAAGACTCAGGGACATACCTGCAAGGAGTCTCGGATGCTTCCGAGAAGATGGAGCATTGTCCAAGCAGAAAAATTATCTCGGGTATCTTCCCTAGAGGAGTCTGGGGTTGCTAGCCGGGATCACAGGGCCCTAAAGCACTGGAGAAAACTCTGCGGGAGATGCCTGGGAGGAGTTCTGGGTAGATCCCGCAGGATGGACCACTGTCAAGAGAGAAAAATCATCTTGGGTGTCTTCCCTGGAGGAGTCTGGGGTTGCTACCTGGGATGACAGAACCATAAACCGCGAGAAAAAAGACTCAGGGACATAGCTGCGACAAGTCTCGGATGCATCCCAGAGTATAGAGCATTGTCCAAGGAGAAAAATCATCTCGGGTATCTTCCCTGGAGGAGTCTGGGGTTGCTACCCGGGATCACAGGGCCCCAAAACACCGGAATAAAGACTCAGGGACATACATTCAATGAGTCTCGGATACTTCCCAGAGGATGGAGCATTGTCCAAGGAGAAAAATCATCTCGGATATCTTCCCTGGAGGAGTCTGGGGTTGCTACCTGGGATCACAGGGCGCTAAACCACCGGAAGAAAACACTCAGAAACAGAGCTGGGAGGAGTCTCGGGTGCATCCTGCAGGATGGACAATAGTCCAAGGAGAAAAATCAACTTGGGTATCTTCCACGGAGGAGTCTGGGGTTGCTACCCGGGATGACAGGGCCCAAAAGCACCGGAATAAACACTCAGGGACATACCTGCAAGGAGTCTCGGATGCTTCCCAGAGGATGGAGCATTGTCCAGGGAGAAAAATCATCTCGGGTATCTTCCCTGGAGGAGTCTGGGGTTGCTACCCGGGATTACAGGGACCCAAACCACAGGAAAAATGTCTGTGGGAGACGCCTGGGAGGAATCTCAGATGCATCCCAGAAGATGGAGCATTGTCCAAGGAGAAAAATCATCCCGGGTATCTTTCCTGGAGGAGTCTGGGCTTGCTACCTGGGATTACAGGGACCAAAACCACAGGAAAAATGTCAGCGGGAGACACTTGGGAGGAATCTCAGATGCATCCCAGAAGATGGAGCATTGTCCAAGGAGAAAAATCATCTCGGGTATCTTCCCTGGAGGAGTCTGGGGTTGCTACCCGGGATCACAGGGCCCCAAAACACCTGAATAAAGACTCAGGGACATACCTTCAATGAGTCTCGGATGCTTCCCAGAGGATGGAGCATTGTCCAAGGAGAAAAATCATCTCGGGTATCTTCCCTGGAGGAGTCTGGGGTTGCTACCTGGGATCACAGGGCGCTAAACCACCGGAAGAAGACACTCAGAAACAGAGCTGGGAAGAGACTCGGGTGCTTCCCGCAGGATGGACAATAGTCCAAGGAGAAAAATCAACTTGGGTATCTTCCACGGAGGAGTCTGGGGTTGCTACCCGGGATGACAGGGCCCAAAAGCACCGGAATAAACACTCAGGGACATACCTGCAAGGAGTCTCGGATGCTTCCCAGAGGATGGAGCATTGTCCAAGCAGAAAAATTATCTCGGGTATCTTCCCTAGAGGAGTCTGGGGTTGCTAGCCGGGATCACAGGGCCCTAAAGCACTGGAGAAAACTCTGCGGGAGATGCCTGGGAGGAGTTCTGGGTAGATCCCGCAGGATGGACCACTGTCAAGAGAGAAAAATCATCTTGGGTGTCTTCCCTGGAGGAGTCTGGGGTTGCTACCTGGGATGACAGAACCATAAACCGCGAGAAAAAAGACTCAGGGACATAGCTGCGACAAGTCTCGGATGCATCCCAGAGTATAGAGCATTGTCCAAGGAGAAAAATCATCCCGGGTATCTTTCCTGGAGGAGTCTGGGGTTGCTACCCGGGATTACAGGGACCCAAACCACAGGAAAAATGTCTGTGGGAGACGCCTGGGAGGAATCTCAGATGCATCCCAGAAGATGGAGCATTGTCCAAGGAGAAAAATCATCTCGGGTATCTTCCCTGGAGGAGTCTGGGGTTGCTACCCGGGATCACAGGGCGCTAAACCACCGGAATAAAGACTCAGGGACAGACCTGCAAGGAGTCTCGGATGCTTCCGAGAAGATGGAGCATTGTCCAAGCAGAAAAATTATCTCGGGTATCTTCCCTAGAGGAGTCTGGGGTTGCTAGCCGGGATCACAGGGCCCTAAAGCACTGGAGAAAACTCTGCGGGAGATGCCTGGGAGGAGTTCTGGGTAGATCCCGCAGGATGGACCACTGTCAAGAGAGAAAAATCATCTTGGGTGTCTTCCCTGGAGGAGTCTGGGGTTGCTACCTGGGATGACAGAACCATAAACCGCGAGAAAAAAGACTCAGGGACATAGCTGCAACAAGTCTCGGATGCATCCCAGAGTATAGAGCATTGTCCAAGGAGAAAAATCATCCCGGGTATCTTTCCTGGAGGAGTCTGGGCTTGCTACCCGGGATTACAGGGACCAAAACCACAGGAAAAATGTCAGCGGGAGACACTTGGGAGGAATTTCAGATGCATCCCAGAAGATGGAGCATTGTCCAAGGAGAAAAATCATCTCGGGTATCTTCCCTGGAGGAGTCTGGGGTTGCTACCCGGGATCACAGGGCCCCAAAACACCGGAATAAAGACTCAGGGACATACCTTCAATGAGTCTCGGATGCTTCCCAGAGGATGGAGCATTGTCCAAGGAGAAAAATCATCTCGGGTATCTTCCCTGGAGGAGTCTGGGGTTGCTACCCGGGATCACAGGGCGCTAAACCACCGGAAGAAAACACTCAGAAACAGAGCTGGGAAGAGTCTCGGGTGCATCCCGCAGGATGGACAATAGTCCAAGGAGAAAAATCAACTTGGGTATCTTCCACGGAGGAGTCTGGGGTTGCTACCCGGGATGACAGGGCCCAAAAGCACCGGAATAAACACTCAGGGACATACCTGCAAGGAGTCTCGGATGCTTCCCAGAGGATGGAGCATTGTCCAAGCAGAAAAATTATCTCGGGTATCTTCCCTGGAGGAGTCTGGGGTTGCTAGCCGGGATCACAGGGCCCTAAAGCACTGGAGAAAACTCTGCGGGAGATGCCTGGGAGGAGTTCTGGGTAGATCCCGCAGGATGGACCACTGTCAAGAGAGAAAAATCATCTTGGGTGTCTTCCCTGGAGGAGTCTGGGGTTGCTACCTGGGATGACAGAACCATAAACCGCGAGAAAAAAGACTCAGGGACATAGCTGCGACAAGTCTCGGATGCATCCCAGAGTATAGAGCATTGTCCAAGGAGAAAAATCATCCCGGGTATCTTTCCTGGAGGAGTCTGGGCTTGCTACCCGGGATTACAGGGACCAAAAGCACAGGAAAAATGTCTGCAGGAGACACTTGGGAGGAATCTCAGATGCATCCCAGAAGATGGAGCATTGTCCAAGGAGAAAAATCATCTCGGGTATCTTCCCTGGAGGAGTCTGGGGTTGCTACCCGGGATTACAGGGACCCAAACCACAGGAAAAATGTCTGTGGGAGACGCCTGGGAGGAATCTCAGATGCATCCCAGAAGATGGAGCATTGTCCAAGGAGAAAAATCATCTCGGGTATCTTCCCTGGAGGAGTCTGGGGTTGCTACCCGTGATCACAGGGCGCTAAACCACCGGAATAAAGACTCAGGGACATACCTGCAAGGAGTCTCGGATGCTTCCGAGAAGATGGAGCATTGTCCAAGCAGAAAAATTATCTCGGGTATCTTCCCTAGAGGAGTCTGGGGTTGCTAGCCGGGATCACAGGGCCCTAAAGCACTGGAGAAAACTCTGCGGGAGATGCCTGGGAGGAGTTCTGGGTAGATCCCGCAGGATGGACCACTGTCAAGAGAGAAAAATCATCTTGGGTGTCTTCCCTGGAGGAGTCTGGGGTTGCTACCTGGGATGACAGAACCATAAACCGCGAGAAAAAAGACTCAGGGACATAGCTGCAACAAGTCTCGGATGCATCCCAGAGTATAGAGCATTGTCCAAGGAGAAAAATCATCCCGGGTATCTTTCCTGGAGGAGTCTGGGCTTGCTACCCGGGATTACAGGGACCAAAACCACAGGAAAAATGTCAGCGGGAGACACTTGGGAGGAATTTCAGATGCATCCCAGAAGATGGAGCATTGTCCAAGGAGAAAAATCATCTCGGGTATCTTCCCTGGAGGAGTCTGGGGTTGCTACCCGGGATCACAGGGCCCCAAAACACCGGAATAAACACTCAGGGACATACCTTCAATGAGTCTCGGATGCTTCCCAGAGGATGGAGCATTGTCCAAGGAGAAAAATCATCTCGGGTATCTTCCCTGGAGGAGTCTGGGGTTGCTACCCGGGATCACAGGGCGCTAAACCACCGGAAGAAAACACTCAGAAACAGAGCTGGGAAGAGTCTCGGGTGCATCCCGCAGGATGGACAATAGTCCAAGGAGAAAAATCAACTTGGGTATCTTCCACGGAGGAGTCTGGGGTTGCTACCCGGGATGACAGGGCCCAAAAGCACCGGAATAAACACTCAGGGACATACCTGCAAGGAGTCTCGGATGCTTCCCAGAGGATGGAGCATTGTCCAGGGAGAAAAATCATCTCGGGTATCTTCCCTGGAGGAGTCTGGGGTTGCTACCCGGGATTACAGGGACCCAAACCACAGGAAAAATGTCTGTGGGAGACGCCTGGGAGGAATCTCAGATGCATCCCAGAAGATGGAGCATTGTCCAAGGAGAAAAATCATCTCGGGTATCTTCCCTGGAGGAGTCTGGGGTTGCTACCCGGGATTACAGGGACCCAAACCACAGGAAAAATGTCTGTGGGAGACGCCTGGGAGGAATCTCAGATGCATCCCAGAAAATGGAGCATTGTCCAAGGAGAAAAATCATCTCGGGTATCTTTCCTGGAGGAGTCTGGGGTTGCTACCCGTGATCACAGGGTGCTAAACCACCGGAAGAAAGACTCAGGGACATACCTGCAAGGAGTCTCGGATGCTTCCCAGAGGATGGAGCATTGTCCAAGCAGAAAAATTATCTCGGGTATCTTCCCTAGAGGAGTCTGGGGTTGCTAGCCGGGATCACAGGGCCCTAAAGCACTGGAGAAAACTCTGCGGGAGATGCCTGGGAGGAGTTCTGGGTAGATCCCGCAGGATGGACCACTGTCAAGAGAGAAAAATCATCTTGGGTGTCTTCCCTGGAGGAGTCTGGGGTTGCTACCTGGTATGACAGAACCATAAACCGCGAGAAAAAAGACTCAGGGACATAGCTGCGACAAGTCTCGGATGCATCCCAGAGTATAGAGCATTGTCCAAGGAGAAAAATCATCCCGGGTATCTTTCCTGGAGGAGTCTGGGCTTGCTACCCGGGATTACAGGGACCAAAACCACAGGAAAAATGTCTGTGGGAGACGCCTGGGAGGAATCTCAGATGCATCCCAGAAGATGGAGCATTGTCCAAGGAGAAAAATCATCTCGGGTATCTTCCCTGGAGGAGTCTGGGGTTGCTACCCGGGATTACAGGGACCCAAACCACAGGAAAAATGTCTGTGGGAGACGCCTGGGAGGAATCTCAGATGCATCCCAGAAGATGGAGCATTGTCCAAGGAGAAAAATCATCTCGGGTATCTTCCCTGGAGGAGTCTGGGGTTGCTACCCGTGATCACAGGGCGCTAAACCACCGGAATAAAGACTCAGGGACAGACCTGCAAGGAGTCTCGGATGCTTCCCAGAGGATGGAGCATTGTCCAAGGAGAAAAATCATCTCGGGTATCTTCCCTGGAGGAGTCTGGGGTTGCTACCCGGGATCACAGGGCGCTAAACCACCGGAAGAAAACACTCAGAAACAGAGCTGGGAAGAGTCTCGGGTGCATCCCGCAGGATGGACAATAGTCCAAGGAGAAAAATCAACTTGGGTATCTTCCACGGAGGAGTCTGGGGTTGCTACCCGGGATGACAGGGCCCAAAAGCACCGGAATAAACACTCAGGGACATACCTGCAAGGAGTCTCGGATGCTTCCCAGAAGATGGAGCATTGTCCAAGCAGAAAAATTATCTCGGGTATCTTCCCTAGAGGAGTCTGGGGTTGCTACCCGGGATCACAGGGCTTTAAAGCACTGGAGAAAACTCTGCGGGAGATGCCTGGGAGGAGTTCTGGGTAGATCCCGCAGGATGGACCACTGTCAAGAGAGAAAAATCATCTTGGGTGTCTTCCCTGGAGGAGTCTGGGGTTGCTACCTGGGATGACAGAACCATAAACCGCGAGAAAAAAGACTCAGGGACATAGCTGCGACAAGTCTCGGATGCATCCCAGAGTATAGAGCATTGTCCAAGGAGAAAAATCATCCCGGGTATCTTTCCTGGAGGAGTCTGGGCTTGCTACCCGGGATTACAGGGACCAAAACCACAGGAAAAATGTCAGCGGGAGACACTTGGGAGGAATTTCAGATGCATCCCAGAAGATGGAGCATTGTCCAAGGAGAAAAATCATCTCGGGTATCTTCCCTGGAGGAGTCTGGGGTTGCTACCCGGGATCACAGGGCCCCAAAACACCGGAATAAAGACTCAGGGACATACCTTCAATGAGTCTCGGATGCTTCCCAGAGGATGGAGCATTGTCCAAGGAGAAAAATCATCTCGGGTATCTTCCCTGGAGGAGTCTGGGGTTGCTACCCGGGATCACAGGGCGCTAAACCACCGGAAGAAAACACTCAGAAACAGAGCTGGGAAGAGTCTCGGGTGCATCCCGCAGGATGGACAATAGTCCAAGGAGAAAAATCAACTTGGGTATCTTCCACGGAGGAGTCTGGGGTTGCTACCCGGGATGACAGGGCCCAAAAGCACCGGAATAAACACTCAGGGACATACCTGCAAGGAGTCTCGGATGCTTCCCAGAGGATGGAGCATTGTCCAGGGAGAAAAATCATCTCGGGTATCTTCCCTGGAGGAGTCTGGGGTTGCTACCCGGGATTACAGGGACCCAAACCACAGGAAAAATGTCTGTGGGAGACGCCTGGGAGGAATCTCAGATGCATCCCAGAAGATGGAGCATTGTCCAAGGAGAAAAATCATCTCGGGTATCTTCCCTGGAGGAGTCTGGGGTTGCTACCCGGGATTACAGGGACCCAAACCACAGGAAAAATGTCTGTGGGAGACGCCTGGGAGGAATCTCAGATGCATCCCAGAAAATGGAGCATTGTCCAAGGAGAAAAATCATCTCGGGTATCTTTCCTGGAGGAGTCTGGGGTTGCTACCCGTGATCACAGGGTGCTAAACCACCGGAAGAAAGACTCAGGGACATACCTGCAAGGAGTCTCGGATGCTTCCCAGAGGATGGAGCATTGTCCAAGCAGAAAAATTATCTCGGGTATCTTCCCTAGAGGAGTCTGGGGTTGCTAGCCGGGATCACAGGGCCCTAAAGCACTGGAGAAAACTCTGCGGGAGATGCCTGGGAGGAGTTCTGGGTAGATCCCGCAGGATGGACCACTGTCAAGAGAGAAAAATCATCTTGGGTGTCTTCCCTGGAGGAGTCTGGGGTTGCTACCTGGGATGACAGAACCATAAACCGCGAGAAAAAAGACTCAGGGACATAGCTGCGACAAGTCTCGGATGCATCCCAGAGTATAGAGCATTGTCCAAGGAGAAAAATCATCCCGGGTATCTTTCCTGGAGGAGTCTGGGCTTGCTACCCGGGATTACAGGGACCAAAACCACAGGAAAAATGTCTGTGGGAGACGCCTGGAGGAATCTCAGATGCATCCCAGAAGATGGAGCATTGTCCAAGGAGAAAAATCATCTCGGGTATCTTCCCTGGAGGAGTCTGGGGTTGCTACCCGGGATTACAGGGACCCAAACCACAGGAAAAATGTCTGTGGGACACCCCTGGGAGGAATCTCAGATGCATCCCAGAAGATGGAGCATTGTCCAAGGAGAAAAATCATCTCGGGTATCTTCCCTGGAGGAGTCTGGGGTTGCTACCCGGGATCACAGGGCCCCAAAACACCGGAATAAAGACTCAGGGACATACATTCAATGAGTCTCGGATACTTCCCAGAGGATGGAGCATTGTCCAAGGAGAAAAATCATCTCGGATATCTTCCCTGGAGGAGTCTGGGGTTGCTACCTGGGATCACAGGGCGCTAAACCACCGGAAGAAAACACTCAGAAACAGAGCTGGGAGGAGTCTCGGGTGCATCCCGCAGGATGGACAATAGTCCAAGGAGAAAAATCAACTTGGGTATCTTCCACGGAGGAGTCTGGGGTTGCTACCCGGGATGACAGGGCCCAAAAGCACCGGAATAAACACTCAGGGACATACCTGCAAGGAGTCTCGGATGCTTCCCAGAGGATGGAGCATTGTCCAAGCAGAAAAATTATCTCGGGTATCTTCCCTAGAGGAGTCTGGGGTTGCTAGCCGGGATCACAGGGCCCTAAAGCACTGGAGAAAACTCTGCGGGAGATGCCTGGGAGGAGTTCTGGGTAGATCCCGCAGGATGGACCACTGTCAAGAGAGAAAAATCATCTTGGGTGTCTTCCCTGGAGGAGTCTGGGGTTGCTACCTGGGATGACAGAACCATAAACCGCGAGAAAAAAGACTCAGGGACATAGCTGCGACAAGTCTCGGATGCATCCCAGAGTATAGAGCATTGTCCAAGGAGAAAAATCATCCCGGGTATCTTTCCTGGAGGAGTCTGGGCTTGCTACCCGGGATTACAGGGACCAAAACCACAGGAAAAATGTCAGCGGGAGACACTTGGGAGGAATTTCAGATGCATCCCAGAAGATGGAGCATTGTCCAAGGAGAAAAATCATCTCGGGTATCTTCCCTGGAGGAGTCTGGGGTTGCTACCCGGGATCACAGGGCCCCAAAACACCGGAATAAAGACTCAGGGACATACCTTCAATGAGTCTCGGATGCTTCCCAGAGGATGGAGCATTGTCCAAGGAGAAAAATCATCTCGGGTATCTTCCCTGGAGGAGTCTGGGGTTGCTACCCGGGATCACAGGGCGCTAAACCACCGGAAGAAAACACTCAGAAACAGAGCTGGGAAGAGTCTCGGGTGCATCCCGCAGGATGGACAATAGTCCAAGGAGAAAAATCAACTTGGGTATCTTCCACGGAGGAGTCTGGGGTTGCTACCCGGGATGACAGGGCCCAAAAGCACCGGAATAAACACTCAGGGACATACCTGCAAGGAGTCTCGGATGCTTCCCAGAGGATGGAGCATTGTCCAAGCAGAAAAATTATCTCGGGTATCTTCCCTAGAGGAGTCTGGGGTTGCTAGCCGGGATCACAGGGCCCTAAAGCACTGGAGAAAACTCTGCGGGAGATGCCTGGGAGGAGTTCTGGGTAGATCCCGCAGGATGGACCACTGTCAAGAGAGAAAAATCATCTTGGGTGTCTTCCCTGGAGGAGTCTGGGGTTGCTACCTGGGATGACAGAACCATAAACCGCGAGAAAAAAGACTCAGGGACATAGCTGCGACAAGTCTGCTGGCACTAGACTTGGAAAAGACAGGGGGCGTAACCGGGCTCCTTAGGAAGATGTCTGGGGATGGCAGAACTTCAGCTCCCTCCAGTAAAAAGAAGAAAGGACTAATAGCCCAGCTGAAGTGCTTATACACTAATGCACGTAGCATGGGCAAGAAACAGGAGGAGCTGGAAGCCATTGTACACCAGGGTAATTACGATGTAGTTGCCATCACAGAAACATGGTGGGATGACTCACATAGCTATAGTGCTGCCATGGATGGCTATAGACTCTTCAGGAAGGATAGGCAAGCAAGGAGAGGCGGGGGGGTGGCCCTGTATGTTAGGGAGTGTTATGAATGTCTTGAACTAAATGATGGTGATAATGGGATTGAGTGTTTATGGGTAAGGATCAGAGGGAAGGCTAACAAGGCAGATATTGTAGTAGGAGTCTGTTATAGACCGCCCAACCAGGATGAGGAGGCAGATGAAATATTCTATAAACGGCTGGGAGAAGTCTCAAGATCGCGAGCTCTAGTCCTCGTGGGAGACTTCAATTTGCCGGACATCTGCTGGGAATACAATACAGCAGGAAGGGAACAGTCTAGAAAGTTCCTGGAAGGTACTGGGGATAACTTCTTAACACAACTAGTGAAAGAACCAACTAGGGAAGGTGCCCTGCTGGATCTGTTGTTTGTAAACAGGGAAGGTCTTGTGGGGGATGTGATGGTTGGAGGCCGTCTTGGCAACAGTGACCATGAAATGATAGAGTTCTCAATTCTGGGAGAAGCAAGGAAGGGGGTCAGCAGAACTGCCACCTTGGACTTCCGGAAAGCGGACTTTGGGCTCTTCAGGAGCCTGGTCGACAAAGTCCCCTGGGAGGCAGTCCTCCACGGCAAAGGAGCCCAGGAAGCCTGGATGTCTTTCAAGACGGAAGTCCTAAAGGCGCAGGAGCAGGCTGTCCCCGTGTGCCGTAAGACAAGCCGTCGGGGAAAAAGACCGGCCTGGCTAAGCAGGGAGCTAGTGTTGCAGCTTAGGGAAAAAAAAAGGATATACGGCCTTTGGAAGGAAGGGCAGGCCACCCAGGAGGATTACAAAGAGGTAGTAAAGCGATGTAGGGAAAAAATCAGAAGGGCCAAAGCTCAGCTAGAGCTAAACCTGGCTTCTGTTGTCAAGGACAACAAAAAAAGTTTCTATAAATATATTAGCGATAAAAAGAGGACCAAGGATAATATCTGTCCTCTAGTAGATGGGGCTGGTAACATAGTAACCAAGGATGAGGAAAAGGCTGAGGTACTTAATGCCGTCTTAGCCTCAGTCTTCAGCAGTAGGACCAGTTGTTCCTTGAATTCTCCGACCCCTGAGCTAGAATACAGGGATGGGGAGCAGAGTGAAGCCCCTGTAGTCCAAAGGGAAATGGTGAGGGACCTGCTTCAGCACCTGGAGGTGCACAAATCTATGGGGCCGGATGGGATCCATCCAAGGGTGCTGAGAGAGCTGGCGGAAGTGCTCACCGGCCCACTGTGCATCATTTATGAACAGTCCTGGATAACTGGGGAGGTCCCAGCTGACTGGAGGTTGGCAAATGTGACGCCCATCCATAAGAAGGGCCAGAAGGAGGATCCAGGGAACTACAGGCCAGTCAGTCTGACATCGGTGCCTGGGAAGGTCATGGAGCAGATCATCCTCAGTGCCATCACACGGCACATGCAAGAGAACAGGGTGATCAGGCCCAGTCAGCATGGCTTTGTGAAAGGCAGGTCATGCCTGTCAAACCTGATCTCCTTCTATGACAAGGTGACCCACTTGCTGGACAAGGGAAAAGCTGTGGATGTTGTCTACCTGGATTTTTGCAAGGCTTTTGACACCGTTTCCCATAGCATTCTCCTGGAGAAACTGGCTGCTCATGGCCTGGACAGGTATACTCTTCGTTGGGTAAAAAACTGGCTGGATGGCCGTGTCCAGAGAGTGGTGGTAAATGGAGTTAAATCCAGTTGGTGTCCAGTGACGAGTGGTGTCCCCCAGGGATCGGTGCTGGGGCCCGTTCTCTTTAATATCTTTATCAACGATCTGGATGAGGGGATCGAGTGCTCCCTCAGTAAGTTCGCAGACGACACTAAACTGGGGGGGCGTGTTGATCTGCTTGAGGGTAGATTGGCTCTGCAGAGGGATCTGGACAGGCTGGACAGATGGGCTGAGGCCAATGGTATGAGGTTCAACAAGGCCAAGTGTCGGGTCCTGCACTTGGGTCACAACAACCCCATGCAGCGCTACAGACTGGGGGCGGAGTGGCTCGAAAGCTGCCTGGCAGAAAAGGACCTGGGGGTGTTGGTGGACAACCGGCTGAGCATGAGCCAGCAGTGTGCCCAGGCAGCCAAGAAGGCCAACACCATCCTGGCCTGCATCAGGAATAGTGTGGTGAGCCGGACTAGGGAAGTAATCATCCCCCTGTACTCGGCACTGGTGAGGCCTCACCTCGAGTACTGTGTTCAGTTTTGGGCCCCTCACTACAAGAAGGACATTGAGGTGTTGGAGCGTGTCCAGAGAAGGGCTACAAAGCTGGTGAAGGGTCTGGAGGACAAACCTTATGAGGAACGACTGAGGGATCTGGGGTTGTTTAGCCTGGAGAAGAGGAGGCTGAGGGGAGACCTTATCACCCTCTACAACTACCTGAAAGGAGGTTTTAGAGAGATGGGAGCTGACCTCTTCTCCCTGGCGACAAGTGATAGGACAAGAGGAAATGGGTTCAAGTTATGTCAGGGCAGGTTTAGATTAGATGCTAGGAAGCATTTTTTCACTGAAAGGGTTATTAAACATTGGAATAAGCTGCCCAGAGAGGTGGTGGATTCACCATCCCTGGAGGTGTTTAAGAAAAGGGTAGATGAGGTGCTTAGGGACATGGTTTAGGAGTGGTGGTGTTTTTATCAGGGTAGGTTAATGGTTGGACTTGATGATCTTAAAGGTCCCTTCCAACCTCACTGATTCTATGATTCTATGATTCTATAAGTCTCGGATGCATCCCAGAGTATAGAGCATTGTCCAAGGAGAAAAATCATCCCGGGTATCTTTCCTGGAGGAGTCTGGGCTTGCTACCCGGGATTACAGGGACCAAAAGCACAGGAAAAATGTCTGCAGGAGACACTTGGGAGGAATCTCAGATGCATCCCAGAAGATGGAGCATTGTCCAAGGAGAAAAATCATCTCGGGTATCTTCCCTGGAGGAGTCTGGGGTTGCTACCCGGGATTACAGGGACCCAAACCACAGGAAAAATGTCTGTGGGAGACGCCTGGGAGGAATCTCAGATGCATCCCAGAAGATGGAGCATTGTCCAAGGAGAAAAATCATCTCGGGTATCTTCCCTGGAGGAGTCTGGGGTTGCTACCCGTGATCACAGGGCGCTAAACCACCGGAATAAAGACTCAGGGACAGACCTGCAAGGAGTCTCGGATGCTTCCGAGAAGATGGAGCATTGTCCAAGCAGAAAAATTATCTCGGGTATCTTCCCTAGAGGAGTCTGGGGTTGCTAGCCGGGATCACAGGGCCCTAAAGCACTGGAGAAAACTCTGCGGGAGATGCCTGGGAGGAGTTCTGGGTAGATCCCGCAGGATGGACCACTGTCAAGAGAGAAAAATCATCTTGGGTGTCTTCCCTGGAGGAGTCTGGGGTTGCTACCTGGGATGACAGAACCATAAACCGCGAGAAAAAAGACTCAGGGACATAGCTGCAACAAGTCTCGGATGCATCCCAGAGTATAGAGCATTGTCCAAGGAGAAAAATCATCCCGGGTATCTTTCCTGGAGGAGTCTGGGCTTGCTACCCGGGATTACAGGGACCAAAACCACAGGAAAAATGTCAGCGGGAGACACTTGGGAGGAATTTCAGATGCATCCCAGAAGATGGAGCATTGTCCAAGGAGAAAAATCATCTCGGGTATCTTCCCTGGAGGAGTCTGGGGTTGCTACCCGGGATCACAGGGCCCCAAAACACCGGAATAAAGACTCAGGGACATACCTTCAATGAGTCTCGGATGCTTCCCAGAGGATGGAGCATTGTCCAAGGAGAAAAATCATCTCGGGTATCTTCCCTGGAGGAGTCTGGGGTTGCTACGCGGGATCACAGGGCGCTAAACCACCGGAAGAAAACACTCAGAAACAGAGCTGGGAGGAGTCTTGGGTGCATCCCGCAGGATGGACAATAGTCCAAGGAGAAAAATCAACTTGGGTATCTTCCACGGAGGAGTCTGGGGTTGCTACCCGGGATGACAGGGCCCAAAAGCACCGGAATAAACACTCAGGGACATACCTGCAAGGAGTCTCGGATGCTTCCCAGAGGATGGAGCATTGTCCAAGCAGAAAAATTATCTCGGGTATCTTCCCTAGAGGAGTCTGGGGTTGCTAGCCGGGATCACAGGGCCCTAAAGCACTGGAGAAAACTCTGCGGGAGATGCCTGGGAGGAGTTCTGGGTAGATCCCGCAGGATGGACCACTGTCAAGAGAGAAAAATCATCTTGGGTGTCTTCCCTGGAGGAGTCTGGGGTTGCTACCTGGGATGACAGAACCATAAACCGCGAGAAAAAAGACTCAGGGACATAGCTGCGACAAGTCTCGGATGCATCCCAGAGTATAGAGCATTGTCCAAGGAGAAAAATCATCTCGGGTATCTTCCCTGGAGGAGTCTGGGGTTGCTACCCGGGATCACAGGGCCCCAAAACACCGGAATAAAGACTCAGGGACATACATTCAATGAGTCTCGGATACTTCCCAGAGGATGGAGCATTGTCCAAGGAGAAAAATCATCTCGGATATCTTCCCTGGAGGAGTCTGGGGTTGCTACCTGGGATCACAGGGCGCTAAACCACCGGAAGAAAACACTCAGAAACAGAGCTGGGAGGAGTCTCGGGTGCATCCTGCAGGATGGACAATAGTCCAAGGAGAAAAATCAACTTGGGTATCTTCCACGGAGGAGTCTGGGGTTGCTACCCGGGATGACAGGGCCCAAAAGCACCGGAATAAACACTCAGGGACATACCTGCAAGGAGTCTCGGATGCTTCCCAGAGGATGGAGCATTGTCCAGGGAGAAAAATCATCTCGGGTATCTTCCCTGGAGGAGTCTGGGGTTGCTACCCGGGATTACAGGGACCCAAACCACAGGAAAAATGTCTGTGGGAGACGCCTGGGAGGAATCTCAGATGCATCCCAGAAGATGGAGCATTGTCCAAGGAGAAAAATCATCCCGGGTATCTTTCCTGGAGGAGTCTGGGCTTGCTACCTGGGATTACAGGGACCAAAACCACAGGAAAAATGTCAGCGGGAGACACTTGGGAGGAATCTCAGATGCATCCCAGAAGATGGAGCATTGTCCAAGGAGAAAAATCATCTCGGGTATCTTCCCTGGAGGAGTCTGGGGTTGCTACCCGGGATCACAGGGCCCCAAAACACCTGAATAAAGACTCAGGGACATACCTTCAATGAGTCTCGGATGCTTCCCAGAGGATGGAGCATTGTCCAAGGAGAAAAATCATCTCGGGTATCTTCCCTGGAGGAGTCTGGGGTTGCTACCTGGGATCACAGGGCGCTAAACCACCGGAAGAAAACACTCAGAAACAGAGCTGGGAAGAGACTCGGGTGCTTCCCGCAGGATGGACAATAGTCCAAGGAGAAAAATCAACTTGGGTATCTTCCACGGAGGAGTCTGGGGTTGCTACCCGGGATGACAGGGCCCAAAAGCACCGGAATAAACACTCAGGGACATACCTGCAAGGAGTCTCGGATGCTTCCCAGAGGATGGAGCATTGTCCAAGCAGAAAAATTATCTCGGGTATCTTCCCTAGAGGAGTCTGGGGTTGCTAGCCGGGATCACAGGGCCCTAAAGCACTGGAGAAAACTCTGCGGGAGATGCCTGGGAGGAGTTCTGGGTAGATCCCGCAGGATGGACCACTGTCAAGAGAGAAAAATCATCTTGGGTGTCTTCCCTGGAGGAGTCTGGGGTTGCTACCTGGGATGACAGAACCATAAACCGCGAGAAAAAAGACTCAGGGACATAGCTGCGACAAGTCTCGGATGCATCCCAGAGTATAGAGCATTGTCCAAGGAGAAAAATCATCCCGGGTATCTTTCCTGGAGGAGTCTGGGGTTGCTACCCGGGATTACAGGGACCCAAACCACAGGAAAAATGTCTGTGGGAGACGCCTGGGAGGAATCTCAGATGCATCCCAGAAGATGGAGCATTGTCCAAGGAGAAAAATCATCTCGGGTATCTTCCCTGGAGGAGTCTGGGGTTGCTACCCGGGATCACAGGGCGCTAAACCACCGGAATAAAGACTCAGGGACAGACCTGCAAGGAGTCTCGGATGCTTCCGAGAAGATGGAGCATTGTCCAAGCAGAAAAATTATCTCGGGTATCTTCCCTAGAGGAGTCTGGGGTTGCTAGCCGGGATCACAGGGCCCTAAAGCACTGGAGAAAACTCTGCGGGAGATGCCTGGGAGGAGTTCTGGGTAGATCCCGCAGGATGGACCACTGTCAAGAGAGAAAAATCATCTTGGGTGTCTTCCCTGGAGGAGTCTGGGGTTGCTACCTGGGATGACAGAACCATAAACCGCGAGAAAAAAGACTCAGGGACATAGCTGCAACAAGTCTCGGATGCATCCCAGAGTATAGAGCATTGTCCAAGGAGAAAAATCATCCCGGGTATCTTTCCTGGAGGAGTCTGGGCTTGCTACCCGGGATTACAGGGACCAAAACCACAGGAAAAATGTCAGCGGGAGACACTTGGGAGGAATTTCAGATGCATCCCAGAAGATGGAGCATTGTCCAAGGAGAAAAATCATCTCGGGTATCTTCCCTGGAGGAGTCTGGGGTTGCTACCCGGGATCACAGGGCCCCAAAACACCGGAATAAAGACTCAGGGACATACCTTCAATGAGTCTCGGATGCTTCCCAGAGGATGGAGCATTGTCCAAGGAGAAAAATCATCTCGGGTATCTTCCCTGGAGGAGTCTGGGGTTGCTACCCGGGATCACAGGGCGCTAAACCACCGGAAGAAAACACTCAGAAACAGAGCTGGGAAGAGTCTCGGGTGCATCCCGCAGGATGGACAATAGTCCAAGGAGAAAAATCAACTTGGGTATCTTCCACGGAGGAGTCTGGGGTTGCTACCCGGGATGACAGGGCCCAAAAGCACCGGAATAAACACTCAGGGACATACCTGCAAGGAGTCTCGGATGCTTCCCAGAGGATGGAGCATTGTCCAAGCAGAAAAATTATCTCGGGTATCTTCCCTAGAGGAGTCTGGGGTTGCTAGCCGGGATCACAGGGCCCTAAAGCACTGGAGAAAACTCTGCGGGAGATGCCTGGGAGGAGTTCTGGGTAGATCCCGCAGGATGGACCACTGTCAAGAGAGAAAAATCATCTTGGGTGTCTTCCCTGGAGGAGTCTGGGGTTGCTACCTGGGATGACAGAACCATAAACCGCGAGAAAAAAGACTCAGGGACATAGCTGCGACAAGTCTCGGATGCATCCCAGAGTATAGAGCATTGTCCAAGGAGAAAAATCATCCCGGGTATCTTTCCTGGAGGAGTCTGGGCTTGCTACCCGGGATTACAGGGACCAAAAGCACAGGAAAAATGTCTGCAGGAGACACTTGGGAGGAATCTCAGATGCATCCCAGAAGATGGAGCATTGTCCAAGGAGAAAAATCATCTCGGGTATCTTCCCTGGAGGAGTCTGGGGTTGCTACCCGGGATTACAGGGACCCAAACCACAGGAAAAATGTCTGTGGGAGACGCCTGGGAGGAATCTCAGATGCATCCCAGAAGATGGAGCATTGTCCAAGGAGAAAAATCATCTCGGGTATCTTCCCTGGAGGAGTCTGGGGTTGCTACCCGTGATCACAGGGCGCTAAACCACCGGAATAAAGACTCAGGGACATACCTGCAAGGAGTCTCGGATGCTTCCGAGAAGATGGAGCATTGTCCAAGCAGAAAAATTATCTCGGGTATCTTCCCTAGAGGAGTCTGGGGTTGCTAGCCGGGATCACAGGGCCCTAAAGCACTGGAGAAAACTCTGCGGGAGATGCCTGGGAGGAGTTCTGGGTAGATCCCGCAGGATGGACCACTGTCAAGAGAGAAAAATCATCTTGGGTGTCTTCCCTGGAGGAGTCTGGGGTTGCTACCTGGGATGACAGAACCATAAACCGCGAGAAAAAAGACTCAGGGACATAGCTGCAACAAGTCTCGGATGCATCCCAGAGTATAGAGCATTGTCCAAGGAGAAAAATCATCCCGGGTATCTTTCCTGGAGGAGTCTGGGCTTGCTACCCGGGATTACAGGGACCAAAACCACAGGAAAAATGTCAGCGGGAGACACTTGGGAGGAATTTCAGATGCATCCCAGAAGATGGAGCATTGTCCAAGGAGAAAAATCATCTCGGGTATCTTCCCTGGAGGAGTCTGGGGTTGCTACCCGGGATCACAGGGCCCCAAAACACCGGAATAAACACTCAGGGACATACCTTCAATGAGTCTCGGATGCTTCCCAGAGGATGGAGCATTGTCCAAGGAGAAAAATCATCTCGGGTATCTTCCCTGGAGGAGTCTGGGGTTGCTACCCGGGATCACAGGGCGCTAAACCACCGGAAGAAAACACTCAGAAACAGAGCTGGGAAGAGTCTCGGGTGCATCCCGCAGGATGGACAATAGTCCAAGGAGAAAAATCAACTTGGGTATCTTCCACGGAGGAGTCTGGGGTTGCTACCCGGGATGACAGGGCCCAAAAGCACCGGAATAAACACTCAGGGACATACCTGCAAGGAGTCTCGGATGCTTCCCAGAGGATGGAGCATTGTCCAGGGAGAAAAATCATCTCGGGTATCTTCCCTGGAGGAGTCTGGGGTTGCTACCCGGGATTACAGGGACCCAAACCACAGGAAAAATGTCTGTGGGAGACGCCTGGGAGGAATCTCAGATGCATCCCAGAAGATGGAGCATTGTCCAAGGAGAAAAATCATCTCGGGTATCTTCCCTGGAGGAGTCTGGGGTTGCTACCCGTGATCACAGGGTGCTAAACCACCGGAAGAAAGACTCAGGGACATACCTGCAAGGAGTCTCGGATGCTTCCCAGAGGATGGAGCATTGTCCAAGCAGAAAAATTATCTCGGGTATCTTCCCTAGAGGAGTCTGGGGTTGCTAGCCGGGATCACAGGGCCCTAAAGCACTGGAGAAAACTCTGCGGGAGATGCCTGGGAGGAGTTCTGGGTAGATCCCGCAGGATGGACCACTGTCAAGAGAGAAAAATCATCTTGGGTGTCTTCCCTGGAGGAGTCTGGGGTTGCTACCTGGGATGACAGAACCATAAACCGCGAGAAAAAAGACTCAGGGACATAGCTGCGACAAGTCTCGGATGCATCCCAGAGTATAGAGCATTGTCCAAGGAGAAAAATCATCCCGGGTATCTTTCCTGGAGGAGTCTGGGCTTGCTACCCGGGATTACAGGGACCAAAACCACAGGAAAAATGTCTGTGGGAGACGCCTGGGAGGAATCTCAGATGCATCCCAGAAGATGGAGCATTGTCCAAGGAGAAAAATCATCTCGGGTATCTTCCCTGGAGGAGTCTGGGGTTGCTACCCGGGATTACAGGGACCCAAACCACAGGAAAAATGTCTGTGGGAGACGCCTGGGAGGAATCTCAGATGCATCCCAGAAGATGGAGCATTGTCCAAGGAGAAAAATCATCTCGGGTATCTTCCCTGGAGGAGTCTGGGGTTGCTACCCGTGATCACAGGGCGCTAAAACACCGGAATAAAGACTCAGGGACAGACCTGCAAGGAGTCTCGGATGCTTCCCAGAGGATGGAGCATTGTCCAAGGAGAAAAATCATCTCGGGTATCTTCCCTGGAGGAGTCTGGGGTTGCTACCCGGGATCACAGGGCGCTAAACCACCGGAAGAAAACACTCAGAAACAGAGCTGGGAAGAGTCTCGGGTGCATCCCGCAGGATGGACAATAGTCCAAGGAGAAAAATCAACTTGGGTATCTTCCACGGAGGAGTCTGGGGTTGCTACCCGGGATGACAGGGCCCAAAAGCACCGGAATAAACACTCAGGGACATACCTGCAAGGAGTCTCGGATGCTTCCCAGAAGATGGAGCATTGTCCAAGCAGAAAAATTATCTCGGGTATCTTCCCTAGAGGAGTCTGGGGTTGCTACCCGGGATCACAGGGCTTTAAAGCACTGGAGAAAACTCTGCGGGAGATGCCTGGGAGGAGTTCTGGGTAGATCCCGCAGGATGGACCACTGTCAAGAGAGAAAAATCATCTTGGGTGTCTTCCCTGGAGGAGTCTGGGGTTGCTACCTGGGATGACAGAACCATAAACCGCGAGAAAAAAGACTCAGGGACATAGCTGCAACAAGTCTCGGATGCATCCCAGAGTATAGAGCATTGTCCAAGGAGAAAAATCATCCCGGGTATCTTTCCTGGAGGAGTCTGGGCTTGCTACCCGGGATTACAGGGACCAAAAGCACAGGAAAAATGTCTGCAGGAGACACTTGGGAGGAATCTCAGATGCATCCCAGAAGATGGAGCATTGTCCAAGGAGAAAAATCATCTCGGGTATCTTCCCTGGAGGAGTCTGGGGTTGCTACCCGGGATTACAGGGACCCAAACCACAGGAAAAATGTCTGTGGGAGACGCCTGGGAGGAATCTCAGATGCATCCCAGAAGATGGAGCATTGTCCAAGGAGAAAAATCATCTCGGGTATCTTCCCTGGAGGAGTCTGGGGTTGCTACCCGGGATCACAGGGCGCTAAACCACCGGAATAAAGACTCAGGGACATACCTGCAAGGAGTCTCGGATGCTTCCGAGAAGATGGAGCATTGTCCAAGCAGAAAAATTATCTCGGGTATCTTCCCTAGAGGAGTCTGGGGTTGCTAGCCGGGATCACAGGGCCCTAAAGCACTGGAGAAAACTCTGGGGGAGATGCCTGGGAGGAGTTCTGGGTAGATCCCGCAGGATGGACCACTGTCAAGAGAGAAAAATCATCTTGGGTGTCTTCCCTGGAGGAGTCTGGGGTTGCTACCTGGGATGACAGAACCATAAACCGCGAGAAAAAAGACTCAGGGACATAGCTGCGACAAGTCTCGGATGCATCCCAGAGTATAGAGCATTGTCCAAGGAGAAAAATCATCTCGGGTATCTTCCCTGGAGGAGTCTGGGGTTGCTACCCGGGATCACAGGGCCCCAAAACACCGGAATAAAGACTCAGGGACATACATTCAATGAGTCTCGGATACTTCCCAGAGGATGGAGCATTGTCCAAGGAGAAAAATCATCTCGGATATCTTCCCTGGAGGAGTCTGGGGTTGCTACCTGGGATCACAGGGCGCTAAACCACCGGAAGAAAACACTCAGAAACAGAGCTGGGAGGAGTCTCGGGTGCATCCTGCAGGATGGACAATAGTCCAAGGAGAAAAATCAACTTGGGTATCTTCCACGGAGGAGTCTGGGGTTGCTACCCGGGATGACAGGGCCCAAAAGCACCGGAATAAACACTCAGGGACATACCTGCAAGGAGTCTCGGATGCTTCCCAGAGGATGGAGCATTGTCCAGGGAGAAAAATCATCTCGGGTATCTTCCCTGGAGGAGTCTGGGGTTGCTACCCGGGATTACAGGGACCCAAACCACAGGAAAAATGTCTGTGGGAGACGCCTGGGAGGAATCTCAGATGCATCCCAGAAGATGGAGCATTGTCCAAGGAGAAAAATCATCCCGGGTATCTTTCCTGGAGGAGTCTGGGCTTGCTACCTGGGATTACAGGGACCAAAACCACAGGAAAAATGTCAGCGGGAGACACTTGGGAGGAATCTCAGATGCATCCCAGAAGATGGAGCATTGTCCAAGGAGAAAAATCATCTCGGGTATCTTCCCTGGAGGAGTCTGGGGTTGCTACCCGGGATCACAGGGCCCCAAAACACCTGAATAAAGACTCAGGGACATACCTTCAATGAGTCTCGGATGCTTCCCAGAGGATGGAGCATTGTCCAAGGAGAAAAATCATCTCGGGTATCTTCCCTGGAGGAGTCTGGGGTTGCTACCTGGGATCACAGGGCGCTAAACCACCGGAAGAAGACACTCAGAAACAGAGCTGGGAAGAGACTCGGGTGCTTCCCGCAGGATGGACAATAGTCCAAGGAGAAAAATCAACTTGGGTATCTTCCACGGAGGAGTCTGGGGTTGCTACCCGGGATGACAGGGCCCAAAAGCACCGGAATAAACACTCAGGGACATACCTGCAAGGAGTCTCGGATGCTTCCCAGAGGATGGAGCATTGTCCAAGCAGAAAAATTATCTCGGGTATCTTCCCTAGAGGAGTCTGGGGTTGCTAGCCGGGATCACAGGGCCCTAAAGCACTGGAGAAAACTCTGCGGGAGATGCCTGGGAGGAGTTCTGGGTAGATCCCGCAGGATGGACCACTGTCAAGAGAGAAAAATCATCTTGGGTGTCTTCCCTGGAGGAGTCTGGGGTTGCTACCTGGGATGACAGAACCATAAACCGCGAGAAAAAAGACTCAGGGACATAGCTGCGACAAGTCTCGGATGCATCCCAGAGTATAGAGCATTGTCCAAGGAGAAAAATCATCCCGGGTATCTTTCCTGGAGGAGTCTGGGGTTGCTACCCGGGATTACAGGGACCCAAACCACAGGAAAAATGTCTGTGGGAGACGCCTGGGAGGAATCTCAGATGCATCCCAGAAGATGGAGCATTGTCCAAGGAGAAAAATCATCTCGGGTATCTTCCCTGGAGGAGTCTGGGGTTGCTACCCGGGATCACAGGGCGCTAAACCACCGGAATAAAGACTCAGGGACAGACCTGCAAGGAGTCTCGGATGCTTCCGAGAAGATGGAGCATTGTCCAAGCAGAAAAATTATCTCGGGTATCTTCCCTAGAGGAGTCTGGGGTTGCTAGCCGGGATCACAGGGCCCTAAAGCACTGGAGAAAACTCTGCGGGAGATGCCTGGGAGGAGTTCTGGGTAGATCCCGCAGGATGGACCACTGTCAAGAGAGAAAAATCATCTTGGGTGTCTTCCCTGGAGGAGTCTGGGGTTGCTACCTGGGATGACAGAACCATAAACCGCGAGAAAAAAGACTCAGGGACATAGCTGCAACAAGTCTCGGATGCATCCCAGAGTATAGAGCATTGTCCAAGGAGAAAAATCATCCCGGGTATCTTTCCTGGAGGAGTCTGGGCTTGCTACCCGGGATTACAGGGACCAAAACCACAGGAAAAATGTCAGCGGGAGACACTTGGGAGGAATTTCAGATGCATCCCAGAAGATGGAGCATTGTCCAAGGAGAAAAATCATCTCGGGTATCTTCCCTGGAGGAGTCTGGGGTTGCTACCCGGGATCACAGGGCCCCAAAACACCGGAATAAAGACTCAGGGACATACCTTCAATGAGTCTCGGATGCTTCCCAGAGGATGGAGCATTGTCCAAGGAGAAAAATCATCTCGGGTATCTTCCCTGGAGGAGTCTGGGGTTGCTACCCGGGATCACAGGGCGCTAAACCACCGGAAGAAAACACTCAGAAACAGAGCTGGGAAGAGTCTCGGGTGCATCCCGCAGGATGGACAATAGTCCAAGGAGAAAAATCAACTTGGGTATCTTCCACGGAGGAGTCTGGGGTTGCTACCCGGGATGACAGGGCCCAAAAGCACCGGAATAAACACTCAGGGACATACCTGCAAGGAGTCTCGGATGCTTCCCAGAGGATGGAGCATTGTCCAAGCAGAAAAATTATCTCGGGTATCTTCCCTAGAGGAGTCTGGGGTTGCTAGCCGGGATCACAGGGCCCTAAAGCACTGGAGAAAACTCTGCGGGAGATGCCTGGGAGGAGTTCTGGGTAGATCCCGCAGGATGGACCACTGTCAAGAGAGAAAAATCATCTTGGGTGTCTTCCCTGGAGGAGTCTGGGGTTGCTACCTGGGATGACAGAACCATAAACCGCGAGAAAAAAGACTCAGGGACATAGCTGCGACAAGTCTCGGATGCATCCCAGAGTATAGAGCATTGTCCAAGGAGAAAAATCATCCCGGGTATCTTTCCTGGAGGAGTCTGGGCTTGCTACCCGGGATTACAGGGACCAAAAGCACAGGAAAAATGTCTGCAGGAGACACTTGGGAGGAATCTCAGATGCATCCCAGAAGATGGAGCATTGTCCAAGGAGAAAAATCATCTCGGGTATCTTCCCTGGAGGAGTCTGGGGTTGCTACCCGGGATTACAGGGACCCAAACCACAGGAAAAATGTCTGTGGGAGACGCCTGGGAGGAATCTCAGATGCATCCCAGAAGATGGAGCATTGTCCAAGGAGAAAAATCATCTCGGGTATCTTCCCTGGAGGAGTCTGGGGTTGCTACCCGTGATCACAGGGCGCTAAACCACCGGAATAAAGACTCAGGGACATACCTGCAAGGAGTCTCGGATGCTTCCGAGAAGATGGAGCATTGTCCAAGCAGAAAAATTATCTCGGGTATCTTCCCTAGAGGAGTCTGGGGTTGCTAGCCGGGATCACAGGGCCCTAAAGCACTGGAGAAAACTCTGCGGGAGATGCCTGGGAGGAGTTCTGGGTAGATCCCGCAGGATGGACCACTGTCAAGAGAGAAAAATCATCTTGGGTGTCTTCCCTGGAGGAGTCTGGGGTTGCTACCTGGGATGACAGAACCATAAACCGCGAGAAAAAAGACTCAGGGACATAGCTGCAACAAGTCTCGGATGCATCCCAGAGTATAGAGCATTGTCCAAGGAGAAAAATCATCCCGGGTATCTTTCCTGGAGGAGTCTGGGCTTGCTACCCGGGATTACAGGGACCAAAACCACAGGAAAAATGTCTGCGGGAGACACTTGGGAGGAATCTCAGATGCATCCCAGAAGATGGAGCATTGTCCAAGGAGAAAAATCATCTCGGGTATCTTCCCTGGAGGAGTCTGGGGTTGCTACCCGGGATCACAGGGCCCCAAAACACCGGAATAAACACTCAGGGACATACCTTCAATGAGTCTCGGATGCTTCCCAGAGGATGGAGCATTGTCCAAGGAGAAAAATCATCTCGGGTATCTTCCCTGGAGGAGTCTGGGGTTGCTACCCGGGATCACAGGGCGCTAAACCACCGGAAGAAAACACTCAGAAACAGAGCTGGGAAGAGTCTCGGGTGCATCCCGCAGGATGGACAATAGTCCAAGGAGAAAAATCAACTTGGGTATCTTCCACGGAGGAGTCTGGGGTTGCTACCCGGGATGACAGGGCCCAAAAGCACCGGAATAAACACTCAGGGACATACCTGCAAGGAGTCTCGGATGCTTCCCAGAGGATGGAGCATTGTCCAGGGAGAAAAATCATCTCGGGTATCTTCCCTGGAGGAGTCTGGGGTTGCTACCCGGGATTACAGGGACCCAAACCACAGGAAAAATGTCTGTGGGAGACGCCTGGGAGGAATCTCAGATGCATCCCAGAAGATGGAGCATTGTCCAAGGAGAAAAATCATCTCGGGTATCTTCCCTGGAGGAGTCTGGGGTTGCTACCCGGGATTACAGGGACCCAAACCACAGGAAAAATGTCTGTGGGAGACGCCTGGGAGGAATCTCAGATGCATCCCAGAAAATGGAGCATTGTCCAAGGAGAAAAATCATCTCGGGTATCTTTCCTGGAGGAGTCTGGGGTTGCTACCCGTGATCACAGGGTGCTAAACCACCGGAAGAAAGACTCAGGGACATACCTGCAAGGAGTCTCGGATGCTTCCCAGAGGATGGAGCATTGTCCAAGCAGAAAAATTATCTCGGGTATCTTCCCTAGAGGAGTCTGGGGTTGCTAGCCGGGATCACAGGGCCCTAAAGCACTGGAGAAAACTCTGCGGGAGATGCCTGGGAGGAGTTCTGGGTAGATCCCGCAGGATGGACCACTGTCAAGAGAGAAAAATCATCTTGGGTGTCTTCCCTGGAGGAGTCTGGGGTTGCTACCTGGTATGACAGAACCATAAACCGCGAGAAAAAAGACTCAGGGACATAGCTGCGACAAGTCTCGGATGCATCCCAGAGTATAGAGCATTGTCCAAGGAGAAAAATCATCCCGGGTATCTTTCCTGGAGGAGTCTGGGCTTGCTACCCGGGATTACAGGGACCAAAACCACAGGAAAAATGTCTGTGGGAGACGCCTGGGAGGAATCTCAGATGCATCCCAGAAGATGGAGCATTGTCCAAGGAGAAAAATCATCTCGGGTATCTTCCCTGGAGGAGTCTGGGGTTGCTACCCGGGATTACAGGGACCCAAACCACAGGAAAAATGTCTGTGGGAGACGCCTGGGAGGAATCTCAGATGCATCCCAGAAGATGGAGCATTGTCCAAGGAGAAAAATCATCTCGGGTATCTTCCCTGGAGGAGTCTGGGGTTGCTACCCGTGATCACAGGGCGCTAAACCACCGGAATAAAGACTCAGGGACAGACCTGCAAGGAGTCTCGGATGCTTCCCAGAGGATGGAGCATTGTCCAAGGAGAAAAATCATCTCGGGTATCTTCCCTGGAGGAGTCTGGGGTTGCTACCCGGGATCACAGGGCGCTAAACCACCGGAAGAAAACACTCAGAAACAGAGCTGGGAAGAGTCTCGGGTGCATCCCGCAGGATGGACAATAGTCCAAGGAGAAAAATCAACTTGGGTATCTTCCACGGAGGAGTCTGGGGTTGCTACCCGGGATGACAGGGCCCAAAAGCACCGGAATAAACACTCAGGGACATACCTGCAAGGAGTCTCGGATGCTTCCCAGAAGATGGAGCATTGTCCAAGCAGAAAAATTATCTCGGGTATCTTCCCTAGAGGAGTCTGGGGTTGCTACCCGGGATCACAGGGCTTTAAAGCACTGGAGAAAACTCTGCGGGAGATGCCTGGGAGGAGTTCTGGGTAGATCCCGCAGGATGGACCACTGTCAAGAGAGAAAAATCATCTTGGGTGTCTTCCCTGGAGGAGTCTGGGGTTGCTACCTGGGATGACAGAACCATAAACCGCGAGAAAAAAGACTCAGGGACATAGCTGCGACAAGTCTCGGATGCATCCCAGAGTATAGAGCATTGTCCAAGGAGAAAAATCATCCCGGGTATCTTTCCTGGAGGAGTCTGGGCTTGCTACCCGGGATTACAGGGACCAAAACCACAGGAAAAATGTCAGCGGGAGACACTTGGGAGGAATTTCAGATGCATCCCAGAAGATGGAGCATTGTCCAAGGAGAAAAATCATCTCGGGTATCTTCCCTGGAGGAGTCTGGGGTTGCTACCCGGGATCACAGGGCCCCAAAACACCGGAATAAAGACTCAGGGACATACCTTCAATGAGTCTCGGATGCTTCCCAGAGGATGGAGCATTGTCCAAGGAGAAAAATCATCTCGGGTATCTTCCCTGGAGGAGTCTGGGGTTGCTACCCGGGATCACAGGGCGCTAAACCACCGGAAGAAAACACTCAGAAACAGAGCTGGGAAGAGTCTCGGGTGCATCCCGCAGGATGGACAATAGTCCAAGGAGAAAAATCAACTTGGGTATCTTCCACGGAGGAGTCTGGGGTTGCTACCCGGGATGACAGGGCCCAAAAGCACCGGAATAAACACTCAGGGACATACCTGCAAGGAGTCTCGGATGCTTCCCAGAGGATGGAGCATTGTCCAGGGAGAAAAATCATCTCGGGTATCTTCCCTGGAGGAGTCTGGGGTTGCTACCCGGGATTACAGGGACCCAAACCACAGGAAAAATGTCTGTGGGAGACGCCTGGGAGGAATCTCAGATGCATCCCAGAAGATGGAGCATTGTCCAAGGAGAAAAATCATCTCGGGTATCTTCCCTGGAGGAGTCTGGGGTTGCTACCCGGGATTACAGGGACCCAAACCACAGGAAAAATGTCTGTGGGAGACGCCTGGGAGGAATCTCAGATGCATCCCAGAAAATGGAGCATTGTCCAAGGAGAAAAATCATCTCGGGTATCTTTCCTGGAGGAGTCTGGGGTTGCTACCCGTGATCACAGGGTGCTAAACCACCGGAAGAAAGACTCAGGGACATACCTGCAAGGAGTCTCGGATGCTTCCCAGAGGATGGAGCATTGTCCAAGCAGAAAAATTATCTCGGGTATCTTCCCTAGAGGAGTCTGGGGTTGCTAGCCGGGATCACAGGGCCCTAAAGCACTGGAGAAAACTCTGCGGGAGATGCCTGGGAGGAGTTCTGGGTAGATCCCGCAGGATGGACCACTGTCAAGAGAGAAAAATCATCTTGGGTGTCTTCCCTGGAGGAGTCTGGGGTTGCTACCTGGGATGACAGAACCATAAACCGCGAGAAAAAAGACTCAGGGACATAGCTGCGACAAGTCTCGGATGCATCCCAGAGTATAGAGCATTGTCCAAGGAGAAAAATCATCCCGGGTATCTTTCCTGGAGGAGTCTGGGCTTGCTACCCGGGATTACAGGGACCAAAACCACAGGAAAAATGTCTGTGGGAGACGCCTGGAGGAATCTCAGATGCATCCCAGAAGATGGAGCATTGTCCAAGGAGAAAAATCATCTCGGGTATCTTCCCTGGAGGAGTCTGGGGTTGCTACCCGGGATTACAGGGACCCAAACCACAGGAAAAATGTCTGTGGGACACCCCTGGGAGGAATCTCAGATGCATCCCAGAAGATGGAGCATTGTCCAAGGAGAAAAATCATCTCGGGTATCTTCCCTGGAGGAGTCTGGGGTTGCTACCCGGGATCACAGGGCCCCAAAACACCGGAATAAAGACTCAGGGACATACATTCAATGAGTCTCGGATACTTCCCAGAGGATGGAGCATTGTCCAAGGAGAAAAATCATCTCGGATATCTTCCCTGGAGGAGTCTGGGGTTGCTACCTGGGATCACAGGGCGCTAAACCACCGGAAGAAAACACTCAGAAACAGAGCTGGGAGGAGTCTCGGGTGCATCCCGCAGGATGGACAATAGTCCAAGGAGAAAAATCAACTTGGGTATCTTCCACGGAGGAGTCTGGGGTTGCTACCCGGGATGACAGGGCCCAAAAGCACCGGAATAAACACTCAGGGACATACCTGCAAGGAGTCTCGGATGCTTCCCAGAGGATGGAGCATTGTCCAAGCAGAAAAATTATCTCGGGTATCTTCCCTAGAGGAGTCTGGGGTTGCTAGCCGGGATCACAGGGCCCTAAAGCACTGGAGAAAACTCTGCGGGAGATGCCTGGGAGGAGTTCTGGGTAGATCCCGCAGGATGGACCACTGTCAAGAGAGAAAAATCATCTTGGGTGTCTTCCCTGGAGGAGTCTGGGGTTGCTACCTGGGATGACAGAACCATAAACCGCGAGAAAAAAGACTCAGGGACATAGCTGCGACAAGTCTCGGATGCATCCCAGAGTATAGAGCATTGTCCAAGGAGAAAAATCATCCCGGGTATCTTTCCTGGAGGAGTCTGGGCTTGCTACCCGGGATTACAGGGACCAAAACCACAGGAAAAATGTCAGCGGGAGACACTTGGGAGGAATTTCAGATGCATCCCAGAAGATGGAGCATTGTCCAAGGAGAAAAATCATCTCGGGTATCTTCCCTGGAGGAGTCTGGGGTTGCTACCCGGGATCACAGGGCCCCAAAACACCGGAATAAAGACTCAGGGACATACCTTCAATGAGTCTCGGATGCTTCCCAGAGGATGGAGCATTGTCCAAGGAGAAAAATCATCTCGGGTATCTTCCCTGGAGGAGTCTGGGGTTGCTACCCGGGATCACAGGGCGCTAAACCACCGGAAGAAAACACTCAGAAACAGAGCTGGGAAGAGTCTCGGGTGCATCCCGCAGGATGGACAATAGTCCAAGGAGAAAAATCAACTTGGGTATCTTCCACGGAGGAGTCTGGGGTTGCTACCCGGGATGACAGGGCCCAAAAGCACCGGAATAAACACTCAGGGACATACCTGCAAGGAGTCTCGGATGCTTCCCAGAGGATGGAGCATTGTCCAAGCAGAAAAATTATCTCGGGTATCTTCCCTAGAGGAGTCTGGGGTTGCTAGCCGGGATCACAGGGCCCTAAAGCACTGGAGAAAACTCTGCGGGAGATGCCTGGGAGGAGTTCTGGGTAGATCCCGCAGGATGGACCACTGTCAAGAGAGAAAAATCATCTTGGGTGTCTTCCCTGGAGGAGTCTGGGGTTGCTACCTGGGATGACAGAACCATAAACCGCGAGAAAAAAGACTCAGGGACATAGCTGCGACAAGTCTGCTGGCACTAGACTTGGAAAAGACAGGGGGCGTAACCGGGCTCCTTAGGAAGATGTCTGGGGATGGCAGAACTTCAGCTCCCTCCAGTAAAAAGAAGAAAGGACTAATAGCCCAGCTGAAGTGCTTATACACTAATGCACGTAGCATGGGCAAGAAACAGGAGGAGCTGGAAGCCATTGTACACCAGGGTAATTACGATGTAGTTGCCATCACAGAAACATGGTGGGATGACTCACATAGCTATAGTGCTGCCATGGATGGCTATAGACTCTTCAGGAAGGATAGGCAAGCAAGGAGAGGCGGGGGGGTGGCCCTGTATGTTAGGGAGTGTTATGAATGTCTTGAACTAAATGATGGTGATAATGGGATTGAGTGTTTATGGGTAAGGATCAGAGGGAAGGCTAACAAGGCAGATATTGTAGTAGGAGTCTGTTATAGACCGCCCAACCAGGATGAGGAGGCAGATGAAATATTCTATAAACGGCTGGGAGAAGTCTCAAGATCGCGAGCTCTAGTCCTCGTGGGAGACTTCAATTTGCCGGACATCTGCTGGGAATACAATACAGCAGGAAGGGAACAGTCTAGAAAGTTCCTGGAAGGTACTGGGGATAACTTCTTAACACAACTAGTGAAAGAACCAACTAGGGAAGGTGCCCTGCTGGATCTGTTGTTTGTAAACAGGGAAGGTCTTGTGGGGGATGTGATGGTTGGAGGCCGTCTTGGCAACAGTGACCATGAAATGATAGAGTTCTCAATTCTGGGAGAAGCAAGGAAGGGGGTCAGCAGAACTGCCACCTTGGACTTCCGGAAAGCGGACTTTGGGCTCTTCAGGAGCCTGGTCGACAAAGTCCCCTGGGAGGCAGTCCTCCACGGCAAAGGAGCCCAGGAAGCCTGGATGTCTTTCAAGACGGAAGTCCTAAAGGCGCAGGAGCAGGCTGTCCCCGTGTGCCGTAAGACAAGCCGTCGGGGAAAAAGACCGGCCTGGCTAAGCAGGGAGCTAGTGTTGCAGCTTAGGGAAAAAAAAAGGATATACGGCCTTTGGAAGGAAGGGCAGGCCACCCAGGAGGATTACAAAGAGGTAGTAAAGCGATGTAGGGAAAAAATCAGAAGGGCCAAAGCTCAGCTAGAGCTAAACCTGGCTTCTGTTGTCAAGGACAACAAAAAAAGTTTCTATAAATATATTAGCGATAAAAAGAGGACCAAGGATAATATCTGTCCTCTAGTAGATGGGGCTGGTAACATAGTAACCAAGGATGAGGAAAAGGCTGAGGTACTTAATGCCGTCTTAGCCTCAGTCTTCAGCAGTAGGACCAGTTGTTCCTTGAATTCTCCGACCCCTGAGCTAGAATACAGGGATGGGGAGCAGAGTGAAGCCCCTGTAGTCCAAAGGGAAATGGTGAGGGACCTGCTTCAGCACCTGGAGGTGCACAAATCTATGGGGCCGGATGGGATCCATCCAAGGGTGCTGAGAGAGCTGGCGGAAGTGCTCACCGGCCCACTGTGCATCATTTATGAACAGTCCTGGATAACTGGGGAGGTCCCAGCTGACTGGAGGTTGGCAAATGTGACGCCCATCCATAAGAAGGGCCAGAAGGAGGATCCAGGGAACTACAGGCCAGTCAGTCTGACATCGGTGCCTGGGAAGGTCATGGAGCAGATCATCCTCAGTGCCATCACACGGCACATGCAAGAGAACAGGGTGATCAGGCCCAGTCAGCATGGCTTTGTGAAAGGCAGGTCATGCCTGTCAAACCTGATCTCCTTCTATGACAAGGTGACCCACTTGCTGGACAAGGGAAAAGCTGTGGATGTTGTCTACCTGGATTTTTGCAAGGCTTTTGACACCGTTTCCCATAGCATTCTCCTGGAGAAACTGGCTGCTCATGGCCTGGACAGGTATACTCTTCGTTGGGTAAAAAACTGGCTGGATGGCCGTGTCCAGAGAGTGGTGGTAAATGGAGTTAAATCCAGTTGGTGTCCAGTGACGAGTGGTGTCCCCCAGGGATCGGTGCTGGGGCCCGTTCTCTTTAATATCTTTATCAACGATCTGGATGAGGGGATCGAGTGCTCCCTCAGTAAGTTCGCAGACGACACTAAACTGGGGGGGCGTGTTGATCTGCTTGAGGGTAGATTGGCTCTGCAGAGGGATCTGGACAGGCTGGACAGATGGGCTGAGGCCAATGGTATGAGGTTCAACAAGGCCAAGTGTCGGGTCCTGCACTTGGGTCACAACAACCCCATGCAGCGCTACAGACTGGGGGCGGAGTGGCTCGAAAGCTGCCTGGCAGAAAAGGACCTGGGGGTGTTGGTGGACAACCGGCTGAGCATGAGCCAGCAGTGTGCCCAGGCAGCCAAGAAGGCCAACACCATCCTGGCCTGCATCAGGAATAGTGTGGTGAGCCGGACTAGGGAAGTAATCATCCCCCTGTACTCGGCACTGGTGAGGCCTCACCTCGAGTACTGTGTTCAGTTTTGGGCCCCTCACTACAAGAAGGACATTGAGGTGTTGGAGCGTGTCCAGAGAAGGGCTACAAAGCTGGTGAAGGGTCTGGAGGACAAACCTTATGAGGAACGACTGAGGGATCTGGGGTTGTTTAGCCTGGAGAAGAGGAGGCTGAGGGGAGACCTTATCACCCTCTACAACTACCTGAAAGGAGGTTTTAGAGAGATGGGAGCTGACCTCTTCTCCCTGGCGACAAGTGATAGGACAAGAGGAAATGGGTTCAAGTTATGTCAGGGCAGGTTTAGATTAGATGCTAGGAAGCATTTTTTCACTGAAAGGGTTATTAAACATTGGAATAAGCTGCCCAGAGAGGTGGTGGATTCACCATCCCTGGAGGTGTTTAAGAAAAGGGTAGATGAGGTGCTTAGGGACATGGTTTAGGAGTGGTGGTGTTTTTATCAGGGTAGGTTAATGGTTGGACTTGATGATCTTAAAGGTCCCTTCCAACCTCACTGATTCTATGATTCTATGATTCTATAAGTCTCGGATGCATCCCAGAGTATAGAGCATTGTCCAAGGAGAAAAATCATCCCGGGTATCTTTCCTGGAGGAGTCTGGGCTTGCTACCCGGGATTACAGGGACCAAAAGCACAGGAAAAATGTCTGCAGGAGACACTTGGGAGGAATCTCAGATGCATCCCAGAAGATGGAGCATTGTCCAAGGAGAAAAATCATCTCGGGTATCTTCCCTGGAGGAGTCTGGGGTTGCTACCCGGGATTACAGGGACCCAAACCACAGGAAAAATGTCTGTGGGAGACGCCTGGGAGGAATCTCAGATGCATCCCAGAAGATGGAGCATTGTCCAAGGAGAAAAATCATCTCGGGTATCTTCCCTGGAGGAGTCTGGGGTTGCTACCCGTGATCACAGGGCGCTAAACCACCGGAATAAAGACTCAGGGACAGACCTGCAAGGAGTCTCGGATGCTTCCGAGAAGATGGAGCATTGTCCAAGCAGAAAAATTATCTCGGGTATCTTCCCTAGAGGAGTCTGGGGTTGCTAGCCGGGATCACAGGGCCCTAAAGCACTGGAGAAAACTCTGCGGGAGATGCCTGGGAGGAGTTCTGGGTAGATCCCGCAGGATGGACCACTGTCAAGAGAGAAAAATCATCTTGGGTGTCTTCCCTGGAGGAGTCTGGGGTTGCTACCTGGGATGACAGAACCATAAACCGCGAGAAAAAAGACTCAGGGACATAGCTGCAACAAGTCTCGGATGCATCCCAGAGTATAGAGCATTGTCCAAGGAGAAAAATCATCCCGGGTATCTTTCCTGGAGGAGTCTGGGCTTGCTACCCGGGATTACACGGACCAAAACCACAGGAAAAATGTCAGCGGGAGACACTTGGGAGGAATTTCAGATGCATCCCAGAAGATGGAGCATTGTCCAAGGAGAAAAATCATCTCGGGTATCTTCCCTGGAGGAGTCTGGGGTTGCTACCCGGGATCACAGGGCCCCAAAACACCGGAATAAAGACTCAGGGACATACCTTCAATGAGTCTCGGATGCTTCCCAGAGGATGGAGCATTGTCCAAGGAGAAAAATCATCTCGGGTATCTTCCCTGGAGGAGTCTGGGGTTGCTACCCGGGATCACAGGGCGCTAAACCACCGGAAGAAAACACTCAGAAACAGAGCTGGGAGGAGTCTCGGGTGCATCCCGCAGGATGGACAATAGTCCAAGGAGAAAAATCAACTTGGGTATCTTCCACGGAGGAGTCTGGGGTTGCTACCCAGGATGACAGGGCCCAAAAGCACCGGAATAAACACTCAGGGACAGACCTGCAAGGAGTCTCGGATGCTTCCCAGAGGATGGAGCATTGTCCAAGCAGAAAAATTATCTCGGGTATCTTCCCTGGAGGAGTCTGGGGTTGCTAGCCGGGATCACAGGGCCCTAAAGCACTGGAGAAAACTCTGCGGGAGATGCCTGGGAGGAGTTCTGGGTAGATCCCGCAGGATGGACCACTGTCAAGAGAGAAAAATCATCTTGGGTGTCTTCCCTGGAGGAGTCTGAGGTTGCTACCTGGGATGACAGAACCATAAACCGTGAGAAAAAAGACTCAGGGACATAGCTGCAACAAGTCTCGGATGCATCCCAGAGTATAGAGCATTGTCCAAGGAGAAAAATCATCCCGGTTATCTTTCCTGGAGGAGTCTGGGCTTGCTACCCGGGATTACAGGGACCAAAACCACAGGAAAAATGTCAGCGGGAGACACTTGGGAGGAATTTCAGATGCATCCCAGAAGATGGAGCATTGTCCAAGGAGAAAAATCATCTCGGGTATCTTCCCTGGAGGAGTCTGGGGTTGCTACCCGGGATCACAGGGCCCCAAAACACCGGAATAAAGACTCAGGGACATACCTTCAATGAGTCTCGGATGCTTCCCAGAGGATGGAGCATTGTCCAAGGAGAAAAATCATCTCGGGTATCTTCCCTGGAGGAGTCTGGGGTTGCTACCCGGGATCACAGGGCGCTAAACCACCGGAAGAAAACACTCAGAAACAGAGCTGGGAAGAGTCTCGGGTGCATCCCGCAGGATAGACAATAGTCCAAGGAGAAAAATCAACTTGGGTATCTTCCACGGAGGAGTCTGGGGTTGCTACCCGGGATGACAGGGCCCAAAAGCACCGGAATAAACACTCAGGGACATACCTGCAAGGAGTCTCGGATGCTTCCCAGAGGATGGAGCATTGTCCAAGCAGAAAAATTATCTCGGGTATCTTCCCTAGAGGAGTCTGGGGTTGCTACCCGGGATCACAGGGCCCTAAAGCACTGGAGAAAACTCTGCGGGAGATGCCTGGGAGGAGTTCTGGGTAGATCCCGCAGGATGGACCACTGTCAAGAGAGAAAAATCATCTTGGGTGTCTTCCCTGGAGGAGTCTGGGGTTGCTACCTGGGATGACAGAACCATAAACCGCGAGAAAAAAGACTCAGGGACATAGCTGCGACAAGTCTCGGATGCATCCCAGAGTATAGAGCATTGTCCAAGGAGAAAAATCATCCCGGGTATCTTTCCTGGAGGAGTCTGGGCTTGCTACCCGGGATTACAGGGACCAAAACCACAGGAAAAATGTCAGCGGGAGACACTTGGGAGGAATTTCAGATGCATCCCAGAAGATGGAGCATTGTCCAAGGAGAAAAATCATCTCGGGTATCTTCCCTGGAGGAGTCTGGGGTTGCTACCCGGGATCACAGGGCCCCAAAACACCGGAATAAAGACTCAGGGACATACCTTCAATGAGTCTCGGATGCTTCCCAGAGGATGGAGCATTGTCCAAGGAGAAAAATCATCTCGGGTATCTTCCCTGGAGGAGTCTGGGGTTGCTACCCGGGATCACAGGGCGCTAAACCACCGGAAGAAAACACTCAGAAACAGAGCTGGGAAGAGTCTCGGGTGCATCCCGCAGGATAGACAATAGTCCAAGGAGAAAAATCAACTTGGGTATCTTCCACGGAGGAGTCTGGGGTTGCTACCCGGGATGACAGGGCCCAAAAGCACCGGAATAAACACTCAGGGACATACCTGCAAGGAGTCTCGGATGCTTCCCAGAGGATGGAGCATTGTCCAAGCAGAAAAATTATCTCGGGTATCTTCCCTAGAGGAGTCTGGGGTTGCTAGCCGGGATCACAGGGCCCTAAAGCACTGGAGAAAACTCTGCGGGAGATGCCTGGGAGGAGTTCTGGGTAGATCCCGCAGGATGGACCACTGTCAAGAGAGAAAAATCATCTTGGATGTCTTCCCTGGAGGAGTCTGGGGTTGCTACCTGGGATGACAGAACCATAAACCGCGAGAAAAAAGACTCAGGGACATAGCTGCGACAAGTCTCGGATGCATCCCAGAGTATAGAGCATTGTCCAAGGAGAAAAATCATCCCGGGTATCTTTCCTGGAGGAGTCTGGGGTTGCTACCCGGGATTACAGGGACCAAAACCACAGGAAAAATGTCTGCAGGAGACACTTGGGAGGAATCTCAGATGCATCCCAGAAGATGGAGCATTGTCCAAGGAGAAAAATCATCTCGGGTATCTTCCCTGGAGGAGTCTGGGGTTGCTAACCGGGATCACAGGGCCCCAAAACACCGGAATAAACACTCAGGGACATACCTGCAAGGAGTCTCGGATGCTTCCCAGAGGATGGAGCATTGTCCAAGGAGAAAAATCATCTCGGGTATCTTCCCTGGAGGAGTCTGGGGTTGCTACCCGGGATCACAGGGCGCTAAACCACCGGAAGAAAACACTCAGAAACAGAGCTGGGAGGAGTCTCGGGTGCATCCCGCAGGATGGACAATAGTCCAAGGAGAAAAATCAACTTGGGTATCTTCCACGGAGGAGTCTGGGGTTGCTACCCAGGATGACAGGGCCCAAAAGCACCGGAATAAACACTCAGGGACAGACCTGCAAGGAGTCTCGGATGCTTCCCAGAGGATGGAGCATTGTCCAAGCAGAAAAATTATCTCGGGTATCTTCCCTGGAGGAGTCTGGGGTTGCTAGCCGGGATCACAGGGCCCGAAAGCACTGGAGAAAACTCTGCGGGAGATGCCTGGGAGGAGTTCTGGGTAGATCCCGCAGGATGGACCACTGTCAAGAGAGAAAAATCATCTTGGGTGTCTTCCCTGGAGGAGTCTGAGGTTGCTACCTGGGATGACAGAACCATAAACCGTGAGAAAAAAGACTCAGGGACATAGCTGCGACAAGTCTCGGATGCATCCCAGAGTATAGAGCATTGTCCAAGGAGAAAAATCATCCCGGTTATCTTTCCTGGAGGAGTCTGGGCTTGCTACCCGGGATTACAGGGACCAAAACCACAGGAAAAATGTCAGCGGGAGACACTTGGGAGGAATTTCAGATGCATCCCAGAAGATGGAGCATTGTCCAAGGAGAAAAATCATCTCGGGTATCTTCCCTGGAGGAGTCTGGGGTTGCTACCCGGGATCACAGGGCCCCAAAACACCGGAATAAAGACTCAGGGACATACCTTCAATGAGTCTCGGATGCTTCCCAGAGGATGGAGCATTGTCCAAGGAGAAAAATCATCTCGGATATCTTCCCTGGAGGAGTCTGGGGTTGCTACCCGGGATCACAGGGCGCTAAACCACCGGAAGAAAACACTCAGAAACAGAGCTGGGAGGAGTCTCGGGTGCATCCCGCAGGATGGACAATAGTCCAAGGAGAAAAATCAACTTGGGTATCTTCCACGGAGGAGTCTGGGGTTGCTACCCGGGATGACAGGGCCCAAAAGCACCGGAATAAACACTCAGGGACAAAGCTGCAAGGAGTCTCGGATGCTTCCCAGAGGATGGAGCATTGTCCAGGGAGAAAAATCATCTCGGGTATCTTCCCTGGAGGAGTCTGGGGTTGCTACCCGGGATTACAGGGACCCAAACCACAGGAAAAATGTCTGTGGGAGACGCCTGGGAGGAATCTCAGATGCATCCCAGAAGATGGAGCATTGTCCAAGGAGAAAAATCATCTCGGGTATCTTCCCTGGAGGAGTCTGGGGTTGCTACCCGGGATCACAGGGCGCTAAACCACCGGAATAAAGACTCAGGGACATACCTGCAAGGAGTCTCGGATGCTTCCCAGAGGATGGAGCATTGTCCAGGGTGAAAAATCATCTCGGGTATCTTCCCTGGAGGAGTCTGGGGTTGCTACCCGGGATCACAGGGCCCCAAAACACCGGAATAAAGACTCAGGGACATACATTCAATGAGTCTCGGATACTTCCCAGAGGATGGAGCATTGTCCAAGGAGAAAAATCATCTCGGATATCTTCCCTGGAGGAGTCTGGGGTTGCTACCTGGGATCACAGGGCGCTAAACCACCGGAAGAAAACACTCAGAAACAGAGCTGGGAGGAGTCTCGGGTGCATCCCGCAGGATGGACAATAGTCCAAGGAGAAAAATCAACTTGGGTATCTTCCACGGAGGAGTCTGGGGTTGCTACCCGGGATGACAGGGCCCAAAAGCACCGGAATAAACACTCAGGGACAAAGCTGCAAGGAGTCTCGGATGCTTCCCAGAGGATGGAGCATTGTCCAGGGAGAAAAATCATCTCGGGTATCTTCCCTGGAGGAGTCTGGGGTTGCTACCCGGGATTACAGGGACCCAAACCACAGGAAAAATGTCTGTGGGAGACGCCTGGGAGGAATCTCAGATGCATCCCAGAAGATGGAGCATTGTCCAAGGAGAAAAATCATCTCGGGTATCTTCCCTGGAGGAGTCTGGGGTTGCTACCCGGGATCACAGGGCGCTAAACCACCGGAATAAAGACTCAGGGACATACCTGCAAGGAGTCTCGGATGCTTCCCAGAGGATGGAGCATTGTCCAAGCAGAAAAATTATCTCGGGTATCTTCCCTAGAGGAGTCTGGGGTTGCTACCCGGGATCACAGGGCCCTAAAGCACTGGAGAAAACTCTGCGGGAGATGCCTGGGAGGAGTTCTGGGTAGATCCCGCAGGATGGACCACTGTCAAGAGAGAAAAATCATCTTGGGTGTCTTCCCTGGAGGAGTCTGAGGTTGCTACCTGGGATGACAGAACCATAAACCGCGAGAAAAAAGACTCAGGGACATAGCTGCGACAAGTCTCGGATGCATCCCAGAGTATAGAGCATTGTCCAAGGAGAAAAATCATCCCGGGTATCTTTCCTGGAGGAGTCTGGGCTTGCTACCCGGGATTACAGGGACCAAAACCACAGGAAAAATGTCAGCGGGAGACACTTGGGAGGAATTTCAGATGCATCCCAGAAGATGGAGCATTGTCCAAGGAGAAAAATCATCTCGGGTATCTTCCCTGGAGGAGTCTGGGGTTGCTACCCGGGATCACAGGGCCCCAAAACACCGGAATAAAGACTCAGGGACATACCTGCAAGGAGTCTCGGATGCTTCCCAGAGGATGGAGCATTGTCCAAGCAGAAAAATCATCTCGGGTATCTTCCCTGGAGGAGTCTGGGGTTGCTACCCGGGATCACAGGGCGCTAAACCACCGGAAGAAAACACTCAGAAACAGAGCTGGGAAGAGTCTCGGGTGCATCCCGCAGGATGGACAATAGTCCAAGGAGAAAAATCAACTTGGGTATCTTCCACGGAGGAGTCTGGGGTTGCTACCCGGGATGACAGGGCCCAAAAGCACCGGAATAAACACTCAGGGACATACCTGCAAGGAGTCTCGGATGCTTCCCAGAGGATGGAGCATTGTCCAAGCAGAAAAATTATCTCGGGTATCTTCCCTAGAGGAGTCTGGGGTTGCTAGCCGGGATCACAGGGCCCTAAAGCACTGGAGAAAACTCTGCGGGAGATGCCTGGGAGGAGTTCTGGGTAGATCCCGCAGGATGGACCACTGTCAAGAGAGAAAAATCATCTTGGGTGTCTTCCCTGGAGGAGTCTGGGGTTGCTACCTGGGATGACAGAACCATAAACCGCGAGAAAAAAGACTCAGGGACATAGCTGCGACAAGTCTCGGATGCATCCCAGAGTATAGAGCATTGTCCAAGGAGAAAAATCATCTCGGGTATCTTCCCTGGAGGAGTCTGGGGTTGCTACCCGGGATCACAGGGCCCCAAAACACCGGAATAAAGACTCAGGGACATACATTCAATGAGTCTCGGATACTTCCCAGAGGATGGAGCATTGTCCAAGGAGAAAAATCATCTCGGATATCTTCCCTGGAGGAGTCTGGGGTTGCTACCTGGGATCACAGGGCGCTAAACCACCGGAAGAAAACACTCAGAAACAGAGCTGGGAGGAGTCTCGGGTGCATCCTGCAGGATGGACAATAGTCCAAGGAGAAAAATCAACTTGGGTATCTTCCACGGAGGAGTCTGGGGTTGCTACCCGGGATGACAGGGCCCAAAAGCACCGGAATAAACACTCAGGGACATACCTGCAAGGAGTCTCGGATGCTTCCCAGAAGATGGAGCATTGTCCAAGCAGAAAAATTATCTCGGGTATCTTCCCTAGAGGAGTCTGGGGTTGCTAGCCGGGATCACAGGGCCCGAAAGCACTGGAGAAAACTCTGCGGGAGATGCCTGGGAGGAGTTCTGGGTAGATCCCGCAGGATGGACCACTGTCAAGAGAGAAAAATCATCTTGGGTGTCTTCCCTGGAGGAGTCTGGGGTTGCTACCTGGGATGACAGAACCATAAACCGCGAGAAAAAAGACTCAGGGACATAGCTGCGACAAGTCTCGGATGCATCCCAGAGTATAGAGCATTGTCCAAGGAGAAAAATCATCCCGGGTATCTTTCCTGGAGGAGTCTGGGCTTGCTACCCGGGATTACAGGGACCAAAACCACAGGAAAAATGTCTGCGGGAGACACTTGGGAGGAATCTCAGATGCATCCCAGAAGATGGAGCATTGTCCAAGGAGAAAAATCATCTCGGGTATCTTCCCTGGAGGAGTCTGGGGTTGCTACCCGGGATCACAGGGCCCCAAAACACCGGAATAAAGACTCAGGGACATACCTTCAATGAGTCTCGGATGCTTCCCAGAGGATGGAGCATTGTCCAAGGAGAAAAATCATCTCGGATATCTTCCCTGGAGGAGTCTGGGGTTGCTACCCGGGATCACAGGGCGCTAAACCACCGGAAGAAAACACTCAGAAACAGAGCTGGGAGGAGTCTCGGGTGCATCCCGCAGGATGGACAATAGTCCAAGGAGAAAAATCAACTTGGGTATCTTCCACGGAGGAGTCTGGGGTTGCTACCCGGGATGACAGGGCCCAAAAGCACCGGAATAAACACTCAGGGACAAAGCTGCAAGGAGTCTCGGATGCTTCCCAGAGGATGGAGCATTGTCCAGGGAGAAAAATCATCTCGGGTATCTTCCCTGGAGGAGTCTGGGGTTGCTACCCGGGATTACAGGGACCCAAACCACAGGAAAAATGTCTGTGGGAGACGCCTGGGAGGAATCTCAGATGCATCCCAGAAGATGGAGCATTGTCCAAGGAGAAAAATCATCTCGGGTATCTTCCCTGGAGGAGTCTGGGGTTGCTACCCGGGATCACAGGGCGCTAAACCACCGGAATACCGACTCAGGGACATACCTGCAAGGAGTCTCGGATGCTTCCCAGAGGATGGAGCATTGTCCAGGGTGAAAAATCATCTCGGGTATCTTCCCTGGAGGAGTCTGGGGTTGCTACCCGGGATCACAGGGCCCCAAAACACCGGAATAAAGACTCAGGGACATACATTCAATGAGTCTCGGATACTTCCCAGAGGATGGAGCATTGTCCAAGGAGAAAAATCATCTCGGATATCTTCCCTGGAGGAGTCTGGGGTTGCTACCTGGGATCACAGGGCGCTAAACCACCGGAAGAAAACACTCAGAAACAGAGCTGGGAGGAGTCTCGGGTGCATCCCGCAGGATGGACAATAGTCCAAGGAGAAAAATCAACTTGGGTATCTTCCACGGAGGAGTCTGGGGTTGCTACCCGGGATGACAGGGCCCAAAAGCACCGGAATAAACACTCAGGGACAAAGCTGCAAGGAGTCTCGGATGCTTCCCAGAGGATGGAGCATTGTCCAGGGAGAAAAATCATCTCGGGTATCTTCCCTGGAGGAGTCTGGGGTTGCTACCCGGGATTACAGGGACCCAAACCACAGGAAAAATGTCTGTGGGAGACGCCTGGGAGGAATCTCAGATGCATCCCAGAAGATGGAGCATTGTCCAAGGAGAAAAATCATCTCGGGTATCTTCCCTGGAGGAGTCTGGGGTTGCTACCCGTGATCACAGGGCGCTAAACCACCGGAATAAAGACTCAGGGACAGACCTGCAAGGAGTCTCGGATGCTTCCCAGAAGATGGAGCATTGTCCAAGCAGAAAAATTATCTCGGGTATCTTCCCTAGAGGAGTCTGGGGTTGCTAGCCGGGATCACAGGGCCCGAAAACACCGGAATAAACACTCAGGGACATACCTGCAAGGGGTCTCGGATGCTTCGCAGAGGATGGAGCATTGTCCAAGGAGAAAAATCATCTCGGGTATCTTCCCTGGAGGAGTCTGGGGTTGCTACCTGGGATCACAGGGCGCTAAACCACCGGAAGAAAACACTCAGAAACAGAGCTGGGAGGAGTCTCGGGTGCATCCCGCAGGATGGACAATAGTCCAAGGAGAAAAATCAACTTGGGTATCTTCCACGGAGGAGTCTGGGGTTGCTACCCGGGATGACAGGGCCCAAAAGCACCGGAATAAAGACTCAGGGACATACCTGCAAGGAGTCTCGGATGCTTCCCAGAGGATGGAGCATTGTCCAAGCAGAAAAATTATCTCGGGTATCTTCCCTGGAGGAGTCTGGGGTTGCTACCCGGGATTACAGGGACCCAAACCACAGGAAAAATGTCTGTGGGAGACGCCTGGGAGGAATCTCAGATGCATCCCAGAAGATGGAGCATTGTCCAAGGAGAAAAATCATCTCGGGTATCTTCCCTGGAGGAGTCTGGGGTTGCTACCCGGGATCACAGGGCGCTAAACCACCGGAATAAAGACTCAGGGACATACCTGCAAGGAGTCTCGGATGCTTCCCAGAGGATGGAGCATTGTCCAAGCAGAAACATTATCTCGGGTATCTTCCCTAGAGGAGTCTGGGGTTGCTAGCCGGGATCACAGGGCCCTAAAGCACTGGAGAAAACTCTGCGGGAGATGCCTGGGAGGAGTTCTGGGTAGATCCCGCAGGATGGACCACTGTCAAGAGAGAAAAATCATCTTGGGTGTCTTCCCTGGAAGAGTCTGAGGTTGCTACCTGGGATGACAGAACCATAAACCGCGAGAAAAAAGACTCAGGGACATAGCTGCGACAAGTCTCAGATGCATCCCAGAGTATAGAGCATTGTCCAAGGAGAAAAATCATCCCGGGTATCTTTCCTGGAGGAGTCTGGGCTTGCTACCCGGGATTACAGGGACCAAAACCACAGGAAAAATGTCTGCAGGAGACACTTGGGAGGAATCTCAGATGCATCCCAGAAGATGGAGCATTGTCCAAGGAGAAAAATCATCTCGGGTATCTTCCCTGGAGGAGTCTGGGGTTGCTACCCGGGATCACAGGGCCCCAAAACACCGGAATAAACACTCAGGGACATACCTTCAATGAGTCTCGGATGCTTCCCAGAGGATGGAGCATTGTCCAAGGAGAAAAATCATCTCGGATATCTTCCCTGGAGGAGTCTGGGGTTGCTACCCGGGATCACAGGGCGCTAAACCACCGGAAGAAAACACTCAGAAACAGAGCTGGGAGGAGTCTCGGGTGCATCCCGCAGGATGGACAATAGTCCAAGGAGAAAAATCAACTTGGGTATCTTCCACGGAGGAGTCTGGGGTTGCTACCCGGGATGACAGGGCCCAAAAGCACCGGAATAAACACTCAGGGACAAAGCTGCAAGGAGTCTCGGATGCTTCCCAGAGGATGGAGCATTGTCCAGGGAGAAAAATCATCTCGGGTATCTTCCCTGGAGGAGTCTGGGGTTGCTACCCGGGATTACAGGGACCCAAACCACAGGAAAAATGTCTGTGGGAGACGCCTGGGAGGAATCTCAGATGCATCCCAGAAGATGGAGCATTGTCCAAGGAGAAAAATCATCTCGGGTATCTTCCCTGGAGGAGTCTGGGGTTGCTACCCGGGATCACAGGGCGCTAAACCACCGGAATAAAGACTCAGGGACATAGCTGCAAGGAGTCTCGGATGCTTCCCAGAGGATGGAGCATTGTCCAAGCAGAAAAATTATCTCGGGTATCTTCCCTAGAGGAGTCTGGGGTTGCTAGCCGGGATCACAGGGCCCGAAAACACCGGAATAAACACTCAGGGACATACCTGCAAGGGGTCTCGGATGCTTCGCAGAGGATGGAGCATTGTCCAAGGAGAAAAATCATCTCGGGTATCTTCCCTGGAGGAGTCTGGGGTTGCTACCCGGGATCACAGGGAGCTAAACCACCGGAAGAAAACACTCAGAAACAGAGCTGGGAGGAGTCTCGGGTGCATCCCGCAGGATGGACAATAGTCCAAGGAGAAAAATCAACTTGGGTATCTTCCACGGAGGAGTCTGGGGTTGCTACCCGGGATGACAGGGCCCAAAAGCACCGGAATAAAGACTCAGGGACATACCTGCAAGGAGTCTCGGATGCTTCCCAGAGGATGGAGCATTGTCCAAGCAGAAAAATTATCTCGGGTATCTTCCCTGGAGGAGTCTGGGGTTGCTACCCGGGATTACAGGGACCCAAACCACAGGAAAAATGTCTGTGGGAGACGCCTGGGAGGAATCTCAGATGCATCCCAGAAGATGGAGCATTGTCCAAGGAGAAAAATCATCTCGGGTATCTTCCCTGGAGGAGTCTGGGGTTGCTACCCGGGATCACAGGGCGCTAAACCACCGGAATAAAGACTCAGGGACATACCTGCAAGGAGTCTCGGATGCTTCCCAGAGGATGGAGCATTGTCCAAGCAGAAACATTATCTCGGGTATCTTCCCTAGAGGAGTCTGGGGTTGCTAGCCGGGATCACAGGGCCCTAAAGCACTGGAGAAAACTCTGCGGGAGATGCCTGGGAGGAGTTCTGGGTAGATCCCGCAGGATGGACCACTGTCAAGAGAGAAAAATCATCTTGGGTGTCTTCCCTGGAGGAGTCTGAGGTTGCTACCTGGGATGACAGAACCATAAACCGCGAGAATAAAGACTCAGGGACATAGCTGCGACAAGTCTCAGATGCATCCCAGAGTATAGAGCATTGTCCAAGGAGAAAAATCATCCCGGGTATCTTTCCTGGAGGAGTCTGGGCTTGCTACCCGGGATTACAGGGACCAAAACCACAGGAAAAATGTCTGCAGGAGACACTTGGGAGGAATCTCAGATGCATCCCAGAAGATGGAGCATTGTCCAAGGAGAAAAATCATCTCGGGTATCTTCCCTGGAGGAGTCTGGGGTTGGTACCCGGGATCACAGGGCCCCAAAACACCGGAATAAACACTCAGGGACATACCTGCAAGGGGTCTCGGATGCTTCCCAGAGGATGGAGCATTGTCCAAGGAGAAAAATCATCTCGGGTATCTTCCCTGGAGGAGTCTGGGGTTGCTACCCGGGATCACAGGGCCCCAAACCACAGGAAAAATGTCTGTGGGAGACGCCTGGGAGGAATCTCAGATGCATCCCAGAAGATGGAGCATTGTCCAAGCAGAAAAATCATTTCGGGTATCTTTCCTGGAGGAGTCTGGGCTTGCTACCCGGGATTACAGGGACCAAAACCACAGGAAAAATGTCTGCGGGAGACACTTGGGAGGAATCTCAGATGCATCCCAGAAGATGGAGCATTGTCCAAGGAGAAAAATCATCTCGGGTATCTTCCCTGGAGGAGTCTGGGGTTGCTACCCGGGATCACAGGGCCCGAAAACACCGGAATAAACACTCAGGGACATACCTCCAAGGGGTCTCGGATGCTTCGCAGAGGATGGAGCATTGTCCAAGGAGAAAAATCATCTCGGGTATCTTCCCTGGAGGAGTCTGGGGTTGCTACCCGGGATCACAGGGAGCTAAACCACCGGAAGAAAACACTCAGAAACAGAGCTGGGAGGAGTCTCGGGTGCATCCCGCAGGATGGACAATAGTCCAAGGAGAAAAATCAACTTGGGTATCTTCCACGGAGGAGTCTGGGGTTGCTACCCGGGATGACAGGGCCCAAAAGCACCGGAATAAAGACTCAGGGACATACCTGCAAGGAGTCTCGGATGCTTCCCAGAGGATGGAGCATTGTCCAAGCAGAAAAATTATCTCGGGTATCTTCCCTGGAGGAGTCTGGGGTTGCTACCCGGGATTACAGGGACCCAAACCACAGGAAAAATGTCTGTGGGAGACGCCTGGGAGGAATCTCAGATGCATCCCAGAAGATGGAGCATTGTCCAAGGAGAAAAATCATCTCGGGTATCTTCCCTGGAGGAGTCTGGGGTTGCTACCCGGGATCACAGGGCGCTAAACCACCGGAATAAAGACTCAGGGACATACCTGCAAGGAGTCTCGGATGCTTCCCAGAGGATGGAGCATTGTCCAAGCAGAAACATTATTTCGGGTATCTTCCCTAGAGGAGTCTGGGGTTGCTAGCCGGGATCACAGGGCCCTAAAGCAGTGGAGAAAACTCTGCGGGAGATGCCTGGGAGGAGTTCTGGGTAGATCCCGCAGGATGGACCACTGTCAAGAGAGAAAAATCATCTTGGGTGTCTTCCCTGGAGGAGTCTGAGGTTGCTACCTGGGATGACAGAACCATAAACCGCGAGAAAAAAGACTCAGGGACATAGCTGCGACAAGTCTCAGATGCATCCCAGAGTATAGAGCATTGTCCAAGGAGAAAAATCATCCCGGGTATCTTTCCTGGAGGAGTCTGGGCTTGCTACCCGGGATTACAGGGACCAAAACCACAGGAAAAATGTCTGCAGGAGACACTTGGGAGGAATCTCAGATGCATCCCAGAAGATGGAGCATTGTCCAAGGAGAAAAATCATCTCGGGTATCTTCCCTGGAGGAGTCTGGGGTTGCTACCCGGGATCACAGGGCCCCAAAACACCGGAATAAACACTCAGGGACATACCTGCAAGGGGTCTCGGATGCTTCCCAGAGGATGGAGCATTGTCCAAGGAGAAAAATCATCTCGGGTATCTTCCCTGGAGGAGTCTGGGGTTGCTACCCGGGATCACAGGGCGCTAAACCACCGGAATAAAGACTCAGGGACATACCTGCAAGGAGTCTCGGATGCTTCCCAGAAGATGGAGCATTGTCCAAGCAGAAAAGTTATCTCGGGTATCTTCCCTAGAGGAGTCTGGGGTTGCTACCCGGGATCACAGGGCCCTAAAGCACTGGAGAAAACTCTGCGGGAGATGCCTGGGAGGAGTTCTGGGTAGATCCCGCAGGATGGACCACTGTCAAGAGAGAAAAATCATCTTGGGTGTCTTCCCTGGAGGAGTCTGGGGTTGCTACCTGGGATGACAGAACCATAAACCGCGAGAAAAAAGACTCAGGGACATAGCTGCGACAAGTCTCGGATGCATCCCAGAGTATAGAGCATTGTCCAAGGAGAAAAATCATCCCGGGTATCTTTCCTGGAGGAGTCTGGGCTTGCTACCCGGGATTACAGGGACCAAAACCACAGGAAAAATGTCAGCGGGAGACACTTGGGAGGAATCTCAGATGCATCCCAGAAGATGGAGCATTGTCCAAGGAGAAAAATCATCTCGGGTATCTTCCCTGGAGGAGTCTGGGGTTGCTACCCGGGATCACAGGGCGCTAAACCACCGGAATAAAGACTCAGGGACATACCTGCAAGGAGTCTCGGATGCTTCCCAGAGGATGGAGCATTGTCCAAGCAGAAACATTATTTCGGGTATCTTCCCTAGAGGAGTCTGGGGTTGCTAGCCGGGATCACAGGGCCCTAAAGCAGTGGAGAAAACTCTGCGGGAGATGCCTGGGAGGAGTTCTGGGTAGATCCCGCAGGATGGACCACTGTCAAGAGAGAAAAATCATCTTGGGTGTCTTCCCTGGAGGAGTCTGAGGTTGCTACCTGGGATGACAGAACCATAAACCGCGAGAAAAAAGACTCAGGGACATAGCTGCGACAAGTCTCAGATGCATCCCAGAGTATAGAGCATTGTCCAAGGAGAAAAATCATCCCGGGTATCTTTCCTGGAGGAGTCTGGGCTTGCTACCCGGGATTACAGGGACCAAAACCACAGGAAAAATGTCTGCAGGAGACACTTGGGAGGAATCTCAGATGCATCCCAGAAGATGGAGCATTGTCCAAGGAGAAAAATCATCTCGGGTATCTTCCCTGGAGGAGTCTGGGGTTGCTACCCGGGATCACAGGGCCCCAAAACACCGGAATAAACACTCAGGGACATACCTCCAAGGGGTCTCGGATGCTTCCCAGAGGATGGAGCATTGTCCAGGGAGAAAAATCATCTCGGGTATCTTCCCTGGAGGAGTCTGGGGTTGCTACCCGGGATTACAGGGACCCAAACCACAGGAAAAATGTCTGTGGGAGACGCCTGGGAGGAATCTCAGATGCATCCCAGAAGATGGAGCATTGTCCAAGGAGAAAAATCATCTCGGGTATCTTCCCTGGAGGAGTCTGGGGTTGCTACCCGGGATCACAGGGCGCTAAACCACCGGAATAAAGACTCAGGGACATACCTGCAAGGAGTCTCGGATGCTTCCCAGAGGATGGAGCATTGTCCAAGCAGAAAAATTATCTCGGGTATCTTCCCTAGAGGAGTCTGGGGTTGCTACCCGGGATCACAGGGCCCTAAAGCACTGGAGAAAACTCTGCGGGAGATGCCTGGGAGGAGTTCTGGGTAGATCCCGCAGGATGGACCACTGTCAAGAGAGAAAAATCATCTTGGGTGTCTTCCCTGGAGGAGTCTGGGGTTGCTACCTGGGATGACAGAACCATAAACCGCGAGAAAAAAGACTCAGGGACATAGCTGCAACAAGTCTCGGATGCATCCCACAGTATAGAGCATTGTCCAAGGAGAAAAATCATCCCGGGTATCTTTCCTAGAGGAGTCTGGGCTTGCTACCCGGGATTACAGGGACCCAAACCACAGGAAAAATGTCTGCGGGAGACACTTGGGAGGAATCTCAGATGCATCCCAGAAGATGGAGCATTGTCCAAGGAGAAAAATCATCTCGGGTATCTTCCCTGGAGGAGTCTGGGGTTGCTATCCGGGATCACAGGGCCCGAAAACACCGGAATAAACACTCAGGGACATACCTGCAAGGAGTCTCGGATGCTTCCCAGAGGATGGAGCATTGTCCAAGGAGAAAAATCATCTCGGATATCTTCCCTGGAGGAGTCTGGGGTTGCTACCCGGGATCACAGGGCGCTAAACCACCGGAAGAAAACACTCAGAAACAGAGCTGGGAGGAGTCTCGGGTGCATCCCGCAGGATGGACAATAGTCCAAGGAGAAAAATCAACTTGGGTATCTTCCACGGAGGAGTCTGGGGTTGCTACCCGGGATGACAGGGCCCATAAGCCCCGGAAAAAACACTCAGGGACAAAGCTGCAAGGAGTCTCGGATGCTTCCCAGAGGATGGAGCATTGTCCAAGGAGAAAAATCATCTCGGGTCTTCTTCCCTGGAGGAGTCTGCGGGTGCTACCCGGGATTACAGGGACCGAAACCACAGGAAAAATGTCTGTGGGAGACGCCTGGGAGGAATCTCAGATGCATCCCAGAAGATGGAGCATTGTCCAAGGAGAAAAATCATCTCGGGTATCTTCCCTGGAGGAGTCTGGGGTTGCTACCCGGGATCACAGGGCCCCAAAAGCCCGGAATAAACACTCAGGGACATACCTGCAAGGGGTCTCGGATGCTTCCCAGAGGATGGAGCATTGTCCAAGGAGAAAAATCATCTCGGGTATCTTCCCTGGAGGAGTCTGGGGTTGCTACCCGGGATCACAGGGCCCCAAAACACCGGAATAAAGACTCAGGGACATACCTTCAATGAGTCTCGGATGCTTCCCAGAGGATGGAGCATTGTCCAAGGAGAAAAATCATCCCGGGTATCTTCCCTGGAGGAGTCTGGGGTTGCTACCCGGGATCACAGGGCGCTAAACCACCGGAAGAAAACACTCAGAAACAGAGCTGGGAGGAGTCTCGGGTGCATCCCGCAGGATGGACAATAGTCCAAGGAGAAAAATCAACTTGGGTATCTTCCACGGAGGAGTCTGGGGTTGCTACCCGGGATGACAGGGCCCAAAAGCACCGGAATAAAGACTCAGGGACATACCTGCAAGGAGTCTCGGATGCTTCCCAGAGGATGGAGCATTGTCCAAGCAGAAAAATTATCTCGGGTATCTTCCCTGGAGGAGTCTGGGGTTGCTACCCGGGATTACAGGGACCCAAACCACAGGAAAAATGTCTGTGGGAGACGCCTGGGAGGAATCTCAGATGCATCCCAGAAGATGGAGCATTGTCCAAGGAGAAAAATCATCTCGGGTATCTTCCCTGGAGGAGTCTGGGGTTGCTACCCGGGATCACAGGGCGCTAAACCACCGGAATAAAGACTCAGGGACATACCTGCAAGGAGTCTCGGATGCTTCCCAGAGGATGGAGCATTGTCCAAGCAGAAACATTATTTCGGGTATCTTCCCTAGAGGAGTCTGGGGTTGCTAGCCGGGATCACAGGGCCCTAAAGCAGTGGAGAAAACTCTGCGGGAGATGCCTGGGAGGAGTTCTGGGTAGATCCCGCAGGATGGACCACTGTCAAGAGAGAAAAATCATCTTGGGTGTCTTCCCTGGAGGAGTCTGAGGTTGCTACCTGGGATGACAGAACCATAAACCGCGAGAAAAAAGACTCAGGGACATAGCTGCGACAAGTCTCAGATGCATCCCAGAGTATAGAGCATTGTCCAAGGAGAAAAATCATCCCGGGTATCTTTCCTGGAGGAGTCTGGGCTTGCTACCCGGGATTACAGGGACCAAAACCACAGGAAAAATGTCTGCAGGAGACACTTGGGAGGAATCTCAGATGCATCCCAGAAGATGGAGCATTGTCCAAGGAGAAAAATCATCTCGGGTATCTTCCCTGGAGGAGTCTGGGGTTGCTACCCGGGATCACAGGGCGCTAAACCACCGGAAGAAAACACTCAGAAACAGAGCTGGGAAGAGTCTCGGGTGCATCCCGCAGGATGGACAATAGTCCAAGGAGAAAAATCAACTTGGGTATCTTCCACGGAGGAGTCTGGGGTTGCTACCCGGGATGACAGGGCCCAAAAGCACCGGAATAAACACTCAGGGACATACCTGCAAGGAGTCTCAGATGCTTCCCAGAGGATGGAGCATTGTCCAAGCAGAAAAATTATCTCGGGTATCTTCCCTGGAGGAGTCTGGGGTTGCTACCCGGGATTACAGGGACCCAAACCACAGGAAAAATGTCTGTGGGAGACGCCTGGGAGGAATCTCAGATGCATCCCAGAAGATGGAGCATTGTCCAAGGAGAAAAATCATCTCGGGTATCTTCCCTGGAGGAGTCTGGGGTTGCTACCCGTGATCACAGGGCGCTAAACCACCGGAATAAAGACTCAGGGACATACCTGCAAGGAGTCTCGGATGCTTCCCAGAGGATGGAGCATTGTCCAAGCAGAAAAATTATCTCGGGTATCTTCCCTAGAGGAGTCTGGGGTTGCTAGCCGGGATCACAGGGCCCTAAAGCACTGGAGAAAACTCTGCGGGAGATGCCTGGGAGGAGTTCTGGGTAGATCCCGCAGGATGGACCACTGTCAAGAGAGAAAAATCATCTTGGGTGTCTTCCCTGGAGGAGTCTGAGGTTGCTACCTGGGATGACAGAACCATAAACCGCGAGAAAAAAGACTCAGGGACATAGCTGCGACAAGTCTCGGATGCATCCCAGAGTATAGATCATTGTCCAAGGAGAAAAATCATCCCGGGTATCTTTCCTGGAGGAGTCTCGGGTTGCTTCCCGGGATTACAGGGCCCAAAAGCACCGGAATAAACACTCAGGGACATACCTGCAAGGAGTCTCGGATGCTTCCCAGAGGATGGAGCATTGTCCAAGGAGAAAAATCATCTCGGGTATCTTTCCTGGAGGAGTCTGGGCTTGCTACCCGGGATTACAGGGACCAAAACCACAGGAAAAATGTCAGCGGGAGACACTTGGGAGGGATTTCAGATGCATCCCAGAAGATGGAGCATTGTCCAAGGAGAAAAATCATCTCGGGTATCTTCCCTGGAGGAGTCTGGGGTTGCTACCCGGGATCACAGGGCCCCAAAACACCGGAATAAAGACTCAGGGACATACCTTCAATGAGTCTCGGATGCTTCCCAGAGGATGGAGCATTGTCCAAGGAGAAAAATCATCTCGGGTATCTTCCCTGGAGGAGTCTGGGGTTGCTACCCGGGATCACAGGGCGCTAAACCACCGGAAGAAAACACTCAGAAACAGAGCTGGGAAGAGTCTCGGGTGCATCCCGCAGGATGGACAATAGTCCAAGGAGAAAAATCAACTTGGGTATCTTCCACGGAGGAGTCTGGGCTTGCTACCCGGGATGACAGGGCCCAAAAGCACCGGAATAAACACTCAGGGACATACCTGCAAGGAGTCTCGGATGCTTCCCAGAGGATGGAGCATTGTCCAAGCAGAAAAATTATCTCGGGTATCTTCCCTAGAGGAGTCTGGGGTTGCTAGCCGGGATCACAGGGCCCTAAAGCACTGGAGAAAACTCTGCGGGAGATGCCTGGGAGGAGTTCTGGGTAGATCCCGCAGGATGGACCACTGTCAAGAGAGAAAAATCATCTTGGGTGTCTTCCCTGGAGGAGTCTGGGGTTGCTACCTGGGATGACAGAACCATAAACCGCGAGAAAAAAGACTCAGGGACATAGCTGCGACAAGTCTCGGATGCATCCCAGAGTATAGAGCATTGTCCAAGGAGAAAAATCATCCCGGGTATCTTTCCTGGAGGAGTCTGGGCTTGCTACCCGGGATTACAGGGACCAAAACCACAGGAAAAATGTCTGCGGGAGACACTTGGGAGGAATCTCAGATGCATCCCAGAAGATGGAGCATTGTCCAAGGAGAAAAATCATCTCGGGTATCTTCCCTGGAGGAGTCTGGGGTTGCTACCTGGGATCACAGGGCCCGAAAACACCGGAATAAACACTCAGGGACATACCTGCAAGGAGTCTCGGATGCTTCCCAGAGGATGGAGCATTGTCCAGGGAGAAAAATCATCTCGGGTATCTTCCCTGGAGGAGTCTGGGGTTGCTACCTGGGATCACAGGGCGCTAAACCACCGGAAGAAAACACTCAGAAACAGAGCTGGGAGGAGTCTCGGGTGCATCCCGCAGGATGGACAATAGTCCAAGGAGAAAAATAAACTTGGGTATCTTCCACGGAGGAGTCTGGGGTTGCTACCCGGGATTACAGGGCCCAAAAGCACCGGAATAAACACTCAGGGACATACCTGCAAGGAGTCTCGGATGCTTCCCAGAGGATGGAGCATTGTCCAGGGAGAAAAATCATCTCGGGTATCTTCCCTGGAGGAGTCTGGGGTTGCTAGCCGGGATCACAGGGCCCTAAAGCACTGGAGAAAACTCTGCGGGAGATGCCTGGGAGGAGTTCTGGGTAGATCCCGCAGGATGGACCACTGTCAAGAGAGAAAAATCATCTTGGGTGTCTTCCCTGGAGGAGTCTGAGGTTGCTACCTGGGATGACAGAACCATAAACCGCGAGAAAAAAGACTCAGGGACATAGCTGCGACAAGTCTCGGATGCATCCCAGAGTATAGATCATTGTCCAAGGAGAAAAATCATCCCGGGTATCTTTCCTGGAGGAGTCTCGGGTTGCTTCCCGGGATTACAGGGCCCAAAAGCACCGGAATAAACACTCAGGGACATACCTGCAAGGAGTCTCGGATGCTTCCCAGAGGATGGAGCATTGTCCAAGGAGAAAAATCATCTCGGGTATCTTTCCTGGAGGAGTCTGGGCTTGCTACCCGGGATTACAGGGACCAAAACCACAGGAAAAATGTCAGCGGGAGACACTTGGGAGGGATTTCAGATGCATCCCAGAAGATGGAGCATTGTCCAAGGAGAAAAATCATCTCGGGTATCTTCCCTGGAGGAGTCTGGGGTTGCTACCCGGGATCACAGGGCCCCAAAACACCGGAATAAAGACTCAGGGACATACCTTCAATGAGTCTCGGATGCTTCCCAGAGGATGGAGCATTGTCCAAGGAGAAAAATCATCTCGGGTATCTTCCCTGGAGGAGTCTGGGGTTGCTACCCGGGATCACAGGGCGCTAAACCACCGGAAGAAAACACTCAGAAACAGAGCTGGGAAGAGTCTCGGGTGCATCCCGCAGGATGGACAATAGTCCAAGGAGAAAAATCAACTTGGGTATCTTCCACGGAGGAGTCTGGGCTTGCTACCCGGGATGACAGGGCCCAAAAGCACCGGAATAAACACTCAGGGACATACCTGCAAGGAGTCTCGGATGCTTCCCAGAGGATGGAGCATTGTCCAAGCAGAAAAATTATCTCGGGTATCTTCCCTAGAGGAGTCTGGGGTTGCTAGCCGGGATCACAGGGCCCTAAAGCACTGGAGAAAACTCTGCGGGAGATGCCTGGGAGGAGTTCTGGGTAGATCCCGCAGGATGGACCACTGTCAAGAGAGAAAAATCATCTTGGGTGTCTTCCCTGGAGGAGTCTGGGGTTGCTACCCGGGATGACAGAACCATAAACCGCGAGAAAAAAGACTCAGGGACATAGCTGCGACAAGTCTCGGATGCATCCCAGAGTATAGAGCATTGTCCAAGGAGAAAAATCATCCCGGGTATCTTTCCTGGAGGAGTCTGGGCTTGCTACCCGGGATTACAGGGACCAAAACCACAGGAAAAATGTCTGCGGGAGACACTTGGGAGGAATCTCAGATGCATCCCAGAAGATGGAGCATTGTCCAAGGAGAAAAATCATCTCGGGTATCTTCCCTGTAGGAGTCTGGGGTTGCTACCCGGGATCACAGGGCCCCAAAACAACGGAATAAACACTCAGGGACATACCTGCAAGGGGTCTCGGATGCTTCCCAGAGGATGGAGCATTGTCCAAGGAGAAAAATCATCTCGGGTATCTTCCCTGGAGGAGTCTGGGGTTGGTACCCGGGATTACAGGGACCCAAACCACAGGAAAAATGTCTGTGGGAGACGCTTGGGAGGAATCTCAGATGCATCCCAGAAGATGGAGCATTGTCCAAGGAGAAAAATCATCTCGGGTATCTTCCCTGGAGGAGTCTGGGGTTGCTACCCGGGATCACAGGGCGTTAAACCACCGGAAGAAAACACTCAGAAACAGAGCTGGGAGGAGTCTCGGGTGCATCCCGCAGGATGGACAATAGTCCAAGGAGAAAAATCAACTTCGGTATCTTCCCTGGAGGAGTCTGGGGTTGCTACCCGGGATTACAGGGACCCAAACCACAGGAAAAATGTCTGTGGGAGACGCCTGGGAGGAATCTCAGATGCATCCCAGAAGATGGAGCATTGTCCAAGGAGAAAAATCATCTCGGGTATCTTCCCTGGAGGAGTCTGGGGTTGCTACCCGGGATCACAGGGCCCCAAAACACCGGAATAAACACTCAGGGACATACCTGCAAGGAGTCTCGGATGCTTCCCAGAAGATGGAGCATTGTCCAAGCAGAAAAATTATCTCGAGTATCTTCCCTACAGGAGTCTGGGGTTGCTAGCCGGGATCACAGGGCCCTAAAGCACTGGAGAAAACTCTGCGGGAGATGCCTGGGAGGAGTTCTGGGTAGATCCCGCAGGATGGACCACTGTCAAGAGAGAAAAATCATCTTGGGTGTCTTCCCTGGAGGAGTCTGAGGTTGCTACCTGGGATGACAGAACCATAAACCGCGAGAAAAAAGACTCAGGGACATAGCTGCGACAAGTCTCGGATGCATCCCAGAGTATAGAGCATTGTCCAAGGAGAAAAATCATCCCGGGTATCTTTCCTGGAGGAGTCTGGGCTTGCTACCCCAGATTACAGGGACCAAAACCACAGGAAAAATGTCAGCGGGAGACACTTGGGAGGAATTTCAGATGCATCCCAGAAGATGGAGAATTGTCCAAGGAGAAAAATCATCTCGGGTATCTTCCCTGGAGGAGTCTGGGGTTGCTACCCGGGATCACAGGGCGCTAAACCACCGGAAGAAAACACTCAGAAACAGAGCTGGGAGGAGTCTCGGGTGCATCCCGCAGGATGGACAATAGTCCAAGGAGAAAAATCAACTTGGGTATCTTCCACGGAGGAGTCTGGGGTTGCTACCCAGGATGACAGGGCCCAAAAGCACCGGAATAAACACTCAGGGACATACCTGCAAGGAGTCTCGGATGCTTCCCAGAAGATGGAGCATTGTCCAAGCAGAAAAATTATCTCGGGTATCTTCCCTAGAGGAGTCTGGGGTTGCTACCCGGGATCACAGGGCCCTAAAGCACTGGAGAAAACTTTGCGGGAGATGCCTGGGAGGAGTTCTGGGTAGATCCCGCAGGATGGACCACTGTCAAGAGAGAAAAATCATCTTGGGTGTCTTCCCTGGAGGAGTCTGGGGTTGCTACCTGGGATGACAGAACCATAAACCGCGAGAAAAAAGACTCAGGGACATAGCTGCGACAAGTCTCGGATGCATCCCAGAGTATAGAGCATTGTCCAAGGAGAAAAATCATCCCGGGTATCTTTCCTGGAGGAGTCTGGGCTTGCTACCCGGGATTACAGGGACCAAAACCACAGGAAAAATGTCAGCGGGAGACACTTGGGAGGAATTTCAGATGCATCCCAGAAGATGGAGCATTGTCCAAGGAGAAAAATCATCTCGGGTATCTTCCCTGGAGGAGTCTGGGGTTGCTACCCGGGATCACAGGGCCCCAAAACACCGGAATAAAGACTCAGGGACATAACTTCAATGAGTCTCGGATGCTTCCCAGAGGATGGAGCATTGTCCAAGGAGAAAAATCATCTCGGATATCTTCCCTGGAGGAGTCTGGGGTTGCTACCCGGGATCACAGGGCGCTAAACCACCGGAAGAAAACACTCAGAAACAGAGCTGGGAGGAGTCTCGGGTGCATCCCGCAGGATGGACAATAGTCCAAGGAGAAAAATCAACTTGGGTATCTTCCACGGAGGAGACTGGGGTTGCTACCCGGGATGACAGGGCCCAAAAGCACCGGAATAAACACTCAGGGACATACCTGCAAGGAGTCTCGGATGCTTCCCAGAGGATGGAGCATTGTCCAAGCAGAAAAATTATGTCGGGTATCTTCCCTAGAGGAGTCTGGGGTTGCTAGCCGGGATCACAGGGCCCTAAAGCACTGGAGAAAACTCTGCGGGAGATGCCTGGGAGGAGTTCTGGGTAGATCCCGCAGGATGGACCACTGTCAAGAGAGAAAAATCATCTTGGGTGTCTTCCCTGGAGGAGTCTGGGGTTGCTACCTGGGATGACAGAACCATAAACCGCGAGGAAAAAGACTCAGGGACATAGCTGCGAATAGTCTCGGATGCATCCCAGAGTATAGAGCATTGTCCAAGGAGAAAAATCATCCCGGGTATCTTTCCTGGAGGAGTCTGGGCTTGCTACCCGGGATTACAGGGACCAAAACCACAGGAAAAATGTCTGCAGGAGACACTTGGGAGGAATCTCAGATGCATCCCAGAAGATGGAGCATTGTCCAAGGAGAAAAATCATCTCGGGTATCTTCCCTGGAGGAGTCTGGGGTTGCTACCCGGGATCACAGGGCCCGAAAACACCGGAATAAACACTCAGGGACATACCTCCAAGGGGTCTCGGATGCTTCCCAGAGGATGGAGCATTGTCCAAGGAGAAAAATCATCTCGGGTATCTTCCCTGGAGGAGTCTGGGGTTGGTAGCCGGGATTACAGGGACCCAAACCACAGGAAAAATGTCTGTGGGAGACGCTTGGGAGGAATCTCAGATGCATCCCAGAAGATGGAGCATTGTCCAAGGAGAAAAATCATCTCGGGTATCTTCCCTGGAGGAGTCTGGGGTTGCTACCCGGGATCACAGGGCCCCAAAACACCGGAATAAACACTCAGGGACATACCTGCAAGGAGTCTCGGATGCTTCCCAGAGGATGGAGCATTGTCCAAGGAGAAAAATCATCTCGGGTATCTTCCCTGGAGGAGTCTGGGGTTGCTACCCGGGATCACAGGGCCCCAAAACACCGGAATAAAGACTCAGGGACATACCTGCAAGGAGTCTCGGATGCTTCCCAGAGCATGGAGCATTGTCCAAGCAGAAAAATTATCTCGGGTATATTCCCTAGAGGAGTCTGGGGTTGCTACCCGGGATTACAGGGACCCAAACCACAGGAAAAATGTCTGTGGGAGACGCCTGGGAGGAATCTCAGATGCATCCCAGAAGATGGAGCATTGTCCAAGGAGAAAAATCATCTCGGGTATCTTCCCTGGAGGAGTCTGGGGTTGCTACCCGGGAGCACAGGGCCCCAAAACACCGGAATAAACACTCAGGGACATACCTGCAAGGAGTCTCGGATGCTTCCCAGAGGATGGAGCATTGTCCAAGCAGAAAAATTATCTCGAGTATCTTCCCTAGAGGAGTCTGGGGTTGCTAGCCGGGATCACAGGGCCCTAAAGCACTGGAGAAAACTCTGCGGGAGATGCCTGGGAGGAGTTCTGGGTAGATCCCGCAGGATGGACCACTGTCAAGAGAGAAAAATCATCTTGGGTGTCTTCCCTGGAGGAGTCTGAGGTTGCTACCTGGGATGACAGAACCATAAACCGCGAGAAAAAAGACTCAGGGACATAGCTGCAACAAGTCTCGGATGCATCCCAGAGTATAGAGCATTGTCCAAGGAGAAAAATCATCCCGGGTATCTTTCCTGGAGGAGTCTGGGGTTGCTACCCCGGATTACAGGGACCAAAACCACAGGAAAAATGTCAGCGGGAGACACTTGGGAGCAATTTCAGATGCATCCCAGAAGATGGAGCATTGTCCAAGGAGAAAAATCATCTCGGGTATCTTCCCTGGAGGAGTCTGGGGTTGCTACCCGGGATGACAGGGCCCAAAAGCACCGGAATAAAGACTCAGGGACATACCTGCAAGGAGTCTCGGATGCTTCCCAGAGGATGGAGCATTGTCCAAGCAGAAAAATTATCTCGGGTATCTTCCCTAGAGGAGTCTGGGGTTGCTACCCGGGATTACAGGGACCCAAACCACAGGAAAAATGTCTGTGGGAGACGCCTGGGAGGAATCTCAGATGCATCCCAGAAGATGGAGCATTGTCCAAGGAGAAAAATCATCTCGGGTATCTTCCCTGGAGGAGTCTGGGGTTGCTACCCGGGATCACAGGGCGCTAAACCACCGGAATAAAGACTCAGGGACATACCTGCAAGGAGTCTCGGATGCTTCCCAGAGGATGGAGCATTGTCCAAGCAGAAAAATTATCTCGGGTATCTTCCCTAGAGGAGTCTGGGGTTGCTAGCCGGGATCACAGGGCCCTAAAGCACTGGAGAAAACTCTGCGGGAGATGCCTGGGAGGAGTTCTGGGTAGATCCCGCAGGATGGACCACTGTCAAGAGAGAAAAATCATCTTGGGTGTCTTCCCTGGAGGAGTCTGGGGTTGCTACCTGGGATGACAGAACCATAAACCGCGAGAAAAAAGACTCAGGGACATAGCTGCGACAAGTCTCGGATGCATCCCAGAGTATAGAGCATTGTCCAAGGAGAAAAATCATCCCGGGTATCTTTCCTGGAGGAGTCTGGGGTTGCTAGCCGGGATGACAGGGCCCAAAAGCACCGGAATAAACACTCAGGGACAAAGCTGCAAGGAGTCTCGGATGCTTCCCAGAGGATGGAGCATTGTCCAGGGAGAAAAATCATCTCGGGTATCTTCCCTGGAGGAGTCTGGGGTTGCTACCTGGGATGACAGAACCATACACCGCGAGAAAAAAGACTCAGGGACATAGCTGCAACAAGTCTCGGATGCATCCCAGAGTATAGAGCATTGTCCAAGGAGAAAAATCATCCCGGGTATCTTTCCTGGAGGAGTCTGGGGTTGCTACCCGGGATGACAGGGCCCAAAAGCACCGGAATAAACACTCAGGGACAAAGCTGCAAGGAGTCTCGGATGCTTCCCAGAGGATGGAGCATTGTCCAAGGAGAAAAATCATCTCGGGTATCTTCCCTGGAGGAGTCTGGGGTTGCTACCCGGGATTACAGGGACCCAAACCACAGGAAAAATGTCTGTGGGAGACGCCTGGGAGGAATCTCAGATGCATCCCAGAAGATGGAGCATTGTCCAAGGAGAAAAATCATCTCGGGTATCTTCCCTGGAGGAGTCTGGGGTTGCTACCCGGGATCACCGGGCCCCAAAACACCGGAATAAACACTCAGGGACATACCTGCAAGGAGTCTCGGATGCTTCCCAGAGGATGGAGCATTGTCCAAGCATAAAAATTATCTCGGGTATCTTCCCTAGAGGAGTCTGGGGTTGCTAGCCGGGATCACAGGGCACTAAAGCACTGGAGAAAACTCTGAAGGAGATGCCTGGGAGGAGTTCTGGGTAGATCCCGCAGGATGGACCACTGTCAAGAGAGAAAAATCATCTTGGGTGTCTTCCCTGGAGGAGTCTGAGGTTGCTACCTGGGATGACAGAACCATAAACCGCGAGAAAAAAGACTCAGGGACATAGCTGCAACAAGTCTCGGATGCATCCCAGAGTATAGAGCATTGTCCAAGGAGAAAAATCATCCCGGGTATCTTTCCTGGAGGAGTCTGGGGTTGCTACCCAGGATTACAGGGACCAAAACCACAGGAAAAATGTCAGCGGGAGACACTTGGGAGCAATTTCAGATGCATCCCAGAAGATGGAGCATTGTCCAAGGAGAAAAATCATCTCGGGTATCTTCCCTGTAGGAGTCTGCGGTTGCTAGCCGGGATCACAGGGCGCTAAACCACCGGAAGAAAACACTCAGAAACAGAGCTGGGAGGAGTCTCGGGTGCATCCCGCAGGATGGACAATAGTCCAAGGAGAAAAATCAACTTGGGTATCTTCCCTGGAGGAGTCTGGGGTTGCTACCCGGGAGCACAGGGCCCCAAAACACCGGAATAAACACTCAGGGACATACCTGCAAGGAGTCTCGGATGCCTCCCAGAGGATGGAGCATTGTCCAACGAGAAAAATCATCTCGGGTATCTTCCCTAGAGGAGTCTGGGGTTGCTAGCCGGGACCACAGGGCCCTAAAGCACTGGAGAAAACTCTACGGGAGACGCCTGGGAGGAGTTCTGGGTAGATCCCGCAGGATGGACCACTGTCAAGAGAGAAAAATCATCTCGAGTATGTTCCCTGGAGGAGTCTGGGGTTGCTACCCGGGATCACAGGGCGCTAAACCACCGGAAGAAAACACTCAGAAACAGAGCTGGGAGGAGTCTCGGGTGCATCCCGCAGGATGGACAATAGTCCAAGGAGAAAAATCAACTTGGGTATCTTCCACGGAGGAGACTGGGGTTGCTACCCGGGATGACAGGGCCCAAAAGCACCGGAATAAACACTCAGGGACATACCTGCAAGGAGTCTCGGATGCTTCCCAGAGGATGGAGCATTGTCCAAGCATAAAAATTATCTCGGGAATCTTCCCTAGAGGAGTCTGGGGTTGCTAGCCGGGATCACAGGGCCCTAAAGCACTGGAGAAAACTCTGCAGGAGAAGCCTGGGAGGAGTTCTGGGTAGATCCCGCAGGATGGACCACTGTCAAGAGAGAAAAATCATCTTGGGTGTCTTCCCTGGAGGAGTCTGGGGTTGCTACCTGGGATGACAGAACCATAAACCGCGAGAAAAAAGACTCAGGGACATAACTGCGACAAGTCTCGGATGCATCCCAGAGTATAGAGCATTGTCCAAGGAGAAAAATCATCCCGGGTATCTTTCCTGGAGAAGTCTGGGCTTGCTACCCGGGATTACAGGGACCAAAACCACAGGAAAAATGTCTGCGGGAGACACTTGGGAGGAATCTCAGATGCATCCCAGAAGATGGAGCATTGTCCAAGGAGAAAAATCATCTCGGGTATCTTCCCTGGAGGAGTCTGGGGTTGCTACCCGGGATCACAGGGCCCCAAAACACCGGAATGAAGACTCAGGGACATACCTGCAAGGAGTCTCAGATGCTTCCCAGAGGATGGAGCATTGTCCAAGGAGAAAAATCATCTCGGGTATCTTCCCTGGAGGAGTCTGGGGTTGCTACCCGGGATTACAGGGACCCAAACCACAGGAAAAATGTCTGTGGGAGACGCCTGGGAGGAATCTCAGATGCATCCCAGAAGATGGAGCATTGTCCAAGGAGAAAAATCATCCCGGTTATCTTCCCTGGAGGAGTCTGGGGTTGCTACCCGGGATCACAGGGCCCCAAAACACCGGAATAAACACTCAGGGACATACCTGCAAGGAGTCTCGGATGCCTCCCAGAGGATTGAGCATTGTCCAAGCAGAAAAATTATCTCGGGTATCTTCCCTAGAGGAGTCTGGGGTTGCTAGCCGGGACCACAGGGCCCTAAAGCACTGGAGAAAACTCTACGGGAGACGCCTGGGAGGAGTTCTGGGTAGATCCCGCAGGATGGACCACTGTCAAGAGAGAAAAATCATCTCGAGTATGTTCCCTGGAGGAGTCTGGGGTTGCTACCCGGGATCACAGGGCGCTAAACCACCGGAAGAAAACACTCAGAAACAGAGCTGGGAGGAGTCTCGGGTGCATCCCGCAGGATGGACAATAGTCCAAGGAGAAAAATCAACTTGGGTATCTTCCCTGGAGGAGTCTGGGGTTGCTACCCGGGATGACAGGGCCCAAAAGCACCGGAATAAACACTCAGGGACATACCTGCAAGGAGTCTCGGATGCTTCCCAGAGGATGGAGCATTGTCCAAGGAGAAAAATCATCTCGGGTATCTTCCCTGGAGGAGTCTGGGGTTGCTACCCGGGATTACAGGGACCCAAACCACAGGAAAAATGTCTGTGGGAGACGCCTGGGAGGAATCTCAGATGCATCCCAGAAGATGGAGCATTTTCCAAGGAAAAAATCATCTCGGGTATCTTCCCTGGAGGAATCTGGGGTTGCTACCCGGGATCACAGGGCGCTAAACCACCGGAAGAAAACACTCAGAAACAGAGCTGGGAGGAGTCTCGGGTGCATCCCGCAGGATGGACAATAGTCCAAGGAGAAAAATCAACTTGGGTATCTTCCACGGAGGAGACTGGGGTTGCTACCCGGGATGACAGGGCCCAAAAGCACCGGAATAAACACTCAGGGACATACCTGCAAGGAGTCTCGGATGCTTCCCAGAGGATGGAGCATTGTCCAAGCAGAAAAATTATCTCGGGTATCTTCCCTAGAGGAGTCTGGGGTTGCTAGCCGGGATCACAGGGCCCTAAAGCACTGGAGAAAACTCTGCGGGAGATGCCTGGGAGGAGTTCTGGGTAGATCCCGCAGGATGGACCACTGTCAAGAGAGAAAAATCATCTTGGGTGTCTTCCCTGGAGGAGTCTGGGGTTGCTACCCGGGATCACAGGGCGCTAAACCAACGGAATAAAGACTCAGGGACATACCTGCAAGGAGTCTCGGATGCTTCCCAGAGGATGGAGCATTGTCCAAGGAGAAAAATTATCTCGGGTATCATCCCTAGAGGAGTCTGGGATTGCTAGCCGGATCACAGGGCCCAAAACCACCGGAATAAACACTCAGGGACAAAGCTGCAAGGAGTCTCGGATGCTTCCCAGAGGATGGAGCATTGTCCAAGGAGAAAAATCATCCCGGGTATCTTTCCTGGAGGAGTCTGGGGTTGCTACCCGGGATGACAGGGCCCAAAAGCACCGGAATAAACACTCAGGGACAAAGCTGCAAGGAGTCTCGGATGCTTCCCAGAGGATGGAGCATTGTCCAGGGAGAAAAATCATCCCGGGTATCTTTCCTGGAGGAGTCTGGGGTTGCTACCCGGGATGACAGGGCCCAAAAGCACCGGAATAAACACTCAGGGACATACCTGCAAGGAGTCTCGGATGCTTCCCAGAGGATGGAGCATTGTCCAAGCAGAAAAATTATCTCGGGGTATCTTCCCTGGAGGAGTCTGGGGTAGCTACCCGGGATTACAGGGACCCAAACCACAGGAAAAATGTCTGTGGGAGATGCCTGGGAGGAGTTCTGGGTAGATCCCACAGGATGGACCACTGTCAAGAGAGAAAAATCATCTTGGGTGTCTTCCCTGGAGGAGTCTGGGGTTGCTACCTGGGATGACAGAACCATAAACCGCGAGAAAAAAGACTCAGGGACATAGCTGCGACAAGTCTCGGATGCATCCCAGAGTATAGAGCATTGTCCAAGGAGAAAAATCATCCCGGGTGTCTTTCCTGGAGAAGTCTGGGCTTGCTACCCGGGATTACAGGGACCAAAACCACAGGAAAAATGTCTGCGGGAGACACTTGGGAGGAATCTCAGATGCATCCCAGAAGATGGAGCATTGTCCAAGGAGAAAAATCATCTCGGGTATCTTCCCTGGAGGAGTCTGGGGTTGCTACCCGGGATCACAGGGCCCCAAAACACCGGAATAAACACTCAGGGACATACCTGCAAGGAGTCTCGGATGCTTCCCAGAGGATGGAGCATTGTCCAAGCAGAAAAATTATCTCGGATATCTTCCCTAGAGGAGTCTGGGGTTGCTACCCGGGATCACAGGGCCCGAAAACACCGGAATAAACACTCAGGGACATACCTGCAAGGAGTCTCGGATGCTTCCCAGAGGATGGAGCATTGTCCAAGGAGAAAAATCATCTCGGGTATCTTCCCTGGAGGAGTCTGGGGTTGCTACCCGGGATCACAGGGCGCTAAACCAACGGAATAAAGACTCAGGGACATACCTGCAAGGAGTCTCGGATGCTTCCCAGAGGATGGAGCATTGTCCAAGGAGAAAAATTATCTCGGGTATCGTCCCTAGAGGAGTCTGGGATTGCTAGCCGGGATCACAGGGCCCAAAACCACCGGAATAAACACTCAGGGACAAAGCTACAAGGAGTCTCGGATGCTTCCCAGAGGATGGAGCATTGTCCAAGGAGAAAAATCATCTCGGGTATCTTTCCTGGAGGAGTCTGGGGTTGCTACCCGGGATTACAGGGACCAAAACCACAGGAAAAATGTCTGCGGGAGACACTTGGGAGGAATCTCAGCTGCATCCCAGACGATGGAGCATTGTCCAAGGAGAAAAATCATCTCGGGTATCTTCCCTGGAGGAGTCTGGGGTTGCTACCTGGGATCAGAGGGCGCTAAACCACCGGAAGAAAACACTCAGAAACAGAGCTGGGAGGAGTCTCGGGTGCATCCCGCAGGATGGACAATAGTCCAAGGAGAAAAATCAACTTGGGTATCTTCCACGGAGGAGTGTGGGGTTGCTACCCGGGATGACAGGGCCCAAAAGCACCGGAATAAACACTCAGGGACATACCTGCAAGGAGTCTCGGATGCTTCCCAGAGGATGGAGCATTGTCCAAGCAGAAAAATTATCTCGGGTATCTTCCCTAGAGGAGTCTGGGGTTGCTAGCCGGGATCACAGGGCCCTAAAGCACTGGAGAAAACTCTGCGGGAGATGCCTGGGAGGAGTTCTGGGTAGATCCCGCAGGATGGACCACTGTCAAGAGAGAAAAATTATATTGGGTGTCTTCCCGGGAGGAGTCTGGGGTTGCTACCTGGGATGACAGAACCATAAACCGCGAGAAAAAAGACTCAGGGACATAGCTGCGACAAGTCTCGGATGCATCCCAGAGTATAGAGCATTGTCCAAGGAGAAAAATCATCCCGGGTATCTTTCCTGGAGGAGTCTGGGGTTGATACCCAGGATTACAGGGACCAAAACCACAGGAAAAATGTCAGCGGGAGACACTTGGGAGCAATTTCAGATGCATCCCAGAAGATGGAGCATTGTCCAAGGAGAAAAATCATCTCGGGTATCTTCCCTATAGGAGTCTGCGGTTGCTAGCCGGGATCACAGGGCACTAAACCACCGGAAGAAAACACTCAGAAACAGAGCTGGGAGGAGTCTCGGGTGCATCCCGCAGGATGGACAATAGTCCAAGGAGAAAAATCAACTTGGGTATCTTCCCTGGAGGAGTCTGGGGTTGCTACCCGGGATGACAGGGCCCAAAAGCACCGGAATAAACACTCAGGGACATACCTGCAAGGAGTCTCGGATGCTTCCCAGAGGATGGAGCATTGTCCAAGGAGAAAAATCATCTCGGGTATCTTCCCTGGAGGAGTCTGGGGTTGCTACCCGGGATTACAGGGACCCAAACCACAGGAAAAATGTCTGTGGGAGACGCCTGGGAGGAATCTCAGATGCATCCCAGAAGATGGAGCATTGTCCAAGGAAAAAATCATCTCGGGTATCTTCCCTGGAGGAATCTGGGGTTGCTACCCAGGATCACAGGGCGCTAAACCACCGGCAGAAAACACTCAGAAACAGAGCTGGGAGGAGTCTCGGGTGCATCCCGCAGGATGGACAATAGTCCAAGGAGAAAAATCAACTTGGGTATCTTCCACGGAGGAGACTGGGGTTGCTACCCGGGATGACAGGGCCCAAAAGCACCGGAATAAACACTCAGGGACATACCTGCAAGGAGTCTCGGATGCTTCCCAGAGGATGGAGCATTGTCCAAGCAGAAAAATTATCTCGGGTATCTTCCCTAGAGGAGTCTGGGGTTGCTAGCCGGGATGACAGGGCCCAAAAGCACTGGAGAAAACTCTGCGGGAGATGCCTGGGAGGAGTTCTGGGTAGATCCCGCAGGATGGACCACTGTCAAGAGAGAAAAATCATCTTGGGTGTCTTCCCTGGAGGAGTCTGGGGTTGCTACCTGGGATGACAGAACCATAAACCGCGAGAAAAAAGACTCAGGGACATAACTGCGACAAGTCTCGGATGCATCCCAGAGTATAGAGCATTGTCCAAGGAGAAAAATCATCCCGGGTATCTTTCCTGGAGAAGTCTGGGCTTGCTACCCGGGATTACAGGGACCAAAACCACAGGAAAAATGTCTGCGGGAGACACTTGGGAGGAATCTCAGATGCATCCCAGACGATGGAGCATTGTCCAAGGAGAAAAATCATCTCGGGTATCTTCCCTGGAGGAGTCTGGGGTTGCTACCCGGGATCACAGGGCCCCAAAACACCGGAATGAAGACTCAGGGACATACCTGCAAGGAGTCTCAGATGCTTCCCAGAGGATGGAGCATTGTCCAAGGAGAAAAATCATCTCGGGTATCTTCCCTGGAGGAGTCTGGGGTTGCTACCCGGGATTACAGGGACGCAAACCACAGGAAAAATGTCTGTGGGAGACGCCTGGGAGGAATCTCAGATGCATCCCAGAAGATGGAGCATTGTCCAAGGAGAAAAATCATCCCGGTTATCTTCCCTGGAGGAGTCTGGGGTTGCTACCCGGGATCACAGGGCCCCAAAACACCGGAATAAACACTCAGGGACATACCTGCAAGGAGTCTCGGATGCCTCCCAGAGGATGGAGCATTGTCCAAGCAGAAAAATTATCTCGGGTATCTTCCCTAGAGGAGTCTGGGGTTGCTAGCCGGGACCACAGGGCCCTAAAGCACTGGAGAAAACTCTACGGGAGACGCCTGGGAGGAGTTCTGGGTAGATCCCGCAGGATGGACCACTGTCAAGAGAGAAAAATCATCTCGAGTATGTTCCCTGGAGGAGTCTGGGGTTGCTACCCGGGATCACAGGGCGCTAAACCACCGGAAGAAAACACTCAGAAACAGAGCTGGGAGGAGTCTCGGGTGCATCCCGCTGGATGGACAATAGTCCAAGGAGAAAAATCAACTTGGGTATCTTCCCTGGAGGAGTCTGGGGTTGCTACCCGGGATGACAGGGCCCAAAAGCACCGGAATAAACACTCAGGGACATACCTGCAAGGAGTCTCGGATGCTTCCCAGAGGATGGAGCATTGTCCAAGGAGAAAAATCATCTCGGGTATCTTCCCTGGAGGAGTCTGGGGTTGCTACCCGGGATTACAGGGACCCAAACCACAGGAAAAATGTCTGTGGGAGACGCCTGGGAGGAATCTCAGATGCATCCCAGAAGATGGAGCATTGTCCAAGGAAAAAATCATCTCGGTTATCTTCCCTGGAGGAATCTGGGGTTGCTACCCGGGATCACAGGGCGCTAAACCACCGGAAGAAAACACTCAGAAACAGAGCTGGGAGGAGTCTCGGGTGCATCCCGCAGGATGGACAATAGTCCAAGGAGAAAAATCAACTTGGGTATCTTCCACGGAGGAGACTGGGGTTGCTACCCGGGATGACAGGGCCCAAAAGCACCGGAATAAACACTCAGGGACATACCTGCAAGGAGTCTCGGATGCTTCCCAGAGGATGGAGCATTATCCAAGGAGAAAAATCATCTCGGGTATCTTCCCTGGAGGAGTCTGGGGTTGCTACCCGGGATCACAGGGCGCTAAACCAACGGAATAAAGACTCAGGGACATACCTGCAAGGAGTCTCGGATGCTTCCCAGAGGATGGAGCATTGTCCAAGGAGAAAAATTATCTCGGGTATCATCCCTAGAGGAGTCTGGGATTGCTAGCCGGATCACAGGGCCCAAAACCACCGGAATAAACACTCAGGGACAAAGCTGCAAGGAGTCTCGGATGCTTCCCAGAGGATGGAGCATTGTCCAAGGAGAAAAATCATCTCGGGTATCTTCCCTGGAGGAGTCTGGGGTTGCTACCCGGGATCACAGGGCCCCAAAACACCGGAATAAAGACTCAGGGACATACCTGCAAGGAGTCTCGGATGCTTCCCAGAAGATGGAGCATTGTCCAAGGAGAAAAATCATCTCGGGTATCTTCCCTGGAGGAGTCTGGGGTTGCTACCCGGGATCACAGGGCCCCAAAACACCGGAATAAAGACTCAGGGACATACCTGCAAGGAGTCTCGGATGCTTCCCAGAGGATGGAGCATTGTCCAAGCAGAAAAATCATCTCGGGTATCTTCCCTGGAGGAGTCTGGGGTTGCTACCCGGGATCACAGGGCCCCAAAACACCGGAATAAAGACTCAGGGACATACCTGCAAGGAGTCTCGGATGCTTCCCAGAGGATGGAGCATTGTCCAAGCAGAAAAATTATCTCGGGGTATCTTCCCTGGAGGAGTCTGGGGTAGCTACCCGGGATTACAGGGACCCAAACCACAGGAAAAATGTCTGTGGGAGATGCCTGGGAGGAGTTCTGGGTAGATCCCACAGGATGGACCACTGTCAAGAGAGAAAAATCATCTTGGGTGTCTTCCCTGGAGGAGTCTGGGGTTGCTACCTGGGATGACAGAACCATAAACCGCGAGAAAAAAGACTCAGGGACATAGCTGCGACAAGTCTCGGATGCATCCCAGAGTATAGAGCATTGTCCAAGGAGAAAAATCATCCCGGGTATCTTTCCTGGAGAAGTCTGGGCTTGCTACCCGGGATTACAGGGACCAAAACCACAGGAAAAATGTCTGCGGGAGACACTTGGGAGGAATCTCAGATGCATCCCAGAAGATGGAGCATTGTCCAAGGAGAAAAATCATCTCGGGTATCTTCCCTGGAGGAGTCTGGGGTTGCTACCCGGGATCACAGGGCCCCAAAACACCGGAATAAACACTCAGGGACATACCTGCAAGGAGTCTCGGATGCCTCCCAGAGGATTGAGCATTGTCCAAGCAGAAAAATTATCTCGGATATCTTCCCTAGAGGAGTCTGGGGTTGCTACCCGGGATCACAGGGCCCGAAAACACCGGAATAAACACTCAGGGACATACCTGCAAGGAGTCTCGGATGCTTCCCAGAGGATGGAGCATTATCCAAGGAGAAAAATCATCTCGGGTATCTTCCCTGGAGGAGTCTGGGGTTGCTACCCGGGATCACAGGGCGCTAAACCAACGGAATAAAGACTCAGGGACATACCTGCAAGGAGTCTCGGATGCTTCCCAGAGGATGGAGCATTATCCAAGGAGAAAAATTATCTCGGGTATCATCCCTAGAGGAGTCTGGGATTGCTAGCCGGATCACAGGGCCCAAAACCACCGGAATAAACACTCAGGGACAAAGCTGCAAGGAGTCTCGGATGCTTCCCAGAGGATGGAGCATTGTCCAAGGAGAAAAATCATCTAGGGTATCTTCCCTGGAGGAGTCTGGGGTTGCTACCCGGGATCACAGGGCCCCAAAACACCGGAATAAAGACTCAGGGACATACCTGCAAGGAGTCTCGGATGCTTCCCAGAAGATGGAGCATTGTCCAAGGAGAAAAATCATCTCGGGTATCTTCCCTGGAGGAGTCTGGGGTTGCTACCCGGGATCACAGGGCGCTAAACCACCGGAATAAAGACTCAGGGACATACCTGCAAGGAGTCTCGGATGCTTCCCAGAGGATGGAGCATTGTCCAAGCAGAAAAATTATCTCGGGTATCTTCCCTAGAGGAGTCTGGGGTTGCTACCCGGGATCACAGGGCCCGAAAACACCGGAATAAACACTCAGGGACATACCTGCAAGGAGTCTCGGATGCTTCCCAGAGGATGGAGCATTGTCCAAGGAGAAAAATCATCTCGGGTATCTTCCCTGGAGGAGTCTGGGGTTGCTACCCGGGATCACAGGGCGCTAAACCAACGGAATAAAGACTCAGGGACATACCTGCAAGGAGTCTCGGATGCTTCCCAGAGGATGGAGCATTGTCCAAGGAGAAAAATTATCTCGGGTATCGTCCCTAGAGGAGTCTGGGATTGCTAGCCGGGATCACAGGGCCCAAAACCTCCGGAATAAACACTCAGGGACAAAGCTACAAGGAGTCTCGGATGCTTCCCAGAGGATGGAGCATTGTCCAAGGAGAAAAATGATCTCGGGTATCTTTCCTGGAGGAGTCTGGGGTTGCTACCCGGGATTACAGGGACCAAAACCACAGGAAAAATGTCTGCGGGAGACACTTGGGAGGAATCTCAGATGCATCCCAGAAGATGGAGCATTGTCCAAGGAGAAAAATCATCTCGGGTATCTTCCCTGGAGGAGTCTGGGGTTGCTACCCGGGATCAGAGGGCGCTAAACCACCGGAAGAAAACACTCAGAAACAGAGCTGGGAGGAGTCTCGGGTGCATCCCGCAGGATGGACAATAGTCCAAGGAGAAAAATCAACTTGGGTATCTTCCACGGAGGAGTGTGGGGTTGCTACCCGGGATGACAGGGCCCAAAAGCACCGGAATAAACACTCAGGGACATACCTGCAAGGAGTCTCGGATGCTTCCCAGAGGATGGAGCATTGTCCAAGCATAAAAATTATCTCGGGTATCTTCCCTAGAGGAGTCTGGGGTTGCTAGCCGGGATCACAGGGCCCTAAAGCACTGGAGAAAACTCTGCGGGAGATGCCTGGGAGGAGTTCTGGGTAGATCCCGCAGGATGGACCACTGTCAAGAGAGAAAAATTATATTGGGTGTCTTCCCGGGAGGAGTCTGGGGTTGCTACCTGGGATGACAGAACCATAAACCGCGAGAAAAAAGACTCAGGGACATAGCTGCGACAAGTCTCGGATGCATCCCAGAATATAGAGCATTGTCCAAGGAGAAAAATCATCCCGGGTATCTTTCCTGGAGGAGTCTGGGGTTGCTACCCGGGATTACAGGGACCAAAACCACAGGAAAAATGTCTGCGGGAGACACTTGGGAGGAATCTCAGATGCATCCCAGACGATGGAGCATTGTCCAAGGAGAAAAATCATCTCGGGTATCTTCCCTGGAGGAGTCTGGGGTTGCTACCCGGGATCACAGGGCCCCAAAACACCGGAATAAACACTCAGGGACATACCTGCAAGGAGTCTCGGATGCTTCCCAGAGGATGGAGCATTGTCCAAGGAGAAAAATCATCTCGGATATCTTCCCTAGAGGAGTCTGGGGTTGCTAGCCGGGATCACAGGGCCCCAAACCACAGCAAAAAGGTCTGTGGGAGTCGCCTGGGAGGAATCTCAGATGCATCCCAGAACATGGAGCATTGTTCAAGGAGAAAAATCATCCCGGGTATCTTCCCTGGAGGAGTCTGGGGTTGCTACCCGGGATCACAGGGCCCCAAAACACCGGAATAAACACTCAGGGACATACCTGCAAGGAGTCTCGGATGCTTCCCAGAGGATGGAGCATTGTCCAAGCATAAAAATTATCTCGGGTATCTTCCCTAGAGGAGTCTGGGGTTGCTACCCGGGATCACAGGGCCCAAAACCACCGGAATAAACACTCAGGGACAAAGCTGCAAGGAGTCTCGGATGCTTCCCAGAGGATGGAGCATTGTCCAAGGAGAAAAATCATCTCGGGTATCTTCCCTGGAGGAGTTTGGGGTTGCTACCCGGGATTACAGGGACCCAAACCACAGGAAAAATGTCTGTGGGAGACGCCTGGGAGGAATCTCAGTTGCATCCCAGAAGGTGCAGCATTGTCCAAGGAGAAAAATCATCTCGAGTATCTTCCCTGGAGGAGTCTGGGGTTGCTACCCGGGATTACAGGGACCAAAACCACAGGAAAAATGTCTGCGGGAGACACTTGGGAGGAATCTCAGATGCATCCCAGAGGATGGAGCATTGTCCAAGGAGAAAAATCATCTCGGGTATCTTCCCTGGAGGAGTCTGGCGTTGCTACCCGGGATTACAGGGCCCCAAATCACCGGAATAAACACGCAGGGACATACCTGCAAGGAGTCTCGGATGCTTCCCAGAGGATGGAGCATTGTCCAAGGCGAAAAATCATCTCGGGTATCTTCCCTGGAGGAGTCTGGGGTTGCTACCCAGGATCACAGGGCGCTAAACCACCGGAATAAAGACTCAGGGACATACCTGCAAGGAGTCTCGGATGCTTCCCAGAGGATGGAGCATTGTCCAAGGAGAAAAATCATCTCGCGTATCTTCCCTGGAGGAGTCTGGGGTTGCTACCCGTGATCACAGGGCGCTAAACCACCGGAATAAAGACTCAGGGACATACCTGCAAGGAGTCTCGGATGCTTCCCAGAGGATGGAGCATTGTCCAAGCAGAAAAATTATCTCGGGTATCTTCCCTAGAGGAGTCTGGGGTTGCTAGCCGGGATCACAGGGCCCTAAAGCACTGGAGAAAACTCTGCGGGAGATGCCTGGGAGGAGTTCTGGGTAGATCCCGCAGGATGGACCACTGTCAAGAGAGAAAAATCATCTTGGGTGTCTTCCCTGGAGGAGTCTGGGGTTGCTACCTGGGATGACAGAACCATAAACCGCGAGAAAAAAGACTCAGGGACATAGCTGCGACAAGTCTCGGATGCATCCCAGAGTATAGAGCATTGTCCAAGGAGAAAAATCATCCCGGGTATCTTTCCTGGAGGAGTCTGGGGTTGCTACCCGGGATGACAGGGCCCAAAAGCACCGGAATAAACACTCAGGGACAAAGCTGCAAGGAGTCTCGGATGCTTCCCAGAGGATGGAGCATTGTCCAGGGAGAAAAATCATCTCGGGTATCTTCCCTGGAGGAGTCTGGGGTTGCTACCCGGGATTACAGGGACCCAAACCACAGGAAAAATGTCTGTGGGAGACGCCTGGGAGGAATCTCAGATGCATCCCAGAAGATGGAGCATTGTCCAAGGAGAAAAATCATCTCGGGTATCTTCCCTGGAGGAGTCTGGGGTTGCTACCCGGGATCACCGGGCCCCAAAACACCGGAATAAACACTCAGGGACATACCTGCAAGGAGTCTCGGATGCTTCCCAGAGGATGGAGCATTGTCCAAGCATAAAAATTATCTCGGGTATCTTCCCTAGAGGAGTCTGGGGTTGCTAGCCGGGATCACAGGGCCCTAAAGCACTGGAGAAAACTCTGAAGGAGATGCCTGGGAGGAGTTCTGGGTAGATCCCGCAGGATGGACCACTGTCAAGAGAGAAAAATCATCTTGGGTGTCTTCCCTGGAGGAGTCTGGGGTTGCTACCTGGGATGACAGAACCATAAACCGCGAGAAAAAAGACTCAGGGACATAGCTGCAACAAGTCTCGGATGCATCCCAGAGTATAGAGCATTGTCCAAGGAGAAAAATCATCCCGGGTATCTTTCCTGGAGGAGTCTGGGGTTGCTACCCAGGATTACAGGGACCAAAACCACAGGAAAAATGTCAGCGGGAGACACTTGGGAGCAATTTCAGATGCATCCCAGAAGATGGAGCATTGTCCAAGGAGAAAAATCATCTCGGGTATCTTCCCTGGAGGAGTCTGCGGTTGCTAGCCGGGATCACAGGGCGCTAAACCACCGGAAGAAAACACTCAGAAACAGAGCTGGGAGGAGTCTCGGGTGCATCCCGCAGGATGGACAATAGTCCAAGGAGAAAAATCAACTTGGGTATCTTCCCTGGAGGAGTCTGGGGTTGCTACCCGGGATTACAGGGACCCAAACCACAGGAAAAATGTCTGTGGGAGACGCCTGGGAGGAATCTCAGATGCATCCCAGAAGATGGAGCATTGTCCAAGGAGAAAAATCATCCCGGTTATCTTCCCTGGAGGAGTCTGGGGTTGCTACCCGGGATCACAGGGCCCCAAAACACCGGAATAAACACTCAGGGACATACCTGCAAGGAGTCTCGGATGCCTCCCAGAGGATGGAGCATTGTCCAAGCAGAAAAATTATCTCGGGTATCTTCCCTAGAGGAGTCTGGGGTTGCTAGCCGGGACCACAGGGCCCGAAAGCACTGGAGAAAACTCTACGGGAGACGCCTGGGAGGAGTTCTGGGTAGATCCCGCAGGATGGACCACTGTCAAGAGAGAAAAATCATCTCGAGTATGTTCCCTGGAGGAGTCTGGGGTTGCTACCCGGGATCACAGGGCGCTAAACCACCGGAAGAAAACACTCAGAAACAGAGCTGGGAGGAGTCTCGGGTGCATCCCGCAGGATGGACAATAGTCCAAGGAGAAAAATCAACTTGGGTATCTTCCCTGGAGGAGTCTGGGGTTGCTACCCGGGATGACAGGGCCCAAAAGCACCGGAATAAACACTCAGGGACATACCTGCAAGGAGTCTCGGATGCTTCCCAGAGGATGGAGCATTGTCCAAGGAGAAAAATCATCTCGGGTATCTTCCCTGGAGGAATCTGGGGTTGCTACCCGGGATCACAGGGCGCTAAACCACCGGAAGAAAACACTCAGAAACAGAGCTGGGAGGAGTCTCGGGTGCATCCCGCAGGATGGACAATAGTCCAAGGAGAAAAATCAACTTGGGTATCTTCCACGGAGGAGACTGGGGTTGCTACCCGGGATGACAGGGCCCAAAAGCACCGGAATAAACACTCAGGGACATACCTGCAAGGAGTCTCGGATGCTTCCCAGAGGATGGAGCATTGTCCAAGCAGAAAAATTATCTCGGGTATCTTCCCTAGAGGAGTCTGGGGTTGCTAGCCGGGATCACAGGGCCCTAAAGCACTGGAGAAAACTCTGCGGGAGATGCCTGGGAGGAGTTCTGGGTAGATCCCGCAGGATGGACCACTGTCAAGAGAGAAAAATCATCTTGGGTGTCTTCCCTGGAGGAGTCTGGGGTTGCTACCTGGGATGACAGAACCATAAACCGCGAGAAAAAAGACTCAGGGACATAACTGCGACAAGTCTCGGATGCATCCCAGAGTATAGAGCATTGTCCAAGGAGAAAAATCATCCCGGGTATCTTTCCTGGAGAAGTCTGGGCTTGCTACCCGGGATTACAGGGACCAAAACCACAGGAAAAATGTCTGCGGGAGACACTTGGGAGGAATCTCAGATGCATCCCAGAAGATGGAGCATTGTCCAAGGAGAAAAATCATCTCGGGTATCTTCCCTGGAGGAGTCTGGGGTTGCTACCCGGGATCACAGGGCCCCAAAACACCGGAATGAAGACTCAGGGACATACCTGCAAGGAGTCTCAGATGCTTCCCAGAGGATGGAGCATTGTCCAAGGAGAAAAATCATCTCGGGTATCTTCCCTGGAGGAGTCTGGGGTTGCTACCCGGGATCACAGGGCCTCAAAACACCGGAATAAACACTCAGGGACATACCTGCAAGGAGTCTCGGATGCTTCCCAGAGGATGGAGCATTGTCCAAGCAGAAAAATTATCTCGGATATCTTCCCTAGAGGAGTCTGGGGTTGCTACCCGGGATCACAGGGCCCGAAAACACCGGAATAAACACTCAGGGACATACCTGCAAGGAGTCTCGGATGCTTCCCAGAGGATGGAGCATTATCCAAGGAGAAAAATCATCTCGGGTATCTTCCCTGGAGGAGTCTGGGGTTGCTACCCGGGATCACAGGGCGCTAAACGAACGGAATAAAGACTCAGGGACATACCTACAAGGAGTCTCGGATGCTTCCCAGAGGATGGAGCATTGTCCAAGGAGAAAAATTATCTCGGGTATCATCCCTAGAGGAGTCTGGGATTGCTAGCCGGATCACAGGGCCCAAAACCACCGGAAGAAAACACTCAGAAACAGAGCTGGGAGGAGTCTCGGGTGCATCCCGCAGGATGGACAATAGTCCAAGGAGAAAAATCAACTTGGGTATCTTCCACGGAGGAGACTGGGGTTGCTACCCGGGATGACAGGGCCCAAAAGCACCGGAATAAACACTCAGGGACATACCTGCAAGGAGTCTCGGATGCTTCCCAGAGGATGGAGCATTGTCCAAGCAGAAAAATTATCTCGGGTATCTTCCCTAGAGGAGTCTGGGGTTGCTAGCCGGGATCACAGGGCCCTAAAGCACTGGAGAAAACTCTGCGGGAGATGCCTGGGAGGAGTTCTGGGTAGATCCCGCAGGATGGACCACTGTCAAGAGAGAAAAATCATCTTGGGTGTCTTCCCTGGAGGAGTCTGGGGTTGCTACCTGGGATGACAGAACCATAAACCGCGAGAAAAAAGACTCAGGGACATAGCTGCCACAAGACTCGGATGCATCCCAGAGTATAGAGCATTGTCCAAGGAGAAAAGTCATCCCGGGTATCTTTCCTGGAGGAGTCTGGGGTTGCTACCCGGGATGACAGGGCCCAAAAGCACCGGAATAAACACTCAGGGACAAAGCTGCAAGGAGTCTCGGATGCTTCCCAGAGGATGGAGCATTGTCCAGGGAGAAAAATCATCTCGGGTATCTTCCCTGGAGGAGTCTGGGGTTGCTACCCGGGATTACAGGGACCCAAACCACAGGAAAAATGTCTGTGGGAGACGCCTGGGAGGAATCTCAGATGCATCCCAGAAGATGGAGCATTGTCCAAGGAGAAAAATCATCTCGGGTATCTTCCCTGGAGGAGTCTGGGGTTGCTACCCGGGATCACCGGGCCCCAAAACACCGGAATAAACACTCAGGGACATACCTGCAAGGAGTCTCGGATGCTTCCCAGAGGATGGAGCATTGTCCAAGCATAAAAATTATCTCGGGTATCTTCCCTAGAGGAGTCTGGGGTTGCTAGCCGGGATCACAGGGCCCTAAAGCACTGGAGAAAACTCTGAAGGAGATGCCTGGGAGGAGTTCTGGGTAGATCCCGCAGGATGGACCACTGTCAAGAGAGAAAAATCATCTTGGGTGTCTTCCCTGGAGGAGTCTGAGGTTGCTACCTGGGATGACAGAACCATAAACCGCGAGAAAAAAGACTCAGGGACATAGCTGCAACAAGTCTCGGATGCATCCCAGAGTATAGAGCATTGTCCAAGGAGAAAAATCATCCCGGGTATCTTTCCTGGAGGAGTCTGGGGTTGCTACCCAGGATTACAGGGACCAAAACCACAGGAAAAATGTCAGCGGGAGACACTTGGGAGCAATTTCAGATGCATCCCAGAAGATGGAGCATTGTCCAAGGAGAAAAATCATCTCGGGTATCTTCCCTGTAGGAGTCTGCGGTTGCTAGCCGGGATCACAGGGTGCTAAACCACCGGAAGAAAACACTCAGAAACAGAGCTGGGAGGAGTCTCGGGTGCATCCCGCAGGATGGACAATAGTCCAAGGAGAAAAATCAACTTGGGTATCTTCCCTGGAGGAGTCTGGGGTTGCTACCCGGGATTACAGGGACCCAAACCACAGGAAAAATGTCTGTGGGAGACGCCTGGGAGGAATCTCAGATGCATCCCAGAAGATGGAGCATTGTCCAAGGAGAAAAATCATCCCGGTTATCTTCCCTGGAGGAGTCTGGGGTTGCTACCCGGGATCACAGGGCCCCAAAACACCGGAATAAACACTCAGGGACATACCTGCAAGGAGTCTCGGATGCCTCCCAGAGGATGGAGCATTGTCCAAGCAGAAAAATTATCTCGGATATCTTCCCTAGAGGAGTCTGGGGTTGCTACCCGGGATCACAGGGCGCTAAACCACCGGAAGAAAACACTCAGAAACAGAGCTGGGAGGAGTCTCGGGTGCATCCCGCAGGATGGACAATAGTCCAAGGAGAAAAATCAACTTGGGTATCTTCCCTGGAGGAGTCTGGGGTTGCTACCCGGGATGACAGGGCCCAAAAGCACCGGAATAAACACTCAGGGACATACCTGCAAGGAGTCTCGGATGCTTCCCAGAGGATGGAGCATTGTCCAAGGAGAAAAATCATCTCGGGTATCTTCCCTGGAGGAGTCTGGGGTTGCTACCCGGGATTACAGGGACCCAAACCACAGGAAAAATGTCTGTGGGAGACGCCTGGGAGGAATCTCAGATGCATCCCAGAAGATGGAGCATTGTCCAAGGAAAAAATCATCTCGGGTATCTTCCCTGGAGGAGTCTGGGGTTGCTACCCGGGATCACAGGGCGCTAAACCACCGGAAGAAAACACTCAGAAACAGAGCTGGGAGGAGTCTCGGGTGCATCCCGCAGGATGGACAATAGTCCAAGGAGAAAAATCAACTTGGGTATCTTCCACGGAGGAGACTGGGGTTGCTACCCGGGATGACAGGGCCCAAAAGCACCGGAATAAACACTCAGGGACATACCTGCAAGGAGTCTCGGATGCTTCCCAGAGGATGGAGCATTGTCCAAGCAGAAAAATTATCTCGGGTATCTTCCCTAGAGGAGTCTGGGGTTGCTAGCCGGGATCACAGGGCCCTAAAGCACTGGAGAAAACTCTGCGGGAGATGCCTGGGAGGAGTTCTGGGTAGATCCCGCAGGATGGACCACTGTCAAGAGAGAAAAATCATCTTGGGTGTCTTCCCTGGAGGAGTCTGGGGTTGCTACCTGGGATGACAGAACCATAAACCGCGAGAAAAAAGACTCAGGGACATAGCTGCGACAAGTCTCGGATGCATCCCAGAGTATAGAGCATTGTCCAAGGAGAAAAATCATCCCGGGTATCTTTCCTGGAGAAGTCTGGGCTTGCTACCCGGGATTACAGGGACCAAAACCACAGGAAAAATGTCTGCGGGAGACACTTGGGAGGAATCTCAGATGCATCCCAGAAGATGGAGCATTGTCCAAGGAGAAAAATCATCTCGGGTATCTTCCCTGGAGGAGTCTGGGGTTGCTACCCGGGATCACAGGGCCCCAAAACACCGGAATGAAGACTCAGGGACATACCTGCAAGGAGTCTCAGATGCTTCCCAGAGGATGGAGCATTGTCCAAGGAGAAAAATCATCTCGGGTATCTTCCCTGGAGGAGTCTGGGGTTGCTACCCGGGATCACAGGGCGCTAAACCACCGGAATAAAGACTCAGGGACATACCTGCAAGGAGTCTCGGATGCTTCCCAGAGGATGGAGCTTTGTCCAAGGAGAAAAATCATCTCGGGTATCTTCCCTAGAGGAGTCTGGGGTTGCTACCCGGGATTACAGGGACCCAAACCACAGGAAAAATGTCTGTGGGAGACGCCTGGGAGGAATCTCAGATGCATCCCAGAAGATGGAGCATTGTCCAAGGAGAAAAATCATCTCGGGTATCTTCCCTGGAGGAGTCTGGGGTTGCTACCCGGGATCACAGGGCCCCAAAACACCGGAATAAACACTCAGGGACATACCTGCAAGGAGTCTCGGATGCTTCCCAGAGGATGGAGCATTGTCCAAGCAGAAAAATTATCTCGGATATCTTCCCTAGAGGAGTCTGGGGTTGCTACCCGGGATCACAGGGCCCGAAAACACCGGAATAAACACTCAGGGACATACCTGCAAGGAGTCTCGGATGCTTCCCAGAGGATGGAGCATTATCCAAGGAGAAAAATCATCTCGCGTATCTTCCCTGGAGGAGTCTGGGGTTGCTACCCGGGATCACAGGGCGCTAAACGAACGGAATAAAGACTCAGGGACATACCTGCAAGGAGTCTCGGATGCTTCCCAGAGGATGGAGCATTGTCCAAGGAGAAAAATTATCTCGGGTATCATCCCTAGAGGAGTCTGGGATTGCTAGCCGGATCACAGGGCCCAAAACCACCGGAATAAACACTCAGGGACAAAGCTGCAAGGAGTCTCGGATGCTTCCCAGAGGATGGAGCATTGTCCAAGGAGAAAAATCATCTCGGGTATCTTCCCTGGAGGAGTCTGGGGTTGCTACCCGGGATCACAGGGCGCTAAACCACCGGAATAAACACTCAGGGACATACCTGCAAGGAGTCTCGGATGCTTCCCAGAGGATGGAGCATTGTCCAAGGAGAAAAATCATCTCGGGTATCTTCCCTGGAGGAGTCTGGGGTTGCTACCCGGGATCACAGGGCCCCAAAACAACGGAATAAACACTCAGGGACATACCTGCAAGGAGTCTCGGATGCTTCGCAGAGGATGGAGCATTGTCCAAGGAGAAAAATCATCTCGGGTATCTTCCCTGGAGGAGTCTGGGGTAGCTACCCGGGATTACAGGGACCCAAACCACAGGAAAAATGTCTGTGGGAGACGCCTGGGAGGAATCTCAGATGCATCCCAGAAGATGGAGCATTGTCCAAGAAGAAAAATCATCTCGGGTATCTTCCCTGGAGGAGTCTGGGGTTGCTACCCGGGATCACAGGGCCCCAAAACACCGGAATAAACACTCAGGGACATACCTGCAAGGAGTCTCGGATGCTTCCCAGACGATGGAGCATTGTCCAAGCAGAAAAATTATCTCGGATATCTTCCCTAGAGGAGTCTGGGGTTGCTAGCCGGGATCACAGGGCCCTAAAGCACTGGAGAAAACTCTGCGGGAGATGCCTGGGAGGAGTTCTGGGTAGATCCCGCAGGATGGACCACTGTCAAGAGAGAAAAATTATATTGGGTGTCTTCCCGGGAGGAGTCTGGGGTTGCTACCTGGGATGACAGAACCATAAACCGCGAGAAAAAAGACTCAGGGACATAGCTGCGACAAGTCTCGGATGCATCCCAGAGTATAGAGCATTGTCCAAGGAGAAAAATCATCCCGGGTATCTTTCCTGGAGGAGTCTGGGGTTGCTACCCGGGATTACAGGGACCAAAACCACAGGAAAAATGTCTGCGGGAGACACTTGGGAGGAATCTCAGATGCATCCCAGACGATGGAGCATTGTCCAAGGAGAAAAATCATCTCGGGTATCTTCCCTGGAGGAGTCTGGGGTTGCTAGCCGGGATGACAGGGCCCCAAAACACCGGAATAAACACTCAGGGACATACCTGCAAGGAGTCTCGGATGCTTCCCAGAGGATGGAGCATTGTCCAAGCAGAAAAATTATCTCGGATATCTTCCCTGGAGGAGTCTGGGGTTGCTACCCGGGATCACAGGGCCCGAAAACACCGGAATAAACACTCAGGGACATACCTGCAAGGAGTCTCGGATGCTTCCCAGAGGATGGAGCATTGTCCAAGGAGAAAAATCATCTCGGGTATCTTCCCTGGAGGAGTCTGGGGTTGCTACCCGGGATCACAGGGCGCTAAACGAACGGAATAAAGACTCAGGGACATACCTGCAAGGAGTCTCGGATGCTTCCCAGAGGATGGAGCATTGTCCAAGGAGAAAAATTATCTCGGGTATCATCCCTAGAGGAGTCTGGGATTGCTAGCCGGATCACAGGGCCCAAAACCACCGGAATAAACACTCAGGGACAAAGCTGCAAGGAGTCTCGGATGCTTCCCAGAGGATGGAGCATTGTCCAAGGAGAAAAATCATCTCGGGTATCTTCCCTGGAGGAGTCTGGGGTTGCTACCCGGGATCACAGGGCGCTAAACCACCGGAATAAACACTCAGGGACATACCTGCAAGGAGTCTCGGATGCTTCCCAGAGGATGGAGCATTGTCCAAGGAGAAAAATCATCTCGGGTATCTTCCCTGGAGGAGTCTGGGGTTGCTACCCGGGATCACAGGGCCCCAAAACAACGGAATAAACACTCAGGGACATACCTGCAAGGAGTCTCGGATGCTTCGCAGAGGATGGAGCATTGTCCAAGGAGAAATATCATCTCGGGTATCTTCCCTGGAGGAGTCTGGCGTTGCTACCCGGGATCACAGGGCGCTAAACCACCGGAATAAAGACTCAGGGACATACCTGCAAGGAGTCTCGGATGCTTCCCTGAGGATGGAGCATTGTCCAAGGAGAAAAATCATCTCGGGGTATCTTCCCTGGAGGAGTCTGGGGTAGCTACCCGGGATTACAGGGACCCAAACCACAGGAAAAATGTCTGTGGGAGACGCCTGGGAGGAATCTCAGATGCATCCCAGAAGATGGAGCATTGTCCAAGAAGAAAAATCATCTCGGGTATCTTCCCTGGAGGAGTCTGGGGTTGCTACCCGGGATCACAGGGCCCCAAAACACCGGAATAAACACTCAGGGACATACCTGCAAGGAGTCTCGGATGCTTCCCAGACGATGGAGCATTGTCCAAGCAGAAAAATTATCTCGGATATCTTCCCTAGAGGAGTCTGGGGTTGCTAGCCGGGATCACAGGGTCCTAAAGCACTGGAGAAAACTCTGCGGGAGATGCCTGGGAGGAGTTCTGGGTAGATCCCGCAGGATGGACCACTGTCAAGAGAGAAAAATTATATTGGGTGTCTTCCCGGGAGGAGTCTGGGGTTGCTACCTGGGATGACAGAACCATAAACCGCGAGAAAAAAGACTCAGGGACATAGCTGCGACAAGTCTCGGATGCATCCCAGAGTATAGAGCATTGTCCAAGGAGAAAAATCATCCCGGGTATCTTTCCTGGAGGAGTCTGGGGTTGCTACCCGGGATTACAGGGACCAAAACCACAGGAAAAATGTCTGCGGGAGACCCTTGGGAGGAATCTCAGATGCATCCCAGACGATGGAGCATTGTCCAAGGAGAAAAATCATCTCGGGTATCTTCCCTGGAGGAGTCTGGGGTTGCTAGCCGGGATCACAGGGCCCCAAAACACCGGAATAAACACTCAGGGACATACCTGCAAGGAGTCTCGGATGCTTCCCAGAGGATGGAGCATTGTCCAAGCAGAAAAATTATCTCGGATATCTTCCCTAGAGGAGTCTGGGGTTGCTACCCGGGATCACAGGGCCCGAAAACACCGGAATAAACACTCAGGGACATACCTGCAAGGAGTCTCGGATGCTTCCCAGAGGATGGAGCATTGTCCAAGGAGAAAAATCATCTCGGGTATCTTCCCTGGAGGAGTCTGGGGTTGCTACCCGGGATCACAGGGCGCTAAACCAACGGAATAAAGACTCAGGGACATACCTGCAAGGAGTCTCGGATGCTTCCCAGAGGATGGAGCATTGTCCAAGGAGAAAAATTATCTCGGGTATCATCCCTAGAGGAGTCTGGGATTGCTAGCCGGATCACAGGGCCCAAAACCACCGGAATAAACACTCAGGGACAAAGCTGCAAGGAGTCTCGGATGCTTCCCAGAGGATGGAGCATTGTCCAAGGAGAAAAATCATCTCGGGTATCTTCCCTGGAGGAGTCTGGGGTTGCTAGCCGGGATCACAGGGCCCCAAAACACCGGAATAAACACTCAGGGACATACCTGCAAGGAGTCTCGGATGCCTCCCAGAGGATGGAGCATTGTTCAAGCAGAAAAATTATCTCGGGTATCTTCCCTAGAGGAGTCTGGGGTTGCTAGCCGGGACCACAGGGCCCTAAAGCACTGGAGAAAACTCTACGGGAGACGCCTGGGAGGAGTTCTGGGTAGATCCCGCAGGATGGACCACTGTCAAGAGAGAAAAATCATCTCGAGTATGTTCCCTGGAGGAGTCTGGGGTTGCTACCCGGGATCACAGGGCGCTAAACCACCGGAAGAAAACACTCAGAAACAGAGCTGGGAGGAGTCTCGGGTGCATCCCGCAGGATGGACAATAGTCCAAGGAGAAAAATCAACTTGGGTATCTTCCACGGAGGAGTCTGGGGTTGCTACCCGGGATGACAGGGCCCAAAAGCACCGGAATAAACACTCAGGGACATACCTGCAAGGAGTCTCGGATGCTTCCCAGAGGATGGAGCATTGTCCAAGCAGAAAAATTATCTCGGATATCTTCCCTAGAGGAGTCTGGGGTTGCTACCCGGCATCACAGGGCCCGAAAACACCGGAATAAACACTCAGGGACATACCTGCAAGGAGTCTCGGATGCTTCCCAGAGGATGGAGCATTATCCAAGGAGAAAAATCATCTCGGGTATCTTCCCTGGAGGAGTCTGGGGTTGCTACCCGGGATCACGGGGCGCTAAACCAACAGAATAAAGACTCAGGGACATACCTGCAAGGAGTCTCGGATGCTTCCCAGAGGATGGAGCATTATCCAAGGAGAAAAATTATCTCGGGTATCATCCCTAGAGGAGTCTGGGATTGCTAGCCGGATCACAGGGCCCAAAACCACCGGAATAAACACTCAGGGACAAAGCTGCAAGGAGTCTCGGATGCTTCCCAGAGGATGGAGCATTGTCCAAGGAGAAAAATCATCTCGGGTATCTTCCCTGGAGGAGTCTGGGGTTGCTACCCGGGATCACAGGGCCCCAAAACACCGCAATAAAGACTCAGGGACATACCTGCAAGGAGTCTCGGATGCTTCCCAGAAGATGGAGCATTGTCCAAGCAGAAAAATCATCTCGGGTATCTTCCCTGGAGGAGTCTGGGGTTGCTACCCGGGATCACAGGGCGCTAAACCACCGGAATAAAGACTCAGGGACATACCTGCAAGGAGTCTCGGATGCTTCCCAGAGGATGGAGCATTGTCCAAGCAGAAAAATTATCTCGGGTATCTTCCCTAGAGGAGGCTGGGGTTGCTACCCGGCATCACAGGGCCCGAAAACACCGGAATAAACACTCAGGGACATACCTGCAAGGAGTCTCGGATGCTTCCCAGAGGATGGAGCATTGTCCAAGGAGAAAAATCATCTCGGGTATCTTCCCTGGAGGAGTCTGGGGTTGCTACCCGGGATCACAGGGCGCTAAACCAACGGAATAAAGACTCAGGGACATACCTGCAAGGAGTCTCGGATGCTTCCCAGAGGATGGAGCATTGTCCAAGCAGAAAAATCATCTCGGGTATCGTCCCTAGAGGAGTCTGGGATTGCTAGCCGGGATCACAGGGCCCAAAACCACCGGAATAAACACTCAGGGACAAAGCTACAAGGAGTCTCGGATGCTTCCCAGAGGATGGAGCATTGTCCAAGGAGAAAAATCATCTCGGGTATCTTTCCTGGAGGAGTCTGGGGTTGCTACCCGGGATTACAGGGACCAAAACCACAGGAAAAATGTCTGCGGGAGACACTTGGGAGGAATCTCAGATGCATCCCAGACGATGGAGCATTGTCCAAGGAGAAAAATCATCTCGGGTATCTTCCCTGGAGGAGTCTGGGGTTGCTACCCGGGATCACAGGGCGCTAAACCACCGGAAGAAAACACTCAGAAACAGAGCTGGGAGGAGTCTCGGGTGCATCCCGCAGGATGGACAATAGTCCAAGGAGAAAAATCAACTTGGGTATCTTCCACGGAGGAGTCTGGGGTTGCTACCCGGGATGACAGGGCCCAAAAGCACCGGAATAAACACTCAGGGACAAAGCTGCAAGGAGTCTCGGATGCTTCCCAGAGGATGGAGCATTGTCCAAGGAGAAAAATCATCTCGGGTATCTTCCCTAGAGGAGTCTGGGGTTGCTACCCGGGATCACAGGGCGCTAAACCACCGGAATAAAGACTCAGGGACATACCTGCAAGGAGTCTCGGATGCTTCCCAGAGGAAGGAGCATTGTCCAAGCAGAAAAATTATCTCGGGTATCTTCCCTAGAGGAGTCTGGGGTTGCTACCCGGGATGACAGGGCCCAAAAGCACCGGAATAAACACTCAGGGACATACCTGCAAGGAGTCTCGGATGCTTCCCAGAGGATGGAGCATTGTCCAAGGAGAAAAATCATCTCGGGGTATCTTCCCTGGAGGAGTCTGGGGTAGCTACCCGGGATTACAGGGACCCAAACCACAGGAAAAATGTCTGTGGGAGACGCCTGGGAGGAATCTCAGATGCATCCCAGAAGATGGAGCATTGTCCAAGGAGAAAAATCATCTCGGGTATCTTCCCTGGAGGAGTCTGGGGTTGCTACCCGGGATCACAGGGCCCCAAAACACCGGAATAAACACTCAGGGACATACCTGCAAGGAGTCTCGGATGCTTCCCAGAGGATGGAGCATTGTCCAAGCAGAAAAATTATCTCGGATATCTTCCCTAGAGGAGTCTGGGGTTGCTAGCCGGGATCACAGGGCCCTAAAGCACTGGAGAAAACTCTGCGGGAGATGCCTGGGAGGAGTTCTGGGTAGATCCCGCAGGATGGACCACTGTCAAGAGAGAAAAATTATATTGGGTGTCTTCCCGGGAGGAGTCTGGGGTTGCTACCTGGGATGACAGAACCATAAACCGCGAGAAAAAAGACTCAGGGACATAGCTGCGACAAGTCTCGGATGCATCCCAGAATATAGAGCATTGTCCAAGGAGAAAAATCATCCCGGGTATCTTTCCTGGAGGAGTCTGGGGTTGCTACCCGGGATTACAGGGACCAAAACCACAGGAAAAATGTCTGCGGGAGACACTTGGGAGGAATCTCAGATGCATCCCAGACGATGGAGCATTGTCCAAGGAGAAAAATCATCTCGGGTATCTTCCCTGGAGGAGTCTGGGGTTGCTAGCCGGGATCACAGGGCGCTAAACCACCGGAAGGAAACACTCAGAAACAGAGCTGGGAGGAGTCTCGGGTGCATCCCGCAGGATGGACAATAGTCCAAGGAGAAAAATCAACTTGGGTATCTTCCCTGGAGGAGTCTGGGGTAGCTACCCGGGATTACAGGGACCCAAACCACAGGAAAAATGTCTGTGGGAGACGCCTGGGAGGAATCTCAGATGCATCCCAGAAGATGGAGCATTGTCCAAGGAGAAAAATCATCTCGGGTATCTTCCCTGGAGGAGTCTGGGGTTGCTACCCGGGATCACAGGGCCCCAAAACACCGGAATAAACACTCAGGGACATACCTGCAAGGAGTCTCGGATGCTTCCCAGAGGATGGAGCATTGTCCAAGGAGAAAAATCATCTCGGATATCTTCCCTAGAGGAGTCTGGGGTTGCTAGCCGGGATCACAGGGCCCCAAACCACAGGAAAAAGGTCTGTGGGAGTCGCCTGGGAGGAATCTCAGATGCATCCCAGAACATGGAGCATTGTTCAAGGAGAAAAATCATCCCGGGTATCTTCCCTGGAGGAGTCTGGGGTTGCTACCCGGGATCACAGGGCCCCAAAACACCGGAATAAACACTCAGGGACATACCTGCAAGGAGTCTCGGATGCTTCCCAGAGGATGGAGCATTGTCCAAGCATAAAAATTATCTCGGGTATCTTCCCTAGAGGAGTCTGGGGTTGCTAGCCGGGATCACAGGGCCCAAAACCACCGGAATAAACACTCAGGGACATACCTGCAAGGAGTCTCGGATGCTTCCCAGAGGATGGAGCATTATCCAAGGAGAAAAATCATCTCGGGTATCTTCCCTGGAGGAGTCTGGGGTTGCTACCCGGGATTACAGGGACCCAAACCACAGGAAAAATGTCTGTGGGAGACGCCTGGGAGGAGTCTCAGATGCATCCCAGAAGATGCAGCATTGTCCAAGGAGAAAAATCATCTCGGGTATCTTCCCTGGAGGAGTCTGGGGTTGCTAGCCGGGATCACAGGGCCCCAAAACACCGGAATAAACACTCAGGGACATACCTGCAAGGAGTCTCGGATGCCTCCCAGAGGATGGAGCATTGTTCAAGCAGAAAAATTATCTCGGGTATCTTCCCTAGAGGAGTCTGGGGTTGCTAGCCGGGACCACAGGGCCCTAAAGCACTGGAGAAAACTCTACGGGAGACGCCTGGGAGGAGTTCTGGGTAGATCCCGCAGGATGGACCACTGTCAAGAGAGAAAAATCATCTCGAGTATGTTCCCTGGAGGAGTCTGGGGTTGCTACCCGGGATCACAGGGCGCTAAACCACCGGAAGAAAACACTCAGAAACAGAGCTGGGAGGAGTCTCGGGTGCATCCCGCAGGATGGACAATAGTCCAAGGAGAAAAATCAACTTGGGTATCTTCCACGGAGGAGTCTGGGGTTGCTACCCGGGATGACAGGGCCCAAAAGCACCGGAATAAACACTCAGGGACATACCTGCAAGGAGTCTCGGATGCTTCCCAGAGGATGGAGCATTGTCCAAGCAGAAAAATTATCTCGGATATCTTCCCTAGAGGAGTCTGGGGTTGCTACCCGGCATCACAGGGCCCGAAAACACCGGAATAAACACTCAGGGACATACCTGCAAGGAGTCTCGGATGCTTCCCAGAGGATGGAGCATTATCCAAGGAGAAAAATCATCTCGGGTATCTTCCCTGGAGGAGTCTGGGGTTGCTACCCGGGATCACGGGGCGCTAAACCAACAGAATAAAGACTCAGGGACATACCTGCAAGGAGTCTCGGATGCTTCCCAGAGGATGGAGCATTATCCAAGGAGAAAAATTATCTCGGGTATCATCCCTAGAGGAGTCTGGGATTGCTAGCCGGATCACAGGGCCCAAAACCACCGGAATAAACACTCAGGGACAAAGCTGCAAGGAGTCTCGGATGCTTCCCAGAGGATGGAGCATTGTCCAAGGAGAAAAATCATCTCGGGTATCTTCCCTGGAGGAGTCTGGGGTTGCTACCCGGGATCACAGGGCCCCAAAACACCGCAATAAAGACTCAGGGACATACCTGCAAGGAGTCTCGGATGCTTCCCAGAAGATGGAGCATTGTCCAAGCAGAAAAATCATCTCGGGTATCTTCCCTGGAGGAGTCTGGGGTTGCTACCCGGGATCACAGGGCGCTAAACCACCGGAATAAAGACTCAGGGACATACCTGCAAGGAGTCTCGGATGCTTCCCAGAGGATGGAGCATTGTCCAAGCAGAAAAATTATCTCGGGTATCTTCCCTAGAGGAGTCTGGGGTTGCTACCCGGGATCACAGGGCCCGAAAACACCGGAATAAACACTCAGGGACATACCTGCAAGGAGTCTCGGATGCTTCCCAGAGGATGGAGCATTGTCCAAGGAGAAAAATCATCTCGGGTATCTTCCCTGGAGGAGTCTGGGGTTGCTACCCGGGATCACAGGGCGCTAAACCAACGGAATAAAGACTCAGGGACATACCTGCAAGGAGTCTCGGATGCTTCCCAGAGGATGGAGCATTGTCCAAGCAGAAAAATCATCTCGGGTATCGTCCCTAGAGGAGTCTGGGATTGCTAGCCGGGATCACAGGGCCCAAAACCACCGGAATAAACACTCAGGGACAAAGCTACAAGGAGTCTCGGATGCTTCCCAGAGGATGGAGCATTGTCCAAGGAGAAAAATCATCTCGGGTATCTTTCCTGGAGGAGTCTGGGGTTGCTACCCGGGATTACAGGGACCAAAACCACAGGAAAAATGTCTGCGGGAGACACTTGGGAGGAATCTCAGATGCATCCCAGACGATGGAGCATTGTCCAAGGAGAAAAATCATCTCGGGTATCTTCCCTGGAGGAGTCTGGGGTTGCTACCCGGGATCACAGGGCGCTAAACCACCGGAAGAAAACACTCAGAAACAGAGCTGGGAGGAGTCTCGGGTGCATCCCGCAGGATGGACAATAGTCCAAGGAGAAAAATCAACTTGGGTATCTTCCACGGAGGAGTCTGGGGTTGCTACCCGGGATGACAGGGCCCAAAAGCACCGGAATAAACACTCAGGGACAAAGCTGCAAGGAGTCTCGGATGCTTCCCAGAGGATGGAGCATTGTCCAAGGAGAAAAATCATCTCGGGTATCTTCCCTAGAGGAGTCTGGGGTTGCTACCCGGGATCACAGGGCGCTAAACCACCGGAATAAAGACTCAGGGACATACCTGCAAGGAGTCTCGGATGCTTCCCAGAGGAAGGAGCATTGTCCAAGCAGAAAAATTATCTCGGGTATCTTCCCTAGAGGAGTCTGGGGTTGCTAGCCGGGATGACAGGGCCCAAAAGCACCGGAATAAACACTCAGGGACATACCTGCAAGGAGTCTCGGATGCTTCCCAGAGGATGGAGCATTGTCCAAGGAGAAAAATCATCTCGGGGTATCTTCCCTGGAGGAGTCTGGGGTAGCTACCCGGGATTACAGGGACCCAAACCACAGGAAAAATGTCTGTGGGAGACGCCTGGGAGGAATCTCAGATGCATCCCAGAAGATGGAGCATTGTCCAAGGAGAAAAATCATCTCGGGTATCTTCCCTGGAGGAGTCTGGGGTTGCTACCCGGGATCACAGGGCCCCAAAACACCGGAATAAACACTCAGGGACATACCTGCAAGGAGTCTCGGATGCTTCCCAGAGGATGGAGCATTGTCCAAGCAGAAAAATTATCTCGGATATCTTCCCTAGAGGAGTCTGGGGTTGCTAGCCGGGATCACAGGGCCCTAAAGCACTGGAGAAAACTCTGCGGGAGATGCCTGGGAGGAGTTCTGGGTAGATCCCGCAGGATGGACCACTGTCAAGAGAGAAAAATTATATTGGGTGTCTTCCCGGGAGGAGTCTGGGGTTGCTACCTGGGATGACAGAACCATAAACCGCGAGAAAAAAGACTCAGGGACATAGCTGCGACAAGTCTCGGATGCATCCCAGAATATAGAGCATTGTCCAAGGAGAAAAATCATCCCGGGTATCTTTCCTGGAGGAGTCTGGGGTTGCTACCCGGGATTACAGGGACCAAAACCACAGGAAAAATGTCTGCGGGAGACACTTGGGAGGAATCTCAGATGCATCCCAGACGATGGAGCATTGTCCAAGGAGAAAAATCATCTCGGGTATCTTCCCTGGAGGAGTCTGGGGTTGCTAGCCGGGATCACAGGGCGCTAAACCACCGGAAGGAAACACTCAGAAACAGAGCTGGGAGGAGTCTCGGGTGCATCCCGCAGGATGGACAATAGTCCAAGGAGAAAAATCAACTTGGGTATCTTCCCTGGAGGAGTCTGGGGTAGCTACCCGGGATTACAGGGACCCAAACCACAGGAAAAATGTCTGTGGGAGACGCCTGGGAGGAATCTCAGATGCATCCCAGAAGATGGAGCATTGTCCAAGGAGAAAAATCATCTCGGGTATCTTCCCTGGAGGAGTCTGGGGTTGCTACCCGGGATCACAGGGCCCCAAAACACCGGAATAAACACTCAGGGACATACCTGCAAGGAGTCTCGGATGCTTCCCAGAGGATGGAGCATTGTCCAAGGAGAAAAATCATCTCGGATATCTTCCCTAGAGGAGTCTGGGGTTGCTAGCCGGGATCACAGGGCCCCAAACCACAGGAAAAAGGTCTGTGGGAGTCGCCTGGGAGGAATCTCAGATGCATCCCAGAACATGGAGCATTGTTCAAGGAGAAAAATCATCCCGGGTATCTTCCCTGGAGGAGTCTGGGGTTGCTACCCGGGATCACAGGGCCCCAAAACACCGGAATAAACACTCAGGGACATACCTGCAAGGAGTCTCGGATGCTTCCCAGAGGATGGAGCATTGTCCAAGCATAAAAATTATCTCGGGTATCTTCCCTAGAGGAGTCTGGGGTTGCTAGCCGGGATCACAGGGCCCAAAACCACCGGAATAAACACTCAGGGACATACCTGCAAGGAGTCTCGGATGCTTCCCAGAGGATGGAGCATTATCCAAGGAGAAAAATCATCTCGGGTATCTTCCCTGGAGGAGTCTGGGGTTGCTACCCGGGATTACAGGGACCCAAACCACAGGAAAAATGTCTGTGGGAGACGCCTGGGAGGAGTCTCAGATGCATCCCAGAAGATGCAGCATTGTCCAAGGAGAAAAATCATCTCGGGTATCTTCCCTGGAGGAGTCTGGGGTTGCTAACCGGGATCACAGGGCCCCAAATCACCGGAATAAACACGCAGGGACATACCTGCAAGGAGTCTCGGATGCTTCCCAGAGGATGGAGCATTGTCCAAGGAGAAAAATCATCTCGGGTATCTTCCCTGGAGGAGTCTGGGGTTGCTAGCCGGGATCACAGGGCCCTAAAGCACTGGAGAAAACTCTGCGGGAGATGCCTGGGAGGAGTTCTGGGTAGATCCCGCAGGATGGACCACTGTCAAGAGAGAAAAATCATCTTGGGTGTCTTCCCTGGAGGAGTCTGGGGTTGCTACCCGGGATGACAGAATCATAAACCGCGAGAAAAAAGACTCAGGGACATAGCTGCGACAAGTCTCGGATGCATCCCAGAGTATAGAGCATTGTCCAAGGAGAAAAATCATCCCGGGTATCTTTCCTGGAGGAGTCTGGGCTTGCTACCTGGGATTACAGGGACCAAAACCACAGAAAAAATGTCTGCGGGAGACACTTGGGAGGAATCTCAGATGCATCCCAGAAGATGGAGCATTGTCCAAGGAGAAAAATCATCTCGGGTATCTTCCCTGGAGGAGTCTGGGGTTGCTACCCGGGATCACAGGGCGCTAAACCACCGGAAGAAAACACTCAGAAACAGAGCTGGGAGGAGTCTCGGGTGCATCCTGCAGGATGGACAATAGTCCAAGGAGAAAAATCAACTTGGGTATCTTCCACGGAGGAGTCTGGGGTTGCTACCCGGGATGACAGGGCCCAAAAGCACCGGAATAAACACTCAGGGACAAAGCTGCAAGGAGTCTCGGATGCTTCCCAGACGATTGAGCATTGTCCAAGGAGAAAAATCATCTCGGGTTATCTTCCCTGGAGGAGTCTGGGGTTGCTACCCGGGATTACAGGGACCCAAACCACAGGAAAAATGTCTGTGGGAGTCGCCTGGGAGGAATCTCAGATGCATCCCAGAAGATGGAGCATTGTCCAAGGAGAAAAATCATCTCGGGTATCTTCCCTGGAGGAGTCTGGGGTTGCTACCCGGGATTACAGGGACACAAACAACACGAAAAATGTTTGCAGGAGACGCCTGGGAGGAATCTCAGATGCATCCCAGAAGATGGAGCATTGTCCAAGGAGAAAAATCATCTCGGGTATCTTCCCTGGAGGAGTCTGGGGTTGCTAGCCGGGATTACAGGGCCCCAAATCACCGGAATAAACACTCAGGGACAAAGCTGCAAGGAGTCTCGGATGCTTCCCAGAGGATGGAGCATTGTCCAAGCAGAAAAATCATCTCGGGTATCTTCCCTGGAGGAGTCTGGGGTTGCTACCCGGGATCACAGGGCCCGGAAACACCGGAAGAAAACACTCAGAAACAGAGCTGGGAGGAGTCTCGGGTGCATCCCGCAGGATAGACAATAGTCCAAGGAGAAAAATCAACTTGGGTATCTTCCACGGAGGAGTCTGGGGTTGCTACCCGGGATGACAGGGCCCAAAAGCACCGGAATAAACACTCAGGGACAAAGCTGCAAGGAGTCTCAGATGCTTCCCAGAGGATGGAGCATTGTCCAAGCAGAAAAATTATCTCGGGTATCGTCCCTAGAGGAGTCTGGGATTGCTAGCCGGGATCACAGGGCCCCAAAACACCGGAATAAACACTCAGGGACATACCTGCAAGGAGTCTCGGATGCTTCCCAGAGGATGGAGCATTGTCCAAGGAGAAAAATTATCTCGGGTATCTTCCCTGGAGTAGTCTGGGGTTGGTACCCGGGATTACAGGGACCCAAACCACAGGAAAAATGTCTGTGGGAGACGCCTGGGAGGAATCTCAGATGCATCCCAGAAGATGGAGCATTGTCCAAGGAGAAAAATCATCTCGGGTATCTTCCCTGGAGGAGTCTGGGGTTGCTACCCGGGATGACAGGGCCCCAAAACACCGGAATAAACACTCAGGGACATACCTGCAAGGAGTCTCGGATGCTTCCCAGAGGATGGAGCATTGTCCAAGCAGAAAAATTATCTCGGGTATCTTCCCTAGAGGAGTCTGGGGTTGCTAGCCGGGATCACAGGGCCCTAAAGCACTGGAGAAAACTCTGCGGGAGACGCCTGGGAGGAGTTCTGGGTAGATCCCGCAGGATGGACCACTGTCAAGAGAGAAAAATCATCTTGGGTGTCTTCCCTGGAGGAGTCTGGGGTTGCTACCTGGGATGACAGAACCATAAACCGCGAGAAAAAAGACTCAGGGACATAGCTGCGACAAGTCTCGGATGCATCCCAGAGTATAGAGCATTGTCCAAGGAGAAAAATCATCCCGGGTATCTTTCCTGGAGGAGTCTGGGGTTGCTACCCGGGATTACAGGGCCCCAAAACACCGGAATAAACACTCAGGGACATACCTGCAAGGAGTCTCGGATGCTTCCCAGAGGATGGAGCATTGTCCAAGGAGAAAAATCATCTCGGGTTATCTTCCCTGGAGGAGTCTGGGGTTGCTACCCGGGATCACAGGGCGCTAAACCACCGGAATAAAACACTCAGAAACAGAGCTGGGAGGAGTCTCGGGTGCATCCCGCAGGATGGACAATAGTCCAAGGAGAAAAATCAACTTCGGTATCTTCCACGGAGGAGTCTGGGGTTGCTACCCGGGATGACAGGGCCCAAAAGCACCGGAATAAACACTCAGGGTCAAAGCTGCAAGGAGTCTCGGATGCTTCCCAGAGGATGGAGCATTGTCCAAGGAGAAAAATCATCTCGGGTATCTTCCCTGGAGGAGTCTGGGGTTGCTACCCGGGATTACAGGGCCCTAAAGCACTGGAGAAAACTCTGCGGGAGACGCCTGGGAGGAGTTCTGGGTAGATCCCGCAGGATGCACCACTGTCAAGAGAGAAAAATCATCTCAGGTATCTGCGCTGGAGGAGTCTGGGGTTGCTACCTGGGATTACAGGGACCAAAACCACAGGAAAAATGTCTGCTGGAGACACTTGGGAGGAATCTCAGATGCATCCCAGAAGATGGAGCATTGTCCAAGGAGAAAAATCATCCCGGGTATCTTTCCTGGAGGAGTCTGGGATTGCTACCCGGGATTACAGGGACCAAAACCACAGGAAAAATGTCTGCGGGAGACACCTGGGAGGAATCTCAGATGCATCCCAGAAGATGGACAATAGTCCAAGGAGAAAAATCATCTCGGGTATCTTCCCTGGAGGAGTCTGGGGTTGCTACCCGGGATCACAGGGCCCGGAAACACCGGAAGAAAACACTCAGAAACAGAGCTGGGAGGAGTCTCGGGTGCATCCCGCAGGATGGACAATGTCCAAGGAGAAAAATCAACTTGGGTATCTTCCACGGAGGAGTCTGGGGTTGCTACCCGGGATGACAGGGCCCAAAAGCACCGGAATAAACACTCAGGGACATACCTGCAAGGAGTCTCGGATGCTTCCCAGAGGATGGAGCATTGTCCAAGGAGAAAAATCATATCGGGTTATCTTCCCTGGAGGAGTCTGGGGTTGCTACCCGGGATTACAGGGACCCAAACCACAGGAAAAATGTCTGTGGGAGATGCCTGGGAGGAATCTCAGATGCATCCCAGAAGATGGAGCATTGTCCAAGGAGAAAAATCATCTCGGGTATCTTCCCTGGAGGAGTCTGGGGTTCCTACCTGGGATTACAGGGACCAAAACCACAGGAAAAATGTCTGCGGGAGACACCTGGGAGGAATCTCAGATGCATCCCAGAGGATGGAGCATTGTCCAAGGAGAAAAATCATCTCGGGTATCTTCCCTGGAGGAGTCTGGGGTTGCTACCCAGGATCACAGGGCCCTAAAGCATTGCAGAAAACTCTGCGGAAGACGCCTGGGAGGAGTTCTGGGTAGATCCCGTAGGATGGACCACTGTCAAGAGAGAAAAATCATCTCGGGTATCTTCCCTGGAGGAGTCTGGTCTTGCTACCTGGGATCACAGGGCCCTAAACCACCAGAAAAAACACTCAGACATATAATTGCGAGGAGTCTTGGTTGCATCCCAAAGAATGGAGCATTTTCCAAGGAGAAAAATCATCTTGGGTATCTTCCCTGGAGGATTCTGGGGTTGCTATCCGGGATCACAGGTCACTTAAACACTGGAAAAAAAAGACTCACAGCCATACCTGGGTGGAGTCTCGGATGCATCCCAGAGGATGGAGCATTGTCCACGGAGAAAAATCATCTTGGGTATCTTCCCTGGATGAGTCTGGGGTTGCTTCCTGGGAGCTCAGGTCCCTAAAGCAGTGATCAAAAGCCTGGAGGAGTTGCCTGGGAGGAGTCTTGTGTGGACCCTGGAGGATACATTTTCATAGAAAAAGAGTGTTTTGGTAGAGAATACCATGTCAGGTTTCCATGCTGGAATGGCCCTGAGGTGCCCCCAGTGGAAGCAGAGGAGGGGTTGGGCAGTGCACGTGTCCCCTGGAGCCACCGCTGCCCTGGAGGCCACGCAAAAGGTCTTGCTCGAGTGCTCAGGGAACAGCCGATCGCCACTTTTGGGGTCAGGAAGGAATTTTTCCCCCGGGGCACACTGGCACGGGCCCCCGGGGGTCTTTCGCCTTCCTCTGCAGCCCCGAGCACGGCCCCTTGCCAGGGCTCCTTGGGGCCAGTTGTGGCCAGCGGTTCCCTGTCCTGGCAGGAGCGGGAGTCCAGCGGTGCCCTCCATCCCTCCGCCTCTCCTCCCTGTGCCAGCTTGGCAGGGGCACCTCCGGGACCTCCCTGCACGAGCCCCCCGGGGGTCTTCTGCCCTGTGCCGGGCACGGCCTGCTTGCACAGGCTGCAGGCGCCATGCTGCCTCAGGACGGAGCGGGCAATCGAAGCGGAGCCTCCGTCTCCTCTGCCAGAGCCGCCGGCTGTGCCTCGTCTGTCCCGGCCGCAGCCCGAGAGCGTCTCCACCGGCCCGGGCCCGACCCTGTGCCCCGGGGGAGCCCCGCAGCCTCTGCCCCGCCGCCAGCCCGCCTCTCCCCGGGCCCGTCCCCGTCCCCGTCCCCGTCCCCGCCGGCACCGGGGGGAGCGCAGCCAGCGGCCGCAGCCCGGCCCCTCTCCGCACCCCCGCTGCCCGCCGACGGCCGCCCCGCCAGACCCCCGGCAGCAGCGGGCAGCGGCGGGGCCGCGCCCGGGGGACGCCCGACGGCTGCGCCGCTGCCCGCTCCCGCGGGGACCCGCTCACGGGCCCGCCGGCCCCGCGCTTCTGCCCTCGGGCCCCGCCGCGGCCTCCGCAGCCTCCGCGGAGCGAGGCCCACACGCCCCCTGCCCGCAGCCCCCGCACGCACCCACCGGGACCCCCGGCCCCCTCCGCGCCCACACCTGCCCCGCCGCTCCGCCGGGGCTCCCGCCGCACGGCCCGGCCCGGGCCCGCAGGGCCGCAGCCCACTCGAGCCGAGCCCAGCCGAGCCGAGCCGAGCGCAGGCCGGCCCAGCCGATCCAGCCAGCCGTGCGGGCAGAGCCGGGCCGAGCCGGGCGGGGGGAGCAGGCGGCAGGCGCGGCCGGAGCGAGGCAGTGCCGCCTCCCCGGGACTCCCTCCCGCCTCTGCCGGGGATGGGGGCGGGTGGCCGAGCAGCGCAGCGTCCCCGCAGGGCCCTCCCTGCCCTCTGCACCTGCGGGAGCAGACAAGTCCCCCCCAGGAGAGGCACTCGACGCTGTTCCATCCTTCCCCCGCTCTCTGCCCCCCTGCCCGTCCCCAGCGTCTTCCCGTCCTTTGGGACCTGCTCCTTGCTGCCCGGCCAGCTCCTCTGGGAAGCCCCTTCCCGGGCACTCTTGGGCCAGCAGGCAGTGCCAACGGCGTCCCTGGCAAGGGCCTGTGGCCCAACGCCTGTGGCAACCCAGCCCCGTCCTGCTGGGGAGGGCGAGGATGGGGCTGTGCTCGTGGCCGGGCGAGAGCAGTGTGGGTTGGGGGGATGCTGCCATGCCCCCAGGGATGCCATAGCCGTGGACATGCTGTGCCCGCAGGGATGCCATGGGGGTTGCCATGCCCATTGGGGTGCTGTGCCTGGGGGATTGCCATGTCTGTGGAGATTCTACGCCCGCAAGGAGGTAGGTGCTGTATCCCATGGGGATGCCGTGCCCCTGGAGATGCTGTGACCATGGCGGTGCCGTGCCCGTTAGAATGCTGTGTGCGCAGCGTGCTGGCACTGTGCAAGGTCTGCTGGTCCCTGCTGCAGGACTGGGTGATCAGTGTGACCATCAGCTGGAACTGCAACCTGGACCTGTCCGACAGCGAGTGCCACCCTCGCTACTCCTTCCACCACCTTCACCCCAAAAGGACTTCGGCTTCCCCTTGGCTACAGCTACAGGTGATGGCCCTGGCCCTGCCCTGGCCCCACATCCTTTATCCAGCCCTGCCCCACCATCCCCACAGCGCCCATTGGTCTGAGGATGCTCTGTGGTGGGGGGGCATCACCCTGGGGTGCTCCAGCCTCAGGCCAGCCCATCCCGTCCCTGCCCGGGTACCGCCGGAGCTGCAAAGGGCCATGGTGGCAGGCTGGGGTAACACTCGCTCTGCCCAAGACCATCCAAGTCCCCCCCAGCTCTCAGTGACATGCTGCCCCCAGAAGGAATTGCACCCCTGCCTGGGTGGGACATGTCCTACAGCCCCCATGTGTCACCACTGCCAGCCCCAGGCCTGTCAAGAAACCCCCGTGCTCAGCAACCCTGCCTGGGGCTGCTCCCTGCAGGCAGAATGGAGGGGGGGGATGGGACGGGACAGGACGGGACGGGGGGGGGGGGTGTCGTCCCCATCCTTGAGCCCTGCAGTGCTGACGTGCGGAAACAAATTCCACAACTCACGCAGAGTTATAAAGCACCTATGTCTATTCCAGCACTGTTGCAAGGGGGATCGCTCCTCCAAACTCGCACACCGTAAAGGGTTAGTTATACAGCTTATAGACATGCCATATATACACATTCACAAGGGTTTCGGGAAATGATTAACATGTTCGTGACTTTTCCGGGAACTCATTACCATAGGCTACTACCCGCCCCGGTATGCGCATTATAGTCTCCCGGTGGTCCTTCAGAATCCTCTGGGAGTCGTTGACTCCTTTTCAATCACTCTATTGTTTTGGTCAACTGTCCTTATCTGGTTGCCAAAGCCGCTGCTCTATGGCTCCAGATGGCTCTGCTCTCTGCCACTTCCAAGGTAGAGCTGCCCCAGGGTCACCATTCAGGAGCCTCTCAGCTACGACTCTCGCTATGCATTTTGCCATGTTGCAATGTCTCACTGGATGTTGTTTCCCCGTAGCGGTGCCATGGTGGGGACAGGCACATCCCCCGGCGCTCGTGGGGGGCTGGAGGGTCCTGGGGCTGCTTGCCCTGCTGCAGGCATGTGGGAAGAGCGCGGGGTCCCCCCCGCCCCCTCCGGGCACCGTCCCTGCCCACAGGCTGCCTGCAGAACCTGACACAGGCAGGCACCTTGGTTCGGGCGGCATTGCCCCCCCCGCTGCTACTGCAAGAGGAGGTCGCTCCTGACGGCACCTTGGCGTTGTCCCGAGAGCCCCCGGGGAGCACAGGAGGGGCTCTGCCCGCACCCCCGGGGACCCTTTTCCCCCGGAGGGGGGCAGGAGCAGGAGCCGCCTGTCCGACGCTGGCAGCCCCTTCCCCTAGAGCTGCAGGGGGACAGCCGGGGGGGCTGCAGGGGTCAGACACGGACGGGTCCGTGGTCCTTCCTGCCCAGCAAGGTCACAGCTCCACCCCCTCAGCTGCATGCACCCCCCCACGGCCACAGCTCCTGCTTCCCCCCTCCCCAAATCTACACCTGCCTTCTACAAGCCAGTCATTTACAGAAATTCAACACTAAAACCACACCTGGGGGCCAGCACAGCCCTGCGGAGCACAGCTCCAGCCCTCGGTGCCCCCAGACCCCCGTGCCCCGCAGCGGGGGGCAGGACAGCCCCATGGTCCAGCTCTTCTCCCGCAGCTCCTCCGCGTTCGGCTCCCCTTCCCCCTCCTCTTCTGCCCCCGCCACCTCCTCCTCCCACACTCCTCTCTTGCCGCTGTCCTTCTGGAGGGAGACAGGGACAGCGCAGCAGTTCCTCCTGCCCGGCCAACACCTCCCTGCTCAGCTCAACCCCCCCCGCTGCTGCCGGGGTACGGAGCGCTTCCCAGCTCTGACCTCCCCGTAGCGGACGCGAGAGTCCAACTGCCCTCGATACCTCCATAACCGGCTGGATCCATCCAGAGCAGGAACTCCCCGCAGCGGGAGCAGGAGATGGTCCGAGAGCGGAAGATCCCCTCGGAGTGGGTGCGGGAGGGCAGAGACTGCAGTCCCCCCCCGCGTTGGCATCGTCCCGAGTTCAGAGCCTTCTCTGGGGGACACTGTGGGGAGGAGGCGGTGCTGGCAAAGAGGGGGGGTTCCCTTCTCCCCTCCCACCACTGGGGGATGGATGGGCCGAACAGATCCGACCCCATCCGACCCCATCCGAGCGGAGCCCACCCCATCCGAGCGGAGCCGAGCCCCGCCGGTGCCCGCGGGCGCGGTGCGGCTCCTCCCGCCGCGGGTGACGGCGCGCAGGAACCGGCCCCGCGGCACCGGGCGCTGCAGCTGCTCGTCCCGCTGCGCTCCGGCGGGGCGGCGCGGGCTCGGGGAGCTCCTGCCCAGGGCGGGGGCGGGCGGGCGGAGCGGGGCGCTGCCGGGGCCGGGGGGCGGCCCGCGGGGGAGGGGGCGTGTGGCGATGGGAACGCGCGGACTGCGATATGCAGGGTCGAAACCGGAATCCGCTGTATTAAGCAAGCGTGCTCTTTACATACCTTTCTACCAAGGCAGTAATTGCCTACTGTACTTGTTTACACCATCGCGTACTCCAAAAGATCACGTTCCCACCGAAAAGGGAATCTCTCTTCCCTGTGAGCAGCACCTCCTTATCTCGGGAGGAGCTTCACACAGCTTCATCGTCTGCCAGAACAGTGCTGCAGCTGCTTATTCCTCCCTATTAGTTCTACCCCACTTAACCCTTCTTTTGCCTCAGTCCCCACATCTCGTGATCATGTGTTGCCATCTCATGTTGAGCTTCTCATCAGTCAGCACCCCCAGGTCCTTCTCCCCAGGGCTGCTCTCCATCCATTCTCCGCCCAGCCTGGATTTGGGCTGGGGATTGCCCCGACCCAGGAGCAGGACATTGCACTTGTCCTGGTTGAACTTGATGAGGTTGGCATGGGCCCACCTCTCCGGCCTGTCATTAGTAGAAGGCCAGGCCTGCAGCACCCCGGTTATCAGCCCGGCTCGGGTGGGAGGGGATGCTCCTGCATGGGGGGGTTGCCCTGCACTGGGGGGGAAATGCCACCGAGGGAAGGTCTCGCCAAAGTGGGGGCCGCGCTCATGCTCCCTCTCCCCCATCCCTCCCCAGATCGCCCCGGCAGAAGGTCCCGAGGGCAGCGAGCGGATGGTCATCATCACAGGGCCGCCCGAGGCTCAGTTCAAGGTGCTCTGGGTGGGGGCTGTGGGTGGGGGGGACAGTAAGGGACAAGTCGCGGGCGTCCCTGTGGTCACCACTGTGCTGCCAGCCTGGCTTGGCCTCCCTCAGCGCCAGGGGATGCTCTTTGCTGGGTACAGTGGTTTTGATGCTGCTGGACGTGGGGACATTATCAGCTTTGGGGATGGAGAGGCACAGCGGGCGTTGCCTGATGGTTTTCCTTCCCGTCCGTCTGCTCCCCAGGCCCAGGGGTGAATATTTGGGAAGCTGAAAGAGGCAAACTTCTTTAACGCGAAAGAAGTGAAGCTTGAAGCCCACATCAAGGTGCCTTCCTTCACTGCTGGTCGTGTGATAGGCAAAGGTGGCAAAACGGTAGGTGGTGGTGCCCCGGGGATGCAGAGTTGGGCATCACCCATCACCCCTGCCCACCCCAGGGGGACAAATCCCGGGTGCACAGTGGTTTCAGCGACGTCTTGACCCTCAGCCCCCATGTCCTGGTGGTGGTTCTCGTTGGTCCCAAGGAAGGGGGAGACACACAGGGTGCCTGGTGCCGTCGTGACACCGGTAGTGGAGGTTTTTGGCTCTTCCACAACAGAAGCCTCTTGTGGTTCCTCCAGGTGAACGAACTGCAAAACTTAACCAGTGTGGAAGTCATTGTGCCATGAGACCAAACCCCGGACGAGAACGAGGAGGTCATCGTTAAAATCATTGGGCATTTCTTTGCCAGTCAGGTACTGTTTGGCTGTGGCTTTACCCGATCCTCCCTGGCCACTTTCATCCACCGAGGAAAGGTGTGGGGCTTGCTGAGCCCAGCACCACCCGAGCGACCTGCTGCTCTTCTTTTGGGAGGTCCCTGTGTCCCCAAGAGGCACTGAAGGTGTTTCGGTAGCTCCCCCCGGCTGTGCGAGAACTGAAATTGAAGATTGGCTTGATTGAGCTAAAAATGTGTGTTTTGGATGCTGTGCAGAGCAGCACCCAGGGTGTGAATGGACTCCTTGGTGCGGGCAAATCCATGCGCATCCCACCTGGGTGCATCTTCCATAACCTTGTCTCCTGTCCACTTCGGCGGGATGGCGACCCCCCAAAAAATTCAGGCTCTCTCGAGGAGTGAAGCACAAGTTAAAAAAAAAAAAGAACAAAACAAAACAAAAAATTAACAAAAAAAAACCCAAACACACACCAGCACCACTCCCACGAAATTAATTACAGCTTGTCCAGAGTGAAAAGTTGGGAGCGGCGAGATGCTCAGTGGGGGCTCGGGAGTGGTTGGTGGGGGGAGAAGAGGTGCCCTGACCCCCACCTCTTGCTTTTCCCCTCTCCTCCCCAGGACTGCACAGCGCAAGATGAGGGAAATGCTCCAGCAGGTGAAGCAGCAGGAGCAGAAACACGCTCCGGGAGCCCCGGCCTCGCAGCACAGCAAGGGAGGCTCCCGCCGTGCCGCCCAGCACCGCCCGATGAATGTAACCCCACCGCCGGACATCCCCCCGTCCCAAACCCTCCTCCCCCACCCCCAGCAGGTCAGGGGAGCAAACCAAAGACCCCCCCAAACACACAGCCCCCCATTCCCCGCGGCGCTGCGAGGATGCACAGCCGAGGGGTACGGGGAGGGCTCTCTCCATCCCACAGCCTCCCCCTTCCTCCTCCCTCGCCTCCCGACGCTCTCCCTTTAGTTGGACTAACGTGGGCAGGTTTGGGTACCTCAGCACCTCACGCTTGTGTCTCCCTTTTAGAGATTTTGTGTGCCTTGGAAACCTGCGAGTTGGAGGGTTTTTTTATTAATTTTCTAATAAAAAAAGAAACGAGTTGGACAAAACGATGGGAATAGGCAGCACTGTGGTCATTCTCTCCGGGGCGTTGTGGAGGAAGGCTGCCAGTCTTCCTCCCAGTGTACTTTTCCCCGTTGGCTCCAGACTGCTGCTGGGGCTGAGCTCTGAGCCGCCAGAGCGGTTCTCAGCAGACGGTCACTCGGCGCAGACAATGAGGCCCTGAATAGCCCTTCCTGTGCTCTTGATGGCTCCGGATGGCTCTGCTCCTCTGCTGCTTCTAAGGTGGGGCTGCCCCAGTGCCCTCACTCAGGAGCCCTTTCTCTGTGCAGGTCTCACTTGTGACAGGCTGTGGGGGTGTTGCCAAACTAACTGCTGTGTTGCGATGTGTGAGTGGGTGTTCCCGCCCGTGTCAGTGCCAGAGCTCTTCCGTAGGCTCTTCTGCCAGCGGAGAGCCAGGGGCCGCTCCTTCGGGAGAGAGCTTGTTTAAAGAGAGGAAAAAAAAAAAGCGGGGGGGGAAGTGGGAAAAGAAAAAAGGGGAAAAAAGAGAAAAAAAGGGGAAAAAAGTGAAAAAATGAGAAAAGTGAAAACGGGGGGAAAGGGAGAAACAGAGAAAAAAGGGAGATAAGGAAAAAAAAAGGGAAAAAGAACAAAGGGGAAAAAGAGGAAAAAAGTAAAAAAAGAGAAAAAGTAAAACGGGGAAAAGGAGAAACAGAAAAAAGGGGGAAAAGGCAAAAAAAAGGGAAAAAGAAAAAAAGGGAAAAAAGAGAAAAAAGGAGGGGGAAGCGAATAACAAAAGGGAGAAAGAAGAAAACCCCACATATTAAAAAAGAAAGGTAGAAAAGAAAAAAAAACAAACAAACCAAGGAAGGAAAGTGGGAACAGCCGCGGGGCAGGAGGAGGGACAGGAGCCGGGGGAGGGGGGGGCCGTGGGGGGAGGTGGCGGTGCCAGCGCCGGCCCCGGGGGCTGCGACACCACGTTTTTGTCCTCTACTGCAAAGTGTTCTGTGAAAAAACCCCAACCAAATCCCACCCACCGACAACATCAAAACCCAAAGAGAAATCTCTGCAGCTCACACGAGCCTGAGCTCGCTCTCCGTTGCTCTCTTTCCAGTGTCTCGGGGGGGTCACGGCCGAGCTGAGATTGGGGGGTGGGGGTGGTGGGAGTTTGCCCCATGGCTGTGATGGGGGGAGAAGGGGTGGGTGGGGAGTGGGGGATGTGGTGTGGGGGTTTCAACAGCACAGTAATTAGGCCCGTGTAATGGGGAAGCTCAGATGCCCCCTAAGCACCCCCCCCGGTGCTTCTCTAGCCAGGCGAGCGCTGGGCGTCCCCCCCACAGGAGAGGAGCGCACCTCCAGGGCAGGTGGAAGGGCGTCACCCAACGGGGAGAGGACCAAGATGGGGCTTGGGTGTCCCTTGGGGTGGCTGGGTGGGGCTGCTGGGGGCTGCCACGATGAGGGACACCCCCACGCCTTTCTCCATGGCTCCCACAGCTCTGCTCCCTCCCTCCCTCCCATCCAGTGCCACCGGAGAGGTGGTGTCCCCCCTCCCGGGGCGGGCAGGGGCTGCTGCCACCCCATCTAACACCTCAACGCACCAAAGCACCTCACTGGGGGAGGGACCCTGTGCCTGGTAGCCCCGTGCGCCCCAGCACTGTAAGGATGGGGCTGAGCCCCCACCACGGCCACCCTGTGCAAACCAAAGACCCCCACACAGACCCCCCCCACCCCCATTCCCCGTGGCACTGTGAGGAGAGAGAGAGAGAGAGGTTTTATTATTCTTTTTTTTTTTTTTTTAATTTTTTATTTCCTAAAAGCCACCGGTTTTTCATCCCAGGCATGGCCAGAGGTGCGCCCAGCGTTGAGGGGGGGAGGTTGGGCTGCAGTGCACAGCACAGCGGCTCATTAGTTTTTAGAATTAATGTAACGATAACGAAACAAATGGTGATTTTTAAGTTTTGTAAGGACTTTATTTTATTTATTTATTTATTTCATTTCAGAGGGGGTGGGGGCGGGAGGGGGATGTTTGTTTTTTAGCACAAGCCGGCTTTTCTAGAGGTTAAAGGAAAGGCTGTGCTCGGCCGTAAACGCTTTGCGGAAAGATCCCAGTTGCAAGGAGAGAAGGGGGGAAAGAGGGGCGGGGGGGAAAAACAGATTTCCAAGAGGTTGTCAGCCCAGGGCTGGGGGAAAAAAAAACCCAACACTAGCAAAAATATTAATTTTTTTTTTAGTTTCAAAAGTAACACACACACAACCCCCAACCCCCGATGACACACACACATCCACACACAAAAACTACCTCAGGCTTTCATACCTCAGCACATTGCGCTTCTGTTCCTTTTAGAGATTTTTTGTGCCTTACAAAACTGATAGCTGGAGCATTATTTTTGTTTATTTTCTTAATAAAAAAAAAAAAAAAAGACTTGGAAAACACGCTCTCTACTGAGTGCGAGGCGGGAGAAGGAAAGCAATCCCACGGGTGCCAGAGCTCTTCCATAGTCTCCTTCTGCTGGCTGAGAGCCAGGGGCCGTTCCTTCGGAGAAAGCTTGAGAGATGCTTAAAGAGAGAAAAAGAAAAAAACCAAAAGAAAAAAATGGGGGCGAAAAAAAAAGAGGGGAAAGAAGAACAAAGAGAAAAAGAGATAAAAGGGGGGGAAGAAAAAAGGGGGAAAAAGAAAAAAAGGGAAAAGGAAAAAAGGGGGGGGAAGAGAAAAAAAAAGGAAAAGGAAACAAAAACCCCAAATATAAAAAAAAAGAAAGGTAGAAAGGAAAAAACAAACAACCAAGCCAAGCAAGGAAAGGGGTGAAAGCCCTCGGGCAAGACGAGGGACGAGAGCCGGGGGTGAGGTGGCGGTGCCAGCGCCGGCCCCGGGGGCTGTGACACCACACTGCAAAGTGTTCTGTGAAAAACCCAACCAAAACCCACCCAACGACAACATCAAAAACCAAACTCACAAGAGCCTGAGCTCGCTCTCCGTTGCTCTCATTCCAGTGTCTTCGGGGGGTCACAGCCGAGCTGAGACTGGGGGGTGGTGGTGGTGGGAGTTTGCCCCATGGCTGTGATGGGGGGAGAAGGGGTGGGTGGGGAGTGGGGGGTGTCGTGTGGGGTTTTTTTGGGGTGGTGGTGGTTATTTTGAGGTGGTGGTGGTTTTTTTGCCAGGTGTCGCTTTACCCAGTGGCTCGGGGAGTGTGACGAAACGGGAAAAAGGGCTTCACTGAGAGGTTCAAATTAATAATTTCTTTGGACTTCGGTCACGGGCCCAATATGTCACTATTGCAAGTTCTGTGTGTGCGATGGCGATTACACTATTGCGGTTTAAAAGAAATTAGCGGGATCCACTATTGCGAGCTACAAATGCCCCCGACAAGTAGCAACACAAACCACAAGGGCGCTAGATATTAATGCCTTAAAAGAGTGCACCAGTCACAAACTCAATCGCATGCCCTATACCGTACGGATGTTTCTTAGTCACTTACCCTCTCTCTCTCAGGTGAGGTCGCTCCATCCCGGGGAAGTTACCCTGTACAGCGTCCTGGATGGGGGGGACAGATCTCCGAGGGGCCAGCTGTATCCTTGGAGGATTCCCCATTTGTCTCCCCAGACCCTGCGGTTTATATTTCCTGACTCGGTGAGGGTGCAGGATTATGCCCGAGTGGATTACACTGTCTGGGATATTTCCCTCTGGTGGTGCCATAGCGAAGTCTCTGTTGCCAGTTTGTGATGTCCGGCGCTCAACGTCACAGGAATAGTGGTGGGATGGGACTCGGGGCATTTTGTTTGTTAAGGGCCATTTGGTTTTGGTTGTTCTGTGCCATCTGGAGATAAGCCCGGGCTGAGCTGTTCTGCAGCTCCCCCCAAGTTCTCTCTGCACAGCCAAGGCACAGCGGAGATGGAGCTGAGTGGGATGGCAGCTCCCTGCCTCTCACCTCTGGTGCTCTGAAACCGGCTTGGCTGGCTGCTCCCACACAGTGTGTTACTGGCTTGCCCAGCAGGTAAAGAACCCAGATTTGGGACGCCACTGGGGTGTCCGTAAGGGGTCCTGGGCGGCCCTTATGGGGTCCTGGGGGGGACTCTTGCAGGCCAGAGGGAGTCTGGGGCAGTTTTTCAAGGATCTGGGGGTCCCCTCTGGTGCCTCTGGGGAGGGTTTTGTGGCTGGAGAGGGCCGAGCTGGTTTCAAGAAGTGCTTCCTCCCTTTCTCCAGCCCACCCAGCTCCCCCGACACCATCACCCCCCCAGGTTGGTGGGTGCCCGCAGTGCCAGCCTGTCCCACTGGGTCGGGCACTGAGGGGGGCACAGCCCCAGCCGCGGGATGGGAGGAGGACTCCGTCCCCTCCCTCAGCAGCTTCTCGGCTAGCGGATGAAGGAACGGAACTCAAGTCGACACAGGAGAAGCAAGGAGTGTGGGGGAGACCCCCAGATCCTGCCCCAGACCCTCAGCCTGTGCCCTGCCCTGCCTGCGCTGGGCAGCCCTGCCCGCCTGCTGAGGAGGGGGTGCTGCCCACGGGCCCCGATAGAGGAGACAGCGTATAGTGGGCTCTCTTCTCTCTCCTCCTCTGCAGGGCAACCAAGGAGGCAGCACCCACTGGGCTCCCTGCCAACCATATACCATCGAAGCAGTGATGCCTCTCTCTACCCCCTGCCCCCCCCCAAGCCCCCAGGTCCCCCTGCCCTCCTCTGCCGCCTATAGGTCCTATCAGTGGGGACAGCTCCTTCTGGTCCAGGCACCCCCCGGGCTCCTGGGCCCCCCGAGGGCCACCCCAAGAGCCCCTGCAGCCTGTGCTCGCTGGCCAACTCGGAGGACTGCAGCAGCCTGTTGAGGAGCAGCTCCTCTCCCCAGAGATCCCTCTACCACTTCCTGGAGCCCTGGCCCAGTGCAGCAACAGAGCCAGTGGTGCTCACACACTCAGGACACCCCCGCTCTCCCATGGCTGCTGGTGGGGCAGTGGGGAAACTGGGGCTGGTCCTCAGCCAGGAGCCTCCACAGGAGCTGCCAGCAGGGACCGAGAAAGAGTGGGTTCCCAGGCAGGGGACGGAACTGAGCGTGGAAGCATACGCTGTGAAGCTCTGAGCTGCTGCGTGGTGCCAGGTCTATCCAACATCAGGCAGTATGTTCCCAGGAGATGTCACCGCTAACAACTCTTCCGAGGAAGTGGGGCCGTTTCTGTAGTCGTAGCCTGCCTGGAGAAAGAGCCCCACGGAGCCAATAGTCTGCTGAGCAGCAAGGGAGCAGAGTCGCTGACTCTCAACCAAGGACTGAAATACAGCAACCCACTCTATTGCCTTCCCCCTTCGCCCGCTGCCTCCCACAGTCACCAGGGAGCTCCAAGTGAGGGGACCCCTCCCCCACTCCCCCAAATCTGCCCAACACCCCCAAAGCTCCCTCAAGACACGGGACTCCTCACACACATCTCCACTCCCCACACCGACAACCCTGCCTCCCCCCCAAAGCTCCAAAAAGCAGCAGTCCTTAGGGCAGACTCCTTAAGCTGACTCCACAGCTACGGCTCCCCGTCGGCTCTGGGGGAGACAACGGGGCCCCGGGGCTCTCCGTGGGCTTTAAGGGGGTCCCAGGGCTGCCCACGGGCTCCCAGCAATGCCCGTGCCCACCACCCACCCCCGCTTCAGGGGGCCCAGCGCTGACACCCCCACCCCATCTCGGGGGTACCTGGGGGGGCTCGGCCGTGGGCTGGAGGCGGGCGAAGGGGGCACGGCCGGGCTGACCTGCCGGGGGGGGCTGAGAGCGGAGCCCAGAGCGGAGCCAAGCGCCCGGCCAGGCCGGCCCCGGGCACCCTGCGCTGCGGCCGGGGCTGCCGCCACCTGCGGGGAGCGAGCGGGGGGTGAGGGGGGGCAGCGGGGGACGGGGGGCCTGAATCGGCCCTGTTCCCTCCGGGGACCCCCCAGTCAGCTCTGCCCCCCCCAAACAGGCCCAGACCGCCCCCCGCGCCCCCCAGCCCGGTCCCGCCACCCCACAAATCCCCCGAACTGGCCCTGGACACCTCCGCTCCTCCCGCTGCCGCTGCCGCTGCCGCCGCCGCCGCCTCCGCCTCCGCCTCCGCCTCCGCCTCCGCCGCCGCCGCCCCTCCCGCGCACGCTCCCGCTCCCGCTCCCGCTCCCGCCCACCCTCGGCCCCGGTCCGACCGGGTACCGTCTCGCCCGGTACCGACCATCGCAGCTCCCGACCGCCGACGCACACCGGAAGTGCTCCCCTTCGCGTCCGCCCAACCGCGCATGCGCCGAGGGGCAAACCCGGGCCACGCCCCCCAGCACCGCCCCTGCCCTCATCACCGCACCACCGCTTCTTTCCGCCTCGGGCAGTGCGAGGCCGAAACCAGCCCAGCGCTTCCCCAAATGCGCCGGGACCTCCGAAACCAGCCCAGCCTTCCCCAAAATGAGCCGGACAGCCGTCTGCAGAGCTCCGCCAGCCCCCCCGACGGACATCACGGGGATGGGGGGAAAGAAAACAACCAGAAAGGTACTGAAAATAACGTGGAGACGGTGCTTAGAGATCCTTCCGAGAGGCAAAACCCGGCCTTTGTTCTCATTTTTGAACACGGGGTTTCGCAGTGCTTCGCGGGCAGTGGTTATCCAGGGGCATCAGCTATCCCGGGAAGCGAACGTTCCCATCCCGTGTGGCAAAAGTCCACTCGCATGAATAACTTAGACAAAACCAGCCCACAAGAGGCACGTTTGGTCACCCTTTGCTTGAAGCTTCGCTAAAACTGTATACTCAGATTGGCCCTGTCCTGCAGTTTCTTTCCCAGAGTTTTGCCCCAAACCCACGCTTCTAGCCCCGCTCCCCAAGCCCTCCCTCAGGGCCCACCACCTTTCCCCAGCCCGGCCTGTCCTTAAAGCTTTTCTTTCCACACACGGCCCTTTCCACTCAGCTCCCTCCGGGGCCTCCTCTCTCACAGGCACCTCACAGCCCTGCAAACCTCCCTCTCACGAAAACCCATTCCCCCCTCGCTCCCCCCTCACGCAACACCTCTTCCCCTCACACACTCGCTCCCACCCCCCTCACCATCCTCTCTCCTCCCCTCCCTCTCCCCCCATCTTTCGCCCCCCCTTCCCCTCTCCTCCCATTCAAAATGGCCCTTCCCTCCCCCTCTCGCCTTTTCCTGCCTCAGCCCCCGCCCCCCGCTCAGGTGACACCGCACACAGCCGCCATGAGGCGCGGCGGGGAGGGCCGGGGCTGTGAGAGGCGATGGCGGTGAGGGAACTCTTGGATTTTCTCCTCTTCTTTTCATCTCCTCAGGCTTCGGGCAGCCCCGCGTGGGCGGCTGGAGATCCCCCCCTCCCCTTCCAGGAGTGGCCCCGGCCCTGGGGCGGCCCCCGCCTCCCTCCTCCCCACAGGCTCTCCTCAGGGAGAGCCCCCAAATCTGTCCCCCGGGCGGCCCCACAGCCTCCTGTGTGTCCGGGAATGGGGTTTCCTTCAGGGAGAGCCCCCAAATCCATCTCTGTCATTGCCCTACAGCCTCCTGCATGGCTGGGAGCAGTGATTCCCTCAGGGATAGATCCCCCCTCATCCCCAAACCTATCCCCAGGGTGGTCCCACAGCCTTCTGCATGGCTGGGAGCAGTGTTTCCCTCAGGGAGAGCCCCCAAATCCATCCCCAGGGTGGTCCCACAGCCGCCTGTGTGGCCAGGAACGGCGTTTCCCCCATGGATGGAGCCCTCTCCTTCCCCCTACCGCACTCCTGGGCAGCCTTTTCCTCCCTCCCACCTTCTCCCCACAGCTCTTCCAGGGCTGGGAAAACACTCCTGCCCTTTCTCTTCCTGCGGGTTTTGAGTAGAGCCCCCTGTCTTCCCAGCCCACACGTAGGGTCTGGGCAGCTCCACGCCTTGTGTTTGAAGCGGGAATTGGGATATTTCAGTTTTCTTCTGCCATCAGGCATGGTTGTGAAAGGGCCAGTTGTAGTGGTTAGGCTTTGGTGGGTGAGTAACAGCAAATCTTATTGAACTTTTCCTTTTTTTCAGATTTTGTGTAAGGGGCTCGTTGTCCTCACGCCCGCGAGTTCTGCTCCAGGTCAAGCGAAGCCCCATGGAACTGGCCCTAAGGGCGGCGGCGGCCATGGACCAGCGACCCTTTGGCGTCGAGAACGTGGTTTATTTTGAGGTGAATCTCCCTGTTTTTCTTGAAAAGCGGGGGGCTGGTTTGTAGCGAGGCTTAAAACCCCGGGTTGTGCCTAAGTGTGGGGCTGATTTCAACCTCAGGGGCTGCGACTCCGTCCTCAGGGGCTCCGACTCACAGCCCTGGCAGCACCGTCAGCGCGCTGGGCTCAGCGTTCTCTTGTGTTTTGAAGGGTTTCTTACGGATCGGCAGCAGCCGGGGATATTTAGCAGCTGTGTATTGGTGGTGGAATCCGTGTGGTGAAAAGATCTTTGGGGTAAAGAGGTGAATAGGTGGTTTGTTTTTTTTTCACCTCGAGAATGTTTCTTGTTGCCTTGTACCTGTAAAAAGATGTTCAAATCGTTAAGGTGTTCAAATCGTTTCATAAAATTACCCCCTAGACAGGAATATGTTTTGTGGTTGGTTTGAGGTTTTTTTATGAGTCCTTTCAGCCTGCTCTCCAGGTGGAAATGGGCAATGCAAAGGCATTACAATGATAGATTTGCTAAATCTGTTGCCAAGGTCTATATTAGTGGCTTTCCCTGAAGCGGGGAAAAGACGTCCTGTTTAATTCTTGTTTGCATTTCAAATTCTCTGTGAAATGGATTAAGCAGAGAGGGCTTCTTTTTGTGGGTCTGCCCTTGGGAGGAGAACGCCTTTAGGAAAAGGCTTTTCTGGAGGGGACGGAGAACTTAATTGCTGATGGCTCTAAAAGCGCGCCCTGTTTGGGTGCTTTGAATTTTCCAGTGTGGGAAAAGCCGCAGAAGTGTGTATTTCTGTCCAGCTGCAGAGAAATGGGTAATACTGAGCCCTACAATAGCTTGGTTGTTTTTTTTCCCCTGTGTGATGACTGGTGTGGAGGGAGTTTGTACCAAAGAGTCAACTTCTGATTGTGGGCAGCCCCTGTTTTAGGAACTGTTGCGCAGATTGCTTATCGATGCAACTGCTGCCGCGACTCCCGCACTCCCTGCTGCTGTCAAGCTTTTATTACTTGTTCTGAAAAGCTCTCGAAATACGTGCAGAGCTGCGCGGCTCCCCCGAGCCAGGTGTCCACGGCCACTGCCTCCTCGGCTCCTGTTGGCCATGGCTGACTATTTTCAGCAGGATTCGAATATGTCTGTGTGCTCCTCCTTCCTTTTTAGCCATCTGTTATTTGAGTTTGGGACTCGGAGGCCTTACTGTCTTCCTGCGCTCTGTTTTTTATCACTGTTGACAGTTCTGGATTCACCAATAACAGTACTCAGCGCTTACATCTGGAACGCCCTGAAAACAATGAACTCATTAATCCAGGGCCAAAGGTTTAGAAATAAATGGAACAAGGTCAAGCCTTGGGATCTTTAGTAACGTGATTCGGAGCCTCTCACCTGGCTTCTTGGTGGAGCTGGCACAGAGGTCGGTGATAATCCAAAACTGCAGAGCGAGCTGGGTGCCCGTGGAAGGGGAACTGCACTCTCAAGTGGAAATACTTGGGGTCTCGTTGCCTGTGGGAGGGAAAGGGACGTCAAGAGTCAACCTAAAGGAACTTCTCACCTTCAGAGGTCGCACTCTGGAGGTGACGGTTAATTGAGGGGAGTCGTGGAAGCGTGCCTTACTGAGCAACATGCTGCTGCTGGCCCGAGACTAAATATCTCCAAAGTTTGGGGTTGGTTTAAGTGCTCTTTGGTTATTAGCTGGATGTCACTCTTAGAAGCACCTCTTGCCCTGTCTGGAGGGGTTTGCTGCTGCCTCCTGCATTGGGCCGAGGGGACCGGCAGCCTTCAGGACAGGGACTTTCTCAAGTGCAGAGGCTAAACCCGGTGTGTGCTGCTTAAAAACTGCTCTGGGTGTTAGTGCGGCGGTCACGGTGAGAAATGTGTTGGCTTAGGGAGCCCGAGATTTGCATTCCTCATAACTGCGGGGGATTTTGGGGAGCCTGGGTGGTACAATCCCCTTCCTGCTCCCAGATTCCTGTCGCTGACCCGTCAGCGGGGTGTTAGCAGAGCTGATGCCCGCAGCAGCTGAGGGTCGGCATGATCCCGGCATCGCCGGAGCTCTGGAGCCGAGGAATGGGAGCGTGGCCCGTTTCCATCACAGCTTGTGAGGGAAATAGTGCGGTTTGATATAGCCGGGGTGCGTAAACGGGGATTCCTCTTTGCACGTGTGCTTACAGGGTGCACGCACGTGTGTTACTTGGAGTGTTTCTTAATGCCTGTGAAGCTTTACGAGATTGGTTAATGAGCGTTGCTTTGCTGCGCAAGTGCAAAGTGTTATTTTCATGGAGAAACCAGCTCAGATGTTCCCTTTATTTTTCTTTTTTTTAAAGGCAGAATGCCTATTTTAAAGCTTTCCTTGCGGGCAGAATGACATCTGCTTTTGAGGATTGTTTCTTTCCCTGCAGGGTGGGAAAATTCTATAGCCTCGCTAAGGCCGCAGAGGAAGAAAACTTGTCAGTTTCCTGGAGCAAACTGCAGTTTGGAGAGGGGGGTGGTTTGCCAGAGCGCCTTTTAGCACCTCGTCGGGCACATTTCTTTTCCCTGGGGGGGGCTGAGGTTTAACATCGCCTTTTCATTTGCCTAGCTTTTGGTTGTATGAATTAATGGGTGTTTCAATGGGAACCACAAGACCTAATTTCTCAGTTGCCGTCTTAAAAACTGTGCAGGGACGGAAGTGGGACAGGGAGGTGACCGGAGTGAAACGCTGAAGGCTGTTAAGGCTGGAATAAGGAATGGCAGGGCTTGTTCTGGTCACCCAATATGACAATAAAAGGCCACAAGTTCCTCGTGGAGGTAAAGAACCGACAATCTGGGAGGGCGTTCAGGGATTTGCCTCATCGAAGGGTTTCCAGGGGAATACAGGGGTCACTCTCCATCTCATTCCTGGTGAGCTGCCTGCCTGTTAAGACCGTTACTGCATTATAACCACAGAGGCAGGCCCTGAGTTTAGGTTTGGGAAGCCATTAGCTAATTTTGTGGTTAATGCTTTTTTCTTTTAGAGTGAGTCTGTGACTCGGTTCTCTCTGCTGAAGATGAGACACGTCCTTCCCTCTGCTTTGGCAATGGCCGCTTTCCTTGGGCACAGGGACCGCACACCCCTCTGGTCCTTTCTCTGTAAGTAAACTGTGGCTGTGCCGCCTTCCTGCCCGGCCTGGGGAGCTTGTCCTTTACTGAATGAGAAAGCAAGTTTTTCCCTGGAAGGAAAAAAAGAGATTTAAAAATCTCTGTCCTTCTGTGCAGCACTGCCATCCCAATGCAGCCTCGGGAGAGGCACCTTTCCTCCAGCGCTGGAACCATGGCAGGGAAGGGACCTGCTATATTGTTAGATGGATGAATTTTATTGTTCTTTGGCAAGAAATGAATATGGTGACAATCGTTACCCAGTCCAGCCGGCCTTAGTGGTCAGCCCCCTCCTCCCTTTCCCTGTGGGAAGGCTCCGAGGATCTCCCGGGCTATAGGAACAGGCAGGCAGTAAGGATGCTGTGCTGGGAAGCTTTGACTGCCTTTGCTATCTTCCTCCTGTGAATGGAGAGATGGATCCTCAGCACTTTGGAGCTCACCTTCCCCAAACGCTGAGTTTGCCATTTGTTATCCACAAATGATGCGATTTTCTGTGCAGGAAACAGGATTTTTCAGAAATTCCAGCACGGTATGGGAAGAAAACGCTCCTGGAACTTTTAATGCAGGTCATTCCTTTTTGGTGTCGCAATTAAAAAGTGACGTCTGTAACTTTGAAACAAATATTTGTACATATTTGTCAATGGGTGCAATTCACGTAGTCGCTGGAAGGAGAAGGGATCTTAACCGCATCTCTTATTTCAGGCTGTATCCTGATAACGCCGGGGATTGATGTCCCGCTGGGGATTTTTCTCCAGTTCCCATCTTTTGCGGCTAATTGAGCGGCAGAGATTTTCCAGCTAGACAGGCAGTGAGCTCTACGGAGGGAATGCGAGTGCAGATCTAACGTTGACTGTGATTAAACTATATTGTTAAAAGACTCCTGCCTTCCAAAGAAAGTCTGGAAAAGTGAAAAAGGATGTGCCTTTCTCCTTTGGGATTGCTTTTGTGTCAGAGGGGATGGAAACAGCCCACCGGGCTTTTGCTCCGCTCTTGGCTTTGGCTTGGAAAAAGCCCGAAACGGCTCAATCCCTGTGGGGCCGACTGTGACCCAGGTGAGGGGCAGCTGTGCCAGGAGATCCGGAGGGTCCATCTCCACACCTTCCGTGTCCAGTGAGAGATTTCCCCGAAAAGAGGGAAGTTCTGGGAGAATGGGGAGTGGTGCAATGATGAGGGTGGCGAGGAAGGCTAAAGGATGGTCTTGATGATTTTTACCGTGAGTGGGTTTTTTCATATATCTTTTGGGCAGAATGGATGGGGACTTTGTGTTTAGGCCGATGAAGGTCAACTCTAAAATCCGCATTGGGCCATGAGTTCCAGCCCAGCGGTCAGAATAACTGCAAACCCTGGGGAAAGGGGGCTGAGGAGCGGGTGCGTGGTTGGTTCGGTGCCGGGGCTCTGCCAGCCGTCGCTGTTGCCGTTGACCTTCTCCCTGTGGATCGGCCACTTCTCCCACTGCCCCACAGCACTGCGGAGGGTCATGGAGGGTTATTTTTGGCTGGAGTATACCCCTGTGCTGGCCAGAAATGGCCAGTGCTAGCCCAGGCTGGGCTTGCCACTCAGGCTGACCTCATGATGCCGGTTGCCGGCCTCCCGCCTTCTACACAACATTCCGACGGTGGTCTTGGCCCACCGTTGCAGCTCTTCTGCTGCTGGCTGTCGGTCTCAGAGTGAACTTTGCGAGTTTGCTCAGGCTTTTGAGGAAGGAAGCGGCAATTTTCTTGCCCGATGGGGCGCAAAAGGGCTCACGTGGTGGAACGGTAATGCTGTTGGTGGCGAGAAGGGGCTGTGGGAGTTGTCAGAGGGCAGTTGGTGATGCTGTGCTGGGAAATAACTGCCATACCTGACATGTCCCCTCCTTCGAAGCGGGTGCGTGCTATCGTGCTGTTCCCAGCTCTGCTTCCTCACCTCCTCTGCCTTAACAATTTCAGTCATGTCAACATTGGCAGCGACTTTCAGGCCGAGATCCCAGACCTGCAGGACAGATCCCGGTTGGAAGAGGAGGAGGAGGGAGCGTCGCTAGTGTGGAAGCCCTGGGGAGACACCGCAACGAACCTGGAAACAAAGGACAGAGGTTTCTCTTAACGCTTTTCTTGTCAGTTCCCCCCCGAGATACTAAGGGTCGAAAACTGCACGTTTTCACAGCAGCTGTTTGTCCGTTGGGACCCTCTCCCTCCTTTCCTTGACTGCCTTCGTGGCTGGTAGCACCCGAGGGTGCTCAGATCTGATGGGACAGTGAACAGATAACTGGTGGCACTCTCAGTCGCGTCCTCTGGGAGAGACGGTCAGGGGTGTTTGTAGCTGTCCCACCTCAACTGCAGCGACCTCGGTAGAGGGGAGATCTGTCTCTGGACCTTCTGGTCCCAAAGCTGCTCTGAAGGGAGAGAGAGCGATAGTGGATAACCTGCCTTTTTTGCAGTGGCTTTTCTGGGTCTCCAGTCTGTGTGCTCTGTTTGCCCTCGGCCTTGTATCGTACCTTTTCCTCTTTCTTGATGGGAACTGACTTTCTGTTGGTTTTTGTTGCATTTCTAGTGACAAATCTGCTCAATTTCGCCTGCTCCAATGTGGTGCCGGGGGGAAGAGGCAACCTGGAGCACGCCTTGCACCGCCTGCATGAAGCCCTGGTAAGAAGCAGCTATTTTCGAATTCCTGCTGGAGTAGGACAGACTTAATTACTGGGGTGAGCTGGGAGTCGCTCCTGAGTTTTCTGTTCCGCAGGCTCGAATCCCTTTGCTAAAGGGGCAGAGTTCTTGCGTGCTGCCTGTTGGCCGCCGTCTGCATTAAGGTCTTGTGGGATGACAGACCCTGTGTATCAATAAGAGCTTGTTCTGTCTCTTGTCAATTCTGACAATTTGGAGAATAGAAGTCCTCCTACTCCTGCAGGCAGCTCTGCCTGCAGCGGGGACGAGCCCAGAAGGACTCCAGCAGCAAGCAGTGGCCGTTGGGGTGCCACAGCTTGGTCCCCGGAGATCTGCGCGGGTTCTGGTTTCTTAAAACACATCAGTGTGGATTGAGGAAATATTCCCATCGACTGCCGTGGGCGGAGGTGACCCCGACGCGCTGTTGCTGAGCATCGACTGAGCACCGTCTTCCTACAGTGGGCTGAAGAGTTGAGGTCCCTCCTGAGGGGGAATCTAAGTCTTGTTCTCTGAACTCCTGCAGGAGGGTCTGGAGATGTTGCAGTCTGGGGCACCTCAGCGACCTGAATCCCATCCCCTGGCTGATTATCATTACGCAGGTAAAGTGGAAGCAGAGCTTGTTGCTTCTCCAGGAATGCGAGCGGGTACTGCCGTTCCCTTTGTTCTGATTGAAAGAAGTGATTTTTAAAAACGTGCGAGCAACGGTTCATGTTCTTCGGGGCAGGGAAAATAGTTGTTTTAATCTGTTCCGGGGGTCTTTTGGCATGGGGAGTGCCTTGTCCCTGTATTCCAGCCCACTGCTGTCCTGTACAGTGATGCCCCACGCTGCTGTACGCTCCTCCTTTTGCATGCCGGCTTCACGGCAGCTCTGCTGGCAGCCATAACTGCTCGTGCTAACGAACTCCCTGCGGCATTGGCTAATCACTTTCCACAGGAGGAGAGATGTGGATGTGTGATGAATAACTTGTGCAGATTTCAGGTAGGCTGCGAGTGGTCTAATCATTTGCACGTGGCTGTTTCTTCCCAGGCTCAGACACTTGGACGCCCCTGGAGGAGCAGTTGTTTAAAGAGGCTTTTTATGTGCATAAGAAGAATTTCCACCTGATCCAGAAGAAGGTAAAGCCGTTAGACCAAGGCGGGTTGCGGGTTGTTAGTGTGGAGGGGAGTTTTAACCCAGAAAAGTCATCTTTTGAACGGCGTGTCGGAATCCTGTCCTTGGGATGCAGCTTCATGCTAAAAAGACACCGGTACGAAACATAATTTTCCTAATGTGTAATTACCAAAGAAATTGAATCTCTCCGGTACAAAATATGGGAAATATTAAAAGAATAATGACACATTCCGCTGACCATCGGCATATAACGTACAGTTCTGCCCTCCCAAGGCTTCTTTACGGCCCTTTCAGAAGAAGGGGGCTCGTTTTCGGCCTGATCTCACCTGTTCATTGTGCTGTGGGGACTGCAGACAGAGGGGGGGACAGACAAAGAGCACTGGATAGATTTGTTGTGGGTCTGTGCCTTCAGTGTTTTCCTGCAGTATTTCCCTCATCGATCGCTTCTGTTTTTTTCCTGACAGATTCAGACGAAGACCGTGGCCCAGTGTGTGGAATATTACTACACCTGGAAAAAACACGTCAGTTTTGGCGCCACCCGACCAGGACAGACAGCCAAAAGGCTGCAGCGAGGCACGGATGAGGTGGAGGCGGCTGAAGAGAAGGTAAGAGAACTGCCGGGGGTGGGTGCGAGATGCCCCATGGACGCATTGTCTCGGGCTCTGGGAAACGATCCCCTTTGCATTAAACTTGCTTCTGATGATTTTCGGGGATGTTTCATGACGTCCCAGTGCTCCGTCACAGGAACTGCCGGTGATCCGCCTCTGTGTGGGTGTTGCCAAAATGTTCCTTGCCAGGAAGCAGAAATGTGGCTCACAGAAATACATATTATTTAGGGTTTTTTTTTGATGGCAGCCACTGGGTAAGCATGTCACTTCAGTTCTCTGTAATTCTACTGTTCTGCTGAGGACAGTAGAAATAATATGGTTTTTCTTTCACCATCTGTCTTTGCACCCCATCCTCCCCGTCGAATTTCAGCATTGTTTTGGCTGTTTTAGCGTTCGGAGGAGCTCAGCGGGGCAGGCTGGGGCTGATAGAACGCGTTCCACCCAGCACACAAATAAACCCCTCACTGCCTGGGCCGTTTGGGGATGTTTCCAGCCAGTTTTTCGCTTTAGCTGTCCCCCTTGCTGAGGAGCAGGAGAAATGAGCACAAGCTGTCTGGTTTACAGGCTGGTTGCAGCCCAAAGAAGAGGCGCCGGCTTGGGCCCACCAAGAAGCAGAAGAGCAGCGAAAAGACGCCCCGTGGCACAGGCAGTCCCTCCCGCCATCCCGGGGACGCTCCGCGCGGGGTTGAAGGCGCAGGCGATGCAGCTGGGTTTCCCTGCGGGCAGTGTGGAAGGTGAGCTGCTCGCTTTTTCTTCTTGAAACTCACTGCTTTGGGCTCAAACAGATGGAAACTCTCCAAGATGGCTGGGGGGGAGCAGAACTAAGGGCAGCTGGAGGATTCCCACTGTCCCGCCGCCACCTGCTGCTTTTGTTGGACTTTTAGCTGAAACCGCTGTGTTTTCCTGTGCCTTTGAAGGCCTCACTGTCTCTTCCCTGAGGTGTTGGGGCACCTGTCCCATGCCGCACATGGCCACGTGTTGTCACCACCATTTGTTTAATAGCCGCTTTTCCTCTGTGCCTGTTGGAGCAACGAACCTGTCGGGATTGTTCCTGCTCAGTTCCATCCTCCTCCCGTCTCCCCTGCACTCGGGGCTCCTCCGTCTCCCGCTGACTGCAGCCTCAACGGTTTCTCTCTCTCTCTCTTTGAAGGCCCTTTCCTCCCATTACAGGCTCGGGGCGGTTCATCTCCTTGGGCGAGAATCCCAGCGTTTCTCCTTTGTTTGGCTGAGAAAAAGGTTCCACTGAAGTTCCTTCTTGCGGTTTGCGGCCCGAGGTCTCCTGCGCTGCAGTCGCTCGTGCCAAGCGACATTGCTCGTGCCACGCAGAGCCACTCGAGTTTCAGTCCGACCCGATTTTGATCCATCGTGATGTTAATTCTCCTATTTTAATCCCCAATGATCTGCCGTGTTTAACCAACGAGGTCCCACCCAGCCGGGGGTACCGGCAGAGACTGTGTGGCACCACGCAGCAAAACGCACAAGAAACTCACAAAATTAGAAGTAATAAAACGTCGTCTAACAAATTTTTTTTTCTTAGAAAAGGAGTTAAAAATCCCCGTTTGTTTTTTCCCTTCCAGGGTGTTTGGGACAGTCAACGGGAGGAACGCGCATGTGAAATACCATCGCCCACGGGAGGATCGGAAGGCCCTGGGGACGTCTTCAAAGGGCGGCGAAGCCGGCAGAAGCCCAGAGGGTGACCTCCTCCCGTTGGCAACTGGGCAACTGCCGGTGCAGCCCAGCAACCAGGTCCCTTTCCACCACTAAGAAAACCTCACCCACCATCTCTCGCCTCCAGCAGCGCCTGAGCTCTGCGGAGGGTCCACCACCACGAGGTCACCCCCACTCCAGAAAGACCCAGAAGATAAGAACAGCAGAGAATAAGGTATTGTATTTAATAGTGTTTCCCCCTTAGGTGATAGTGACGTGTAGATTTTCGGTCTTAGTTAGGCATCTTTTAGCTCTTAGTTTTAGGCTTTAGTGTTGTTCTGATAGGAGTAAGGTTTGTTGTTCTTCTGAGAGGAGTAAGGTTTTTTTTTATGTGTTCTCCTCAATTTATTAAATTGAGCTGTTGAACGTTCAAGTCCTGGGGCTGCTCTTGCTGGGTTTGAGCCAGAAATAATCGAAGCCGTCAAAACCCGTTCTGTGCGGTTGGTGGTGCGAAGCAAAGGAGAACCTGGGCCTGCGCCACACAGTGCTGTTCCCGGGTTGGTTTTCCCACTGGAGAGCGCAGCGGCACTGCCATGACAAAGCCGGCAGCAGGATTGGGGCGGGTGAAGGCATTGGATGTCTGCGAGGCCTCTTGGTTATTTGCCAGAGTCGGCGTTGGCCTTTCGTGCTGCGCTGTAGCGCCCATCGGTGTTTGTTTGCACAAATAACGCAGCGTTTGGCAGTGACAATGGTGGTTGGGTTAGTTCAGGGAATGACATCTAAAGAAGGGGGCTGGTCTCTGCTGGCGGTGTACCGGGAGGGAGAAAAGGTTTACTTTTCGTTGCCAGGCCACCTGATTTTCATGGCTTTGGGTTTTTTTTGTTTTTTTTTTTTTTTTTTGTTTTGGTTTGGTTTTTTTTTTGTGTGGCTGAATATTCCCGCCCGGTTGAAGCAAATCTGTATTTTGGTTCTGTTTTGTCTTTAAAGTATTGATCTTCAGGTCTGGGCCATGGTAAACTTCTTTCCCCGAAGCGCCCGCTTTGCAGAGCGGGTACGAACATTCTCCTTTTGTTTCCCATCACTTGTATTTATAAAAAAACTACCCTAAAAGTCAGAAGAGGCATCGGCGTGTTCACACCTCTTCCCTAAGCCTGCTCCTCACTGCCGGTGCTGCCCAAGCGATGCCAAAAAGGCGGGAGTTTGGGAAAAATACCCGGCACCCTATCTAACTGTGGTGTCCAAAACCCCGCGGGTCGATTTAACCCCCCACTGACCCAGGGAAGGGCTCCACGTGCCAGTTCCTGTTCCAAGTCTTGTTGCTGTTTCACATTGATTCTAAAAAATCAGAATGTGGATGCAAGAACAGAATTTGGACCAGATTCTCCGGCACCAGGACAGTGCACCGATGCTCCAGGGCGCTTTCCCCAGCAGCGAAGGCCTGGTCTGGCAGGAGGGCGGTGGCGGGGATGGCGAGGTACTGCCGGCTCAGCCGCCCCACGGCCGGGAAGCGATGCTCGTTCTTCTTCCACCAGCTGGTGCTGTGCTTGCAGAGGGGCTCCAGGATGTAGTTTTCCAGTTGCTGGTGGATCTCGGGCATGCTCTCCATCGGGTCCTACCCCAGAAGGATGTCGTAGCTACTCTGAGACGGGGCGCTGGTGCATGGGTCCTTGCGAGCAGGCAGCTGGCTGCCGGCATCTGTGCCCGTGGCTTTGGAATCTGAGTTTGGCACCCCAGACTGGGTGGCAGATGGGGACTGGTGGTTGCAAACCCACAACAGCGTGGTTCTCACTGGCTGGTGCAACTCGCTTCTCAGGCTGGGGCTGAGAAACTGCATCTCCTTGAAGCGCGGGTCCAAAACAGAGGCGATAACTGCTGGGCTTTCGAGCACTTTCTCGAATGCAGTTCCCTTCAGTTTGGAAGACGGCAGAACACGGAGAATGGCATTACACGCGATCTCCTCCTTGGTGTATTGATTGGACAGGGAATCAGTCAAAAGAGAAAATAAGAAAAATTAATTTGTTTTCTACTTGGATGGCAGAAATCTACGAGAGGCAATAGAAGTCGGATGGTTGAACAAAATCTTGCATGGCTTTGAGTTTGCCCTGAGCTGACAGCTGCAAAGCCTATTGTGAAACCTACTCATTTTTGTGATCGTAGTGATTTTTGTTAGTGTTTTGTTTGGATGTCTTAAGAGTATCATTATCAAGCAATTATCTCCCCCCCAGCCCCGCCATGCCCACCAGCAGCAACGGGCCGATGGGGTCCTCAGCTGTCAGGTGGGGGGCAGCGGCACCAGGGCAGGGAGGGCGATGCCTGGTACCCCCGGGCGGGCCGTGCCGCCGGTGTGGCTGGAGGATGCTCCATGGCTGCTCACTGCGGCATTTCTCATGGCTGGGGGGAAACACGTTGGGAGCAGGGGGTGGGGGTGAATGGGGGAGGCAAAGCATCTGCAAGGGGCTGTGAGGGCCATGGAAAGGGGAGTGAAGGGCATCTGCAAGGTTGGAGGGGGTAAGGAGGGTGGTAGGTGTCTAAAATAGGGTGCTGGGGGTGTGCAAGGAGGGGGGACAGCAGGCCGCTGAAAGGGGGTGTAAGGCATCAGCAAGGCATCTGCAAGGCAGAGGGGTGGGGGCTCAAAGGGGGAGGCGAGGGGTACCCAAGTTGGGTGCGGGAGGGATGTGAGGAGGGGAGGAAGGCACCTGGGCAATGCCTGTTGGGGGTCTCCCCACCAGACCCCCCCTCCTCCGCATCTCGATGTGACCCCCTGGTGATGCTGTGGCCCTTCAGAGCAGGGGGACAAAGGCCACTGTCCCCACAGAGCCCCATGCTACCCGGTCACCTCAGCTATTGTCCCACCGGGCGCTTGCACGGATGCGCCCGGTGTTGGGGTGCAGGCAGGAGGTGGCTGGGTGGTCCCCCCCTCTTTCTGCATCTCCTTGGCCCGGGGGAGGGCCTGTCCGCCCCCCCGCTGCACCCATGGGACCCAGCTGCAGGAGGTGCTCTCGGGGGCAAACGAGAGGTGGGGAATTAATTAATCTGCCCTGAAATTACAGCTCACGGGAAAGACTGAGAGGAATTTGCGTCTCTGCCAGCAAGGGAAGACGGTCATGTCCTGGTGATGCTCAGCTGTGACCTGCGTGTGTGTCCCCCTCACAGCCCCACTTTGGGGCTCTGGAGATGTGTCCTCTCCCGGGTCCAGTCCCCGTCACAGCCCAAATCCTGGCTCAGGAGCTGGAGGGGTCCCTGCAGGGGATGGTGCTGACCCCCACGATAGCAAAGGAGGGAGCCACAGGACCGGTGGCTTCGTCTGGGTAGGATGGAGATGGAGAGGGGCGAGGAGGGGGGTCTCCTGCTCCACCACTAGAGCAGCTCCCCCAGTTTGGCCCCTCATCCCCTTATAACACTGGGATCAGTGTTATTAATTACACTTTGCGCGAGATTAATTACATCAATCCTCCCTCCTGCTGCTGGTGGCCAGTCCAGCTTGCGAGTGACGGAATGAGGGGGCTGAGATGGGAAGTTTGCCTGCTCGTGCGATGCTTTTGGCCTCCCCTGGCACCGGGAGGACTCAAAGCCGGACCTGAACCTCTGCTTTGTGCTTTTCATCATCCTCAATTACACCAAAGCTTCCCCAGGGAAAGATTTTTCTTTCTAACTGGAGGAGTTGCACTGAGACAGGTAAACTGAGGCAGGACAGTCAAAAATCCCTCTCTCTCCTGCTGGGACAAAAAAAACCCTGCAGCAAAATAATAATTTGGAGAAGTTTTCTTGAGATGGAACAACACCCTCTGCTCCGAAACTCAAAAGTGAGCTCGCCATCCCCTTTCCCAGCCCCGTTTCGATGATTTGATGTTTTCCAAGCGCCTGGCAGTGGCGGAGAAGGACAAAGAGGGAAGGCGAAGCGTCTGTGAGTGCTGGTACCCATCCTGGGATGGGATAATTCGCTTTCTGGAGGCCTCTCTCCATCCTGCTCCGTCCCATCCCAAGCCCACACATCCACAGATCCCATAGACTTATTAAATCCTTAAATCCTCCAGCGATTTCCTCAATGAAATAACCTTTCTGAGTCCATTTGGGTGTCTTAATCGGGAAAAAGAGGGTTTTGAGTGGCACCGTTTCCTTCGGTGGCATCTCTGTGCGAGGTTTGCCGCGATTTCTGCTGCAACAACTGGGGAAGGGCGATGGGATGCTCGGAGCATCTTGCCACGGACCCACTTGGTTTCTTTCCTCCTGTCTTTGCGCCTGAAGCTTTAATACTAAATAATAAAAAAGCAGCAGAGATCTGAGCTTGGATCCCGATGGGATTTTAACGGATTAGACCTCATTGTCACCCTCCTTCGCTGTGTTATTTTACATCCCATGTCACCTTTCAGGGCGAGCCGGGGCTGTCAACCTTTGTGCTGAGCAGCGCCAGGGAGGAAGTTAATGACAGCAAATGAATCTGTAGGCTGGAAATGAGGGATTAGCTCCGCTCGGAACATAAAGTAGGGCTGGAGATAGCTGGCGGAAGCGAGGAGAGTAAAACATGGGGCTTCTCTGGCCATTTCCGTACGGCGTAGGACTTGGTCTGTCTAACGAGGGTTTATGGAAGCCGCGAAGGGACGGAGGCTGTGCCGAAGGGAGACCTCCCTGAAACACCCTGATTTGATGCAGGAAATGTTGATGAAAATCAGGGCTGCCCCATAACGGGCATTTCCCCAATGGTTTGTGCCTCACGTGGTCTTTTGGCAGTTTGGGCTTTCAAATACACCCAAACACTGTGTAACACCTTTTGCCCTGCCGAGATGCAGCGTTTCCACCCCTTTTCTCTATTCTGGATAGTTTTTCCTCAAAACAGAGCAGGTTTCTCCCCATCCGCTAAGTTTTCCAAGCGGGATCAGTATTGGGGTGTATAGCTTTAAATAACTGCCAGGGTCACCCTGAACATTCCGATCCCAGCAACGGTCGCTGTTTATGTGCTGGAGATGGTGCAGACTGGGAGTCACTGGGCTGCAGTCGGAGGGTTTGGTCCTCTGATTGATCTGGAGGCTCAGTTATCCCCCAAAACCGGTGACCGACTTGAGGATGAAGCAGGAGGAGCGTCCCAAAATGACACTTCTGGAAGAGTTACAGGTGGGAGGGCTGTGCCGAGGGGCTGCGCATCCCCCAAAAAGGGGGGGAGACTTCCCAAAATCCTAGTGGCATGTCGCCAGAGCAGGGAAGGATGCGGGGGGACGATGCTTTGTGCCCTGCCGGGGGCAGGTTTAGCATCGTGGGTGGGAGCACGGAGCCAAAATGGTTTCTGAGAGAGAAGCAGACTTTCCCCATGTTGCTCGGGGGGGATTTGGGGAGCTGTGATGCCCAAATCGCTCCGTTTATTCCCACTCTGACACCCCTGTAACACACTCAAGCTCACTATTGTATTTAAATTGCGATTTTATTTCAATTGTGATTGTATCTAAGTTGCGATTTAATTTAAACAGTGATTTAATTCAAATTGGGGTTTTATTTCGGTGGCGATTTTACTTAAATTGTGATTTAATTCAAATTGGTGTTTTACTTAAGTAATGATTTTACTAAAATTGCCATTTAAAGCGATTTGATTAAGCCCCTTTTGTCCCGTGCCTTTTCTGAGGATGGGGTTTGGGTTTTTGAGTTTTTTTTCCGGTAAATCTGGAGGGGAGTAGACGCATTGCTAAGAAGGGACGGAGGGTGGTGGAGATCGGCGTGGGAGAGAGGACGGGAAAGCCACAGGCGCATCATAATCCGGCTGCCGGGTGACGCGGGCGAGTGCCGGGAGGTGGCGGGGAGGTCGCAGCAAGTCGGCTTTGAAATTAGTACTCGGGGGCCAGAAAAAACTCATTCCCAGATGGGAACATTTGTTCCTTTTGCTCATTAAATTAACTGGTGAGCGGGAGGTGTGAGCTTCCCGAGCGTCGCTGCTGCGCGGCAGCAGATGATGCCATTCAGTCGAAGCAGGGATTTGGGGGATAAAAAGCAGATTTCTGGTGTTTTGCTCTTCTCTAAAGAGAAGGGTTTCCTGGAGGCCCTTTCAAAGTTGCAGTTGCGACTCGAGTGTGAGACGTGGTTGGGTTTTTATTTCTTTGAGCGTGGTGATCCCGGTGATGCCCTTCCCCAGCCCAGGGGCAAGGGGAGAAGAGAACGCCTGTAATTCTCCTTCAGCTTTTAAGGCACAGATGCTCTTTGTGCAGCGCTGGCAGTGGTATTTCAGCCAAGGAGGGCATTAGCTGTTAGTCTTTGGCTTTTCTTTTGAGGAGAAAAACGCAGTTTTGTGTGGAAAGCAGGCTTGCAGCAAGAGAAGCCCGAGCCTGGTTGGGCTGAAGTCGAAGCTTCACCCTTGCAGGTTCTTGAGGGCCTTTGGAGGTTGATGGTGGCCATGTCCTGTGGCCAAGTGCCATCTAGTGAGTCCTGCAGGTATCACTTTTGGAGAATGAAACTGGCTGTGCTCAAAAGTGTGGAGTTGGGTTCCCCCACCCCACTCCACCCCCAGTTTGGAAATCCCTTTTTTAATTTTAATTTTTCGAAAGGAACCACAAGAACGAAGCAGGAGGTTTGGGTTTGGTTTGAAACACTCAACTGTCTCCCCTTTTAGTAAATCCTTCCAGACTCACGGTATATACAATACAGGTGACATTACAGGTGGTTTTATTTGGGTATGGGAATAAAAACCTCCAAGTCTGTGTTTTTTGGGCTGTGCCTGGAGGAGGAGACACGCAGAGGTGTGATGCTCTTGGGCTCACGTGGCCGCAGGGATGGGTGATGACTGGGAAGACGTAAGGGAGCTCTCCTCACCTGGTCCCAACTTGTATCTTCTTCTCCTCGCTAAACAGAGACACGACGAGGAGGCGGTGATTGACCAGGGAAGAACGAGCACCGCTGTCACTATTCACTATGAGAAGGAGGAGCTGGAAGGTGAGTCGGGAGAGGTGCCACCAGCCCCACGCGTTTTTCCGTCGCGCTAAGTCCCTGCCGCGTCCTGTGCTCAGCGTATGCATCACCTGCAGCGAAACGTGGCGTGCTTCTAAATAAACAAGCACAGTTATTTTCACATTGTTTTAATATTATGGCTTTTAGACAGAGGGGAAAAAGCCCCCATGGCATCTGCGGTGTGAGCGTTGGCCACAGAGCTTGGTAGTTCCCAGCTTGTTTTCTCAGAGGCTGCTCTTGGCTTGGAGAGGTCAGGAGAATAATTTGATGGCTGCAGACACAGGGCTGTGATTTTCTTTTTTTTTTGTTCCAGACTTCATTATCACAGGACTGATTGGATCTCCTCTTGTTGCCTTGTGCCATACAAAGATTTTAAAAATAATTACCTTCTGTCGCTGCTTAATGAGCAGGTCTGAGTGTTGTCCAGCCAAAGCTGGAATTTTAGACAAGGGTTGATATTTTCAGGGCACTTTTAGGTGACCCGGAGCCATCGCTTGTTGTTGCTCTGTTGTTGCAAAGTTAGAGTAAAACAGGCTTGGAAAAAGGGAGGGGTCTCTGACATTCAGGGATGCAGCGAAACTAAAATGAAGAGAAGTTGGTGTTTCCTCCTGGGATGGATGCGCTGGTTTAATCGTGGCAGCGGCGTCAACCGTCTCCGCAATATCGAGAGTGATGCGAACACTGCTTTTTTCGCAGGCCACCGCACCCTGTCCGTGGGCGTGCGGATGCCGCTGGTGAGGCAAAGCCACCGGTGCCACCGGCACCACCGACCCCACCGCCAGAAGCATCGGAAGAAGGAACGGGAGAAGGACTGTGCCCCGATGGAGCAGGGCTACCACTGTAAGTCCCGCCGCAGTGTTCACGAGCCTTCTCGGGGCTGCGTGGGTGTCGGGGTCCTCTGCAAGCAGGTCCGTGTGGCTGATTTGTGTGGTTTGCTGTTCTTCTGAGGGAAAGTGGCATTATTTGGGAGGCAGTTGAAGGCATAATGGATTGAGGCTGGTCTTCCGTAGAGGGATCCTGCTTTTAAAAATGGAAACGTGGGGAAGGAAAGTGGCCCGTCCTTATGCAGAGGTGGAACAGATGCTTCTCCTTCTCCGTGGCTCTGTGCAAGCCTGGCCAGACCCGGGGGAGAGGGGCTAGCCCAATATTTAGGGCTGAACTGGTGCCGATCGATGGCCACTTTGCGTGTGAGCGTGACGGGTCGAATGCAGGTGTGGTAATGGGATTTATCTTCTGCCCCCAGACACCCCATCCCAGCGGGTGCAGTTCATCCTCAGCACTGAGGAGGACGAGCAGCATGTTCCCCACCACTTGTTCACTGAGCTGGATGAGATCTTCCTGAAGGCGGGTGAAGATGCCGAGTGGAAGGAAACGGCAAGGTAAATCCCTGCCGCCGGCTGCGGTGGCGGCCGTGGGCTCTGCCTTCCGCTCTCCGGAACGCGAAGCTTTTGCAGCTGCAGGTGCCGATGCGCGGAGCCTTCTCCTCTTGCCGCCCCGTAGCTGCACCGAAGGGGTTGCAGAGCTGAGGCTGTTTTCTTGCAACGGGGCTGATCGTGCCCGATGTCCGCAGGTGGCTGAAGTTTGAGGAGGACGTGGAAGATGGCGGCGAGCGCTGGAGCAAGCCCTACGTGGCCACGCTGTCCTTGCACAGCCTCTTCGAGCTGCGGAGCTGCATCAGCAACGGGATGGTGCTGCTGGACGTTTGTGCCAACAGCATCGAAGAGATCGCAGGTACTGAGCACGCTGCGTCCCGCCGGGAACGGCTGAGCTCAATTTGCCGCGGTGCCCTTCACTCCCGTATCAAACCCTGCCCCAATGGCACATCCTTTTCCAGAAGTCGCGCTGTGTTTTTAAATCGTGGGTTGCTTTTTGGATGTAGACTGGGTGTACAACAGTCACATCAGCTTTTTCTCCCAGTATGGGAGCCTTTTGAAAGCAATTTGTGGGGTCAGAGAGGCGATTAGAGAATATTCTCCGGCCAGAAAGGAGTGTCAGGGCTTGGCAGGCTGCTCTCAGAAACACGGAGTCTGCCTAAGAGCTGAACCTCCTTAAATAAACTACTTACTACAAGCTGTTTCCTCCCGTTCTTTGTTTTGTTTTGTTTTTTTCCTATTGCCTTAACATCCAGGATTTAAGAGCTTTAAAGGCAGAGTTTATATGGCAGGTGACCAAGCAGCATATTTCTGTGGGGAAGATAATTGAAGTTAATTGAAAAAGCGGCTTTGGAGAAATTATCTTTGACTGGCAGGTCTCCATTCAGCCCTTGCAAGAGCTGGAGAAGTCGGAGCCGTTCTTAGCACGTTTCTCCCTGTGTTTGGCAAATTGCAGTCGATGGGCAAAGGAAACTCTGGGAAAGTCTGTGCTAGAGATTGCTTATAATTTGTTGAAATGTGTCGAGTCTAGAGAGTCTGTCTAGAAACGCCAGATTGGGCAAAAAAATGGCATTATCTAGGATTGGGAATAATTATCTGAGCGGAGTGATGAATAAGCACTTTGATGATGGCTTTTAGCAAAAGAGAATTCTTCCTTTCGCTGCAAAGGCTGAACTGCGTTAAAACGTCTTGCTAAGCAAGGCTGAGCCCTCGTTAGGGTATCCTGCATGGCGCAGCCTTCGCCGGGGGCTTGAGGGGTCGGGGCTTGGGGACTTTCTGCTCTGACGGCTTCGTTTCCCGTTGCCATCTCCAGATATGATCCTGGGCCAGCGAGAGCAGTCTGCAGAGTTTGATGAGCGCATGCGGGCGAAAGTTCGAGAAGTGCTTTTGAAGAAGCATCACCATCAGAACGAGAAGAAAAGAAACAACCTTCTCCCCATCGTCTGCTCATTTGCTGACATGAGCAAGAAGCAGTTAGACGTGCATCCCCTCGGCAAGCCAGGTGAGGGTTCCTGCAGGGTTTGGTACCCGGTGAGGGTTTCTGCCAGGCTTTGGCACCAGGTGAAGGTTTCTGCAGGGCTTTGGCCCCATTAGACTTCTCCCGGCAAAGGAGAAGTGTCCCGATTGCTCTTTGCCTGTCTTTCTCAGTGTCTTTCTTTCTCCTCCCAACCCAAACACTCACTCCTCATCCATCTCCCACCACTGCAGAAGCTAAAAATGGGGTGAACCGTGACACCAATGCAGTGGATCTAAGCAAGGTGAGACACTCGTAGCTTTGTTACGCCTTTAGGGCCAGATTTGTTCTTGCGAACTTGGCTGCAGAGTGTTCTGCAGAGTGCGGTGGGCTTTACTTTTGGGGTAATGGCCTGAAAATCCTTTGTCATGCCCAGGCGGAGCTGCGCTTCATGAAGAAAATTCCCACCGGGGCTGAAGCGTGCAACGTGCTCGTAGGAGAGCTGGATTTCCTTCGCCAGCCCATCGTGGCATTTGTCCGCCTGACCCCAGCTGTCCTCCTCTCGGGCATGACGGAAGTTCCCATCCCAATGAGGTCTGAATGAGAAGCGCAAAGTTTTTATTTAAAAAAAAAAACACCACAACAAAACACCAAATTCATGCATCAGTTGGGCGTCCCAGGGGAACACGGCCAGTGGGAGCAAGCATGTTTCTCCCACCCACATCTCCGTGCTTTCATTCCTCCCTTCCCTGCTGGAGCTTTTAAACCCATTGGCCAATTTTAATGAAAGTTGGCCCAAACCTCAAATTTGCATTTGGTTTTGATGCGTTTCAAATTCATCACGGGAGTCAGTGAGCCTACACGTCCCCCCTGGAGCCACGCTCTGGGCTGGGAGCTCCCAGGGATTTCCTTGGGCGCCCTTTGAGTGAGGCCATGTTCTTCTCTCTCATTTTGGTTTTCTTGCCTAGGTTCCTGTTTGTTTTGCTTGGACCAGGAGGAAAAGCCCATCAGTACCATGAGATCGGCAGGTCCATGGCTACTATCATGACGGACGAGGTGTGACGAGATAAGAGATATCTCCGGGTCATTTTTTTGGGCTTTCTTCACCTCTCCCTGTCTCTGTAGTAGTGAGGAAGAGGGTTTGTTGTCCCTGTTAGCTGCCTGCTGGAGGCTAAAATCCCACCTGGGCTGCAGCCCGCGCCTCATCCTTCTCCCCAGGGTCCCCAGCACGCTGTCCCCAGTGGTGGCATTGCCAGGGCCAGTGAAACTTCTCTGCTTGAAGCAGAAGGCTGTGGTGTGCCATGGGGGACGGGAGCCTGGTGGAGATGGTTACAAATACTGTGATGCACAGATTTTTGCTTTGGGGGGAATATTTCCTGCCACTTCCAACAGGCGATTTGGGGGAAATGACCTTGCATTTAGCCAAGAGCTTATTGCACTGGTTAGGACATCCGAGATGGGTCATGCTCTCACCAGGTTGTCTCCTACGGCAGGTTTTCCACGATGTTGCCTATAAAGCCAAGAACCGGGCTGACCTGGTGGCTGGCATCGATGAGTTTCTGGATCAGGTCATGGTTTTGCCGCCAGGAGAGTGGGATCCCTCCATCCGAATTGAGCCCCCGAAAAACGTCCCTTCGCAGGTGGGTGCTGCGGCAGAAGGAGGCACGAGGGGGACGGGCAGGAGGGCAGCACGGCTGGGGGTGCTGCTCAGGGGCCCAAATTCACAGGTCACGTACCCAGCCCAAAAAGCAAAACAAGCCAGTGGCTGCAAAGACATATCTTTATCTTATTTCCATTTTAACAGGAAAAAAGGAAGGTGCCAGAAGCTCTCGATGACAGCGCTTCTCACAGCAAGCCGGAGAAGCACAGCGGTCCTGAACTGGAGCGGACAGGAAGGTGTGAACTGAAATAGTTTGGTGGGGTGTTTTTCTGTTTGCCCCTAAAATCTGAGCGCACACCTCCCTTCTAGCAGAGTTTTGGGGTTAACTGGGTCAGTGAAGGGGCTCCAGGTTCCCAGCTTGGTCCCCTGGGCTGGGCGGGTGGGAGATTTGGGCAGCTGGGCTGAGCCGCAGCATGGTTGCACACAGGTTTTCTTGCTTTGGGGTGGAAGCAGATGTGTAAGTACCTCCAGGTAGAGCTCTGCTGCTTCTCAAAGTGAGGGACTGTTGCAATAAGAGGGGACGGGCTCTCAGGTTTGGTCTCTTTTTCTTTTTGTTGGAGGGTTTTTTGTATGCCTCAGTTTCTACTGGGGCTAAAATGGGAGAAGGAGACTTCTTTTTAGCAATGGAAGTTACTCTGTGCTTGCGATTGTCCTTCCTCAGCCAAGAAAACTTAACGCTGTCTTCCACGAAAATGGTTTGGTTTTTTTTTTCCTTCCTCCAGGCTCTTTGGAGGTTTGATCCGGGATGTGAAGCGAAAAGCCCCCTGGTTCTGGAGTGACTTTCGGGATGGTCTGAGCCTGCAGTGTCTGGCGTCCTTCCTCTTCCTCTACTGTGCCTGCATGTCCCCCATCATCACCTTCGGGGGACTGCTGGGGGAGGCGACCAACGGCCACATAGTGAGCACCTCTCTCTGTTGGGTGGCACGGGGGAGGACAAAACTCATGCAAAAGTCCTTGCTGCAGTGAATTTGCACTTGTTTTTTTCCCCCTAATGATTTAATTACTCGCTGCTGCCTCTCTTCCCCGGACAGAGTGCCATGGAGTCGCTGCTGGGCGCATCCATGACCGGCGTGGTGTATTCCCTCTTTGCTGGCCAACCTCTCACCATCCTCGGCAGCACCGGCCCCGTCCTTGTGTTCGAGAAGATCCTCTACAAATTCTGCAAGTAAGGCTGGCTGCTGCGGCCAGGTGCTGCGAGCGCCTTTGGAAGGCAGGGATGGAGAAAAGATGTTTTTCTTAGTGGTAGTTGGTGGATTTAAGTTGTCTTCTGTGTCACAGACATCACGCGCTGCTGCTTTAGTATGTGACGGTGCAGGAGCCCTCAGTCTCTGAAGGATGGATGGGTGGTTCGGGGTTTTTAGGGTTAAAGTGAAAGAGCAGGAGGAGAAACCACAAGGATGTGGATGCCCGAGCTTGGCTGCACAGGGAAGATGAGACAAATGACTCTGGTTTGGGAATGAGGGAAGATTTGCTTTCCTCTCAGTACAAACTCGGGCACTTTTTTGCATGATTTTTGCTGGAAGTGGAAATATATTTTACCCACATATCCAAAGAGTTTTCTGGTCCAATGTTTTGATGATTTTTGAGAAAGCAGGAGCTTTTCACGCGAAATGGATATTTTCCATGACAGTCTTTTTGTTGTGGCAACTGTGATGGGAGATTAACCCCCTTATTGCAATTAAATTTATTCTGAAGCCCCAACTTGCTGGCAGCAGGTAACTGGGTGCAAACCCAGCCGGTTTCGCTGTTAGGGCATCGGGGTGATGTGGGAGAACACCACCTTCCACAACAGGGACCTGACCTCAATTAGCCTCCGAGGCATTAACACAAGGTCATTGTTAAATAAGGATTAATTAGCCTCTCCTCCTGCGGGCCCACACCCTGTGCCGCAGCCCTGAGGCTGTCTGTCGTAGGACCGGAAACTGCATTTACCATCCGCAGCCTTGACACGCTCCTGAATTGCTGCCGACTTTCCCCGAAGGAAGGCACGGCTCGGAGTCTCTTGCTGCCCTCTCCACCCTGCGTTTTTTTTTGCTTTCCCAGGGACTACGCGCTCTCTTATCTCTCTCTCCGGGCATGCATTGGTCTGTGGACCGCCTTCTTCTGCATAGTGCTGGTGGCCACTGATGCTAGCTCTTTGGTGTGCTACATCACCCGCTTCACCGAAGAAGCCTTTGCCTCCCTCATCTGCATCATCTTCATCTACGAGGCTCTGGAGAAGCTGAGTCACCTGCGAGTGACCTACCCTGTGCACACGCACAGCAAGCTGGACTTCCTCACCATCTCCTAGTGGGTTTCTTCCTCCTAAAACGCCACTGCCCCTTGGCAGGAGCTCAGGGCTGCACCTCCATCGCCTTCCCCTCACCCCTGTCTTGGCTTCTCTCCTCCCAGCTGTAAGTGTGAGGCACCGACCCATCCCAGCAACGGAACCCTGCAGTTCTGGGAGAGCAACAAGATCAATGTGTCTGGCATCACCTGGGAGAACCTCACGGTGACTGTAAGTGCCCCGAGTCACTGCTTCCTCGTGCTGCGGCCGCGGGTTCCAGGGGCACTGGCCTGGTGCAAAGCTCAGAGCCCTTCAGGTGATGATGGGCTTCCAACTGTGCCAGTGGTGCTCTGAAAAGTCATTACTTCAGTCTAAGGTGTGGGTTTAACCCCCTTGGGCCTGGGAAGGAGACTCTACCTCATCCCCGACATGGTGGGCAATAACTGTTATCCTCAGGACAGCGGTTCTGTCTGGGAGCAAGGTTCAGTGGGTGCTTTGGTTATTGGAGAAGTTGGAGGACTTCAGTTCATGCTTGAAGGCCATAATTAGCTTCCTTAATTGGTTCCTAGTAACTCCAGGCCTTGCTTTCTTACTCAGCGCTGTCTGAAGGTACGTGCATAAACTTGCATGTCTGAGCAGCCCCTTGGGCCATTGTTGCTGGAATCAGAGCTCAGGCACAGGGTGGGATGCTCTTATGGACATCTTCACCCCCCTTGTCCGTGTCCTGTGAGCCCGCCCCTGGGAAGGGACAATTTGTCTCTTCTCCTTTCCTGTCGCTGTTGTCTTAGCCCTCATTCCCCGTTCCCTCTTTCACTCTCCCCAAGAGTTTCCAGTGTTTCCTTCCCCTCTGGTGTCTTCTTCAGCCACGGTTACCTGCTGTTCAAGCAGAGGATGTGCCATGGGTCTGTGGTACAGTGTCCCATCACATCTCCTCTCTCCGCTGTCTGTGTAGTTCCATGTGTCACTTATTCAGCTGCTGTTGATCGTTAAATATAAATCTCCGCTGGCAGCAGCAGTCCCGAGGTCACAGATCTTGGAGCAAGATCCTCCAAACTCCCTAGTTATCCGAGGTTTCCTTGCCGCATGTGCACTACCTTTGTGTCCTGATGCTCTGTTTCCCCAGGAATGTCGGTATTTGCATGGAGAGTTTCGTGGACCTGCCTGTGGACACGATGGCCCCTACACGCCCGATGTCCTCTTCTGGTGCTGCATCCTCTTCTTCTCCACCTTTGTCCTGTCGGGCTTATTGAAGAAGTTTAAGACCAGCCGCTACTTCCCGACCAGAGTAGGTAGAAGACGGTGGCCAGCAGCAGTCTCCACACTCATTTCCCAAAATGGCTTTCCCGGAGCACTAAGCAGTGTTTGCCACCGCTTGGTCAAACTGGGAAATATTGGACCTTGAAGGCCAAACTTGGATGTCCCTCACTCATTTCCAGGAGTGCAAAACGATCGTAGCATTTCCCACCTGCCTCGCGACCTGCCCCGGAGCGGTTTTTTGCCCAGGCAGTGGGAAATCAGGTCTTCCTAAGTTGGTTGTTTGTTGTTTTTTCGTTTGTGTTTTTTTTCACCTGGTGTGCCCAAGGGGAAAGTTGATTCAAATGAGGAGCTGCCATAGAAAAAGACACAAAAGACACTGTTTCTTCCTTTTGAGGAGTAAATGATGCCTCAGTGCCTTATTCCCATTGTCGCTGTGAGTGCAGCTGTAGTGGCAGACGTCTGTTTCCTTATTTTTTAATATTTATTGGCTTTTTTTTAAAGTTTGAATTTAAACCACCCTTTTCCACCTAATTAAACTTTTTTTATTGCCTGACACCAGATCTCGCAGGTACAAACACAGCAACAGCATCTAACCGAGGGATTTGGCTGCATCTTCTCAGAGTGGTGGGAATTTGTTAACCAGCCTTAATGCTGTTGATGTCTTTAACTTTTCCATCTCACGGTATGGCCCCGTTTGTGCTGTCCCTTTCAGCTCTCCTTTCTTGCCCCAGGTACGGTCCGCAGTAAGTGACTTTGGTGTCTTCCTCACCATCGTTGTCATGGTGCTCATTGACTTCCTGGTTGGGATCCCGTCACCGAAGCTCCACGTCCCCCACATGTTCAAGGTAATGGGGTGTTTTGGTGTGGAGCCGCTTTCAGCCCTTGGGGATGCCACAAGGTGATGCTGGGACAGGACAGGGCTGAGTCTGGAGATGCTGGTGGTGTTACCATCTCCTCTTCCACCTCCGAGTGCATTGTTTCCTTCTGGAAAGAAGACGCCAGCCCCAAAACTTGATACCTACAGAAGTATGTACAGGTGCTTGCGATGAGGACGCTGGCACTGCTGAACCCCGTAGGAGAGGGTGACACGAAGGCAGGGCCAGGAGATGAGGCGGCACAGCGATGGAGAGGAAAATCAAAGCCAGTGAAGTGGCTGGGCTGGGAGTTGATCCTGATGTGTGTTTTGGCTTTGTTGCAGCCTACCAGAGACGACCGCGGGTGGTTGGTCAACCCCATAGGGCCCAACCCTTGGTGGACAGTGTTGGCCGCGCCCATCCCAGCTCTGCTCTGCACCATCTTGATATTCATGGATCAGCAGATCACGGCTGTCATTGTCAACAGGAAGGAGCACAAGCTGAAGGTAAGGGGCTGCAAGAGCTGACCCCATCCCCACCCCACTCTGGGCTGCAGGTGTGGGGAGAAGCTCCTATGCCAAGTGCTTTGTGAAGGCGTTGGTTTGGGACAATGTCAGGCTGTGTGGCAGGATGCTCTGCTGGATTAGTGATGTCACAGGGAGCAAACGAGGGCAGTTCAGATGAGCAACCTTTTGGAGGAACAAATTAATTTTCGAGCACTATAGAAGCGTGTTTTTGTTTCAAAACGCCAGCAGGAGCTGGGGGAACGAACTGTTTTGACACACTGCCAGGGATAACTCAGGGTCACGCCTTGCTTGCCAGTGGTAGAACTTTCTTTATGAATGAAAATAGTCTTTTTTGTTTGTTTTTTTTTTTTTGAGAAGTAGCTATTGCACAAACCTCCCAAATCCACTTGGTCTGAACCCCTGCCAGATTTTCATGCAAGGTGCTTGCGCAAAGACCGGATCCATCCTTATTTTTGCCAATTCTTCTCTTAAATTTTCAAGAGGGTGACTTGCGCCCAAGTAGGGTTTGAGTCTGAGTCGCAACGTTGTCCTCACTCTTGTGCTGTGAGATGCTCTGTTCCTTGTTTTGCTGCCCACAGAAAGGATGCGGGTACCACCTGGACCTTTTCATGGTGGCCGTGATGCTCGGGGTGTGCTCCGTGATGGGGCTGCCCTGGTTTGTGGCTGCGACTGTCCTGTCCATCACCCACGTCAATAGCCTCAAAGTGGAGTCTGGCTGCTCAGCTCCAGGAGAACAACCCAAGTTTCTGGGGATACGAGAGCAGAGAGTCACCGGCTTGATGATCTTTGTGCTCATGGGCTGCTCTGTCTTCTTCACTTCGGTGTTAAAGGTAAGAGGAAAATGCAAAATGCCCAACAAGCGTGAGCTTTCTGGAGGTTATACAAAAACCATCCCCTCCCTCCAGGCCTGAGTAGGTGTGGAGCAGAGGAGGAGGCGATCCCAAACCTTGAGGCTTGGCCCACGGTGGGAACCAGCCTCAGTTACGCTTTCCAGCCCTTCACACCCCAGTTTGGTGTCCTCGAGGCAAGCGAGCAGGACAACTGCTTTAATTCCCAGGTGTCTCTCAGGCCCACCTGTGTTTATGGGTTATGATGAAGCGGATTCAGACCAGTACACTGCTGTCTTTCAAGCAGGCAGCACCTTATGGGATGCAATTGGCTCCCCCAAATGCCTCCCAACAGCCTTTCCCAGTAGCTAAACACACCAAAATCATCCCCGTGGGCTTCCTTGTGTGTTCCTCCCTGTTACGGTTTGAGAGACCCATAACAATTTGTGGTCATTTAGACAATCATTCTATCACCCGATGACCCCTCCCCACCTGGGAAAGGGAAATTGGGAAAAACAAGAAAACCCGAGAGCTGAAGTATAAACAGATTTAATAGAATAAGATTAGATAATTAACATTAACAGCACTAAAGAACTGATATTGATCCCGACACCAGTACAGAATATGCAAAGATTATACTCGGCCAATTCTATCAGTAGGAAGCTGTGCACTCCCAGCAGTGGACAGCTAATGTGGGACACTGCGAGTGCTATGGCTTCAGGAGGAAGGGAAGGCCTCAGGGCTCCGGCACCAGGGCACGAAGTTCTCAGGATGGCAGCCATCAAGGGAGAGAGAGAACTTCGCAGCAAACTTTCTAATTTATAATGAGTGTGACGTTGATGGTATGAAATAATCCTGTTGGCCAGCTTGGGTCAAGTGCCCGGGTCTCGCTCCTCCTCATCCCTGCACCTGGCGAGCTCGAAAACACTGAGACCTTGAGACCCACACACCACAGCTGGCTGTAAAGTAAATATTTTCACAAATTCAGACACTGGAGTCTTCTAAAAAAGTGCAGTTTTCCCAAGCATTAGAAGAGAAATTAGTCCTGTGTCTCTCAAACCAGGACACTCCCACAAAGTCACCTCAGCTCTAGGCTAAAAGGAGGCACTTTGCTTTTGGGTGTTGCCGCAAGAATGTGTAGAAATGTTCTTCTGCCATCACAGAACGTGGCGTACAGTAGCATGGGTGAAATGGCCTATTTTCCTCCAACCTTTCAGGAAAACAGGATTATTCTAATGAAACGTAACTCAGAAGCTCAGCCTAAAGCAGAGCATTAACTCACTCGCACGCACAAAACCTCTACGGGTTAAGAGGTGACACATCTCCAACCCTGTGGAAACTGGAAAGCTTTAGGCAATTTTAGGCAGTGCCTCTAGAAGAGAGCAGTAATACTGAAAAAGCAATTAAAAAAAATAAATTATTTCATTCTTTTTTTTTAATTTCCCAGTTTATACCCATGCCTGTGCTTTACGGTGTCTTTCTCTACATGGGTGTGTCGTCGCTCAGAGGGATTCAGGTACGGACTCTTACAGCGTGCAGCTCCCTGCTGTGTCATCTCCAGAGACGCAGGAAAAAAGCAGTGGTGTGGGAGAAAACCTCCCCAAAAGCAGGCAGTGAAAGTATTTTGTATAAGGAAAAGATTGGTGGGGGCACAGGAGGTACGTAGGGCGGGAGGACCAGGCAAGTTCAGCGCGCTCTGCGTCATGGTTTGGGACAGGGCACTGTTTGGTGTGGTGAAAATGGGGGAATTCAGTGCAAAGCGAAGGCAATTTCTACTGCCGGTGGGAATCCTCGCTGGGGGATTCAGTGGGCTGAGAAATGCCAAATAACAAACAGAAGAATAGAATATATTAAAAATATATTTTTATAGAAGAACAGGGAGGGGGGGTGAGATGGTATGAGGAGAAGGACCTGGGGGTGCGGACTGATGAGAAGCTCACCATGAGCCGGCAATGCGCGATCGCAGCCCGGAAGGCCGACCACATCCTGGGCTGCATCAGCAGTGTGGCCGGCAGGGCGAGGGGGGATTGTGCCCTCTGCTGTGCTCTGCTCTGGGGAGACCTCCTGCAGTGCTGCCTCCAGCTCGGAGGCCACAGCACAGGAGAGCCATGGACCTGGTGGAGCGGGGGCAGAGGAGGCCCCGGAGCTGCTGGGAGGGCTGGAGCCCCTCTGCTGGGAGGACAGGCTGGGAGAGGTGGGGGTGTTCAGCCCGGAGAAGAGAAGGCTCCAGGGAGCCCTCAGAGCCCCTTCCAGTGCCTAAAGGGGCTCCAGGAGAGTTGGGGAGGGACTCTGGATGAGGGAGGGGAGCGATGGGACGAGGGTGGATGGTTTTACACTGACAGAGGGCAGATTGAGATGAGATATCAGGGAGAAATTTTTCCCTGTGAGGGTGGTGAGGCACCAGCGCGGGTTGCCCTGAGAATCTGTGGCTGCCCCATCCCTGGAGGTGTTCAAGGCCAGGTTGGACGGGGCTTGGAGCAACCTGGGCTGGTGGGAGGTGTCCCTGCCCAGGGCAGGGGGTGGGACTGGATGATCTTCGAGGTCCCTTCCAACCTAAACCCTTCTGTGTTTCTATAATAGAAGGATGTGGAATAATTGCAATTTGGTGGGCAGCTCTCATGGACACACTGGTTTATAGATGGAGCAAAGGGAAAACGGGTGCTGCTCCCAGGAGGAACAAAGTGGGATCCAGGATTTCTCACTGCACGTGAGATCCTGAAAACTCCTTCCACGTCCCAACAGGGCCGGAAACTTTCCGCAGCCCCAAGGAGTAACTTTTCCGCTTTTATTTTGCAGTTCTTTGACCGCTTGAAGCTCTTTTGGATGCCGGCAAAACACCAGCCGGATTTCATCTACCTGCGGCACGTTCCCTTGCGGAAGGTGCATTTCTTCACCATGATCCAGCTCATCTGCCTCGTCCTGCTCTGGGCCATCAAGGTGTCCCGTGCTGCCATCATCTTTCCCATGATGGTAAGAGCCGGTGCCGCTCAGCAGCGGGACGTTTGCAGTGTCGGAGTGAGACGTAGCATCATCTTACACCTCACCCCCTCTTCCCTCTCATTTTGTGAAGGTTTTGGCTCTCGTGTTTGTCCGGAAAGTGATGGACTTCTGCTTCTCAAAGCGGGAGCTCAGCTTTTTGGATGACCTTATGCCAGAAAGCACGAAGAAGTTGGCTGATGCCAAAAATGAAGCCAAAGAAGAGGTGATGCTTGCTGGGTGCTCGGGGCTGGATGTCTCCCTCGGGCTCTGAGATTGCCTCTTTCCATCACAGCTTCTCTTGAAATGTTGGGGGAAGATCTGAACTCAATAGAAATAGATCCTGACAGCCTGGATCCCGCATTAAATTAGCAGTGAGCTTAACACTTGAATAGCGGTATAATTTTTAAAGGTGCCATTTATAATAAACATTATAATTATGATGGAAAGATTTGCTCATAAGGGTGGTTTTAACCCAAAATGTTTGGAGTGAAACGTCTTTCCCCGGCTGCGCTAACAGAAGGTCAGAAGGAGAGGGCAGCACGTGGGCTTTGCTGGGTGTTTAGTTTATCTCCACTTCGATCATAGACAGAGAACTTTGATTTGTCCCTTTTTATGTCAGGAGTCCCAGGAGATGATGGAAGCTGCTGCTGCAAACTCCGTTCGGCTGCAGCTGGGCAAGAGCAGCACCGCGGATATCCCAAAGCCAAGCAGCGACAGGTAAAGCCCCACCAAGCAGCAGGACCCCCGGCAAGATTAGCCTGAAGGGGGTTGGCAGAATTTTCACTGCGTTTATCTTTGCTGAGCATCCCAGCGCCATGCACTCAGCTTGGCGGGAAGAGCAAATTTATGGGCAGGGCGGGCGGCAGAGCGCTGGCACAGCTGCCCAGAGAGGTGGGGGAGTCTCCCACTCGGGAGCCATTCCAAATCCGCCTGGAGGTGTCCTGTGCCACTGCTGTAGGTGCCCCTGCTCTGGCAGGCGTGGGACTGGGGGAGCTCCAGAGGGCCCTTCCAGCCCTGACCAGTCTGGGATTCTGTGCAGAGCCTTTGCACAGAGCTGTAGCTCTGCGGCTCTCCGGCTCGCCTTCCAAACCTCCTCCTCCCGCCCAACCCGCTGTGCTTATGCGCAGCTTTGGTTCTCCTCCCCCCGGTTCCTCTTGCTGGTGCTGATGCGCTGGGTGGTGTCAGTTCCCACAGTCACAGATTGCTGTCTCAAATATTTATTGCAGGACTGATCCTTCGGAGATTAATATCTCGGATGAGGTGTCGAAAACAACCATGTGGAAGGCTCTCACTATGAGCACAGAAACAGTCTGAATCGGGGGAGGAAAGAGGTAAAGGATCGCGTGGGAACGTGGCCGTGCTCCTTTGCGAGCGGTGGCACGTGCCTACGGCTTTTTGTATTTTTTTGCCAGCAATGCCAAGCAAGCGGCAAGGGCTGCGGCACACGAACCAGCTCCTCTCTGCCGGCGCGGTCCCACGAGCGGGGCAACAGCCCCACTGATGACGCTCTCCCTCCTTTTCTCTCTCCTCCCTCCCCCCCGACTCCAGTTTTCATGTGTAGGAATCTTGACTTTGAAGGAGAGGCGTGAGAACGTGACTCGGGGATGTGCCCACGCAGACATGGGCAGAAACCGCTTTTATTTTGTTTTCCAGTTGGAGGATTCCCCTTTAAGCCACGGCGATGGTTTCAGCTGTCCTTGGTGTGCTTCAGGCATTCCCTCTCTCCAGAGCAGCAAACTGAGGTGCACATGACAGTCAGTGGGAGTTCGGTGGTGTTCCGCCTCCGTGTGTTCGTGTGTGGGTTGTTGCCGTTTTGTAGCGGTAGAGGGACTGCTGCCGCTTCATCGTTCAGTGCTATTTTTTTAATATCTCACTCCTCCTCTTCTGTTTCTCTTTTTTTTTTTGTTCCCCCAAAATAAACTCTGAATGTTTCTGTTGTATGTGACGCATTCTCCACTTTCTTCTTCATCGCGACCAGGTTCTCGGATCTGGTTTGGGGTCCTGCCTTCAGTTCGCCCTTCTGTCTCTCCCTGGCAGGAGAGGGATGCCCTCCGTGGCGGGGCAGCGCGGAGCGCCCGAGCGGTTGGGCCGAGGGGAAGGAAAAGCATTTGCTCCCTGCGCTCCAGTTTTACATTGGAGTTTTTTTTGGAATTTTTGTTTGTTTGTTTGTTTGTTTTTATTATAATTATTTTTCTTCCTTCGGCTCTGCCGTCAGCCTGGAAGCTGCAAAAGGCAGAAATGGCGCCTTCTCCTCCCCCGGCTGTTAAATTAATATAAGGCAGCGCTTCAGATCAAACCACTCCAATCCGCCGGGTGGTGGCGGGAGCGGCCAGGCGAGACCTGGGGCTCTGTGTCCCCGGGCTGCCCCTCCGCTGTCCCTCCGCTTTCCTTCCTTTTCCTTCCCTGGCTCTCTCTCTGTGGTGTTTTTTCCTCCTCCCCTCTCCTCGCAAAGCCGCGTCTCTCTCGCAGGGTGGGATGAGCCCGGAGGCAAGTGGGAAGGTGCCTTTTCCTCCTCCTTTTTCCTGCCCCTTTGCAGGAAGAAGCTGTTGAGCAGAGATGGTTCTCGGGCTCTCTTCCCATCTCGGGGGGGTCGTTGGGCTGCGGCGTGGGGCTGCGGAGCCCGGGAGGAGAGGACAACCCCGAAGAAAAGGTCCCCTTGCCGCCCTCCACCAGCAGCGGTGGGATGGGTGCAGGGACCCTCCTGCCATCGGCTTATCCCGTCCCCTGCGGGAGCCTTTTTCTGCAGCAAACCGACCCAAAACGACAACGGCACGTTGGTGCTTCTTGCTAAATGGGGAGGGGGGAGAAAAACAAATCATCTATCAGTTTGCTCTGTAAGGATGGAAGCGGCGCATCCCCAAACAGGGCCAAAATCAGGCGGCTTTTACGGGATGGGGTTTTGCAAAGCGGCTGCTGCCAGTGCCCCACGGTGACGGTCGGAGGGGGAAGAAACTGGTTGAGCCCTTAAAAGAGGAAAAGAAAAAGGCTTGGAGGAAGGGAAAGGTGCAGCGCCGGGTTTCCTTGCTGCTGTTCCTCCAGGATGCCCGTGCGCGTCCCCTCCACGCTGCCCTCCCGGCAGGACCGTGCTCGCTGCTCCGGCTCTGCCTCCCCGGAGGGGAAAGGTCCCAGAGCAGGAGAGTCCCTGTCTCTCCCCCCTTCCCAAAAGAAACTTTAATTTAATCGTTACGCTGGTGACCCACAGTGGCTGTGGGGCTGGGGGGGTGTGGTACCAGCCCTATTGCTGCCCTGCCCTTAAAATGGAATTATACACTTCTAATATAGGACAATTTGTTTTTTTTTTTTCCATTTTGTTTTGCTCCCTGTAAAAGGAGGGAGTGGGGCTGAGCTTCACTCCCTCCTGGCCGGGACCAGGGCCAGAGACTGGGATTGTTTTCGGCACGTGCCGGGCATCACTCCAGCAGAGACAGAAAGGAAGAAAATCACCCTGGAGGGAAAACGCGGCCGGTTTTGGGGCAGAGCGGGCTGAGTCCGGCTCTGCATCTCCCCCCTCCCCAGGGGCCACAAAACCTTGGCGGCTGCCTCCAAAATTCCTTATTTAAAAAGCAAAGCAGATTTCCCCGGCGCGGCCCTCTTCTGCATTCAAAGCTCGGGGGTTTTTGCTGCTTACAGGGTGAGATTTTTTATTTATTTATGTATTTATGTATTTAATTAAATGAAAGCTGAGGTCTTGGTTAACAACGTGACTCTGAGCCACCTAAAAGGCGGCTGTAACCCCCCTGGACTGACTGTGGGACACAGTACTGCGCCTGTCCCCCCCTTTGTGCCCCGTGATCCCACGGCCGGCTCCGTATTTTGGGAGGATTTAATATTTCCCTGTGCAGAGGAGAATTTTACGGGGAGGAGTCGGGAGGAAAAATCCCTCTCAAAGCTGCTGCTGGAGTCGCTTTAGGAATCAAAAGAGATATCCCTGCAGTGACCCGCAATGCTTTAGTTGGCAGCAAAGCCCCTTCCCAGCGAGGCGGGACGGGGGCTGCTGTGCGCTTCGGTGCCTTCAAACAGCTCCTCACACCCCCGGGGGCCCCTCGAAAGAAGTTTCCTAAAATGATGCGCATAATAGAGATCATTAAGCGGGGGGGGGGTGGGGGGTGGGGGTGTAATGTAAAAAGGTAATATAAAAGGGTGGGGGGGTTAAATTATTTTAATCCCCCCCCCAGTGCACTACATGTAGAAATGCAGCAATTCTTTTTCTTGCGCAGATGCTGAAATGTATTTATTTTATTGTAAGAGATGATCTAGTTTGGAAACACTCCGTGTTGTAAATAAAACCGGGGGGAGGGGGGGAATCCCCCAAGCAAATCTGTGTTAGTTATAACTTTGAATCTTTGTGTGGTTTTGTGTCTGGGTTTAGTTTTTTTGTTTCATTGGGGTTTTTTAATTTATTTTGGGTTCATTCTGTGGAACACAAATGACACAAATCCCTGTCGCCGTCGCGTGGGTCCCGTCGGTGGAGCGTCACTGTGGACTGAGGGGTTCCCCCCGCCGGAGCCGGGACTGTCGGCCCTTTTTCTCTTGTTGCCCATTGAACGTAATGGGAAAAATAATGGAATAAACCTCTCGTTTGTCTCACTGCGCCGCTGCCGTGTCTTTGGGAGGGCGGGGAGGAGGCGGAGGGGGCTGTGGAGCTTTTTTTGGGGGGGGGGGCTGGAGGGGATGGGGGAGTGGGCAGCACTGATTTTTGGGGGAAAGCCCATTTGCCTGGGGCTGGGGGTGGGGAACCAGCTGACTGGGGAAAGGGCTGAAATTAGGGGGTTTGGGGGTTGAAAAATTTAATGACTTAACTATGTTTTGGTTTATAATTTATTTTTTTTTTAATTTGGGTTATTAAATTTGGGGGTTTAAATTTTGTTGTTTACTTTAATTTGGGTTTTTAAATGTTTTTTTTATATATAATTTTGGTTGTTTCTCTGTGCAAGTAATTGCAATGAGCTCTGTGTTGCAGGAGGGAGGGGACACCAGTATCACACGTGTCCCCTCTGCCAGACTGTGGGGTGCTCAGGGAGCTCAGGAAGGGGACTGGGGGGATGGAGGGGCCGGCGCACAACAGAAATTGAGCATTTTTTCCTCCCTACATTCTTGGGGGTATATTTTTGTCCATTTGCAATAGTTAATTAGCATTACATAAAATCCAAAGAGATTCTAGTTATCTTTCATATAGTATTTTTTTTATTCATTTCTTTCAAACCCCCCTCTGGCACAGGTCTGTGGGGTCAGGCAGGCGCATCCCCAGTGCCCTTTTACCTAAAACTTGAGGAACTGAGTGAAAAAAGAGGGCACCTGAGCCAAGCCAGGGGTCAGAGCCTGGAAATCCCAGGGGACTGGTGGCGTGCGGGATCCCCACGCGATGCTCGGAGGCGTTGGAGACGTCAGAAACCGGCTGCCGGATTTAGGGAAGGTTTTATTATGATTTAGGGAAAGCTGCAGGATCCGCGGTGCTGTGGGAGCAGTTACAGAGAAAACTGAGCCGGAGAAATCGTGGTTTGAAGGGGCGGTCGAGCCGCGGGGGCACTTACCTTCTGCAAAGACAGCCGTTCCCCTAAAAGCAAGATCCTCTTTTCCCCCTTCGAGCTGGTTGTGGCTGAACTCTTCTCCTCACCGGTGCCTTTAAGCTGGTTAGCAGGATGCTAAAAGCTGACGGGTAGGCCACCGCTACTCCTGGTTTTAGTCGGATGGGTCGTTATGAATCATTACAGCGTTTTTTAAGTGGGGCTGTTGCAAAAAATACAGTTGTTGCAGTATTTCCCACCTTACGCCTTCAGCGAGGGGCTGGTTTGGTGGTTGGGTTCGGGGTTTTTTTGTGTGTGTGTTGTTGTTGCTGTTTCTCTTTTCTATTTTTTTCCACTCTTTGGACCAAAAGGAGTGACCTGTGGGTTTCCTCCTTTCAGGTGAGATGGCCCTGTGGTGCCACAGCCCATCTCGCAGGGAGGAATGATTTCTCTGCCCACGGGGCCGCCCTTTCCAACACCTTTGGTTTGAGTTGACAAAGTTAAGAAACAAAGAAGAGGAAAAATGTAAAAGAAGCCTTTGGGTACCCAAGCACCGGCTGCTGCTTTTCGCCGAGTGAAACTCAGGTGGGAGCTCATCAGCTGGACAGACACCATCATAGACTCACGGAACGGTTTGGGTTGGAAGGGACCTTGAAGATCATCGAGTTCCACCCCCCTCCATGGGCAGGGACACCTCCCACTAGACCCAAGCCTGGTTTCATCCCCCAAGGTCAGATCTGAAACGGGGGCCTTTCCCCACCAAGTGTCAAGGACCGGCGCAGGAAGTGCAATTCCTGGGGCTCTGGTGGATTAAAGGAGCTGCTTCGGTCCCTCAAGATACCCTAAAAAAAAACAGAACAGGGGCAGAATCCACCCAGTGTGAAGGAGTTACAGCAAGTTCTAGGAACTTTAAGCTGTTGGCGTAAACACACCCCTGGCTTTTCCATCATTGCTCGCCCCTTGATAATTTGCTCAGGAAGGGAAAATCCTGGGAATGGACTGACCATCATACCAATGCCTTGGAATTGCTAATAAAAGAGCTGAGGTTATTCCAACAACTTGGTCCTATACATCCAACTGACCCTGTCCATGTAGAATGGGGGTTCAGTGAACGTGGTTCTCACTGCAGTTTGGCAGAAGGGACCAGCGGGACCGGAAAGACCACTAGAATTTAGCTCTCACTCCTTTAATGACACTGAGAACAGATATTCAGACCTTGAAAAGGGTTTCCTGTCCCCAGCGAGAGCGTTGAAACGAGCCGAGCAGATAAGAAGAGAACAGAGAGTGTGATCATCCGGGGACCTTTCTGTCTCCTGGATGTAGTCCGTACAGGAACAGCCCCACCAGCCGGCACTGCCCAGAAACCCACAGCTCCAAAGCGGTATGCTTAGTTAGAAGGCACTAATGAAATCATGGTTAAGCGTTTTGCAAAAACTCACGAACCTGGTTGGCATTTGCGATTGGATGATGCCATCTACCAATTAAATAACAGATGGAGTGGAGATGGCTGCCCTAAAATGAAAGCTTTCTGTGCATCTGCTAATATCGTCTCTCCAAAAGTTCCCACCAAACCAGAAAAATACCTAGGGAGATTTCACCCTGGACAACCTGTGCTGGCGAAAATGCCTCAAATGGTGATAGTACCAACGGTACTAATTACTCCCCAAAATCCCCATGCACAGGAAGCCAGAGATTGTTCAGAAAAGATGCACAGGATTAGTACCCAGTGGATCTCGCCCTCTTTCTAACCCCGTCGGTCAGATAAGACCGAGCAGATTTTCTTTTCTTTTATGTCTTACAGGAACCTTAAATGAACTGTACCTGGACCGACGGATTGGCCTACGCTGACCTCAAGTGCCTCCAAGGAATCTTGACATTAATCCGGGCAGTAATATTATTTTTATCGTGTATGCCTATTTAGAAGCCCAAGTTCTAAAATTATGAACTGGCAAACAGAATTGAAAGAACCCAAAACCTGTACCCCAAAAAACTTCTAAAGGTGTACCTACTCAGCCACCCACTGGTCTAACGCCTCACACCTTTAATATATTAAATGCGCCTGGACTGATAGTGGTGGTTGGGCATCACTCAGAATTTAAACCTAGCCGCACCTCGCCTCCCACCTCAGTGAGGAGTGTGAGAACGCAAGAGGGGTTATTTTCTGCCAAAACTACTTTGCCCCTTTAACGCAACAGGGAGCAGGTGCAATCAGCAAGCACTGTGTGTTGAGCTCCCCTGCTCACAGCCATGCTCCGCCTGAAGGCGGTGAGGCAGGAGCAGTCCCCAGCCGACTTGGGCGCAAAAAGGTTCATCTGACTCAGCAGGTGAGGAAGGGCCCGTTTCAACTCCGTACCTTTGGCATTCTCAGGTCGGAGGATTTGATGGAGCCAACTGGGAGCGACAGCACACGCTGCGGGGCTCTGAGCTGCTGCGTGGTGCCAGGTCTATCCAACGTCAAGCAGTACGTTCCCAGGAGACGTCACCACTGACAACTCTTCCGAGGAATTGGGGCCTTTTCTGTAGTCGTAGCCTGCCTGGAGAAAGAGCCCCACAGAGCTAATAGTCTGCTGAGCAGTAAGGGAGCAGAGTCGCTGACTCTCAACCAAGGACTGAAATACAGCAACTCACTCTATTGCCTTCCCCCTTCGCCCGCTGCCTCACAAAGTTTAGAAGAAACCAACCAGGGAGCTCCAAAGGAGGGGACCCCTCCCCCACTCCCCCAAATCTGCCCAACATCCCCAAACCTCCCTCAAGACACAGGACTCCTCCCACACACAGCCAACACTCCCCCAACGCTCCAAAAAGCAGCAGTCCTTAGGGCAGACTCCTTAAGCTGACTCCACAGCTACGGCTCCCCGTCGGCTCTGGGGGAGACAAGGGGGCCCCAGGGCTCTCCGTGGGCTTTAAGGGGGTCCCAGGGCTGCCCACGGGCTCCCAGCAATGCCCGTGCCCACCACCCACCCCCGCTTTGGGGGCCCAGCGCTGACACCCCCCGACCCATCTCGGGGGTACCTGGGGGGACTCGGCCGTGGGCTGGAGGCGGGCCAAGGGGGCACGGCCGGGCTGACCTGCCGGGGGGGGCTGAGAGCGGAGCCCAGAGCGGAGCCAAGCGCCCGGACAGGCCGGCCCCGGGCACCCTGCGCTGCGGCCGGGGCTGCCGCCACCTGCGGGGAGCGAGTGGGGGGTGAGGGGGCGGCAACGAGGGGGGGGGCCTGAATCGGCCCTGTTCTCCCCGGGGACCCCCCACTCGGCTCTGCCCCCCCAAACAGGCCCAGGATGCCCCCCGAGCCCGGTCCCGCCACCCTACAAAGCCCCCAAACTGGCCTTGGACACCTCCGCACCACCGCTCCTGCCGCCAAGCCACGCCACGCCCACGCCCACGCTCCCGCTCCCGCTCCCGCTCCCGCCCTCCTCGGCCCCGGTCCCGGTCCCCCCGTCTCCCCCGGTACCGACGTCCACAACTCCCACCCCCCTCCGTACACCGGAAGTGCTCCCCTTCGCGTCCGCCCAACCGCGCATGCGCCGAGGGGCAAACCCGGGCCACGCCCCCCAGCTTCTCCTCGGCAAAAGCGGGCGAGAAGGGAGTGACCGCACCGAGGAGAACCAGGGGCCGGCTTCCCTCTGCACCGGGCACTGCGAGGCTGAAACCAGCCCAGCTATCCCCAAAATGAACCGGGACCCCCCGAAGCCAGCACAGCCCTCCCCAAAATGAGCCGGACATCCGCCTGCAGAGCTCCGCCAGCCCCCCCGACGGACATCACGGGGATGGGGGGAAAGAAAACAACCAGAAAGGTACTGAAAATAGTTTGGAGAGGGTGCTTAGAGATCCTTCTGAGAGGCAAAACACGGCCTTTGTTCTCATTTTTGAACACGGGGTTTCGCAGTGCTTCGCGGGCAGTGGTTATCCAGGGGCATCAGCTATCCCGGGAAGCGAACGTTCCCATCCCGTGTGGCAAAAGTCCACTCGCATGAATAACTTAGACAAAACCAGCCCACAAGAGGCACCTTTGGTCACCCTTTGCTTGAAGCTTCGCGAAAACTGTATACTCAGATTGGCCCTGTCCTGCAGTTTCTTTCCCAGAGTTTTGCCCCAAACCCACGCTTCTAGCCCCGCTCCCCAAGCCCTCCCTCAGGGCCACCACCTTTCCCCAGCCCAGCCTGTCCTTAAAGCTTTTCTTTCCACACACAGCCCTTTCCCCTCACCTCCCTCCGGGGCCTCCTCTCTCACAGGCACCTCACAGCCCTACAAACCTCCCTCTCCCGAAAAGCCATTCACCCCTCACACAACACCTATTCCCCTCACACACTCGCTCCCACACCCCCCACCATCCTCTCTTCCTCTCTTCTCCCGCCGCATCTGTGATCAGGCATGGTTGTGAAAGGGCCAGTTGTAGTGGTTAGGCTTTGGTGGGTGAGTAACAGCAAATCTTATTTAACTTTTCCTTTTTTTTAGATTTTGTGTAGGAAAAGGCTTTTCTGGAGGGGACGGAGAACTTAATTGCTGATGGCTATAAAAGCGCACCCTATTTGGGTGGACGGAAAACAAAACCCGTGAAAATCCATGACTGAAAAATGAGACGTTCTCCTAATGATTGGGGCTGGTGTTTCTACTGATTCGCCAGTTAGTAACGGCTCGTTCCTTACTCGTGGCTGGGGACCCTTGAATTGTTTCCCAAAGCCTAATCCAGCGGGAAGTGCTGGGGTTGTCAGATTGCTGCAGATCAAATAAAAGAGAGCGGTTTGGAGTTGTCTCGTTCCCTCTGTCTTTTCCCAAGAAAGAGGGGTGGAAAAATGGTAAAATGTTTTGCAGCGAAGTTCAAAATGGCAAAGGATGTACTGGGGGGGGTGGGGTGGCACGTGGGTTTAGGTGTTGGTGGGGACGCCAGCAATAAACCGTAAGAGGTAGAGCCGCTTCATGGGACTTCTGGGGCTTGTTTTTGTGTGGATATTTGCTCGTTGCAGACCACGGGCCGGAGCCCTCCAACAGAGGCGTTAGAAAAAGAAGTCTTTTTATTAGTACTAATGCTTTGAATTTTCCAGTGTGGGAAAAGCCACAGAAGTGTGTATTTCTGTCCAGCTGCAGAGAAATGGGTAATACTGAGCCCTACAATAGCTTGGTGGTTTTTTTTCCCCTGTGTGATGACTGGTGTGGAGGGAGTTTGTACCAAAGAGTCAACTTCTGATTGTGGGCGGCCCCTGTTTTAGGAACTGTTGCACAGATTGCTTATCGATGCAACTGCTGCCATGACTCCCGCACTCCCTGCTGCTGTCAAGCTTTTATTACTTGTTCTGAAAAGCCTCGAAACAGGTGCTGAGCTGCACGGCTCCCCCGAGCCAGGTGGCCACGGCCACTGCCTCCTCGGCTCCTGTTGGCCATGGCTGACTATTTTCAGCAGGATTCAAGTATGTCTACGTGCTCCTCCTTCCTTTTTAGCCATCTGTTATTTGAGTTTGGGACTCGGAGGCCTTACTGTCTTCCTGCACTTCCTGTGGGAAGGCTCTGAGGATCTCCCGGGCTATAGGAACAGGGAGGCAGTAAGGATGCTCTGCTGGGAAGCTTTGACTGCCTTTGCTGTCAGAGCTCACCTTCCCTAAACGCTGAGTTTGCCATTTCTTATCCACAAATGATGAGTTTTTCTGTGCAGGAAACAGGATTTTTCAGAAATTCCAGCACGGTGTGGGAACAAAATGCTCCTGGAACTTTTAATGCAGGTTATTCCTTTTTGGTGTCGCAATTAAAAAGCAATGTCTGTAACTTTGAAACAAATATTTATACGTATTTGTCAATGGGTGCAATTCACGTAGCCGCTGGAAGGAGAAGGGATCTTAACCGCATCTCTTATTTCAGGCTGTATCCTGATAATGCCGGGGATTGATGTCCGGCTGGGTTTTTTTCTCCAGTTCCCATCTTTTGCCGCTAATTGAGCGGCAGAGATTTCCCAGCTAGACAGGCAGTGAGCTCTACGCAGGAAATGCGAGTGCAGATCTAACGTTGACAGTGATTAAACTATATTGTTAAAAGACTCCTGCCTTCCAAAGAAAGTCTGGAAAAGTGAAAAAGGATGTGCCTTTCTCCTTTGGGATTGCTGTTATGGCAGCGGGGATTGAAACAGCCCACCGGGGTTTTGCTCCACTCCTGGCTTTGGCTTGGAAAAAGCCCCGAATGGCTCCATCCCTGCGGGGCCGACTGTGACCCAGGTGAGGGGCAGCTGTGCCAGGAGATCCGGAGGGTCCATCTCCACACCTTCTGTGTCCAGTGAGAGATTTCCCCGAAAGGAGGGAAATTCTGGGAGAATGGGGAGTGGTGTGCAATGACGAGGAAGGCTAAAGGATGGTCTCAATGATTTTTACCGTGAGCGGGTTTTTTCATGTATCTTTTGGGCAGAATGGCCGGGGACGTTGTGTTTAGGCCGATGAAGGTTAACTCTAAAATCCGCATTGGGCCGTGAGCTCCGGCCCAGCGGTCAGAATAACCGCAAACCCTGGGGAAAGGGGGCTGAGGAGCGGGTGCGTGGTTGGTTCGGCGCCAGGGCTCTGCCAGCCCTTGCTGTTGCCATTGACCTTCTCCCCGTGGCTCGGCCACTTCTCCCACTGCCCCACAGCACTGCGGAGGGTAATGGAGGGTTATTTTTGGCTGGAGTATACCCCTGTGCTGCCCAGAAATGGCCAGTGCTAGCCCAGGCTGGGCTTGCCACTCAGGCTGACCTCATGACGCTGGTTGCCGGCCTCCCGCGTTCTACACAACATTCCAACGGTGGTCTTGGCCCACCGTTGCAGCTCTTCTGCTGCTGGCTGTCGGTCTCAGAGTGAACTTTGCGAGTTTGCTCAGGCTTTTGAGGAAGGAAGCGGCAATTTTCTTGCCCGATGGGGCGCAAAAGGGCTCACGTGGTGGAACGGTAATGCTGTTGGTGGCGAGAAGGGGCTGTGGGAGTTGTTAGAGGGCAGTTGGTGATGCTGTGCTGGGAAATAACTGCCGTACCTGACACGTCCCCTCCTTTGAAGCGGGTGCGTGCTATCGTGCTGTTCCCAGCTCTGCTTCCTCACCTCCTCTGCCTTAACGATTTCAGACACGTCAACGGCGGCAGTGAATTTCAGGCGGAGATCCCAGACCTCCAGGACAGATCCCGGTTGGAAGAGGAGGAGGAGGGAGCGTCGCTGGTGTGGAAGCCCTGGGGAGACATCGCAACGCAGCCGGAAACACAGGACAGAGGTTTCTCTTAACGCTTTTCTTCCCAGGTCCCCCCCCCCGAGATACTAAGGGTCGAAAACTCTGTGTTTTCACAGCAGCTTTTTGTCCTTTGGGACCATCTCCCTCCTTTCCTTGACTGCCTTCATGGCTGGTAGCACCCGAGGGTGCTCAGATCTGATGGGACAGTGAACAGATAACAACCGGTGGTGCTCTCAGTCGCGTCCTCCGGGAGAGACGGTCAGGGGTGTTTGTAGCTGTCCCACCTCAACTGCCAGATCTATCTCCGGAGCTACTGGTCCCAAAGCTGCTCTGAAGGGAGAGAGCGTGATACCGGATAACCTGCCTTTTTTTTCGGTGCCTTTTCTGGGTCTCCAGTCTGTCTGCTCTGTTTGCCCGCTGCCTTGTATCGTACCTTTTCCTCTTTCTTGATGGAAACTGACTTTCTGTTGGTTTTTGTTGCATTTCTAGTGACAAATCTGCTCAACTTCGCCTGCTCCAGCATGGTGCCAGGGGGAAGAGCCAACCTGGAGCACGCCTTGCACCGCCTGCATGAAGCTCTGGTAAGAAGCAGCTTTTTTCGAATTCCGTGGGCAGTATCTTGCCCAAGAGGAATCTCACCAGCAGCAGGTCCCAAAGACGGGGATGGAGAACCACAGCTCTGCCCTGCCCAGGCCACTTGGAAGTTCTGACCCCAGCAACTACGCACCGAAACGGGGCACGAAACCTCAGCCCCTGCCCCGGACACAATTAAGAGCTGCTGCGTAACCTCCCTGGCTCCTGTCCCTGGGCGAGAGGGGCTTGGAGGGGTTTATGACCTTCACTCACCTGGCTAAAGTTGAACGGTTTCTCTCTGGAGATGTCATCTGCGTATTTGCACATAAAGACGCCGCAGTCGCTTCCGTTCAGCTGCTGAGGGATCTCCTAAGGAATGCAAAGAAGATGGAGGATTTCCCTCTGTCTCAAAAGAAAAGCAACTTGGAAGTAGCGCACATTACCCACACCGACACTGCGCTCACCGCACACTCCTGACCCTACTTGCGTAATCCCGAATACTCACTCCCGCCCACGAGGAACAGACCCAGTTCACTGCGCACCATCCCTCCCCTCTGCCTCCCGGACTCGGACACTACAATCCAAATTCTTGGCAGGCCCAGAAGGGGCAGCAGCCCTCCTCCCTGCGAGGCGTCTTGAGGTTCGCACGGCGTCTTTCTCAAGTGACCTTTCTTAAATCCAGTCTTTAGGGACCGATTTTTACTATTAACTCCTCGAAAAACATCAGCTCAACCCTTTGCTTTGTCACGTGCCAGGATCTGGGCCCCAAAGAAGCACTGACAGTTCCCATTTCAAACCCAAGTGGTGCTCACGTACACGTGGCTCCATGCTGTGAAGAGTCCACTCCAAAACATTCAGCTCCAGGTTTCTTTTTTCCCGGCTTTCTTTTTGCAGGTATTGGCTGGTTAAAACAAAAGGGAAAAACAGAAATCCCTTTTCATCTCTGTAATTTAGGCCAACAACAAAATAAAGCGGCTGAAGGATCACAGGAAGACAGACGGCAGAACGGGAAAATGTCAGAGGATTCTCACAGCAGCTGATTTAAGGCTGATTTGGGAGGAAAAATCCCAATCTGAAACTTACAAACATGGGGAGAGGCTGTGAGCTAATGGTCAAGAACGAGGCCAACGATTCCAACAGAAGCTTCCACACAAACCTAAGTTCATTGCTTCAGAGAGGTCAAAAAACCCCAAATCACATGTTATCAGAGGACCAAGAGACAAACCAAGCAGGGAACCGTAATGCCATAATTCCACCGAGTGCCTTGATCCCACATCCTGGGATCTGACTAACAAAGTCGGCACATGTGTGCCACAGGGCTATGGCGTATTTGGCTGTGCCTCTCACGGGAAGGTGGCAGAATCCAGGCACCCCAGACCGTGGGCGGAGGGGACGCTGTGACAGCAGATAAGCAGTCGATGCCAGACAACTCGCAGCAAGCAACTCCAAGATTCCGGGTTGGTTATCTACAAGCCATGTGAAAACTTGCAGTCGCCTTACAGGGACTCAATCTAAAAACCCTCTCCTCATTCACACCATAAAAGCAGTGACGGAGCGGTTACTTACAGCAAAGTCTGACAAATCTTGTCCCCTTTCTGGCCCAGCGAGTCCAAGTACGTGATCGTATTCTTCCTGAGATCTATGACCTGTTATTAAAAGGTGACCATTAGACAAAGCACAACCTTCTGCCGCACACCCCCCAACACCTAAATGACTTCTCTTGCCAGTTTTTGCTCCCTGTCCAATTCTACAGAAAAAGCCCGTGGGACTCACGGCTAGTGTCCAGTGCGCTCGCAAGTTCACAGGCACAAAGATGATGTCCTGCTTGAAGACATCGACACTTCTGGTCCATCTTCTTACTGCATCGTAGCCCCCAGATGTTAGTTTGGGATAAAAGAAGGTACTGAAAGCGTGGACCACTGGATACCCTTCCTTCTTGCCTTTTTCCATCAGCAGACCCACGTAGAAATTAACGACCTGTACCATAAAGAGGAAACATGAGGTGTAAAAATAAGACGCTGGCATCCCCAACCAAAAATACAGCACCACGTCTTTTCTGGCCACCCTTAAGCACGCAGCGGAGAGAACTCCAGCCTCAGCTGTCAGCTTTTGTTCCCAGAATTTCACATGGGGTTACATTGGCAGTTTGATCAAAACACCTGCCCCCCATGCCAATAACCCGGACGAACTCCTGGAAGCTGCGTCATACAAGAAGTAACGGAACTTCCAGAAACGATCGACCCTTCAATACCTCAAATAAGACCTGTACAGAGATTTCTATAAAGGCTGAGTGAGACTAGCCCTGTGCTGCAGCTGGTTTTACCTCATCGTTTAGCCAGCAAAGGTTCCTGAGCGTGTGGATGTCTTCGCGAGTGACCTTTAGTTTGAAGGCACTGCTCATGATCTCATCTGGCTCACCTCTGCCAAATGCGGCACTGACCTCTCTCTCCATGGCCTGAAAGGAACAATTCAATGGGGAAGGACTTGTGAAACAGAGCATGGAGCACGCTGACCTGGGGGCAGCTTTCCACTGAAACACGGCCTGTAAATTCAGCTCAGGTGACAGAGCAACTGCCTCCGACGGTTTCTTGGCTCAGTGAGCGGTAGCGCTTTTGCCTTGCTTGGTTGGTTTCAGCATCCCAACTTTGAACTTTAGAGCCCAGGCTTGCTGCCGTTTCTTTTCACCAAGGACGTTGGGATAAAACCCGTAAACTCAGCAAACACACTAAAGCAGCTGAAAATGGAACACAGGTCTGGCAAACTCCTTTCCCATGTGCTGCTGCGGCCCTCGCAATACCCAGGTGTCGTTGTTGGACGGACATGACACTGAACATCAAGTTGCAGCAATCCAATTTCTTCATTTAACAAGCAGTGCTTTTTTATATTCTCTTACCCAGGTGCTTATCTATGCATATATTCAGCATTCTACTTTTGCCCGATACGCTCTCACATCACACGCTGTTCATGCTCTGGTCAAAGCCAGGATGTTTGCCAACCCTTATCCTTTTACTTAGCTCTTCTCAGGACTCCCCAGTCTCTTCAAGGGTACACGGATATCTGCTCAAGGTCAATGTTAAACTCGCATTCTGATCCCTCGGACCAGCTGAGGTTTCCCACAATTCCCCCTTTTTGTATTTGTGCTACAAATGCCGCCCCCATCACCCGCTGCAGGGCCCTTTGCAGTAGGGAGATGAGACATGGCACCATCATTAGCACAACTACAACTATCATCAATATTATTAATCCTGCTTTGACCTTTGAAACCAGCCATCCCGAGAGTCCCCAGTTTTGCAAAAGGTGATCAAAAGAGAAGAACCCATCCTCTTCCTTTAACTCTTTCGTTCGTTCCATTAACTCTTGTATGCGCGCATGAATGGATTGAGAATGGTCTGATAAGTTCATGCAGCACATCCCATCAAAATCTTGACAACCATGACCTTGAGCCAGCAACAGAAAATCTACTGCAGCTCGATTCTGCAGTGTGGCATGTCTGAGTCTACATCTAGTAGTAAACTACTTAAAGCTGAAGATGTAGCATTAGATTGCTTGGCCAGCCAACACCCAAGCTTGTTAAGCGTAGCACGCTCTAGCTGATGCCACTCCAGGGGCTAAAAAGGATGCCGCAGTTATTAGGTCTCACAGCAGCACTTTTGCTCCAGGACCCACCCGTTCCTGGGTCACAAGGGAACCAAAGTGCCAAAGAAGGGGTGGCATCGCAGCAGGAGTATCATCAGCAAGCTGCAAAAAGTTTAATACATATACAGCTGTAGTTAATCGTGCTTCAGGGGTTTCCCCTATCATTCCCCCTTTTTGTTTTTGTAAAAGGTGTTTTAGAGTCCTGTGTGCATGCTTAACGGTACTCTGAGCTGTGGGTGAGTGGGGGATGCCTGTGACATGTGTCACACCCCTGAGTTGTAAAAAACAAGCTACCTTTTGCCATACATAAGCAGGACCGTTATCAGTTTTGATCTGTTGTGGGACACCTAAAACAGAAAATGCACACTGCCAGTGGCGTAAGACATCTCGAGCTGATTCTCCAGTGTGAGCAGTGGCTATGAGGGCAGAAGAAAAGGTATCCATTGATACATGTATATACTTCAAACGGCCAAATTCAGTAATATGTGTGACATCAGTTTGCCAAAGCTGTAAAGCGCGTAATCCTCGTGGATTGGTGGCATAATATACAGGTACATGTTCATCTTGACAATCGGGGCAGGCCGCAATAATATTGCGGGCTTCAGTATTACTAAGATTAAACTGACGTTTCAAAGCACGATATCCCTGATGATAAAAACTATGCAATGCTATCGCTTGCTGTTTAACATTGGGCACAGGTCCCAGGGCCACTGCAGACACTAAAGCATCAGCTTGTGCACTGCCTTCTACAATAAATCCTGGTAACTGGGTATGACTTTTAATGTGCATCACATAATATTCCTGCTGTCGCCTCTGCATTGTTATCCATGACAGTTTCAATACACCAAACAGTAATTCATTAGTTACATTACCTAAAACAGCTTTATGTACCAGAGCGGCCACATAAGCTGAATCTGTCACAATGTTGACTGGGCCGGGGAAACTCTGAAACACCATGGTCATCGCTTGTAGTTCTACGACTTGGGGCGAACCTTCCTGATGTTCAATCTTATGTCGCCATTGTGTTCCTTGTCTCCAGACAATGGCAGCTTTTCCAGTTTTTCCTGACCCATCTGTGAACACCGTGGGGCCCTCCACTGGGTTTCTACGACTGAGATTTTTTTTTTGTCCAAAGGTTATTTGTGTGCCCAATTTAAGCAATGGGTGTGAAGGTAAATGGTCAACGCTTTTGCTACAGACCATTGACAAATTGTAGGCGAGTTTTTCATACCTTGTGGCAACACTTTCCACTGATACCTTTTGGTAGGCTCCATGTTATTCACAGAGGGAACAGTAAATGCAAATTTTAATTTGTCTTGTTCTGCCAGAGGAGTGGTAAAAAAAATTTTTTTTTAAATCTATTACAACAATTTCCCACCCCGTAGGTATCATAGTAGGCAAAGGTAATCCCAGTTGTAGTGCTCCCATTGTTGCCATGACATCGTTAATCTTTCTCAAATCATGCAACAATCTCCATTTCCCCGATTTCTTTTTGATAACAAATACTGGGGTATTCCAAGGGCTATGTGAGGCCTCTACGTCTCCTGCAACAAGTTGTTCCCTTACCAGAGACTGCAGGGCCGTTAATTTCTCTTGGCCAAGGGGCCACTGATCAACCCACACCGGTTTTTCTGTTAGCCATTTTAGAGCTAAAGTGGGTTGAGAAACACCCTGCAATACAGTGGCCCCGACTAAAAATCCGTAGTTATGCGAACTCCCCATTGGCCTAAGCAGTCCCTTCCCCATAGGTTTAAAGGAGTTGAGGTCACATATGGCCGCACTGTAGCCCTTTGCCCTTCTGAGTTTACAATCACAATAGGGTTAGTGGACATATAACTGTTGACAACTCCTCCGAGTCCTGCCACTCCCAAGGCATTGGAGGTTAATGGCCAAGCAACAGGCCACTCCCGTAAAGAGATGATCGTCACATCTGCTCCAGTGTCTGCAGTCAGTCGGATCTTCTTGGGGGTGGCATCATTAAGTTCAAGAACACAATGCATTTGTGGGTGTTGATTAGATACTCTTTGCACCCAATAGACTTGTGGCTTTCCTGTAGAGCCAAAACCACCATTACCACGTGTAACGTTGTTTGTTCGTGGAACACAATTTTGAAATGGGATTAACTGAGCAAGTCGAGTTCCCTTCTCAATAGTCACAGGTGGTGTAGCTGTTGATACCATGGTACATATTTGTCCTGTGTAATCAGCATCAATCACTCCAACATGTACCATGAGGCCTTGTAAGGTGGTACGAGATCTTCCTATCAGTAAGGTACCTTTGCCAATTGGTCCCCAAGCATCCAGGGGCAACTTGTGTACCTCTTTCGTACTTATTGTCACTGCGTCGGCAGTGGATACATCCATCCTGGCTGCCCCTCTTGTCTCTCCTGATAGCCTGTCACAGAGGGTTGCTCTTGCACTACTCCCAGGAACGGATTGTTGAGGCGGGGTATTTGTGTCTGCGCACACCCTTTCGTGCTCTTCTTGCCGTTTCCCGATGGTATAGGTTGCCCATTAAAGTGATATTTTGAGTGACATTGCTTAGCACTATGTCCCATTCTTCCACATCGATGACACATCATGCTTGCAGCACCTCCTGTACTCTGCTTTTGAGGGCCAGTTCTCTGTGGCTTCTTTTTAGGGCACTCTGCTTTTACATGGCCCGACTGACCACACCCATAACATTTTAGGCTTTGCACACGCACTACTGCCATTGCTGTTGCAAGTGCAGTCATTTTATGTTCCATAGACCCAACTTTAGCACATGCGGTTATCATTGCCTCTAAGGTGGGATCACCTGGCAAAGCTTCAATTATTTTTTGGCAGTCCGCGTTCGCGTTACCTCGGGCTAGCTGTTTCAGTAGCATCTCACGGAGGTGAGTGCCAAACACCTGTCGCTCAATGGCTGCCTGCAGTTTTTCAACAAACGGAAGAAATGCTTCGCGAGTACCTTGCTTAATAGTGGTATATTTCTGTTTTGGCTCTGCCAACTCGGCAGTAGGGATTAATGATCCAATTCCTACTCGCTTCACTTGTTCTAACACAAGGGGGGGCCATTGCGCCTGGTGCTGTGGATTATTAAATTGACCCCTCCCTGTTAATACTTCAGCGCCATTACCAAAGCGAGGGTCCCCTTGCGGAAACTGTAAGTTAGCCACAGCTTGTGCCTCAGCTCTTTGTTGCCAAATGCTTCTAAAAACTGTTAACTGCACCGGCTGAAAAATAACCTGAGCGAGGTGTTGAATATCATAAGGAGTCATCGCTTCTAAGGACAGCAATCTTCTGAGTTGCATTACTGCAGGAGAGTTCGGGCCGTACTGAGCAACAGCTTTCTGCAAATCCTGAATCACTTTCCAGGAATAGGGCATATGTTCATGGGGCTGCCCTGATGCAGGGTCATTGTATACTACAGGAAAAGCAGCAGGCTCGGCAATTTCAGTACTAGGAGACTCGGCATGAGAAAGTGAAACAGGTATTTTCTCTGACATGTCCCATTCACCCAATTCCATCGCTTTTTGCTTCACCTCCCTCCAAAATCGGACAGGGTTTCGGGGTTTAACCATCACTTGAACTGGTGGTAAGTCCCAAGTTTGGGGATACTTTGAACAACAGAGAGGACCCCCTTGTTCTATTTGTGATTTTACATCAGTTGGAGAAGGACAAGGGGGAGGTGGGGCAGAAGGGACAGAAACTGGAGGAGAATTGCCCCAGTCGATCAAATTGCTTTCCTCCTCATTGTCCGATTCAGGAGGCAAAGGTGGATAAGGGAAGGGTGGATTAGGAGGTTCACAAGGGATGAGCACCTCCTCCGGAGGGGTCTTTTGGACCTCTTCACTGCTCTCGACTTGGTCTCTAGGCAATACAAATCCCGATCGGTTAGCACCTTCACTTGCAGCTTGGTCACGAGGTAATACATATTTATATTGTTTATCTTTTGTGTTCATCGGGAGCAGTCCTTTATTTTCCCGAGCAGCAATCTCCTGCCCCTTTAAATCATCAACATGAGGTTTAGAGACAAACAGCGCAGGGGCTGCGGACGGCTGTTCACTCCCTCCTGCTAAATCTCTCTGCTCCTTAAAGTTCTTTAATGTCTCTAATAAAAGCCGCCACATAGTTAACAACACAGCAGCCGTTTTTGAGCCGCGCGTAGCTTCCTCAAATAAAGTCTGCCCTAGCTTTGTCCATTGCGTTATACTAAATGCTGTAAGCGACGTTACTTCTACTCCCCGTTCTTTTCCCCACAATAGCATTTTTCGCAAAGTCACTTCAGGGAGGATTACACCTTGCCGTTTCAACAACAGCGTCCATGTGGAGAGTCTAGTCTGTTCCTCCTTAGTTAACTTCCCTCCCATGTCCCCGATGGCTCACCTACTACAGGTGTCTTCTTAAATATGATCCGGATCCATCAACAGCTCTGCCCGCTGTCCTCAGCTTCACTGGGCTCCGTCCCCACGACTATTTCCAGTCATCTTCTTCCTTAGAATCACGTCAGGGTCACCAGTTGTTGTTGTTGGGACGGACACGACACTGGACATCAAGTTGCAGCAATCCAATTTCTTTATTTAACAAGCAGTGCTTTTTTATATTCTCTTACCCAGGTGCTTATCTATGCATATATTCAGCATTCTACTTTTGCCCGATACGCTCTCACATCACACGCTGTTCATGCTCTGGTCAGAGCCAGGATGTTTGCCGACCCTTATCTTTTTACTCAGCTCTTCTCAGGACTCCCCAGTCTCTTCAAGGGTCCACGGATATCTGCTCAAGGTCAATGTTAAACTCGCATTCTGATCCCTCGGACCAGCCGAGGTTTCCCACAGTGCACTCTTTTAAGGTATTAATATCTAGCGCCCTTGTGGTTTGTGTTGCTACTTGTCGGGGGCATTTGTAGCTCGCAATAGTGGATCCCGCTAATTGCTTCTAAACCGCAATAGTGTAATTGCCATCGCACACACAGAACTTGCAATAGTGACGTATTGGACCTGTGAGTGAAGTCCAAACAAATTGTTAATTTGAACCTCTCCGTGAAGTCCTTTTTTCCCGTTTCGTCACAGTCGCCTCCAGAGGGTGAGGGATTGTGGTGGTCCTCCAAGAGCCCTGTCAATACCCGAATCTTTAGCCAATGGTCCCAACCGCTTGGCTTCTCTACCATCTCAGTCCAAACTCTCAGCTCCAGTATCCCAGCATCAGAGTAGCCAAGGAATTGCTCGCTCGCCTTCCTGACGGCCGTAATCCTTACGTATGTCTCGCAGCTCACTTGGGGCTATTGATGGAGTAGTTTCCTCTGTTCCTTCGTTGTATGATGTCCCTGGTTGCCCATTGCTGTCTGGCCCTACTGCACGTTTCCTCTTATGCACAGAGGTGACTGGTACCGGCACCGACTGTGTCTGTAGCTCAGCTGCATCAGCCATCACCATGGTCAGAGTAGGTCTGGTCCTTGTTGCAGCTGCGGGTGCTGTCGTGGGAGGCGGTGGGGTTTGGATGGGATCAGTGTCTGTCACAGGGCCAGCAGGGGCTGCGCAGGGATGATGTATGTCGCGGGGGCTGGCGGGGGCCGTGCAGGCGGGATGCCCGTCGGGGAGGCTGGCGGGAGCAGAGCCGGTACAGTGTACAGCAGGGGGTCGGTGGGGGCTGTCGTAGGAGCCAGCAGGATCTCAGCCGGCGGAGTCTGGATGGGATCACTGCCCGCCATAGAGGCCGGCGGCGGCTGTGGCCGGTAGGAGCCGGCGGGGTCTCTGCCGGACGTTTCCCTCTACCGCAGATCCAGACAATGACAAAGGTCAAACCCGCAAAACTTAACAACGCAAGCACAACCATCAAAAGGTTCCCAGGGCATTCTAATGGCAACCCCTATTAATGAGCGCAATGGAAAGCTGGCCGGATGAGAAGGCCCTGTTACATCTCAGCCCCGAGGGAAAAGAAATGTGCCCGAGGAGGTGCTAAAAGGCGCTCTGGCACACACAACCCACCCCCAAAACTGCAGTGCCGCCGCCGGGCACCCAGCTGACAAGTTTTCTTCCTTTGCGGCCTCAGTGAGGCTGTGGATTATTTCTTTCTTTTTGTTGGTTTTCCAGGTGGGAAATGCGGGGTTTCTCCCAGCTTCCCTGCTGCAGAAAGCAGTTCGTGGCCCTTCCAAAAGCAGTTTGGAACCCTCCTGAAAGGAGTTTTGAACACTACTTAAAGCAGTTGGTTAACCCTTCCAAAGCAGTTTTTCAGCCCCCCTAAAGCAGTTTTGAACCCTTCTTAAGTACAATTTTTTTCCTGGTGAGTGAATATCTGTAAAGATATTGTTCATAGTGTTTTAAATCAGTGCCAAGTCCCTGCAGCGCTGCCTCCGTCTGCTTTTTTCTGGCTTCACACACGGGATCAGACAAATAGAAGGAGCAGCGCCCGTCTCACTGGCAAACCCGCTCCTCCCTTCCTGGTTTCATTGCCCATTTCTTTAGGTTTTTCAGCCACAATTCAGAGCTATTGATTTGATGAAGGCGCACAGAAGCTAAAGCATTTTTGGGGAGAAAGCCATTAATTGTTGGAGGATGCAAATCCGATCGGTGACAGTCTCTATCTCTGCTTTTGGCAATACCATTTTTGGCATCCCGTGCATGTGTTCTTTGTCCGGGTGATGCAGTCACAGCGTATTAAAAGGAATTTAGAGTATTTTATTGGTTTATCAATCTCTACAATAACTTGGGGAACTGTAATTAACCCCCCCTGAGTCCTTCAGAGCTACCCGTGGGTCTCTGCCAGCTCGATTTGGGTTTTTTCTCTCCCCACCAGCTCCATATCGATGCCCGTACCCAACATCCATCCCAAATGTTCCCGAAGCACCTTTGGATGGATTCCGTCTCTAAAATGGTGCTGACACCCCCTTTTTTGTGGCGGCAGGGCCCGATCCCATGGCAGGAGGCGAAGGGGTGGGCTCCTTCTGCCCCAGTGCTGGGGGGGGTCGCCCCACAGGAAACGCCCGTTCAGGGGGTCCAAAGACCCCATGAACTCCCCCATTTTGGGCCGTTTTGGTGCCCCTGGCCGCCCCCGCGGTGACGCATCCCAGCCGGGAGGAGGGTGCCAGGGACACCCTCATTTGGGGGAGGGCTGGGCTGGTTTCTTCGGCCTCGCAGCGCCCGGGGCGGAGGGAACCGGCGGCGCGGGGCTGAGGGGACCCCGTTCTCCTCGGCGCGGCGCCCCCCCACCCCGCTGGGGGGCGTGGCACGGGTCTGCCTTTCGGCGCATGCGCGGGTGGGCGGACGCGAAGGAGAACATTTCCGGTGTGCGGCGGCGGTCGGGAGCTGCGGCGGTCGGTACCGGGGGAGACGGGGGAGCGGGGGGGAGGTCTCCAGGGCCAGTTCCGGGGGGTTTGTGGGGTGGCGGGACCGGGCTGGGGGGCTCGGGGGGCGGCCTGGGCCTGTTTGGGGGGGACAGAGCCGAGTGGGGGGTCCCCGGGGAGAACAGGGCCGATTCAGGCCCCCCCCCGTCCCCCGCTGCCGCCCCCTCACCACCCGCTCGCTCCCCGCAGGTGGCGGCAGCCCCGGCCGCAGCGCAGGGTGCCCGGGGCCGGCCTGTCCGGGCGCTTGGCTCCGCTCTGGGCTCCGCTCTCAGCCCCCCCCGGCAGGTCAGCCCGGCCGTGCCCCCTTCGCCCGCCTCCAGCCCACGGCCGAGTCCCCCCAGGTACCCCCGAGATGGGGTGGAGGGTGTCAGCGCTGGGCCCCCTGAAGCGGGGGTGGGTGGTGGGCACGGGCATTGCTGGGAGCCCGTGGGCAGCCCTGGGACCCCCTTAAAGCCGACGGAGAGCCCCGGGGCCCCCTTGTCTCCCCCAGAGCCGACGGGGAGCCGTAGGTGTGGAGTCAGCTTAAGGAGTCTGCCCTAAGGACTGCTGCTTTTTGGAGCGTTGGGGGAGCGGGAGGGTTGTCGGTGTGGGGAGTGGAGGTGTGTGGGAGAAGTCCCGTGTCTTTGGGGAGCTTTGGGGGTGTTGAGCAGATTTGGGGGAGTAGGGGAGGGGTCCCCTCCTTTGGAGCTCCCTGGTTCTTTTCTTCCAAACTGTGGGAGGCAGCGGGCGAAGGGGGAAGGCAATAGAGTGAGTTGCTGTATTTCAGTCCTTGGTTGAGAGTCAGCGACTCTGCTCCCTTGCTGCTCAGCAGACTCTTAGCTCCGTGGGGCTGTTTCTCCAGGCAGGCTACGACTACAGAAACGGCCCCACTTCCTCGGAAGTGTTGTTAGCAGTGATGTCTCCTGGGAACGTACTGCCTGACATTGGATAGACCTGGCACCACGCAGCAGCTCAGAGCCCCACAGCGTATGCTGCCGCTCTCCCACTCCCCGAGCCACTGGGTAAAGCGACACCTGGCAAAAAAACACCAGAAGAAGAGAAGCACCGGGGGGGTGCTTAGGGGGCATCTGAGCTTCCCCATTACACGGGCCTAATCACTGTGCTGTTAATAACCATTAGTAACCACTTTGGCTCTGCTAACCAACTGCAGCGAGGCCCCCACCCCGCTTTAGCACAGGCTTCCTGATGCCAACACCTCCCCGAGCCACTGGGTAAAGCGACGCCTGGCAAAAAACCACCACCACCCCAAAAAAACCCCACACCACATCCCCCACTCCCCACCCACCCCTTCTCCCCCCATCACAGCCATGGGGCAAACTCCCACCACCACCACCCCCAATTCCAGGTCGGCCATGACCCCCTCGAGACACTGGAAAGAGAGCAACGGAGAGCGAGCTCAGGCTCGTGTGAGCTGGAGAGATTTCTCTTTGGGTTTTGATGTTGTTGTCGTTGGGTGGGTTTTGGTTGGTTTTTTCACAGAACACTTTGCAGTGTGGTGTCACAGCCCCCAGGGCCGGCGTTGGCACCGCCACCTCACCCCCTGGCTCTCGTCCTTCCTCTTGCCCGGTGGCTTTCACCCCTTTCCTTGTTTGGTGTGGTTGTTTGTTTTTTCCTTTCTACCTTTCTTTTTTTTTTATATTTGGGGGTTTTGTTTCCTTTTCCTTTCTTTTTCTCTTCCCCCTCCGCCCCCTTTTTTCCTTTTCCTTTTTTTCCGTTTCCCCCTTTTTTCTTCCCCCCCTTTTATCTCTTTTTCTCTTTGTTCTTTTTTACCCTCTTTTTTTTTCTCCCCCCATTTTTTTCTTTTGTTTTTTTTTCTTTTTCTCTTTTTAAACATCTCTCAAGCTTTCTCCGAAGGAACACCCCCTGGCTCTCAGCCAGCAGAAGGAGACTACGGAAGAGCTCTGGCACCCGTGGGATTGCTTTCCTTCTCCTGCCTCGCACTCAGTAGAGCGTGTTTTCCAACTCGTTTTTTTTTCATTAAGAAAATAAACAAAAATAATGCTCCAGCTATCAGTTTTACAAGGCACACAAAATTTCTAAAAGGGAAACAGAAGCCCAATGTGCTGAGGTATGAGAATCTGAGGTAGTTTTTGTGTGTGGATGGGTGTGTGTCATCTGGGGTTGGGGGTTGTGTGTGTGTTACTTTTGAAATTAAAAAAAAATAATAATAATTTTGCTAGTGTGTTTTTTTTTTTTTTCCCCAGCCCTGGGCTGACAACCTCTTGGAAATCTGGCTCTTCTCCCCTTCTCTCTTTGCAACCGGGATCTTTCCCCAAAGCATTTATATCAAAGCACGGCCTTTCCTTTAACCTCTAGAAAAGCCGGCTCGTGCTAAAAAACAAACACCCCCTCTGCCTCTGCCCCCACCCCCTCCGAAATGAAATAAAGAAAGCATTAAAATCCTTACAAAACTTAAAAATCGCCATTAGTTTGGTTATCGTTACATTAATTCTAAAAACTGATGAGCCGCTGCGCTGCGCGACGCAGCCCAACCTCCCCCCCTCAGCGCTGGGCGAGCTCCTCTGGCCATGCCTGGGATGAAAACCAGGTGGCTTTTAGGAAATAAAAAATAAAACAATTAAAAAAAAAAGAATAATAAAAACTCTCTGTCTCTCTTCCTCTGTTAGTCCAACGAAAGGGATAGCGTCGGGAGGCGAGGGAGGAGGAAGGGGGAGGCTGTGGGATGGAGAGAGCCCTCCCCGTCCCCCTCGGCTGGGCATCCTCGCAGCGCCGCGGGGAATGGGGGGCTGTGTGTTTGGGGGGGTCTTTGGTTTGCACAGGGTGGCCGTGGTGGGGGCTCAGCCCCATCCTTACAGTGCTGGGGCGCACGGGGCTACCAGGCACAGGGTCCCTCCCCCAGTGAGGTGCTTTGGTGCGTTGAGGTGTTAGGTGGGGTGGCACCAGCCCCTGCCCGCCCCGGGAGGGGGGACACCGCCTCTCCGGTGGCACTGGATGGGTGGGAGGGAGGGAGGGAGCAGAGCTGTGGGAGCCATGGAGAAAGGCGTGGGGGTGTCCCTCATCGTGGCAGCCCCCAGCAGCCCTACCCGGCCACCCCAAGGGACACCCAAGCCCCATCTTGGTCCTCTCCCCTTTGGGTGATGCCCTTCCACCCACCCCGGAGGTGCGCTCCTCTCGTGCGGGGGGGACGCCCAGCGCTCGCCTGGCTAGAGAAGCACCGGGGGGGTTGGGCCCCGGCCCCCTCTTCCGCCCCCGGCCCCGGCCCCGGCCCCGGCCCCGCCCCCTCGTTTTCCTCGGCGCGGCCCCGCCCCTCTCGCCCGCTTTTGCCGCGGCGACGCTGGGGGGCGTGGCCCGGGTTTGTCCCTCGACGCATGCGCGGGTGGGCGGACGCGAAGGGGAGCACTTCCGGTGTGCGGCGGCGGTCGGGAGTTGCGAGGGTTGGTACCGGGGGAGACGGGTGGACCGGGCCCGAGGAGGGCGGGAGCGGGCGGGCGGGCGGGCGGCAGCCAGCCAGCCAGCCAGCCAGCCAGCCAGCAGCAGCAGCGGCAGCAGCGGCAGCAGCGGCAGCAGCGGTGGTGCGGAGGTGTCCAGGGCCAGATCGGGGGTTTGTGGGGTGGCGGGACCGGGCTGGGGGGCTCGGGGGGCGGTCTGGGCCTTTTTGGGGGGGGGCGGAGCCGAGTGGGGGGTCCCCGGGGCGAACAGGACCGATACAGGCCCCCCCCTTCCCCCGCTGCCGCCCCCTCACCCCCCGCTCGCTCCCCGCAGGTGGCGGCAGCCCCGGCCGCAGCGCAGGGTGCCCGGGGCCGGCCTGTCCGGGCGCTTGGCTCCGCTCTGGGCTCCGCTCTCAGCCCCCCCCGGCAGGTCAGCCCGGCCGTGCCCCCTTCGCCCGCCTCCAGCCCACGGCCGAGCCCCCCCAGGTACACCCGAGATGGGTCGGGGGGTGTCAGCGCTGGGCCCCCTGAAGCGGGGGTGGGTGGTGGGCACGGGCATTGCTGGGAGCCCGTGGGCAGCCCTGGGACCCCCTTAAAGCCCACGGAGAGCCCCGGGGCCCCCTTGTCTCCCCCAGAGCCGACGGGGAGCCGTAGGTGTGGAGTCAGCTTAAGGAGTCTGCCCTAAGGACTGCTGCTTTTTGGAGCGTTGGGGGAGGGGGAGGGTTGTCGGTGTGGGGAGTGGAGGTGTGTGGGAGGAGTCCCGTGTCTTTGGGGAGCTTTGGGGATGTTGGGCAGATTTGGGGGAGTAGGGGAGGGGTCCCCTCCTTTGGAGCTCCCTGGTTCTTTTCTTCCAAACTGTGGGAGGCAGCGGGCGAAGGGGGAAGGCAATAGAGTGAGTTGCTGTATTTCAGTCCTTGGTTGAGAGTCAGCGACTCTGCTCCCTTGCTGCTCAGCAGACTCTTAGCTCCGTGGGGCTCTTTCTCCAGGCAGGCTACGACTACAGAAACGGCCCCACTTCCTCGGAAGAGTTGTTAGCAGTGACGTCTCCTGGGAACATACTGCCTGACGTTGGAGAGACCTGGCACCACGCAGCAGCTCAGAGCCCCACAGCGTGTGCTTCCACACTCAGTCCCGTCCCCTGCCTGGGAACCCACTCTTTCTCAGTCCCTGCTGGCAGCTCCTGTGGAGGCTCCTGGCCCAGGACCGGCCCCGGTTTCCCCACTGCTCCACCAGCAGCCATGGGAGAGCGGGGGTGTCCTGAGTGTGTGAGCACCACTGGCTCTGTTGCTGCACTGGGCCAGGGCTCCAGGAAGTGGTAGAGGGAGCTCTGGGAAGAGGAGCTGCTCCTCAACAGGCTGCTGCAGTCCTCCGAGTTGGCCAGCGAGCACAGGCTGCAGGGGCTCTTGCGGTGGCCCTCGGGGGGCCCAGGAGCCCAGGGGGTGCCTGGACCAGAAGGAGCTGTCCCCACTGATAGGACCTATAGGCGGCAGAGGAGGGCAGGGGGACCTGGGGGCTTGGAGCTGGGGGGGGGCGGGGGGGGCAGGGGGTAGAGAGAGGCATCACTGCTCGGATGGTATATGGTTGGCAGGGAGCCCAGTGGGTCCTGTGGGGCCTGGTGCTCCCTCCTCGCTGCCTCCTTGGTTGCCCTGCAGAGGAGGAGAGAGAAGAGAGCCCGCTGCACCCCGTCTCCTCCGCTGGAGCCCGTGGGCAGCACCCCCTCCTCAGCAGGCGGGCAGGGCTGCCCAGCACAGGCAGCGCAGGGCACGGGCTGAGGGTCTGGGGCAGGATCTGGGGGTCTCCCCCACACTCCCTGCTTCTCCTGTGTCGACTTGAGCTCCCATCCTTCATCTGCTAGCCGAGAAGCTGCTGAGGGAGGGGACGGAGTGAGCGGCCGGCAGCCCCTGGCACAGCCCCGGCTCAGGGCTGCCGTGGGGTGTGGGCTGTTTGCTCGGTGCCAGGGCCACTCACCTCTCTGCTCCTGCGCGTGGGCTCTTGCATCCGTTATCCCTTGATTCGGCTTCTTCCAGTCCCTCTGCAGGACCCCGGGAGCTGGGTGAGACAGGAGCAGCTCCCAGCCCCGCGCCGCAGCCCCCCACCCCACCCCACGCTGCGGCACAGTGCGGTGCAGCAGTCGCCTACCTGGAGCCGCTTGGTCCGTAGCACAGAAGAGACCGCGCTGAGCCCCATCAAAAGCATCACGAGCGGAGCCAGGTGAGCTGTGGGGGGGACGTTGGAGTCCCTCCTGGCACCAGCTGCGGTGCAGCCACGCAACCCTTTGGTGACCCCATGGGAAACGTTAAAGAAATAAAATGTTGGTCTCTATCCCTGGTGCTGTGGTTCCTCCTCCCATCCCGCGGCTGGGGCTGTGCCCCCCTCAGTGCCCGACCCAGTGGGACAGGCTGGCACTGCTGGCACCCACCAACCTGGGGGGGTGGTGGTGTCGGGGGAGCTGGGTGGGCTGGAGAAAGGGAGGAAAGCACCTCTTGCAACCAGCTCGGCCCTCTCCAGACACAAAAGCCTCCCCAGAGGCACCAGAGGGGACCCCCAGATCCTTGAAGGGCTGCCCCAGACTCCCTCTGGCCTGCAAGACTCCCCCCCCCCCCCCGCCCCAGGACCCCATAAGGGCCGCCCAGGACCCCTTACGGACACCCCAGTGGCGTCCCAAATCTGGGTTCTTTACCTGCTGGGCAAGCCAGTAACACACTGTGTGGGAGCAGCCAGCCAAGCCGGTTTCAGAGCACCAGAGGTGAGAGGCAGGGAGCTGCCATCCCACTCAGCTCCATCCCCGCCGTGCCTTGGCTGTGCAGAGAGAACTTGGGGGGAGCTGCAAAACAGCTCAGCCCGGGCTTATCTCAAGATGGCACAGAACAACCAAAACCAAATGGCCCTTAACAAACAAAATGCCCCGAGTCCCATCCCACCACTCTTCCCGTGACGTTGAGCACTGGACATCACAAATTGGCAACAGAGACTTTGCTATGGCACCACCAGAGGGAAATATCCCAGACAGTGTAATCCACTCGGGCATAATCCTGCACCCTCACCGAGTCAGGAAATATAAACCGCGGGGTCTGGGGAGACAAATGGGGAATCCTCCAAGGATACAGCTGGCTCCTCGGAGATCTGTCCCCCCCATCCAGGACGCTGGAGGGGAGCATTTACAGCCGAGCACGGTGTTTCCTTTAACCTCTAGAAAAGCCGGCTTTTGCTAAAAAACAAATGTCCCCCTCCTGCCCCAGCCCCCTCTGAAATGAAATAAATAAATAAATAATTAAAATCCTTACAAAACTTAAAAATCACCCTTAGTTTCGTTAGTGTTATATTAATTCTAAAAACTGATTAGCCGCTGCGCTGTGCGCCGCAGCCCAACCTCCCCCCCTCAATGCTGGGCGAGCTCCTCTGGCCATGCCTGGGATGAAAAACCGGTGGCTTTTAGGAAATAAAAAATTAAAAAAAAAAAAAAAAGAATAGTAAAACCTCTCTCTCTCTCTCTGCCTCTGTTAGTCCAACTAAAGGGATAGCGTCGGGAGGCGAGGGAGGAGGAAGGGGGAGGCTGTGGGATGGAGAGAGCCCTCCCCGTACCCCTCGGCTGTGCATCCTCACAGCGCCGCAGGGAATGGAGGGGTGTGTTTGGGGGGGTCTTTGGTTTGCACAGGGTGGCCGTGGTGGGGGCTCAGCCCCATCCTTACAGTGCTGGGGCGCACGGGGCTACCAGGCGCAGAGTCCCTCCCGCAGTGAGGTGCTTTGGTGCGTTGAGGTGTTAGATGGGGTGGCACAGCCCCTGCCCGCCCCGGGAGGGGGGACACCACCTCTCTGGTGGCACTGGATGGGTGGGAGGGAGGGAGGGAGCAGAGCTGTGGGAGCCATGGAGAAAGGCGTGGGTGTGTCCCTCATCGTGGCAGCCCCCAGCAGCCCTACCCCGCCACCCCAAGGGACACCCAAGCCCCATCTTGGTCCTCTCCCCGTTGGGTGACGCCCTTCCACCCACCCCGGAGGTGCGCTCCTCTCGTGCGGGGGGGACGCCCAGCGCTCGCCTGGCTAGAGAAGCACCGGGGGGGGGGGGGTGCTTATGGGGCATCTGAGCTTCCCCATTACAAGGGCGTAATTAGTGCACCATTAATAACCATTAGTAACCACTTTGGCTCTGCTAACCAACTGCGGCGAGGCCCCCACCCCGCTTTAGCACAGGCTTCCTGATGCCAACACCTCCCCGAGCCACTGGGTAAAGCGACGCCTGGCAAAAAACCACCACCGCCCAAAAAACCCCACAGCACATCCCCCACTCCCCACCCACCCCTTCTCCCCCCATCACAGCCATGGGGCAAACTCCCACCATCACCACCCCCCAATCTCAGCTCGGCCGTGACCCCCCCCGAGACACTGGAAAGAGAGCAACGGAGAGCGAGCTCAGGCTCGTGTGAGCTGGAGAGATTTCTCTTTGGGTTTTGATGTTGTCGTCGGGTGGGATTTGGTTGTTTTTTTCACAGAACACTTTGCAGTAGAGGACAAAAACGTGGTGTCGCAGCCCCCGGGGCCGGCGCTGGCACCGCCACCTCCCCCCACGCCCCCCCCTCCCCCGGCTCCTGTCCCTCCTCCTGCCCGGCGGCTGTTCCCACTTTCCTTCCTTGGTTTGTTTGGTTTTTCCTTTCTACCATTCTTTTTTAATATGTGGGGGTTTTCTTCTTTCTCCCTTTTGTTTTTTGCTTCCCCCTCCTTTATTCTCTTTTTCCCCTTTTTTTCTTTTTCCCTTTTTTTTTTTGCTTTTTCCCCCTTTTTTCTGTTTCCCCTTTTCCCCATATTTTTTTTCTCCCTTTTTTCACTTCTTTTCCCCCTTTTCTCTTTTCTCCTTTTTTCTTTTTCCCTTTTTTTTTCCTTTCCCCCCCTTTTTCTGTTTCCCGTTCCCCCCGTTTTACTCTTTCTCTTTTTTTACTTTTTTCCTCTTTTTCCCCTTTGTTTTTTCCCTTTTTTTTGCCTTTTCCCCCTTTTTTCTCTGTTTCCCCCTTTTCCCCCGTTTTCACTTTTCTCTTTTTTTACTTTTCTCCCCTTTTTTCTTTTCCCCCCCTTTTTTTTTTCCACTTTTTTTTTCCCTTTCCCCCCCTCCCTTTTTTTTTTTTTTTTTCTTCTCTTTTTAAACAAACTCTCTCCCGAAGGAGCGGCCCCTGGCTCTCCGCTGGCAGAAGGAGCCTACGGAAGAGCTCTGGCACTGACACGGGCAGGAACACCCACTCACACATCGCAACACAGCAGTTAGTTTGGCAACACCCCCACCCCCTGTCACAAGTGAGACCTGCACAGACAAAAGGCTCCTGAGTGAGGGCACTGGGGCAGCCCCACCTTAGAAGCAGCAGAGGAGCAGAGCCGTCCGGAGCCATCAAGAGCACAGGAAGGGCTATTCAGGGCCTCATTGTCTGCGCCGAGTGACCGTCTGCTGAGAACCGCTCTGGCGGCTCAGAGCTCAGCCCCAGCAGCAGTCTGGAGCCAACGGGGAAAAGTACACTGGGAGGAAGACTGGCAGCCTTCCTCCACAACGCCCCGGAGAGAATGACCACAGTGCTGCCTATCCCCATCGTTTTGTCCAACTCGTTTCTTTTTTTATTAGAAAATTAATAAAAAAACCCTCCAACTCTCAGGTTTCCAAGGCATACAGACTCTCTAAAAGGGAGACACAAGCGCGAGGTGCTGAGGTACCCAAACCTGCCCACGTTAGTCCAACTAAAGGGAGAGCGTCGGGAGGTGAGGGAGGAGGAAGGGGGAGGCTGTGGGATGGAGAGAGCCCTCCCCGTACCCCTCGGCTGTGCATCCTCGCAGCGCCGCGGGGAATGGGGGGCTGTGTGTTTGGGGGGGTCTTTGGTTTGCTCCCCTGACCTGCTGGGGGTGGGGGAAGGGGGGGGATGTCTGGCGGCGGGGTTACATTCATCAGGCGGTGCTGGGCGGCACAGCGGGAGCCTCCCTTGCTGTGCTGCGAGGCCGGGGCTCCCGGAGCGTGTTTCTGCTCCTGCTGCTTCACCTGCTGGAGCATTTCCCTCATCTTGCGCTGTGCAGTTATGGAAGATGCACCCAGGTGGGATGCGGGTGGCTTTGCCTGCACAGAGGAGTCCATTCACACCCTGGGCGCTGCTCTGCACGGCCTCCAGAACACACATTTTTAGATCAATCGAGCCAATCTTCAATTTCAGCACTTGCACAGCCAGGGGGAAGCTACCGAAACACCTTCAGTGCCTCTTGGGGGCACAGGGACCACCCAAAAGAAGAGTGGCAGGGTGCTCGGGTGGTGCTGGGCTCAGCAAGCCCCACGCCTTTCCTCGGTGGATGAAAGCAGCCGGGGAATATCGGGTAACGCCACGGCCAAACCGTACCTGACTGGCAAAGAAATGCCCAATGATTTTAACGATGACCTCCTCGTTCTCGTCTGGGATTTGGTCTCGTGGCACAGTGACTGCCGCGCTGGTTAAGTTTTGCAGTTCGTTTACCTGGAGCGAACCACAAGAGGGTGACGCCCTTCCACCCACCCCGGAGGTGCGCTCCTCTCCTGCGGGGGGGACGCCCAGCGCTCGCGTGGCTAGAGAAGCACCGGGGCGGGGGTGGGGTGGTTAGGGGGCATCTGAGCTTCCGCATTACACGGGCGTAATTAGTGTGCCATTAACCACCATTAATAACCACTTTGGCTTTGCTAACCAACTGCCCCCACCCCGCTTTAGTGCGGGCTTCGTGATGCACACGCCTCCCTGTGTGGGAGCAGCCAGCCAAGCCGGTTTCACAGCACAAGAGGTGAGGGGCAGGGAGCTGCCATCCCACTCAGCTCCATCCCCGCCGTGCCTTGGCTGTGCAGAGAGAACTTGGGGGGAGCTGCAAAACAGCTCAGCCCGGGCTTATCTCAAGATGGCACAGAACAACCAAAACCAAATGGCCCTTAACAAACAAAATGCCCCGAGTCCCATCCCACCACTCTTCCCGTGACGTTGAGCGCCGGACATCACAAATTGGCAACAGAGACTTCGCTATGGCACCACCAGAGGGAAATATCCCAGACAGTGTAATCCACTCGGGCATAATCCTGCACCCTCACCGAGTCAGGAAATATAAACCGCAGGGTCTGGGGAGACAAATGGGGAATCCTCCAAGGATACAGCTGGCCCCTAGGAGATCTGTCCCCCCCATCCAGGACGCTGTACAGGGTAACTTCCCCGGGATGGAGCGACCTCACCTGAGAGAGAGAGGGTAAGTGACTAAGAACCATCCGTACGGTATAGGGCATGCGATTGAGTTTGTGACTGGTGCACTCTTCTAAGGCATTAATATCTAGCGCCCTCGTGGTTTGTGTTGCTACTTGTCGGGGGCATTTGTAGCTCGCAATAGTGGATCCCGCTAGTTGCTTCTAAACCGCAATAGTGTAATCGCCATCGCACACACAGAACTTGCAATAGTGACGTATTGGACCTGTGAGCGAAGTCCAAATAAATTGTTAATTTGAACCTCTCAGTGAAGCCCTTTTTCCCATTTTGTCACACACACAGAGCAGAGCTATTTCTAAGTTTATGCCATTAATGCGCAGAAATGGGCTGCTTGTCCCAAAACAGGAGCGCTCACACCTTAGTTCCAAAAATCTCCACTTTTATTCATTGATTATTACATATTCGAACAATTAATACATATTCCCTGTCATTCCCTCTAACGACTGGTCGAGATTTCTTTGCTTCCCACATAAAGGAGTGCGCAGACTCTGTCTTTTTTTTCCTTCTTTTGAGTAGGTGGTACCGTTTGGGGAGGTGGTCAATGAGTGGGTGGTCACCGTCTCCCCCTGCCGGAACTCCCTTTTACCTGCTTTTCCTCTCATCTTGGCACTTCCGAGTGGTTTTCGGGGTTTGCTGACCAGGCCTACAGTTCATGGCTCTCTCGACAGGAACCCCCTGCTTCTCAACAGTGCTCCATCGCCTGCTGGGTAGTTCCTTAACTGAACCATAGATAAATCGTGTCCAGTAACTATTTCTCTATGTGAAGATGAGGTCAAGAAATAGCGTTGGGGCAGTAGAGAGGACTTGAGCAGCAGCAGGTTTCCTTTGTTGCTTCAATGACATTTAATTTTCCTAGTTGATGTCCGTTTTACTACAACAATTCCCCCCTTTGAGACTTTCTGTACTTGGATGAGCCTCATTTTCTATCCCGTATCACTAATACATAAGATTGAGATAATTGCTTGATAGCGAGACTCTTAAGACATTCGAACAAAACTCACTATGATGACAAAAACCTTTGCAGCCATCCAGTCAGGGCAAACTCCAATGTCATTCCCTGGACTAATCCAACTGCCATTTTCACTGCCGAAAGCCGCGTTATTTGTGCAATCAAACACCGATGGGCGCTACAGTGCAGCACGAAAGGCCAACGCCGACTCTGGCGGATAACCGAGAGGCCTCGTGGCCATCCAACGCCTTCACCCACCCCAATCCTGCTGCCAGCTCTGCCACGGTGGTGCAACGGTGCTCTCCAGTGGGAAAACCAACCAGGGAACAGCACCACGCGGCGCGGACCCAGGTTCTCCTTCACTTTGCACCACCAACCGTGTGGAACAGGTTTTGACGGCTTCAGTTATTTACAGCACAAACCCAGCAAGAGCAGCCCCAGGACTGGAACGTTCAACAACCCAATGTAATAAATTAAGGAGAACAACACATAACCCCCCCCACTTACTCCTATAACAAGATAAACATCCTGACTCGTACCAGAACAACAAACCTCACTCCTATCAGAAGAACACTAAAGCCTAAAACTAAGACCTAAAGGATGGCTAGCTAAGACCTAAAACCTACACGGGACTATTACCTAAGGGGGAAACACTACACTATTAAATATGATAACTCTTTCTCTGCCGTTCTCAACTTGTGGGTCTTTCGTGAGTGGGGGCGACCTCGTGGTGGTGGACCCTCCGCAGAGCTCAGGTGCTGCCGGAGGCGAGAGATGGTGGGTGGGTTTTCCCAGAGCAGGAAAGGGACCTGGTTGCTGGGCTGAACCGGCAGTTGCCCAGTTGCCAACTAGAGGCAGTCACCCTCTGGGCTTCTGCCGGCTTCGCCGCCCTTTAAAGACTCCTCTGGGGCCTTCCGATCCTCCTGCAGGCGATGGTATTTCACGTGCGCATTCCTCCCGTTGACTGTCCCAAACACCCTGGAAGGGAGAAAACAAACAGGGATTTTGAATTCCTTTTTTTTTTTTTTTAAAAAAAAATAATCATTAGATGACATTTCATTATTTCTACTTTTGTGAGCTTCTGGTCTGTTTTGCTGCGTGGTGCCATACAGCTTGTGCCAGTACCCCCGGGTGGGTGGGACCTCGGTGGTTAAACACGGCAGATCATTAGGGATTAAAATAAGAGAAGTAACGGCGAGACGGCTTAAAATCGGGTCAGACTGAAACTCAAGTGGCTCTGCGTGGCACAAGCGACTGTAGCGCGGGAGCCCTCGGGCCGCAAACCGCAAGAAGGAACTTCAGTGGAACCTTTTTCTCAGCCAAAAAAAACGAGAAACGCTGGGATTCTCGCCCGAGGAGATGAACCGCCCCAGGCCTGTAATGGGAGGAAAGGGCCTTCAAAGGGAGAGAGAGAGAGAGAGAGACCCTTGTGGCTGCAGTCAGCGGGAGACAGAGGAGCCCCGAGTGCAGAGGAGATGGGAAAAGGATGGAAATGCCGAGTCTCCATCGGTTTGAGCCCAAAGCAGCGGGTTTTGAGAATTAAAAACGAGCGGCTCACCTTCCACACTGCCCGCAGGGAAACTCAGCCACATTGCCTGCGCCTCCAGCCCCGTACGGAGCGTCCCCGGGATGGCGGGAGGGACTGCCTGTGCCACGGGGCGTCTTTTCGCTGCTCTTCTGCTTCTTGGTGAGCTTTTCATTGGGCCCGAGCCGGCGCCTCTTCTTCGGGCTGCAACCAGCCTGTAAAGCAGACAGCTTGTGCTCATTTCTCCTTCTCCTCAGCAAGGGGGACAGCTAAAGCGAAAAACTGGCTGGAAACATCCCCAAACGGCCCAGGCAGTGAGGGGTCTATTTGTGTGCCGGGTGGAACGTGTTCTATCAGCCCCAGCCTGCCCCGGTGAGCTCCTCCGAACACTAAAACAGCCCAAACAATGCTGAAACTCGGTGGGGAGGATGGGGTGCGAAGACAGATGGTGAAAGAAAAACCGTATTATTTCTACCGTCCTCAGCGGAACAGCACTTTCCTCCACAAAAGTCTGTAAAATGGGTTTAAAACGTAGAATTACTGAGCACTGAAGGGACATGGTTACCCGGTGTCTAACACCAAAAAAAACCCTAAATAATATGTGTTTCTGTGAGCCAAAGTCCCATTTCCTGGCAAGGAAGGTTTTGGCAACACCCGCGCAGAGGTGGGTCACCAACAGTTCCTTTGACGGAGCACTGGGACGTTACGAAACATCCCCAAAAATCATCAGCAGCAAGTTTAACACGAAGTGGATCGTTTCCCAGAGCCTGGGACAAAGGGTTCATGGAGGAGCGGCATCTCGCACCCACCCCCGGCAGTTTTCCTACCTTCTCTTCGGCCTCCTCCACCTCATCCGTGCCTCGCTGCAGCCTTTTGGCTGTCCACCCTGGTCGGGTGGCGCCAAACCTGACGTGTTTTTTCCAGGTGTAGTAATATTCCACACACTGGGCCACGGTCTTCGTCTGAATCTGTCGGGAGAAAACCAGAAGCGATCGATGAGGGAAATACCACAGGAAAACAATGAAGGCACAGACCCAGGACGGATCTATCCAGCACTGTTTGTCCTCCCCTGTGTCTGCGGTTCCCACAGCGCAACGCACAGGTGAGATCAGGCCGAAAACGAGCCCCCTTCTTCTGAAAGGGCCGTAAAGAAGCCTTGGGAGGGCAGAACTGTACGTTTCGTGCCGATGGTCAGCGGAACGTGTCAGTATTCTTCTAGTATTTCCTGTATTTTGTACTGGAGAGATTAAATATTCGCTTGATATTCGGGCAAATTCGGTAGACATTAGAGCCAATTATGTCTTGTACCGGTATCTTTTTGGAATGAAACGGCATCCCAAGGACAGGATTACAATGCACCATTCAAAAGACAACTTTTCTGGGTTAAAACTCCCCTCCACGCTACCAACACGTGACCCGCCTCGGTCTAACGGCTTTACCTTCTTCTGGATCAGGTGGAAATTCTTCTTATGCACATAAAAAGCCTCTTTAAACAACTGCTCCTCCAGGGGCGTCCAAGTGTCTGAGCCTGGGAAGAAACAGCCACGTGCAAACGATTAGACCCCTTGCAACCTCACGGAAACGCGCACGATGTATTTGTCACGCGTCCACATGTCTCCTCCTTCGCAAAGCAATTAGCCAACACCGCAGGCAGTTTGTTAGCACGAGCAGTTATGGCTGCCAGCAGAGCAAGCCCTGCACGCAGTAAAGCCGGGGCGCGAGGGAAAGGAGGAGCGTTGGGCGGCGTGGGGTGTCACCGCAAGGGACAGCAGCAGGCTAGAACACAGGGACGAGGCATTCCCTGTGCCAAAAGGCCCCCAGAACAGATTAAAAAGACTACTTCCCTGCCCCAAAGAACACAAACCGCTGCTCGCATGTTTCTAAAAATCACTTCTTTCAATCAGAACAAAGGGAACGGCAGTACCCGCTCGCATTCCCGGAGAAGCAACAAGCTCTGCTTCCACTTTACCTGCGTAATGATAATCAGCCAGGGGATGGGATTCAGGTCGCTGGGGTGCCCCAGACTGCAACATCTCCAGACCCTCCTGCAGGAGTTCAGAGAACAAGACTTAGATTCCCCCTCAACAGGGGCCAAAAGGTCAACTCTTCAGCCCACTGTGGGAAGACGGTGCTCAGTCGATGCTCAGCAACAGCGTGTCGGGGTCACCTCCGCCCACGGCAGTTGATGAGAATATTTCCTAGTCCAGTAGGAATTCGAAAAGAGCTGCTTCTTACCAGAGCTTCATGCAGGCTGTGCAAGGCGTGCTCCAGGTTGGCTCTTCCCCCCGGCATGACATTGGAGCAGGCGAAGTTGAGCAGATTTGTCACTAGAAATGCAACAAAAACCAACAGAAAGTCAGTTTTCGTCAAGAAAGGAGAAAAAGTGCGATACAAGGCAGAGGGCAAACAGAGCAGACAGACTGGAGACCCAGAAAAGGCACCGAAAAAAAGGCAGGTTATCCGGTATCGCGCTCTCTCCCTTCAGAGCAGCTTTGGGACCGGTAGCTCCAGAGACAGATCTCCCCTCTCCCGAGGTCGCTGCAGCTGACGTGGGACAGCTACAAACGCCCCTGACCGTCTCTCCCAGAGGACGCAACTCAGAGCACCACCGGTTGTTAATCTGTTCACTGTCCCACCAGATCTGAGCCACCCTCGGGTGCTACCAGCCATGAAGGCGGTCAAGCAAAAGAGGGAGAGGGTCCCAACGGACAAACAGCTGCTGTGAAAACATGCAGTTTTCGACCCTTAGTATCTCGGGGGGGGAACTGACAAGAAAAGCGTTAAGAGAAACCTCTGTCCTGTGTTTCTGGGTTCGTTGCGATGTCTCCCCAGGGCTTCCACACTAGCGACGCTCCCTCCTCCTCTTCCAAACGGGATCTCTCCTGCAGGTCTGGGATCTCTGCCTGAAAGTCGCTGCCAATGTTGACGTGTCTGAAATTGTTAAGGCAGAGGAGGTGAGGAAGGAGAGCTGGGAACAGCACGATAGCACGCACCCGCTTCGAAGGAGGGGACGTGTCAGGTACGGCAGTTATTTCCCAGCACAGCGTCACCAACTGCCCTCTAACAACTCCCACAGCCCCTTCTCGCCACCAACAGCATTACCGTTCCACCACGTGAGCCCTTTTGCGCCCCATCGGGCAAGAAAATTGCCGCTTCCTTCCTCAAACGCTGAGCAAACTGGCGAGGTTCACTCTGAGACCGACAGCCAGCAGCAGAAGAGCTGCGACGGTGGGCCAAGACCACCGTTGGAACGTTGTGTAGAACGCGGGAGGCCGGCAACCGGCATCATGAGGTCAGCCTGAGTGACAAGCCCAGCCTGGGCTAGCACTGGCCATTTCTGGCAAGCACGGGGGTATACTCCAGCCAAAATAACCCCTCTGTTACCCTCTGCAGCGCTGCGGGGCAGTGGGAGAACTGGCCAAGCCATGGGGAGCAGGTCAACAGCAACAGCAAGGACTGGCAGAGCCCCGGTGCCGAACCAACCGTGCACCCGCTCCTCAGCCCCCTTTCCCCAGGGTTTGCGGTTATTCTGACCGCTGGGCCGGAGCTCACGGCCCAACGCTGATTTTAGGGTTATCCTTCTTCGGCTAAACCCAAAGTCCCCATCCATTCTGCCCAAAAGATGTATAGAAAAAACAGCACAAGTTAAAATCATCGAGATCATCCTTTAGCCTTCCTCATGGCCCTCATCATCACACACCGCTCCCCATTCTCCCAGAATTTCCCTCCTTTCGGGGAAACTGCTCACTGGACACGGAAGCTGTGGAGATGGACCCTCTGGATCTCCTGGCACAGCTGCCCCTCACCCTGCTCAGAGTTGGCCCCACAGGGATCAAACCGTTCAGGGCTTTTTCCAAGCCAAAGCCAGGAGCGGAGCAAAACCCCCGTGGGTTGTTTCCATCCCCTCTGCCACAACAGCAATCCCAAAGGAGAAAGGCACCTCCTTTTTCACTTTTCCAGGCTTTCATTAAAAGGTAGGAACCTCTGAACAACGTAGTTTAATTCCCGTCAACGTTGGATCCGCGCTCACATTCCTGCGTAGAGCTCACTGCCTGTCTAGCTGGGAAATCTCTGCCGCTCATTTAGTGGCAAAAGGTGGGAACTGGAGAAAAATCTCCAGCGCGACATCAATCCCCGGCATTATCACGATACAGCCTAAAATCAGAAATGCGGTTAAGATCCCTTCTCCTTTGAGCGGCTACGTGAATTGTACCCATTGACAGATGCATACAAATATTCGTTTCAAAGTTACAGACATCACATTTTAACCGCGACACCAAAAAAGAATGACCTGCATTAAAAACTCCAGGAGCGTTTTCTTTCCATAACGCACTGGAATTTCTGAAAAGTCCATTTCCTGCACGGAAAAACACGTCGTTTGTGGATAACAAATGGCAAACTCAGCGTTTGGGGAAGGTGAGCTCCCAAGTGCTGCGGATCCATCTCTCCATCTGGAAGACAGCAAAGGCAGTCAAAGCTTCCCAGCACAGCATCCTTACTGCCTCCCCTTTCCTACAGCCCAGGAGATCCTCGGAGCCTTCCCACAGGGAAAGGGAGGAGCGGACTGATCACCAAGGCTGGCTGGACCAGGTCACCATTGTCACCACATTCGTTTCTTGCCAAAGAACGATGAAATTCGTCCACCTAACGATATAGCAGGTCCCTTCCCTGCCATGGTTCCAGCGCTGGAGGAAAGGTGCCTCTCCCGAGGCTGCATTGGGACGGCACTGCTGCACAGAAGGATAGAGATTTTTAAATCTCTTTATTTCTTCCAGGGAAAAACTTGCTTTCTCACTCAGTAAAGGACGAGCTCCCCAGGCCGGGCAGGAAGGCGGCACAGCCACAATTTACTTACCGAGAAACGTGCAGAGGGCTGTGTGGTCCCTGTGCCCAAGGAAAGCGGCCATTGCCAAAGCAGAGGGAAGGACGTGTCTCACCTTCAGCACAGAGAACCGATTCACAGACTCACTCTGAAAAAAAAAAAAGCATTAACCACAAAATTAGCTAATGGCTTCCCAAACCTGAATTCAGGGCCTCCCTCCGTGATTATAAAGTAATAATGGTCTTAACAGGCAGGCAGCTCACCAGGAATGAGATGGAGAGTGACCCCCATATTCCCCTGGAAACCCTTCGATGAGGCAAATCCCTGAACGCCCTCCCAGATTGTCGGTTCTTTACCTCCACGAGGAACTCGTGGCCTTTTATTGTCATAGTGTGTGACCAGAACAAGCCCCGCCATTCCTTATTCCAGCCTTAACAGCCTTCAGCGTTTCACTCCGGTCACCTCCCTGTCCCACTTCCGCCCCTGCACAATTTTTAAGATGGCGACTGAGAAATTAGGTCTTGTGGTTCCCATTGAAACACCCATTAATTCATACAACCAAAAGCTAGGCAAATGAAAAGGCCGTGTTAAACCTCAGCCCCCAGGGAAAAGAAATGTGCCCGACGAGGTGCTAAAAGGCGCTCTGGCAAAACACACCCCCCCTCCTCCAAACTGCAGTTTGCTCCAGGAAACTGACAAGTTTTCTTCCTCTGCGGCCTTAGCGAGGCTGTAGATTTTCCCACCCTGCAGGGAAAGAAACAATCCTCAAAAGCAGATGTTATTCTGCCTGCAAGGAAAGCTTTAAAATATTTTTCTTTTTTTAAAGGCAGAATGCCTAAACGGAACATCCGAGCTGGTTTCTCCATGAAAATAACACTTTGCACTTGCACAGCAAAGCAACGCTCATTAACCAATCTCGTAAATCTTCGCAGGCATTAAGAAACACTCCACGTAACACACATGCGTGCACCCTGTAAGCACATGTGCAAAGAGGAATCCCCGTTTACGCACCCCGGCTATATCAAACCGCACTATTTCCCTCACAAGCTGTGATGGAAATGGGCCACGCTCCCATTCCTTGGCTCCAGAGCTCCGGCGATGCCGGGATCATGCCGACCCTCAGCCGCTGCGGGCATCAGCTCTGCTAACACCCCGCTGACGGGTCAGTGACAGGAATCTGGGAGCAGGAAGGGGATTGTACCACCCAGGCTCCCCAAAATCCCCCGCAGTTAAGAGGAATGCAAATCTCAGGCTCCCCTAAGCCAACACATTTCTCACCGTGACCGCCGCACTAACACCCAGAGCAGTTTTTAAGCAGCACGCACCAGGTTTAACCTCCACGCCTGAGAAAGTCCCTGTCCTGAGGGCTGCCGGTCCCCTCGGCCCAATGCAGGAGGCAGCAGCAAACCCCTCCAGACAGGGCAAGAGGTGCTTCTAAGAGTGACATCCAGCTAATAACCAAAAAGCACTTAAACCAATCCCAAACTTTGGAGACATTTAGTCTCGGGCCAGCAGCAGCATGTTGCTCAGTAAGGCACACTTCCACGACTCCCCTCAATTAACCATCACCTCCAGAGCGCGACCTCTGAAGGTGAGAAGTTCCTTTAGGTTGACTCTTGACGTCCCTTTCCCTCCCACAGGCAACGAGACCCCAAGTATTTCCACTTGAGAGTGCGGTTCCCCTTCCACGGGCACCCAGCTCGCTCTGCAGTTTTGGATTATCACTGACCTCTGTGCCAGCTCCACCAAGAAGCCAGGTGAGAGGCTCCGAATCACGTTACTAAAGATCCCAAGGCTTGACCTTGTTCCATTTATTTCTAAACCTTTGGCCCTGGATCAATGAGTTCATTGTTTTCAGGGCGTTCCAGATGTAAGCGCTGAGTACTGTTATTGGTGAATCCAGAACTGTCAACAGTGATAAAAAACAGAGCGCAGGAAGACAGTAAGGCCTCCGAGTCCCAAACTCAAATAACAGATGGCTAAAAAGGAAGGAGGAGCACACAGACATACTCGAATCCTGCTGAAAATAGTCAGCCATGGCCAACAGGAGCCGAGGAGGCAGTGGCCGTGGCCACCTGGCTCGGGGGAGCCGCGCAGCTCAGCACGTATTTCGAGAGCTTTTCAGAACAAGTAATAAAAGCTTGACAGCAGCAGGGAGTGCGGGAGTCATGGCAGCAGTTGCATCGATAAGCAATCTGCGCAACAGTTCCTAAAACAGGGGCTGCCCACAATCAGAAGTTGACTCTTTGGTACAAACTCCCTCCACACCAGTCATCACACAGGGGAAAAAAAACAACCAAGCTATTGTAGGGCTCAGTATTACCCATTTCTCTGCAGCTGGACAGAAATACACACTTCTGCGGCTTTTCCCACACTGGAAAATTCAAAGCACCCAAACAGGGCGCGCTTTTAGAGCCATCAGCAATTAAGTTCTCTGTCCCCTCCAGAAAAGCCTTTTCCTAAAGGCGTTCTCCTCCCAAGGGCAGACCCACAAAAAGAAGCCCTCTCTGCTTAATCCATTTCACAGAGAATTTGAAATGCAAACAAGAATTAAACAGGACGTCTTTTCCCCGCTTCAGGGAAAGCCACTAATATAGACCTTGGCAACAGATTTAGCAAATCTATCATTGTAATGCCTTTGCATTGCCCATTTCCACCTGGAGAGCAGGCTGAAAGGACTCATAAAAAAACCTCAAACCAACCACAAAACATATTCCTGTCTAGGGGGTAATTTTATGAAACGATTTGAACACCTTAACGATTTGAACATCTTTTTACAGGTACAAGGCAACAAGAAACATTCTCGAGGTGAAAAAAAAACAAACCACCTATTCACCTCTTTACCCCAAAGATCTTTTCACCACACGGATTCCACCACCAATACACAGCTGCTAAATATCCCCGGCTGCTGCGGATCCATAAGAAACCCTTCAAAATACAAGAGAATGCCAAGCCTGGCGCACTGACGGTGCTGCCAGGGCTGTGAGTCGGAGCCCCTGAGGACGGAGTCGCAGCCCCTGAGGTTGAAATCAGCCCCACACTTAGGCACAACCCGGGGTTTTAAGCCTCACTACAAACCAGCCCCCCGCTTCTCAAGAAAAACAGGGAGATTCACCTCAAAATAAACCACGTTCTCGACGCCAAAGGGGCGCTGGTCCATGGCCGCCGCCGCCCTTAGGGCCAGTTCCATGGGGCTTCGCTTGACCTGGAGCAGAACTCGCGGGCGTGAGGACAACGAGCCCCCTACACAAAATCTGAAAAAAAGGAAAAGTTCAATAAGATTTGCTGTTACTCACCCACCAAAGCCTAACCACTACAACTGGCCCTTTCACAACCATGCCTGATCGCAGAAGAAAACTGAAATATCCCAATTCCCGCTTCAAACACAAGGCGTGGAGCTGCCCAGACCCTACGTGTGGGCTGGGAAGACAGGGGGCTCTTCTCAAAACCCGCAGGAAGAGAAAGGGCAGGAGTGTTTTCCCAGCCCTGGAAGAGCTGTGGGGAGAAGGTGGGAGGGAGGAAAAGGCTGCCCAGGAGTGGGGTAGGGGGAAGGAGAGGGCTCCATCCATGGGGGAAACGCCGTTCCTGGCCACACAGGCGGCTGTGGGACCACCCTGGGGATGGATTTGGGGGCTCTCCCTGAGGGAAACACTGCTCCCAGCCATGCAGAAGGCTGTGGGACCACCCTGGGGATAGGTTTGGGGATGAGGGGGGATCTATCCCTGAGGGAATCACTGCTCCCAGCCATGCAGGAGGCTGTAGGGCAATGACAGAGATGGATTTGGGGGCTCTCCCTGAGGGAAACCCCATTCCCGGACACACAGGAGGCTGTGGAGCCGCCCAGGGGACAGATTTGGGGGCTCTCCCTGAGGAGAGCCTGTGGGGAGGAGGGAGGCGGGGGCCGCCCCAGGGCCGGGGCCACTCCTGGAAGGGGAGGGGGGGATCTCCAGCCGCCCACGCGGGGCTGCCCGAAGCCTGAGGAGATGAAAAGAAGAGGAAAAAAGAGAAAAATTCCCTCCCCGCCATCGCCTCTCACAGCCCCGGCCCTCCCCGCCGCGCCTCATGGCGGCTGTGTGCGGTGTCACCTGAGCGGGGGGCGGGGGCTGAGGCAGGAAAAGGCGAGAGGGGGAGGGAAGGGCCATTTTGAATGGGAGGAGAGGGGAAGGGGGGGCGAAAGATGGGGGGAGGGGGAGGAGAGAGGAAGAGAGGATGGTGGGGGGTGTGGGAGCGAGTGTGTGAGGGGAAGAGGTGTTGCGTGAGGGGGGAGTGAGGGGGGAATGGGTTTTCGGGAGAGGGAGGTTTGCAGGGCTGTGAGGTGCCTGTGAGAGAGGAGGCCCCGGAGGGAGGTGAGTGGAAAGGGCTGTGTGTGGAAAGAAAAGCTTTAAGGACAGGCTGGGCTGGGGAAAGGCGGTGGGCCCCGAGGGAGGGCCTGGGGACCGGGGCTAGAAGCGTGGGTTTGGGGCAAAACTCTGGGAAAGAAACTGCAGGACAGGGCCAATCTGAGTATACAGTTTTAGCGAAGCTTCAAGCAAAGGGTGACCAAAGGTGCCTCTTGTGGGCTGGTTTTGTCTAAGTTATTCATGCGAGTGGACTTTTGCCACACGGGATGGGAACGTTCGCTTCCCGGGATAGCTGATGCCCCTGGATAACCACTGCCCGCGAAGCACTGCGAAACCCCGTGTTCAAAAATGAGAACAAAGGCCGGGTTTTGCCTCTCGGAAGGATCTCTAAGCACCGTCTCCACGTTATTTTCAGTACCTTTCTGGTTGTTTTCTTTGCCCCCATCCCCGTGATGTCCGTCGGGGGGGCTGGCGGAGCTCTGCAGGCGGACATCCGTCTCATTTTGGAGAAGGCTGGGCTGGTTTCGGGCGGTCCCGGCTGATTTTGGGGAGGGCAGGGATGGTTTCGAACTCGCAGTGCCCGGTGCGGGGCTGCGGTGGGGCCCGGCCCCCTCGTTCTCCTCGGCGCGGCCCCGCCCCTCTCGCCCGCTTTCGCCGCGGCGACGCTGGGGGGCGTGGCCCGGGTTTGCCCTTCGGCGCGTGCGCGGTTGGGCGGACGCGAAGGAGAACGTTTCCGGTGTGCGTCGGCGGTCGGTACCGGGAGAGACGGGGGGGACCGGGGCCGAGGAGGGCGGGAGCGGGAGCGGGAGCGGGAGAGTGGGCGGGCGGGCGGGCGGCGCGGCGGCGGCAGGAGCGGTGGTGCGGAGGTGTCCAGGGCCAGTTCGGGGGATTGTGGGGTGGCGGGACCGGGCTGGGGGGCTCGGGGGGCGGCCTGGGCCTCTTTGGGGGGGACAGAGCCGAGTGGGGGGTCCCCGGGGAGAACAGGGCCGATTCAGGCTCCTCCGTCCCCCGCTGCCGCCCCCTCACCCCCCGCTCGCTCCCCGCAGGTGGCGGCAGCCCCGGCCGCAGCGCAGGGTGCCCGGGGCCGGCCTGTCCGGGCGCTTGGCTCCGCTCTGGGCTCCGCTCTCAGCCCCCCCCGGCAGGTCAGCCCGGCCGTGCCCCCTTGGCCCGCCTCCAGCCCACGGCCGAGTCCCCCCAGGTACCCCCGAGATGGGTCGGGGGGTGTCAGCGCTGGGCCCCCTGAAGCGGGGGTGGGTGGTGGGCACGGGCATTGCTGGGAGCCCGTGGGCAGCCCTGGGACCCCCTCAAAGCCCACGGAGAGCCCCCGGGGCCCCCTTGTCTCCCCCAGAGCCGACGGGGAGCCGTAGCTGTGGAGTCAGCTTAAGGAGTCTGCCCTAAGGACTGCTGCTTTTTGGAGCGTTGGGGGAGGGGGAGGGTTGTCGGTGTGGGGAGTGGAGGTGTGTGGGAGGAGTCCCGTATGTTTGGGGAGCTTTGGGGATGTTGGGCAGATTTGGGGGAGTGGGGGAGGGGTCCCTTCCTTTGGAGCTCCCTGGTTGGTTTCTTCCAAACTGTGGGAGGCAGCGGGCGAAGGGGGAAGGCAATAGAGTGAGTTGCTGTACTTCAGTCCTTGGTTGAGAGTCAGCGACTCTGCTCCCTTGCTGCTCAGCAGACTATTGGCTCCGTGGGGCTGTTTCTCCAGGCAGGCTACGACTACAGAAATGGCCCCACTTCCTTGGAAGAGTTGTCAGCGGTGATGTCTCCTGGGAACATACTGCCTGACGTTGGATAGACCTGGCACCACGCAGCAGCTCAGAGCTCCACAGTGTATGCTTCCACGCTCAGTTCCGTTCCCTGCCTGGGAACCCGCTCTTTCTCGGTCCCTGCTGGCAGCTCCTGTGGAGGCTCCTGGCCGAGGACCAGCCCCAGTTTCCCCACTGCCCCACCAGCAGCCATGGGAGAGCGGGGGTGTCCTGAGTGTGTGAGCACCACTGGCTCTGTTGCTGCACTGGGCCAGGCCTCCAGGAAGTGGTAGAGGGAGCTCTGGGAAGAGGAGCTGCTCCTCAACAGGCTGCTGCAGTCCTCCGAGTTGGCCAGCGAGCACAGGCTGCAGGGGCTCTTGCGGTAGCCCTCGGGGGGCCCAGGATCCCGGGGGGTGCCTGGACCAGAAGGAGCTGTCCCCACTGATAGGACCTATAGGCGGCAGAGGAAGGCAGGGGGACGTGGGGGCTTGGGGGGGTCAGGGGGTAGAGAGAGGCATCACTGCTCGGATGGTATATGGTTGGCAGGGAGCCCAGTGGGTCCTGTGGGGCCCGGTGCTCCCTCCTCGGTTGCCCTGCAGAGGAGGAGAGAGAAGAGACCCGCTGCACCCCGTCTCCTCCGTCGGGGCCCGCGGGCAGCACCCCCTCCTCAGCAGGCGGGCAGGGCTGCCCAGCGCAGGCAGGGCACGGGCTGAGGGTCTGGGGCAGGATCTGGGGGTCTCCGCCACACTCCCTGCTTCTCCTGTGTCGACTTGAGCCTCCCATCCTTCATCCGCTAGCCGAGAAGCTGCTGAGGGAGGGGACGGAGTGAGCGGCCGGCAGCCCCCGGCACAGCCCCGGCTCAGGGCTGCCGTGGGGTGTGGGCTGTTTGCATGGTGCTCAGTGCCAGGGCCACTCACTGCTCTGCTCCTCTGGGCGGGCTCTCGCGTCCGTCGTCCCTTGCTTTGGCTTCTTCCAGTCCCTCTGCAGGACCCCGGGAGCTGGGTGAGACGGGAGCAGCTCCCAGCCCCGCGCCGCAGCCCCCCACCCCACGCTGCGGCACAGTGCGGTGCAGCAGTCGCCTACCTGGAGCCGCTTGGTCCGTAGCACAGAAGAGACCGCGCTGAGCCCCATCAACAGCATCACGAGCGGAGCCGGGTGAGCCGCGGGGGGGACGTTGGAGTCCCTCCTGGCACCAGCTGCGGTGCAGCCGCGCAACCCTGGGGTGCCCCTCATGGGAAATGTTAAAGAAATAAAATGTTGGTCTCTATCCCTGGTGCTGTGGTTCCTCCTCCCATCCCGTGGCTGGGGCTGTGCCCCCCTCAGTGCCCGACCCAGTGGGACAGGCTGGCACTGCTGGCACCCACTAACCTGGGGGGGTGGTGGTGTCGGGGGAGCTGGGTGGGCTGGAGAAAGGGAGGAAGCACCTCTTGAAACCAGCTGGGCCCTCTCCAGCCACAAAACCCTCCCCAGAGGCACCAGAGGGGACCCCCAGATCCTTGAAAAACTGCCCCAGACTCCCTCTGGCCTGCAAGATTCCCCCCCCAGGACCACATAAGGGCCGCCCAGGATCCCTAACGGACACCTTAGTGGCGTCCCAAATCTGGGTTCTTTACCTGCTGGGCAAGCCAGTAACACTCTGTATGGGAGCAGCCAGCCAAGCCGGTTTCAGAGCACAAGAGGTGAGAGGCAGGGAGCTGCCATCCCACTCAGCTCCATCCCCGCCGTGCCTTGGCTGTGCAGAGAGAACTTGGGGGGAGCTGCAAAACAGCTCAGCCCGAGCTTATCTCAAGATGGCACAGAACAACCAAAACCAAATGGCCCTTAACAATCAAAATGCCCCGAGTCCCATCCCACCACTCTTCCCGTGACGTTGAGCGCCGGACATCACAAACTGGCAACAGAGACTTCGCTATGGCACCACCAGAGGGAAATATCCCAGACAGTGTAATCCACTCGGGCATAATCCTGCACCCTCACCGAGTCAGGAAATATAAACCGCGGGGTCTGGGGAGACAAATGGGGAATCCTCCAAGGATACAGCTGGCCCCTCGGAGATCCGTCCCCCCCATCCAGGACGCTGGAGGGGAGCATTTACAGCCGAGGACGGCCTTTCCTTTAACCTCTAGAAAAGCCGGCTTTTGCTAAAAAACAAACGTCCCCCTCCTGCCCCTGCCCCCTCTGAAATGAAATAAATAAAGAATTAAAATCCTTGCAAAACTTAAAAATAGCCGCTAGTTTCGTTATCGTTACATTGATTGTAAAAACTGATGAGCTGCTGTGCTGTGTGCCGCAGCCCAACCTCCCCCCCCCAACGCTGGGCGAGCTCCTCTGGCCATGCCTGGGATGAAAAACCGGTGGCTTTTAGGAAATATCAAATAAAAAATTAAAAGAAAAAAAAGAATAATAAAACCTCTCTTTCTCTCTGCCTGTGTTAGTCTAACAAAACGGATGGCGTCGGGAGGCAAGGGAGGAGGAATGGGGAGGCTGTGGGTTGGAGAGAGCCCTCCCCGTACCCTTCGGTGGTGCATCCTCGCAGTGCCGCAGGGAATGGGGGAGGGGGAGTGTTTTTGGGAGGGGTCTTTGGTTTGCACAGGGTAGCAGTGGTGGGGGCTCAGCCCCATCCTTACAGTGCTGGGGCGCACGGGGCTACCAGGCGCAGAGTCCCTCCCCCAGTGAGGTGCTTTGGTGTGTTGAGGTGTTAGATGGGGTGGCACAGCCCCTGCCCGCCCCGGGAGGGGGGACACCACCTCTCCGGTGGCACTGGATGGGTGGGAGGGAGGGAGGGAGCACAGCTCTGGGAGCCATGGAGAAAGGCGTGGGGGTGTCCCTCATCGTGGCAGCCCCCAGCAGCCCTACCCCGCCACCCGGCCACCCCAAGGGACACCCAAGCCCCATCTTGGTCCTCTCCCCGTTGGGTGACGCCCTTCCACCCACCCCGGAGGTGCGCTCCTCTCCTGCGGGGGGGACGCCCAGCGCTCGCCTGGCTAGAGAAGCACCGGGGGGGGAGTGGTTAGGGGGCATCTGAGCTTCCCCATTACACGGGCCTAATTACTGTGCCGTTAGTAACCATTAGTAACCACTTTGGCTCTGCTAACCAACTGCGGTGAGGCCCCCACCCCGCTTTAGCACAGGCTTCCTGATGCCAACACCTCCCCGAGCCACTGGGTAAAGCTGCGCCTGGCAAAAAACCACCACCCCAAAAAAACCCCACACCACATCCCCCACTCCCCACCCACCCCTTCTCCCCCCATCACAGCCATGGGGCAAACTCCCACCACCACCACCCCCAATCTCAGCTCGGCCGTGACCCCCCCGAGACACTGGAAAGAGAGCAACGGAGAGCGAGCTCAGGCTCCTGTGAGCTGGAGAGATTTCTCTTTGGTTTTTGATGTTGTCGGTGGGTGGGATTTGGTTGGTTGTTTTTCACAGAACACTTTGCAGTAGAAGACAAAAACGTGGTGTCGCAGCCCCCGGGGCCGGCGCTGGCACCGCCACCTCCCCCCCCCTCCCCCCTCCCCCGGCTCCTGTCCCTCCTCCTGCCCGGCGGCTGTTCCCACTTTCCATCCTTGGTTTGTTTGGTTTTTTTTTTTTCCTTTCTACCTTTCTTTTTTAATATGTGGGGTTTTCTTCTTTCTCCCTTTTGTTTTTTGCTTCCCCCTCCTTTTTTCTCTTTTTCCCCTTTTTGCTTTTTCCCTTTTTTTTTGCTTCCCCCCCCCTTTTTTCTCTGTTTCCACCTTTTCCCCCGTTTTCACTTTTCTCCTTTTTTCACTTTTTTCCCCTTTTTTTCTCTTTTTCCCCTTTTTTCTTTTCCCACAATTCCGCCCCCCCCCCCTTTTTTTTTTTCCTCTCTTTAAACAAGCTCTCTCCCGAAGGAGCGGCCCCTGGCTCTCCGCTGGCAGAAGAGCCTACGGAAGAGCTCTGGCACTGACACGGGCAGGAACACCCACTCACACATCGCAACACAGCAGTTAGTTTGGCAACACCCCCACCCCCTGTCACAAGTGAGACCTGCACGGACAAAAGGCTCCTGAGTGAGGGCACTGGGGCAGCCCCACCTTAGAAGCAGCAGAGGAGCAGAGCCATCCGGAGCCATCAAGAGCACAGGAAGGGCTATTCAGGGCCTCATTGTCTGCGCCGAGTGACCGTCTGCTGAGAACCGCTCTGGCGGCTCAGAGCTCAGCCCCAGCAGCAGTCTGGAGCCAACGGGGAAAAGTACACTGGGAGGAAGACTGGCAGCCTTCCTCCACAACGCCCCGGAGAGAATGACCACAGTGCTGCCTCTCCCCATCGCTTTTCCAACTCGGTTCTTTTTTTATTAAAAAATTAAAAAAAAAAAATATATGCTCCAACTCTCAGGTTTCCACGGCACACAGAATCTCTAAAAGGGAGACACAAGCGTGAGGTGCTGAGGTACCCAAACTTGCCCACGTTAGTCCAACTAAAGGGAGAGCGTCGGGAGGCGAGGGAGGAGGAAGGGGGAGGCTGTGGGATGGAGAGAGCCCTCCCCGTACCCCTCGGCTGTGCATCCTCGCAGCGCCGCGGGGAATGGGGGGCTGTGTGTTTGGGGGGGTCTTTGGTTTGCTCCCCTGACCTGCTGGGGGGGAGGGGATGTCTGGCGGCGGGGTTACAGTCATCGGGCGGTGCTGGGCGGCACGGCGGGAGCCTCCCTTGCTGTGCTGCGAGGCCGGGGCTCCCGGAGCGTGTTTCTGCTCCTGCTGCTTCACCTGCTGGAGCATTTCCCTCATCTGGCGCTGTGCAGTTATGGAAGATGCACCCAGGTGGGATGCGGGTGGCTTTGCCTGCACAGAGGAGTCCATTCACACCCTGGGCGCTGCTCTGCACGGCCTCCAGAACACACATTTTTAGATCAATCGAGCCAATCTTCAATTTCAGCACTTGCACAGCCAGGGGGAAGCTACCAAAACACCTTCAGTGCCTCTTGGGGGCACAGGGACCACCCAAAAGAAGAGTGGCAGGGTGCTCGGGTGGTGCTGGGCTCAGCAAGCCCCACGCCTTTCCTCGGTGGATGAAAGCGGCCGGGGAAGATCAGGTAAAGCCACGGCCAAACCGTACCTGCCTGGCAAAGAAATGCCCAATGATTTTAACGATGACCTCCTCGTTCTCGTCTGGGATTTGGTCTCGTGGCACAGTGACTGCCGCGCTGGTTAAGTTTTGCAGTTCGTTTACCTGGAGCGAACCACAAGAGGGTGACGCCCTTCCACCCACCCCGGAGGTGCGCTCCTCTCCTGCGGGGGGGACGCCCAGCGCTCCCCTGGCTAGAGAAGCACCGGGGGGGGGGTGGGGTGGTTAGGGGGCATCTGAGCTTCCGCATTACACGGGCGTAATTAGTGTGCCATTAACCACCATTAATAACCACTTTGGCTTTGCTAACCAACTGCCCCCACCCCGCTTTAGTGCGGGCTTCGTGATGCACACGCCTCCCTGTGTGGGAGCAGCCAGCCAAGCCGGTTTCGGAGCACCAGAGGTGAGAGGCAGGGAGCTGCCATCCCACTCAGCTCCATCCCCGCGGTGCCTTGGCTGTGCAGAGAGAACTTGGGGGGAGCTGCAAAACAGCTCAGCCCGGGCTTATCTCAAGATGGCACAGAACAACCAAAACCAAATGGCCCTTAACAAACAAAATGCCCCGAGTCCCATCCCACCACTCTTCCCGTGACGTTGAGCGCCGGACATCACAAATTGGCAACAGAGACTTCGCTATGGCACCACCAGAGGGAAATATCCCAGACAGTGTAATCCACTCGGGCATAATCCTGCACCCTCACCGAGTCAGGAAATATAAACCGCAGGGTCTGGGGAGACAAATGGGGAATCCTCCAAGGATACAGCTGGCCCCTAGGAGATCTGTCCCCCCCATCCAGGACGCTGTACAGGGTAACTTCCCCGGGATGGAGCGACCTCACCTGAGAGAGAGAGGGTAAGTGACTAAGAACCATCCGTACGGTATAGGGCATGCGATTGAGTTTGTGACTGGTGCACTCTTCTAAGGCATTAATATCTAGCGCCCTCGTGGTTTGTGTTGCTACTTGTCGGGGGCATTTGTAGCTCGCAATAGTGGATCCCGCTAATTTCTTTTAAACTGCGATAGTGTAATCGCCATCGCACACACAGAACTTGCAATAGTGACGTATTGGACCTGTGAGCGAAGTCCAAAGAAATTGTTAATTTGAACCTCTCAGTGAAGCCCTTTTCCCCTTTTTTCACACACACAGAGCAGAGGTATTTCTAAGTTTATGCCATTAATGCGCAGAAATGGGCTGCTTGTCCCAAAACAGGAGCGCTCACACCTTAGTTCCAAAAATCTCCACTTTTATTCATTGATTATTACATATTCGAACAATTAATACATATTCCCTGTCATTCCCTCTAATGACTGGTCGAGATTTCTTTGCTTCCCACGTAAAGGAGTGCGCAGACTCTGTCTTTTTTTTCCTTCTTTTGAGTAGGTGGTACCGTTTGGGGAGGTGGTCAATGAGTGGGTGGTCACCATCTCCCCCTGCCAGAACTCCCTTTTACCTGCTTTTCCTCTCATCTTGGCACTTCCGAGTGGTTTTCGGGGTTTGCTGACCAGGCCTACAGATCATGGCTCTCTCGACAGGAACCCCCTGCTTCTCAACAGTGCTCCATCGCCTGCTGGGTAGTTCCTTAACTGAACCATAGATAAATCGTGTCCAGTAACTATTTCTCTATGTGAAGATGAGGTCAAGAAATAGCGTTGGGGCAGTAGAGAGGACTTGAGCAGCAGCAGGTTTCCTTTGTTGCTTCAATGACATTTAATTTTCCTAGTTGATGTCCATTTTACTACAACAATTCCCCCCTTTGAGACTTATCCAAGTCTTTCTGTACTTGGATGAGCCTCATTTTCTATCCCGTATCACTAATACATAAGATTGAGATAATTGCTTGATAACGAGACTCTTAAGACATTCGAACAAAACTCACTATGATGACAAAAACCTTTGCAGCCATCCGGTCAGGGCAAACTCCAATGTCGTTCCCTGGACTAATCCAACTGCCATTGTCACTGCCGAAAGCCGCGTTATTTGTGCAATCAAACACCGATGGGCGCTACAGTGCAGCACGAAAGGCCAACGCCGACTCTGGCGGATAACCGAGAGGCCTCGTGGCCATCCAACGCCTTCACCCACCCCAATCCTGCTGTCGGCTCTGCCACGGTGGTGCAACGGTGCTTTCCAGTGGGAAAACCAACCAGGGAACAGCACCACGCGGCGCGGACCCAGGTTCTCCTTCGCTTTGCACCACCAACCGTGTGGAACGGGTTTTGACGGCTTCAGTTATTTACAGCACAAACCCAGCAAGAGCAGCCCCAGGACTGGAACGTTCAACAACCCAATGTAATAAATTAAGGACAACAACACATAACCCCCCCCACTTACTCCTATAACAAGATAAACATCCTGACTCGTACCAGAACAACAAACCTCACTCCTATCAGAAGAACACTAAAGCCTAAAACTAAGACCTAAAGGATGGCTAGCTAAGACCTAAAACCTACACGGGACTATTACCTAAGGGGGAAACACTATTAAATATGATAACTCTTTCTCTGCCATTCTCATCTTGTGGGTCTTTCGTGAGTGGGGGCGACCTCGTGGTGGTGGACCCTCCGCAGAGCTCAGGTGCTGCCGGAGGCGAGAGATGGTGGGTGGGTTTTCCCAGAGCATGAAAGGGACCTGGTTGCCGGGCTGAACCGGCAGTTGCCCAGTTGCCAACTAGAGGCGGTCACCCTCTGGGCTTCTGCCGGCTTCGCCGCCCTTTAAAGACTCCTCTGGGGCCTTCCGATCCTCCTGCAGGCGATGGTATTTCACATGTGCATTCCTCCCGTTGACTGTCACAAACACCCTGGACGGGAGAAAAGAAAGGGGGATTTTTTTTTTTTTTCCAAAAAATTCGTTAGACGACACTTCATTATTTCTAATTTTGTGAGTTTCTGGTCTGTTTTGCTGCGTGGTGCCACACAGTCTCTGCCAGCACCCCGGGTGGGACCTCGGTGGTTAAATATGGCAGATCATTAGGGATTAAAATAGTAGAATTAATGGCGCGACGGCTTAAAATCAGGTCGCACTGAAACTCGAGTGGCTCTGCGTGGCACGAGCGATGTCGCTTGGCACGAGCGACTGCAGCGCAGGAGCCCTCGGGCCGCAAACCGCAAGAAGGAACTTCAGTGGAACCTTTTTCTCAGCCAAAAAAAAACGAGAAACGCTGGGATTCTCGCCCGAGGAGATGAACCGCCCCAGGCCTGTAATGGGAGGAAAGGGCCTTCAAAGGGAGAGAGAGAGAGAGAGACCCTTGTGGCTGCAGTCAGCGGGAGACGGAGGAGCCCCGAGTGCGGAGAAGATGGGAAGAGGATGGAAATGCCGAGTCTCCATCGGTTTGAGCCCAAAGCAGCGGGTTTTGAGAAGAAAAAACGAGCGGCTCACCTTCCACACTGCCCGCAGGGAAACCCAGCCACATCGCCTGCGCCTCCAGCCCCGCACGGAGCGTCCCCGGAATGGCGGGAGGGACTGCCTGTGCCACGGGGCGTCTTTTCGCTGCTCTTCTGCTTCTTGGTGAGCTTTTCATTGGGCCCGAGCCGGCGCCTCTTCTTCGGGCTGCAACCAGCCTGTAAAGCAGACAGCTTGTGCTCATTTCTCCTTCTCCTCAGCAAGGGGGACAGCTAAAGCGAAAAACTGGCTGGAAACATCCCCAAATGGCCCAGGCAGTGAGGGGTCTATTTGTGTGCCGGGTGGAACGTGTTCTATCAGCCCCAGCCTGCCCCGGTGAGCTCCTCCGAACGCTAAAACAGCCCAAACAATGCTGAAACTCGGCGGGGAGGATGGGGTGCGAAGACAGATGGTGAAAGAAAAACCGTATTATTTCTACCGTCCTCAGCGGAACAGCACTTTCCTCCACAAAAGTCTGTAAAATGGGTTTAAAACGTAGAATTACTGAGCACTGAAGGGACATGGTTACCCGGTGTCTACCACCAAAAAAAACCCTAAATAATATGTGTTTCTGTGAGCCAAAGTCCCATTTCCTGGCAAGGAAGGTTTTGGCAACACCCGCGCAGAGGTGGGTCACCAACAGTTCCTTTGACGGAGCACTGGGACGTTACGGAACATCCCCAAAAATCATCAGCAGCAAGTTTAATGCGAAGTGGATCGTTTCCCAGAGCCTGGGAGAAGGCGATCATGGAGGAGCGGCATCTCGCACCCACCCCCGGCAGTTTTCCTACCTTCTCTTCGGCCTCCTCCACCTCATCCGTGCCTCGCTGCAGCCTTTTGGCTGTCCACCCTGGTCGGGTGGCGCCAAACCTGACGTGTTTTTTCCAGGTGTAGTAATATTCCACACACTGGGCCACAGTCTTCGTCTGAATCTGTCGGGAGAAAACCAGAAGCGATCGATGAGGGAAATACCACAGGAAAAGAATGAAGGCACAGACCCAGGACGGATCTATCCAGCACTGTTTGTCCTCCCCTGTGTCTGCGGTTCCCACAGCGCAACGCACAGGTGAGATCAGGCCGAAAACGAGCCCCCTTCTTCTGAAAGGGCTGTAAAGAAGCCTTGGGAGGGCAGAACTGTACGTTTCGTGCCGATGGTCAGCGGAACGTGTCAGTATTCTTCTAGTATTTCCTGTATTTTGTACTGGAGAGATTAAATATTCGGTTGATATTTGGGCAAATTTGGTAGACATTAGAGCCAATTATGTCTTGTACCGGTATCTTTTTAGCATGAAGCGGCATCCCAAGGACAGGATTCCAACGCACCATTCAAAAGACAACTTTTCTGGGTTAAAACTCCCCTCCACGCTACCAACACGTGACCCGCCTCGGTCTAACGGCTTTACCTTCTTCTGGATCAGGTGGAAATTCTTCTTATGCACATAAAAAGCCTCTTTAAACAACTGCTCCTCCAGGGGCGTCCAAGTGTCTGAGCCTGGGAAGAAACAGCCACGTGCAAACGATTAGACCCCTTGCAACCTCACGGAAACGCGCACGATTTATTCGTCACGCGTCCACATGTCTCCTCCTTCGGAAAGCAATTAGCCAACACCGCAGGCAGTTTGTTAGCACGAGCAGTTATGGCTGCCAGCAGAGCAAGCCCTGCACGCAGTAAAGCCGGGGCGCGAGGGAAAGGAGGAGCGTTGGGCGGCGTGGGGTGTCACCGCAAGGGACAGCAGCAGGCTAGAACACAGGGACGAGGCATTCCCCGTGCCAAAAGGCCCCCAGAACAGATTAAAAAGACTACTTCCCTGCCCCAAAGAACACGAGCCACTGCTCGCACGTTTCCAAAAATCACTTCTTTCAATCAGAACAAAGGGAACGGCAGTACCCGCTCGCATTCCCGGAGAAGCAACAAGCTCTGCTTCCACTTTACCTGCGTAATGATAATCAGCCAGGGGATGGGATTCAGGTCGCTGGGGTGCCCCAGACTGCAACATCTCCAGACCCTCCTGCGGGAGTTCAGAGAACAAGACTTAGATTCCCCCTCAGCAGGGGCCAAAAGATCAACTCTTCAGCCCACTGTGGGAAGATGGTACTCAGTCGACGCTCAGCAACAGCGTGTCGGGGTCACCTCCGCCCACGGCAGTTGATGAGAATATTTCCTAGTCCAGTAGGAATTCGAAAAGAGCTGCTTCTTACCAGAGCTTCATGCAGGCGGTGCAAGGCGTGCTCCAGGTTGGCTCTTCCCCCCGGCATGACATTGGAGCAGGCGAAGTTGAGCAGATTTGTCACTAGAAATGCAACAAAAACCAACAGAAAGTCAGTTTTCGTCAAGAAAGGAGAAAAAGTGCGATACAAGGCAGAGGGCAAACAGAGCAGACAGACTGGAGACCCAGAAAAGGCACCGAAAAAAAGGCAGGTTATCCGGTATCGCTCTCTCTCCCTTCAGAGCAGCTTTGGGACCGGTAGCTCCAGAGACAGATCTCCCCTCTCCCGAGGTCGCTGCAGCTGACGTGGGACAGCTACAAACGCCCCTGACCGTCTCTCCCAGAGGACGCGACTCAGAGCACCACCGGTTGTTATCTGTTCACTGTCCCACCAGATCTGAGCCACCCTCGGGTGCTACCAGCCACGAATGCTGTCAAGGAAAAGAGGGAGAGGGTCCCAACGGACAAACAGCTGCTGTGAAAACGTGCAGTTTTCGACCCTTAGTATCTCGGGGGGGACCTGGGAAGAAAAGCGTTAGAAGAAACCTCTGTCCTGTGTTTCCGGGTTCGTTGCGATGTCTCCCCAGGGCTTCCACACTAGCGATGCTCCCTCCTCCTCCTCCTCCAACCGGGATCTGTCCTGGAGGTCTGGGATCTCGGCCTGAAATTCACTGCCGACGTTGACGTGTCTGAAATTGTTAAGGCAGAGGAGGTGAGGAAGGAGAGCTGGGAACAGCACGCTAGCACGCACCCGCTTCGAAGGAGGGGACGTGTCAGGTACGGCAGTTATTTCCCAGCACAGCGTCACCAACTGCCCTCTAACAACTCCCACAGCCCCTTCTCGCCACCAACAGCATTACCGTTCCACCACGTGAGCCCTTTTGCGCCCCATCGGGCAAGAAAATTGCCACTTCCTTCCTCAAACGCTGAGCAAACTGGCGAGGTTCACTCTGAGACCGACAGCCAGCAGCAGAAGAGCTGCGACGGTGGGCCAAGACCACCGTTGGAATGTTGTGTAGAAGGCGGGAGGCCGGCAACCGGCATCATGAGGTCAGCCTGAGTGGCAAGCCCAGCCTGGGCTAGCACTGGCCATTTCTGGCAAGCACGGGGGTATACTCCAGCCAAAATAACCCCTCTGTTACCCTCTGCAGCGCTGCGGGGCAGTGGGAGAACTGGCCAAGCCATGGGGAGCAGGTCAACAGCAACAGCAAGGACTGGCAGAGCCCCGGTGCCGAACCAACCGTGCACCTGCTCCTCAGCCCCCTTTTCCCAGGGTTTGCGGTTATTCTGACCGCTGGGCCGGAACTCACGGCCCAACGCTGATTTTAGGGTTATCCTTCTTCGGCTAAACCCAAAGTCCCCATCCATTCTGCCCAAAAGATGTATAGAAAAAACAGCACAAGTTAAAATCGTTGAGATCATCCTTTAGCCTTCCTCACCGCCCTCATCATCACACACCGCTCCCCATTCTCCCAGAATTTCCCTCCTTTCGGGGAAACTGCTCACTGGACACGGAAGCTGTGGAGATGGACCCTCTGGATCTCCTGGCACAGCTGCCCCTCACCCTGCTCAGAGTTGGCCCCACAGGGATCAAACCGTTCAGGGCTTTTTCCAAGCCAAAGCCAGGAGCGGAGCAAAACCCCCGTGGGTTGTTTCCATCCCCTCTGCCACAACAGCAATCCCAAAGGAGAAAGGCACCTCCTTTTTCACTTTTCCAGACTTTCATTAAAAGGAGGAACCTCTGAACAACGTAATTTAATTACCGTCAACGTTGGATCCGCGCTCACATTCCTGCGTAGAGCTCACTGCCTGTCTAGCTGGGAAATCTCTGCCGCTCATTTAGTGGCAAAAGGTGGAAACTGGAGAAAAATCTCCAGCGCGACATCAATCCCCGGCATTATCACGATACAGCCTAAAATCAGAAATGCGGTTAAGATCCCTTCTCCTGTGAGCGGCTATGTGAATTGTACCCGTTGACAGATGCATACAAATATTCATTTCAAAGTTACAGACATCACGTTTTAACCGCTACACCAAAAAAGAATGACCTGCATTAAAAACTCCAGGAGCGTTTTCTTTCCATAACACGCTGGAATTTCTGAAAAATCCATTTCCTGCACAGAAAAACACGTCGTTTGTGGATAACAAATGGCAAACTCAGCGTTTGGGGAAGGTGAGCTCCCAAGTGCTGCGGATCCATCTCTCCATCTGGAAGACAGCAAAGGCAGTCAAAGCTCCCCAGCACAGCATCCTTACTGCCTCCCCTTTCCTACAGCCCAGGAGATCCTCGGAACCTTCCCACAGGGAAAGGGAGGAGCGGACTGATCACCAAGGCTGGCTGGACCAGGTCACCATTGTCACCACATTCGTTTGTTGCCAAAGAACGATGAAATTCGTCCACCTAACGATATAGCAGGTCCCTTCCCTGCCATGGTTCCAGCGCTGGAGGAAAGGTGCCTCTCCCGAGGCCGCATTGGGACGGCACTGCTGCACAGAAGGATAGAGATTTTTAAATCTCTTTATTTCTTCCAGGGAAAAACTTGCTTTCTCACTCAGTAAAGGACGAGCTCCCCAGGCCGGGCAGGAAGGCGGCACAGCCACAATTTACTTACCGAGAAACGTGCAGAGGGCTGTGTGGTCCCTGTGCCCAAGGAAAGCGGCCATTGCCAAAGCAGAGGGAAGGACGTGTCTCACCTTCAGCACAGAGAACCGATTCACAGACTCACTCTGAAAAAAAAAAAAGCATTAACCACAAAATTAGCTAATGGCTTCCCAAACCTGAATTCAGGGCCTCCCTCCGTGATTATAAAGTAATAATGGTCTTAACAGGCAGGCAGCTCACCAGGAATGAGATGGAGAGTGACCCCCATATTCCCCTGGAAACCCTTCGATGAGGCAAATCCCTGAACGCCCTCCCAGATTGTCGGTTCTTTACCTCCACGAGGAACTCGTGGCCTTTTATTGTCATAGTGTGTGACCAGAACAAGCCCCGCCATTCCTTATTCCAGCCTTAACAGCCTTCAGCGTTTCACTCCGGTCACCTCCCTGTCCCACTTCCGCCCCTGCACAATTTTTAAGATGGCGACTGAGAAATTAGGTCTTGTGGTTCCCATTGAAACACCCATTAATTCATACAACCAAAAGCTAGGCAAATGAAAAGGCCGTGTTAAACCTCAGCCCCCAGGGAAAAGAAATGTGCCCGACGAGGTGCTAAAAGGCGCTCTGGCAAAACACACCCCCCCTCCTCCAAACTGCAGTTTGCTCCAGGAAACTGACAAGTTTTCTTCCTCTGCGGCCTTAGCGAGGCTGTAGATTTTCCCACCCTGCAGGGAAAGAAACAATCCTCAAAAGCAGATGTTATTCTGCCTGCAAGGAAAGCTTTAAAATATTTTTCTTTTTTTAAAGGCAGAATGCCTAAACGGAACATCCGAGCTGGTTTCTCCATGAAAATAACACTTTGCACTTGCACAGCAAAGCAACGCTCATTAACCAATCTCGTAAATCTTCGCAGGCATTAAGAAACACTCCACGTAACACACATGCGTGCACCCTGTAAGCACACGTGCAAAGAGGAATCCCCGTTTACGCACCCCGGCTATATCAAACCGCACTATTTCCCTCACAAGCTGTGATGGAAATGGGCCACGCTCCCATTCCTTGGCTCCAGAGCTCCGGCGATGCCGGGATCATGCCGACCCTCAGCCGCTGCGGGCATCAGCTCTGCTAACACCCCGCTGACGGGTCAGTGACAGGAATCTGGGAGCAGGAAGGGGATTGTACCACCCAGGCTCCCCAAAATCCCCCGCAGTTAAGAGGAATGCAAATCTCAGGCTCCCCTAAGCCAACACATTTCTCACCGTGACCGCCGCACTAACACCCAGAGCAGTTTTTAAGCAGCACGCACCAGGTTTAACCTCCGCGCCTGAGAAAGTCCCTGTCCTGAGGGCTGCCGGTCCCCTCGGCCCAATGCAGGAGGCAGCAGCAAACCCCTCCAGACAGGGCAAGAGGTGCTTCTAAGAGTGACATCCAGCTAATAACCAAAAAGCACTTAAACCAATCCCAAACTTTGGAGACATTTAGTCTCGGGCCAGCAGCAGCATGTTGCTCAGTAAGGCACACTTCCACGACTCCCCTCAATTAACCATCACCTCCAGAGCGCGACCTCTGAAGGTGAGAAGTTCCTTTAGGTTGACTCTTGACGTCCCTTTCCCTCCCACAGGCAACGAGACCCCAAGTATTTCCACTTGAGAGTGCAGTTCCCCTTCCACGGGCACCCAGCTCGCTCTGCAGTTTTGGATTATCACCGACCTCTGTGCCAGCTCCACCAAGAAGCCAGGTGAGAGGCTCCGAATCACGTTACTAAAGATCCCAAGGCTTGACCTTGTTCCATTTATTTCTAAACCTTTGGCCCTGGATCAATGAGTTCATTGTTTTCAGGGCGTTCCAGATGTAAGCGCTGAGTACTGTTATTGGTGAATCCAGAACTGTCAACAGTGATAAAAAACAGAGCGCAGGAAGACAGTAAGGCCTCCGAGTCCCAAACTCAAATAACAGATGGCTAAAAAGGAAGGAGGAGCACACAGACATACTCGAATCCTGCTGAAAATAGTCAGCCATGGCCAACAGGAGCCGAGGAGGCAGTGGCCGTGGACACCTGGCTCGGGGGAGCCGCGCAGCTCTGCACGTATTTCGAGAGCTTTTCAGAACAAGTAATAAAAGCTTGACAGCAGCAGGGAGTGCGGGAGTCGCGGCAGCAGTTGCATCGATAAGCAATCTGCGCAACAGTTCCTAAAACAGGGGCTGCCCACAATCAGAAGTTGACTCTTTGGTACAAACTCCCTCCACACCAGTCATCACACAGGGGAAAAAAAACAACCAAGCTATTGTAGGGCTCAGTATTACCCATTTCTCTGCAGCTGGACAGAAATACACACTTCTGCGGCTTTTCCCACACTGGAAAATTCAAAGCACCCAAACAGGGGGTGCTTTTTAGAGACATCAGCAATTAAGTTCTCCATCCCCTCCAGAAAAGCCTTTTCCTAAAGGCGTTCTCCTCCCAAGGGCAGACCCACAAAAAGAAGCCCTCTCTGCTTAATCCATTTCACAGAGAATTTGAAATGCAAACAAGAATTAAACAGGACGTCTTTTCCCCGCTTCAGGGAAAGCCACTAATATAGACCTTGGCAACAGATTTAGCAAATCTATCATTGTAATGCCTTTGCATTGCCCATTTCCACCTGGAGAGCAGGCTGAAAGGACTCATAAAAAAACCTCAAACCAACCACAAAACATATTCCTGTCTAGGGGGTAATTTTATGAAACGATTTGAACACCTTAACGATTTGAACATCTTTTTACAGGTACAAGGCAACAAGAAACATTCTCGAGGTGAAAAAAAAACAAACCACCTATTCACCTCTTTACCCCAAAGATCTTTTCACCACACGGATTCCACCACCAATACACAGCTGCTAAATATCCCCGGCTGCTGCCGATCCGTAAGAAACCCTTCAAAATACAAGAGAACGCTGAGCCCAGCGCGCTGACGGTGCTGCCAGGGCTGTGAGTCGGAGCCCCTGAGGACGGAGTCGCAGCCCCTGAGGTTGAAATCAGCCCCACACTTAGGCACAACCCGGGGTTTTAAGCCTCGCTACAAACCAGCCCCCCGCTTTTCAAGAAAAACAGGGAGATTCACCTCAAAATAAACCACGTTCTCGACGCCGAAGGGGCGCTGGTCCATGGCCGCCGCCGCCCTTAGGGCCAGTTCCATGGGGCTTCGCTTGACCTGGAGCAGAACTCGCGGGCGTGAGGACAACGAGCCCCCTACACAAAAACTGAAAAAAAGGAAAAGTTCAATAAGATTTGCTGTTACTCACCCACCAAAGCCTAACCACTACAACTGGCCCTTTCACAACCATGCCTGATCGCAGAAGAAAACTGAAATATCCCAATTCCCGCTTCAAACACAAGGCGTGGAGCTGCCCACACCCCACGTGTGGGCTGGGAAGACAGGGGGCTCTTCTCAAAACCCGCAGGAAGAGAAAGGGCAGGAGTGTTTTCCCAGCCCTGGAAGAGCTGTGGGGAGAAGGTGGGAGGGAGGAAAAGGCTGCCCAGGAGTGGGGTAGGGGGAAGGAGAGGGCTCCATCCATGGGGGAAACGCCGTTCCTGGCCACACAGGCGGCTGTGGGACCACCCTGGGGATGGATTTGGGGGCTCTCCCTGAGGGAAACACTGCTCCCAGCCATGCAGGAGGCTGTGGGACCACCCTGGGGATAGGTTTGGGGATGAGGGGGGATCTATCCCTGAGGGAATCACTGCTCCCAGCCATGCAGGAGGCTGTAGGGCAATGACAGAGATGGATTTGGGGGCTCTCCCTGAGGGAAACCCCATTCCCGGACACACAGGAGGCTGTGGAGCCGCCCAGGGGACAGATTTGGGGGCTCTCCCTGAGGAGAGCCTGTGGGGAGGAGGGAGGCGGGGGCCGCCCCAGGGCCGGGGCCACTCCTGGAAGGGGAGGGGGGGATCTCCAGCCGCCCACGCGGGGCTGCCCGAAGCCTGAGGAGATGAAAAGAAGAGGAAAAAAGAGGAAAATTCCCTCACCGCCATCGCCTCTCACAGCCCCGGCCCTCCCCGCCGCGCCTCATGGCGGCTGTGTGCGGTGTCACCTGAGCGGGGGGCGGGGGCTGAGGCAGGAAAAGGCGAGAGGGGGAGGGAAGGGCCATTTTGAATGGGAGGAGAGGGGAAGGGGGGGCGAAAGATGGGGGGAGGGGGAGGAGAGAGGAAGAGAGGATGGTGGGGGGTGTGGGAGCGAGTGTGTGAGGGGAAGAGGTGTTGCGTGAGGGGGGAGCGAGGGGGGAATGGGTTTTCGTGAGAGGGAGGTTTGCAGGGCTGTGAGGTGCCTGTGAGAGAGGAGGCCCCGGAGGGAGGTGAGTGGAAAGGGCTGTGTGTGGAAAGAAAAGCTTTAAGGACAGGCTGGGCTGGGGAAAGGCGGTGGGCCCCGAGGGAGGGCTTGGGGAGCGGGGCTAGAAGCGTGGGTTTGGGGCAAAACTCTGGGAAAGAAACTGCAGGACAGGGCTAATCTGAGTATACAGTTTTAGCGAAGCTTCAAGCAAAAGGTGACCAAAGGTGCCTCTTGTCCTTTTGTGGGCTGGTTTTGTCTAAGTTATTCATGCGAGTGGACTTTTGCCACACGGGATGGGAACGTTCGCTTCCCGGGATAGCTGATGCCCCTGGATAACCACTGCCCGCGAAGCACTGCGAAACCCCGTGTTCAAAAATGAGAACAAAGGCCGTGTTTTGCCTCTCGGAAGGATCTCTAAGCACCGTCTCCACGTTATTTTCAGTACCTTTCTGGTTGTTTTCTTTGCCCCCATCCCCGTGATGTCCGTCGGGGGGGCTGGCGGAGCTCTGCAGGCGGACATCCGTCTCATTTTGGAGAAGGCTGGGCTGGTTTCGGGCGGTCCCGGCTGATTTTGGGGAGGGCAGGGATGGTTTCGAACTCGCAGTGCCCGGTGCGGGGCTGCGGTGGGGCCCGGCCCCCTCGTTCTCCTCGGCGCGGCCCCGCCCCTCTCGCCCGCTTTCGCCGCGGCGACGCTGGGGGGCGTGGCCCGGGTTTGCCCTTCGGCGCGTGCGCGGTTGGGCGGACGCGAAGGAGAACGTTTCCGGTGTGCGTCGGCGGTCGGTACCGGGAGAGACGGGGGGGACCGGGGCCGAGGAGAGCAGGAGCGGGAGAAGGAGAGCAGGAGCGGGAGAAGGAGAGTGGGCGGGCGGGGCGGCGGCGGCGGCGGCGGCGGCAGGAGCGGTGGTGCGGAGGTGTCCAGGGCCAGTTCGGGGGATTGTGGGGTGTCGGGACCGGGCTGGGGGACTCGGGGGGCGGCCTGGGCCTTTTTGGGGGGGAGCAGAGCCGAGTGGGGGGTCCCCGGGGGAACAGGGCCGATTTAGCTCCCCCCCCCCGTCCTCCGCTGCCGCCCCCTCACCCCCCGCTCGCTCCCCGCAGGTGGCGGCAGCCCCGGCCGCAGCGCAGGGTGCCCGGGGCCGGCCTGGGCGGGCGCTTGGCTCCGCTCTGGGCTCCGCTCTCAGCTCCCCCCGGCAGGTCAGCCCGGCCGTGCCCCCTTGGCCCGCCTCCAGCCCACGGCCGAGTCCCCCCAGGTACCCCCGAGATGGGTCGGGGGGTGTCATCGCTGGGCCCCCTGAAGCGGGGGTGGGTGGTGGGCACGGGCATTGCTGGGAGCCCGTGGGCAGCCCTGGGACCCCCTTAAAGCCCACGGAGAGCCCCGGGGCCCCCTTGTCTCCCCCGGAGCCGACGGGGAGCCGTAGCTGTGGAGTCAGCTTAAGGAGTCTGCCCTAAGGACTGCTGCTTTTTGGAGCGTTGGGGGAGGGGGAGGGTTGCGGTGTGGGGAGTGGAGGTGTGTGGGAGGAGTCCCGTGACTTGAGGGAGCTTTGGAGGTGTTGGGCAGATTTGGGGGAGTGGGGGAGGGGTCCCCTCCTTTGGAGCTCCCTGGTTCTTTTCTTCTAGACTGTGGGAGGCAGCGGGCGAAGGGGGAAGGCAATAGAGTGAGTTGCTGTATTTCAGTCCTTGGTTGAGAGTCAGCGACTCTGCTCCCTTGCTGCTCAGCAGACTCTTAGCTCCGTGGGGCTCTTTCTCCAGGCAGGCTACGACAACAGAAACGGCCCCACTTCCTCGGAAGAGTTGTTAGCAGTGAAGTCTCCTGGGAACGTACTGCCTGACGTTGGATAGACCTGGCACCACGCAGCAGCTCAGAGCCCCGCAGCGTATGCTGCCGCTCTCAGTTGGCTCCATCAAATCCTCCGACCTGAGAATGCCAGAGGTACAGAGTTGAAACGGGCCCTTCCTCACCCGCTGAGTCAGATGAACCTTTTTGCGCCCAAGTTGGCTGGAGACTGCTTCTGCCTCGCCGCCTTCAGGCGGAGCATGGCTGTGAGCAGGGGAGCTCAACACAGAGTGCTTGCTGATTGCAGCCTGCTCCCTCGGGGGAGCACCCGCAGCCATGGGACGGGAGGAGGAAGGACAGCACGAGGGCTAGAGACAAACATTTTATTTCTTTAACGTTTCACATAGGGGGTACCCCAGAGGGGTTCCTGGCCCCACACCCCACAGCCGCTCAGTATTCGGGGCACTGTTGGTCTTCTGGGCCTGGTGCTGTCACCGCTTGCAGGGCTAGCAGAAGCAGACACGGCTAGTGGCATCTCCACCAGCCCTTCAAGTAGCCCCACAGCCAGGCGCAGCCCTGCCGCGGGCACCTTCCTGTCCTGCACAGCCCTGGGTCTGCCTGGCCACACTCCCTGCCCGTGGTCTTGCAGGACTCCTCTGTCTTTACCTTCAAGGCCTGGAAAGTGCGGGTGATCTCCAGCACCCGCTCCACCTGGTCCATGTCCATGGCTGGGGGCCTTCCGGGGGACAGGTGCTTGTCCGTGGGCCTCTGTGTCCTGTCCATCCCCTACCTGGGAACCCACTCTTTCTCGGTCCCTGCTGGCAGCTCCTGGCTGAGGACCAGCCCGTTTCCCCACTGCCCCACCAGCAGCCATGGGAGAGCGGGGGTGTCCTGAGTGTGTGAGCACCACTGGCTCTGTTGCTGCACTGGGCCAGGCCTCCAGGAAGTGGTAGAGGGAGCTCTGGGAAGAGGAGCTGCTCCTCAACAGGCTGCTGCAGTCCTCCGAGTTGGCCAGCGAGCACAGGCTGCAGGGGCTCTTGCGGTGGCCCTCGGGGGGCCCAGGAGCCCGGGGGGTGCCTGGACCAGAAGGAGCTGTCCCCACTGATAGGACCTATAGGCGGCAGAGGAGGGCAGGGGGACCTGGGGGCTTGGGGGGGGGGGGGCAGGGGGTAGAGAGAAGCATCACTGCTCAGATGGTATATGGTTGGCAGAGAGCCCAGTGGGTCCTGTGGGGCCTGGTGCTCCCTCCTCGCTGCCTCCTTGGTTGCCCTGCAGAGGAGGAGAGAGAAGAGACCCGCTGCACACCGTCTCCTCCGCTGGAGCCCGTGGGCAGCACCCCCTCCTCAGCAGGCGGGCAGGGCTGCCCAGCGCAGGCAGGGCAGGGCACGGGCTGAGGGTCTGGGGCAGGATCTGGGGGTCTCCCCCACACTCCCTGCTTCTCCTGTGTCGACTTGAGCTCCCATCCTTCATCCGCTAGCCGAGAAGCTGCTGAGGGAGGGGACGGAGTGAGCGGCCGGCAGCCCCTGGCACAGCCCCGGCTCAGGGCTGCCGTGGGGTGTGGGCTGTTTGCACGGTGCTCGGTGCCAGGGCCACTCACCTCTCTGCTCCTGCGCGTGGGCTCTTGCATCCGTTATCCCTTGATTCGGCTTCTTCCAGTCCCTCTGCAGGACCCCGGGAGCTGGGTGAGACAGGAGCAGCTCCCAGCCCCGTGCCGCAGCCCCCCACACCACCCCACGCTGCGGCACAGTGCGGTGCAGCAGTCGCCTACCTGGAGCCGCTTGGTCCGTAGCACAGAAGAGACCGCGCTGAGCCCCATCAACAGCATCACGAGCGGAGCCAGGTGAGCTGTGGGGGGGACATTGGAGTCCCTCCTGGCACCAGCTGCGGTGCAGCCACGCAACCCTTTGGTGACCCCATGGGAAACGTTAAAGAAATAAAATGTTGGTCTCTATCCCTGGTGCTGTGGTTCCTCCTGCCATCCCGCGGCTGGGGCTGTGCCCCCCTCAGTGCCCGACCCAGTGGGACAGGCTGGCACTGCTGGCACCTGCCAACCTGGGGGGGTGGTGGTGTCGGGGGAGCTGGGTGGGCTGGAGAAAGGGAGGAAGCACCTCTTGAAACCAGCTGGGCCCTCCCCAGCCACAAAACCCTCCCCAGAGGCACCAGAGGGGACCCCCAGATCCTTGAAGGGCTGCCCCAGACTCCCTCTGGCCTGCAAGACTCCCCCCCCCCCAGGACCCCATAAGGGCAGCCCAGGACCCCTTATGGACACACCAGTGGCGTCCCAAATCTGGGTTCTTTACCTGCTGGGCAAGCCAGTAACACAGTGTGTGGGAGCAGCCAGCCAAGCCGGTTTCAGAGCACCAGAGGTGAGAGGCAGGGAGCTGCCATCCCACTCAGCTCCATCTCCGCGGTGCCTTGGCTGTGCAGAGAGAACTTGGGGGAGCTGCAAAACAGCTCAGCCCGGGCTTATCTCCAGATGGCACAGAACAACCAAAACCAAATGGCCCTTAACAATCAAAATGCCCCGAGTCCCATCCCACCACTCTTCCCGTGACGTTGAGCACCGGACGTCACAAATTGGCAACAGAGACTTCGCTGTGGCACCACCAGAGGGAAATATCCCAGACAGTGTAATCCACTCGGGCATAATCCTGCACCCTCACCGAGTCAGGAAATATAAACCGCAGGGTCTGGGGAGACAAATGGGGAATCCTCCAAGGATACAGCTGGCCCCTCGGAGATCTGTCCCCCCCATCCAGGACGCTGGAGGGGAGCATTTACATCTGAGCACGGCCTTTCCTTTAACCTCTAGAAAAGCCGGCTTTTGCTAAAAAACAAATGTTCCCCTCCCGCCCCGGCCCCCTCTGAAATGAAATAAATAAATAAATAAATAAATAAAATCCTTACAAAACTTAAAAATCACCCTTAGTTTCGTTAGTGTTATATTAATTCTAAAAACTGATGAGCCGCTGCGCTGTGCGCCGCAGCCCAACCTCCCCCCCCAACGCTGGGCGAGCTCCTCTGGCCATGCCTGGGATGAAAACCCGGTGGCTTTTTGGAAATAAAAAATAAAAAATTAAAAAAAAAAGAATAATAAAACCTCTCTTTCTCTCTCTCTCTGCCTGTGTTAGTCCAATGAAAGGGATAGCGTCGGGAGGCGAGGGAGGAGGAAGGGGGAGGCTGTGGGATGGAGAGAGCCCTCCCCGTACCCCTCGGCTGTGCATCCTCGCAGCGCCGCGGGAATGGGGGGCTGTGTGTTTGGGGGGGTCTTTGGTTTGCTCCCCTGACCTGCTGGGGGTGGGGGAGGAGGATTTGGGAGGGGGGGATGTCCGGCGGCGGGGTTACATTCATCGGGCGGTGCTGGGCGGCACGGCGGGAGCCTCCCTTGCTGTGCTGCGAGGCCGGGGCTCCCGGAGCGTGTTTCTGCTCCTGCTGCTTCACCTGCTGGAGCATTTCCCTCATCTGGCGCTGTGCAGTTATGGAAGATGCACCCAGGTGGGATGCGGGTGGCTTTGCCTGCACAGAGGAGTCCATTCACACCCTGGGCGCTGCTCTGCACGGCCTCCAGAACACACATTTTTAGCTCAATCGAGCCAATCTTCAATTTCAGCACTTGCACAGCTGGGGGGAAGCTACCGAAACACCTTCAGTGCCTCTTGGGGGCACAGGGACCACCCAAAAGAAGAGCAGCAGGTCGCTCGGGTGCTGCTGGGCTCAGCAAGCCCCACGCCTTTCCTCGGTGGATGAAAGCGGCCGGGGAATATCGGGTAACACCACGGCCAAACCGTACCTGACTGGCAAAGAAATGCCCAATGATTTTAACGATGACCTCCTCGTTCTCGTCTGGGGTTTGGTCTCGTGGCACAATGACTGCCGCGCTGGTTAAGTTTTGCAGTTCGTTTACCTGGAGCGAACCACAAGAGGGTGATGCCCTTCCACCCACCCCGGAGCTGCGCTCCTCTCCTGCGGGGGGGACGCCCAGCGCTCGCCTGGCTAGAGAAGCACCGGGGGGGGGGTGGTTAGGGGGCATCTGAGCTTCCGCATTACACGGGCGTAATTAGTGTGCCATTAACCACCATTAATAACCACTTTCGCTTTGCTAACCAACTGCCCCCACCCCGCTTTAGTGCGGGCTTCGTGATGCACACGCCTCCCTGTGTGGGAGCAGCCAGCCAAGCCGGTTTCGGAGCACCAGAGGTGAGAGGCAGGGAGCTGCCATCCCACTCAGCTCCATCTCCGCCGTGCCTTGGCTGTGCAGAGAGAACTTGGGGGGAGCTGCAAAACAGCTCAGCCCGGGCTTATCTCAAGATGGTGCAGAACAACCAAAACCAAATGGCCCTTAACAATCAAAATGCCCCGAGTCCCATCCCACCACTCTTCCCGTGACGTTGAGCGCCGGACATCACAAACTGGCAACAGAGACTTCGCTATGGCACCACCAGAGGGAAATATCCCAGACAGTGTAATCCACTCGGGCATAATTCATAATCCTGCACCCTCACCGAGTCAGGAAATATAAACCGCAGGGTCTGGGGAGACAAATGGGGAATCCTCCAAGGATACAGCTGGCCCCTAGGAGATCTGTCCCCCCCATCCAGGACGCTGTACAGGGTAACTTCCCCGGGATGGAGCGACCTCACCTGAGAGAGAGAGGGTAAGTGACTAAGAACCATCCGTACGGTATAGGGCATGCGATTGAGTTTGTGACTGGTGCACTCTTCTAAGGCATTAATATCTAGCGCCCTCGTGGTTTGTGTTGCTACTTGTCGGGGGCATTTGTAGCTCGCAATAGTGGATCCCGCTAGTTGCTTCTAAACCGCAATAGTGTAATCGCCATCGCACACACAGAACTTGCAATAGTGACGTATTGGACCTGTGAGAGAAGTCCAAAGAAATTGTTAATTTGAACCTCTCAGTGAAGCCCTTTTTCCCGTTTTGTCACACACACAGAGCAGAGGTATTTCTAAGTTTATGCCATTAATGCGCAGAAATGGGCTGCTTGTCCCAAAACAGGAGCGCTCACACCTTAGTTCCAAAAATCTCCCCTTTCATTCATTATTACATATTCGAACAATTAATACATATTCCCTGTCATTCCCTCTAATGACTGGTCGAGATTTCTTTGCTTCCCACGCAAAGGAGTGCGCAGACTCTGTCTTTTTTTTCCTTCTTTTGAGTAGGTGGTACCGTTTGGGGAGGTGGTCAATGAGTGGGTGGTCACCATCTCCCCCTGCCGGAACTCCCTTTTACCTGCTTTTCCTCTCATCTTGGCACTTCCGAGTGGTTTTCGGGGTTTGCTGACCAGGCCTACAGTTCATGGCTCTCTCGACAGGAACCCCCTGCTTCTCAACAGTGCTCCATCGCCTGCTGGGTAGTTCCTTAACTGAACCATAGATAAATCGTGTCCAGTAACTATTTCTCTATGTGAAGATGAGGTCAAGAAATAGCGTTGGGGCAGTAGAGAGGACTTGAGCAGCAGCAGGTTTCCTTTGTTGCTTCAATGACATTTAATTTTCCTAGTTGATGTCCGTTTTACTACAACAATTCCCCCCTTTGAGACTTATCCAAGTCTTTCTGTACTTGGATGAGCCTCATTTTCTATCCCGTATCACTAATACATAAGATTGAGATAATTGCTTGATAGCGAGACTCTTAAGACATTCGAACAAAACTCACTATGATGACAAAAACCTTTGCAGCCATCCGGTCAGGGAAAACTCCAATGTCATTCCCTGGACTAATCCAACTGCCATTGTCACTGCCGAAAGCCGCGTTATTTGTGCAATCAAACACCGATGGGCGCTACAGTGCAGCACGAAAGGCCAACGCCGACTCTGGCGGATAACCGAGAGGCTTCGCGGCCATCCAACGCCTTCACCCACCCCAATCCTGCTGCTGGCTCTGCCACGGTGGTGCCACAGTGCTTTCCAGTGGGAAAACCAACCAGGGAACAGCACCACGCGGCGCGGACCCAGGTTCTCCTTCGCTTTGCACCACCAACCGTGTGGAACGGGTTTTGACGGCTTCAGTTATTTACAGCACAAACCCAGCAAGAGCAGCCCCAGGACTGGAACGTTCAACAACCCAATGTAATAAATTAAGGACAACAACACATAACCCCCCCCACTTACTCCTATAACAAGATAAACATCCTGACTCGTACCAGAACAACAAACCTCACTCCTATCAGAAGAACACTAAAGCCTAAAACTAAGACCTAAAGGATGGCTAGCTAAGACCTAAAACCTACACGGGACTATTACCTAAGGGGGAAACACTATTAAATATGATAACTCTTTCTCTGCCATTCTCATCTTGTGGGTCTTTCGTGAGTGGGGGCGACCTCGTGGTGGTGGACCCTCCGCAGAGCTCAGGTGCTGCCGGAGGCGAGAGATGGTGGGTGGGTTTTCCCAGAGCATGAAAGGGACCTGGTTGCCGGGCTGAACCGGCAGTTGCCCAGTTGCCAACTAGAGGCGGTCACCCTCTGGGCTTCTGCCGGCTTCGCCGCCCTTTAAAGACTCCTCTGGGGCCTTCCGATCCTCCTGCAGGCGATGGTATTTCACGTGCGCATTCCTCCCGTTGACTGTCCCAAACACCCTGGAAGGGAGAAAACAAACAGGGATTTTGAATTCCTTTTTTTTTTTTTTTAAAAAAAAATAATCATTAGATGACATTTCATTATTTCTACTTTTGTGAGCTTCTGGTCTGTTTTGCTGCGTGGTGCCATACAGCTTGTGCCAGTACCCCCGGGTGGGTGGGACCTCGGTGGTTAAACACGGCAGATCATTAGGGATTAAAATAAGAGAAGTAACGGCGAGACGGCTTAAAATCGGGTCAGACTGAAACTCAAGTGGCTCTGCGTGGCACAAGCGACTGTAGCGCGGGAGCCCTCGGGCCGCAAACCGCAAGAAGGAACTTCAGTGGAACCTTTTTCTCAGCCAAAAAAAAACAAGAAACGCTGGGATTCTCGCCCGAGGAGATGAACCGCCCCAGGCCTGTAATGGGAGGAAAGGGCCTTCAAAGGGAGAGAGAGAGAGAGAGACCCTTGTGGCTGCAGTCAGCGGGAGACGGAGGAGCCCCGAGTGCGGAGGAGATGGGAAGAGGATGGAAATGCCGAGTCTCCATCGGTTTGAGCCCAAAGCAGCGGGTTTTGAGAAGAAAAAACGAGCGGCTCACCTTCCACACTGCCCGCAGGGAAACCCAGCCACATCGCCTGCGCCTCCAGCCCCGCACGGAGCGTCCCCGGAATGGCGGGAGGGACTGCCTGTGCCACGGGGCGTCTTTTCGCTGCTCTTCTGCTTCTTGGTGAGCTTTTCATTGGGCCCGAGCCGGCGCCTCTTCTTCGGGCTGCAACCAGCCTGTAAAGCAGACAGCCTGTGCTCATTTCTCCTTCTCCTCAGCAAGGGGGACAGCTAAAGCGAAAAACTGGCTGGAAACATCCCCAAATGGCCCAGGCAGTGAGGGGTCTATTTGTGTGCCGGGTGGAACGTGTTCTATCAGCCCCAGCCTGCCCCGCTGAGCTCCTCCGAACGCTAAAACAGCCCAAACAATGCTGAAACTCGGCGGGGAGGATGGGGTGCGAAGACAGATGGTGAAAGAAAAACCGTATTATTTCTACCGTCCTCAGCGGAACAGCACTTTCCTCCACAAAAGTCTGTAAAATGGGTTTAAAACGTAGAATTACTGAGCACTGAAGGGACATGGTTACCCGGTGTCTACCACCAAAAAAAAACCTAAATAATATGTGTTTCTGTGAGCCAAAGTCCCATTTCCTGGCAAGGAAGGTTTTGGCAACACCCGCGCAGAGGTGGGTCACCAACAGTTCCTTTGACGGAGCACTGGGACGTTACGAAACATCCCCAAAAATCATCATCAGCAGGTTTAACACGAAGTGGATCGTTTCCCAGAGCCTGGGACGAAGGGTTCATGGAGGAGCGGCATCTCGCACCCACCCCCGGCAGTTTTCCTACCTTCTCTTCGGCCTCCTCCACCTCATCCGTGCCTCGCTGCAGCCTTTTGGCTGTCCATCCTGGTCGGGTGGCGCCAAACCTGACGTGTTTTTTCCAGGTGTAGTAATATTCCACGCACTGGGCCACGGTCTTCGTCTGAATCTGTCGGGAGAAAACCAGAAGCGATCGATGAGGGAAATACCGCAGGAAAACGCTGAAGGCACAGACCCAGGACGGATCTATCCAGCACTGTTTGTCCTCCCCTGTGTCTGCGGTTCCCACAGCGCAACGCACGGGTGAGATCAGGCTGAAAACGAGCCCCCTTCTTCTGAAAGGGCCGTAAAGAAGCCTTGGGAGGGCAGAACTGTACGTTTCGTGCCGATGGTCAGCGGAACGTGTCAGTATTCTTCTAGTATTTCCTGTATTTTGTACTGGAGAGATTAAATATTCGCTTGATATTCGGGCAAATTCGGTAGACATTAGAGCCAATTATGTCTTGTACCGGTATCTTTTTGGAATGAAGCGGCATCCCAAGGACAGGATTACAATGCACCATTCAAAAGACGACTTTTCTGGGTTAAAACTCCCCTCCACGCTACCAACCCGTGACCCGCCTCGGTCTAACGGCTTTACCTTCTTCTGGATCAGGTGGAAATTCTTCTTATGCACATAAAAAGCCTCTTTAAACAACTGCTCCTCCAGGGGCGTCCAAGTGTCTGAGCCTGGGAAGAAACAGCCACGTGCAAACGATTAGACCCCTTGCAACCTCACGGAAACGCGCACGATGTATTTGTCACGCGTCCACATGTCTCCTCCTTCGCAAAGCAATTAGCCAACACCGCAGGCAGTTTGTTAGCACGAGCAGTTATGGCTGCCAGCAGAGCAAGCCCTGCACGCAGTAAAGCCGGGGCGCGAGGGAAAGGAGGAGCGTTGGGCGGCGTGGGGTGTCACCGCAAGGGACAGCGGCAGGCTAGAACACAGGGACGAGGCATTCCCCGTGCCAAAAGGCCCCCAGAACAGATTAAAAAGACTACTTCCCTGCCCCAAAGAACACGAGCCACTGCTCGCACGTTTCTAAAAATCACTTCTTTCAATCAGAACAAAGGGAACGGCAGTACCCGCTCGCATTCCCGGAGAAGCAACAAGCTCTGCTTCCACTTTACCTGCGTAATGATAATCAGCCAGGGGATGGGATTCAGGTCGCTGGGGTGCCCCAGACTGCAACATCTCCAGACCCTCCTGCGGGAGTTCAGAGAACAAGACTTAGATTTCCCCTCAGCAGGGGCCAAAAGATCAACTCTTCAGCCCACTGTGGGAAGATGGTACTCAGTCGACGCTCAGCAACAGCGTGTCGGGGTCACCTCCGCCCACGGCAGTTGATGAGAATATTTCCTAGTCCAGTAGGAATTCGAAAAGAGCTGCTTCTTACCAGAGCTTCATGCAGGCGGTGCAAGGCGTGCTCCAGGTTGGCTCTTCCCCCCGGCATGACATTGGAGCAGGCGAAGTTGAGCAGATTTGTCACTAGAAATGCAACAAAAACCAACAGAAAGTCAGTTTTCGTCAAGAAAGGAGAAAAAGTGCGATACAAGGCAGAGGGCAAACAGAGCAGACAGACTGGAGACCCAGAAAAGGCACCGAAAAAAAGGCAGGTTATCCGGTATCGCTCTCTCTGCCTTCAGAGCAGCTTTGGGACCGGTAGCTCCAGAGACAGATCTCCCCTCTCCCGAGGTCGCTGCAGCTGACGTGGGACAGCTACAAACGCCCCTGACCGTCTCTCCCAGAGGACGCGACTCAGAGCACCACCGGTTGTTATCTGTTCACTGTCCCATCAGATCTGAGCCACCCTCGGGTGCTACCAGCCACGAATGCTGTCAAGGAAAAGAGGGAGAGGGTCCCAACGGACAAACAGCTGCTGTGAAAACGTGCAGTTTTCGACCCTTAGTATCTCGGGGGGGACCTGGGAAGAAAAGCGTTAAGAGAAACCTCTGTCCTGTGTTTCCGGGTTCGTTGCGATGTCTCCCCAGGGCTTCCACACTAGCGATGCTCCCTCCTCCTCCTCCTCCAACCGGGATCTGTCCTGGAGGTCTGGGATCTCGGCCTGAAATTCACTGCCGACGTTGACGTGTCTGAAATTGTTAAGGCAGAGGAGGTGAGGAAGGAGAGCTGGGAACAGCACGCTAGCACGCACCCGCTTCGAAGGAGGGGACGTGTCAGGTACGGCAGTTATTTCCCAGCACAGCGTCACCAACTGCCCTCTAACAACTCCCACAGCCCCTTCTCGCCACCAACAGCATTACCGTTCCACCACGTGAGCCCTTTTGCGCCCCATCGGGCAAGAAAATTGCCACTTCCTTCCTCAAACGCTGAGCAAACTGGCGAGGTTCACTCTGAGACCGACAGCCAGCAGCAGAAGAGCTGCGACGGTGGGCCAAGACCACCGTTGGAATGTTGTGTAGAAGGCGGGAGGCCGGCAACCGGCATCATGAGGTCAGCCTGAGTGGCAAGCCCAGCCTGGGCTAGCACTGGCCATTTCTGGCAAGCACAGGGGTATACTCCAGCCAAAATAACCCCTCTGTTACCCTCTGCAGCGCTGCGGGGCAGTGGGAGAACTGGCCAAGCCATGGGGAGCAACAGCAAGGACTGGCAGAGCCCCGGTGCCGAACCAACCGTGCACCCGCTCCTCAGCCCCCTTTCCCCAGGGTTTGCGGTTATTCTGACCGCTGGGCCGGAGCTCACGGCCCAACGCTGATTTTAGGGTTATCCTTCTTCGGCTAAACCCAAAGTCCCCATCCATTCTGCCCAAAAGATGTATAGAAAAAACAGCACAAGTTAAAATCGTTGAGATCATCCTTTAGCCTTCCTCACCGCCCTCATCATCACACACCGCTCCCCATTCTCCCAGAATTTCCCTCCTTTCGGGGAAACTGCTCACTGGACACGGAAGCTGTGGAGATGGACCCTCTGGATCTCCTGGCACAGCTGCCCCTCACCCTGCTCAGAGTTGGCCCCACAGGGATCAAACCGTTCAGGGCTTTTTCCAAGCCAAAGCCAGGAGCGGAGCAAAACCCCCGTGGGTTGTTTCCATCCCCTCTGCCACAACAGCAATCCCAAAGGAGAAAGGCACCTCCTTTTTCACTTTTCCAGACTTTCATTAAAAGGAGGAACCTCTGAACAACGTAATTTAATTACCGTCAACGTTGGATCCGCGCTCACATTCCTGCGTAGAGCTCACTGCCTGTCTAGCTGGGAAATCTCTGCCGCTCATTTAGTGGCAAAAGGTGGAAACTGGAGAAAAATCTCCAGCGCGACATCAATCCCCGGCATTATCACGATACAGCCTAAAATCAGAAATGCGGTTAAGATCCCTTCTCCTGTGAGCGGCTATGTGAATTGTACCCGTTGACAGATGCATACAAATATTCATTTCAAAGTTACAGACATCACGTTTTAACCGCTACACCAAAAAAGAATGACCTGCATTAAAAACTCCAGGAGCGTTTTCTTTCCATAACACGCTGGAATTTCTGAAAAATCCATTTCCTGCACAGAAAAACACGTCGTTTGTGGATAACAAATGGCAAACTCAGCGTTTGGGGAAGGTGAGCTCCCAAGTGCTGCGGATCCATCTCTCCATCTGGAAGACAGCAAAGGCAGTCAAAGCTCCCCAGCACAGCATCCTTACTGCCTCCCCTTTCCTACAGCCCAGGAGATCCTCGGAACCTTCCCACAGGGAAAGGGAGGAGCGGACTGATCACCAAGGCTGGCTGGACCAGGTCACCATTGTCACCACATTCGTTTGTTGCCAAAGAACGATGAAATTCGTCCACCTAACGATATAGCAGGTCCCTTCCCTGCCATGGTTCCAGCGCTGGAGGAAAGGTGCCTCTCCCGAGGCCGCATTGGGACGGCACTGCTGCACAGAAGGATAGAGATTTTTAAATCTCTTTATTTCTTCCAGGGAAAAACTTGCTTTCTCACTCAGTAAAGGACGAGCTCCCCAGGCCGGGCAGGAAGGCGGCACAGCCACAATTTACTTACCGAGAAACGTGCAGAGGGCTGTGTGGTCCCTGTGCCCAAGGAAAGCGGCCATTGCCAAAGCAGAGGGAAGGACGTGTCTCACCTTCAGCACAGAGAACCGATTCACAGACTCACTCTGAAAAAAAAAAAAGCATTAACCACAAAATTAGCTAATGGCTTCCCAAACCTGAATTCAGGGCCTCCCTCCGTGATTATAAAGTAATAATGGTCTTAACAGGCAGGCAGCTCACCAGGAATGAGATGGAGAGTGACCCCCATATTCCCCTGGAAACCCTTCGATGAGGCAAATCCCTGAACGCCCTCCCAGATTGTCGGTTCTTTACCTCCACGAGGAACTCGTGGCCTTTTATTGTCATAGTGTGTGACCAGAACAAGCCCCGCCATTCCTTATTCCAGCCTTAACAGCCTTCAGCGTTTCACTCCGGTCACCTCCCTGTCCCACTTCCGCCCCTGCACAATTTTTAAGATGGCGACTGAGAAATTAGGTCTTGTGGTTCCCATTGAAACACCCATTAATTCATACAACCAAAAGCTAGGCAAATGAAAAGGCCGTGTTAAACCTCAGCCCCCAGGGAAAAGAAATGTGCCCGACGAGGTGCTAAAAGGCGCTCTGGCAAAACACCCCCCTCTCCAAACTGCAGTTTGCTCCAGGAAACTGACAAGTTTTCTTCCTCTGCGGCCTTAGCGAGGCTGTAGATTTTCCCACCCTGCAGGGAAAGAAACAATCCTCAAAAGCAGATGTTATTCTGCCTGCAAGGAAAGCTTTAAAATATTTTTCTTTTTTTAAAGGCAGAATGCCTAAACGGAACATCCGAGCTGGTTTCTCCATGAAAATAACACTTTGCACTTGCACAGCAAAGCAACGCTCATTAACCAATCTCGTAAATCTTCGCAGGCATTAAGAAACACTCCACGTAACACACATGCGTGCACCCTGTAAGCACATGTGCAAAGAGGAATCCCCGTTTACGCACCCCGGCTATATCAAACCGCACTATTTCCCTCACAAGCTGTGATGGAAATGGGCCACGCTCCCATTCCTTGGCTCCAGAGCTCCGGCGATGCCGGGATCATGCCGACCCTCAGCCGCTGCGGGCATCAGCTCTGCTAACACCCCGCTGACGGGTCAGTGACAGGAATCTGGGAGCAGGAAGGGGATTGTACCACACAGGCTCCCCAAAATCCCCCGCAGTTAAGAGGAATGCAAATCTCAGGCTCCCCTAAGCCAACACATTTCTCACCGTGACCGCCGCACTAACACCCAGAGCAGTTTTTAAGCAGCACGCACCAGGTTTAACCTCCACGCCTGAGAAAGTCCCTGTCCTGAGGGCTGCCGGTCCCCTCGGCCCAATGCAGGAGGCAGCAGCAAACCCCTACAGACAGGGCAAGAGGTGCTTCTAAGAGTGACATCCAGCTAATAACCAAAAAGCACTTAAACCAATCCCAAACTTTGGAGACATTTAGTCTCGGGCCAGCAGCAGCATGTTGCTCAGTAAGGCACACTTCCACGACTCCCCTCAATTAACCATCACCTCCAGAGCGCGACCTCTGAAGGTGAGAAGTTCCTTTAGGTTGACTCTTGACGTCCCTTTCCCTCCCACAGGCAACGAGACCCCAAGTATTTCCACTTGAGAGTGCAGTTCCCCTTCCACGGGCACCCAGCTCGCTCTGCAGTTTTGGATTATCACCGACCTCTGTGCCAGCTCCACCAAGAAGCCAGGTGAGAGGCTCCGAATCACGTTACTAAAGATCCCAAGGCTTGACCTTGTTCCATTTATTTCTAAACCTTTGGCCCTGGATCAATGAGTTCATTGTTTTCAGGGCGTTCCAGATGTAAGCGCTGAGTACTGTTATTGGTGAATCCAGAACTGTCAACAGTGATAAAAAACAGAGCGCAGGAAGACAGTAAGGCCTCCGAGTCCCAAACTCAAATAACAGATGGCTAAAAAGGAAGGAGGAGCACACAGACATACTCGAATCCTGCTGAAAATAGTCAGCCATGGCCAACAGGAGCCGAGGAGGCAGTGGCCGTGGCTACCTGGCTCGGGGGAGCCGCGCAGCTCAGCACGTATTTCGAGAGCTTTTCAGAACAAGTAATAAAAGCTTGACAGCAGCAAGGAGTGCGGGAGTCGCGGCAGCAGTTGCATCGATAAGCAATCTGCGCAACAGTTACTAAAACAGGGGCTGCCCACAATCAGAAGTTGACTCTTTGGTACAAACTCCCTCCACACCAGTCATCACACAGGGGAAAAAAAACAACCAAGCTATTGTAGGGCTCAGTATTACCCATTTCTCTGCAGCTGGACAGAAATACACACTTCTGCGGCTTTTCCCACACTGGAAAATTCAAAGCACCCAAACAGGGCGCGCTTTTAGAGCCATCAGCAATTAAGTTCTCTGTCCCCTCCAGAAAAGCCTTTTCCTAAAGGCGTTCTCCTCCCAAGGGCAGACCCACAAAAAGAAGCCCTCTCTGCTTAATCCATTTCACAGAGAATTTGAAATGCAAACAAGAATTAAACAGGACGTCTTTTCCCCGCTTCAGGGAAAGCCACTAATATAGACCTTGGCAACAGATTTAGCAAATCTATCATTGTAATGCCTTTGCATTGCCCATTTCCACCTGGAGAGCAGGCTGAAAGGACTCATAAAAAAACCTCAAACCAACCACAAAACATATTCCTGTCTAGGGGGTAATTTTATGAAACGATTTGAACACCTTAACGATTTGAACATCTTTTTACAGGTACAAGGCAACAAGAAACATTCTCGAGGTGAAAAAAAAACAAACCACCTATTCACCTCTTTACCCCAAAGATCTTTTCACCACACGGATTCCACCACCAATACACAGCTGCTAAATATCCCCGGCTGCTGCCGATCCGTAAGAAACCCTTCAAAACACAAGAGAACGCTGAGCCCAGCGCGCTGACGGTGCTGCCAGGGCTGTGAGTCGGAGCCCCTGAGGACGGAGTCACAGCCCCTGAGGTTGAAATCAGCCCCACACTTAGGCACAACCCGGGGTTTTAAGCCTCACTACAAACCAGCCCCCCGCTTTTCAAGAAAAACAGGGAGATTCACCTCAAAATAAACCACGTTCTCGACGCCAAAGGGGCGCTGGTCCATGGCCGCCGCCGCCCTTAGGGCCAGTTCCATGGGGCTTCGCTTGACCTGGAGCAGAACTCGCGGGCGTGAGGACAACGAGCCCCCTACACAAAATCTGAAAAAAAGGAAAAGTTCAATAAGATTTGCTGTTACTCACCCACCAAAGCCTAACCACTACAACTGGCCCTTTCACAACCATGCCTGATCGCAGAAGAAAACTGAAATATCCCAATTCCCGCTTCAAACACAAGGCGTGGAGCTGCCCACACCCCACGTGTGGGCTGGGAAGACAGGGGGCTCTTCTCAAAACCCGCAGGAAGAGAAAGGGCAGGAGTGTTTTCCCAGCCCTGGAAGAGCTGTGGGGAGAAGGTGGGAGGGAGGAAAAGGCTGCCCAGGAGTGGGGTAGGGGGAAGGAGAGGGCTCCATCCATGGGGGAAACGCCGTTCCTGGCCACACAGGCGGCTGTGGGACCACCCTGGGGATGGATTTGGGGGCTCTCCCTGAGGGAAACACTGCTCCCAGCCATGCAGGAGGCTGTGGGACCACCCTGGGGATAGGTTTGGGGATGAGGGGGGATCTATCCCTGAGGGAATCACTGCTCCCAGCCATGCAGGAGGCTGTAGGGCAATGACAGAGATGGATTTGGGGGCTCTCCCTGAGGGAAACCCCATTCCCGGACACACAGGAGGCTGTGGAGCCGCCCAGGGGACAGATTTGGGGGCTCTCCCTGAGGAGAGCCTGTGGGGAGGAGGGAGGCGGGGGCCGCCCCAGGGCCGGGGCCACTCCTGGAAGGGGAGGGGGGGATCTCCAGCCGCCCACGCGGGGCTGCCCGAAGCCTGAGGAGATGAAAAGAAGAGGAAAAAAGAGGAAAATTCCCTCCCCGCCATCGCCTCTCACAGCCCCGGCCCTCCCCGCCGCGCCTCATGGCGGCTGTGTGCGGTGTCACCTGAGCGGGGGGCGGGGGCTGAGGCAGGAAAAGGCGAGAGGGGGAGGGAAGGGCCATTTTGAATGGGAGGAGAGGGGAAGGGGGGGCGAAAGATGGGGGGAGGGGGAGGAGAGAGGAAGAGAGGATGGTGGGGGGTGTGGGAGCGAGTGTGTGAGGGGAAGAGGTGTTGCGTGAGGGGGGAGCGAGGGGGGAATGGGTTTTCGGGAGAGGGAGGTTTGCAGGGCTGTGAGGTGCCTGTGAGAGAGGAGGCCCCGGAGGGAGGTGAGTGGAAAGGGCTGTGTGTGGAAAGAAAAGCTTTAAGGACAGGCCGGGCTGGGGAAAGGTGGTGGGCCCCGAGGGAGGGCCTGGGGAGCGGGGCTAGAAGCGTGGGTTTGGGGCAAAACTCTGGGAAAGAAACTGCAGGACAGGGCCAATCTGAGGATACAGTTTTAGCGAAGCTTCAAGCAAAGGGTGACCAAAGGTGCCTCTTGTCCTTTTGTGGGCGGGTTTTGTCTAAGTTATTCATGCGAGTGGACTTTTGCCACACGGGATGGGAACGTTCGCTTCCCGGGATAGCTGATGCCCCTGGATAACCACTGCCCGCGAAGCACTGCGAAACCCCGTGTTCAAAAAAGAGAACAAAGGCCGGGTTTTGCCTCTCGGAAGGATCTCTAAGCACCGTCTCCACGTTATTTTCAGTACCTTTCTGGTTGTTTTCTTTCCCCCCATCCCCGTGATGTCCGTCGGGGGGGCTGGCGGAGCTCTGCAGGCGGACGTCCGTCTCATTTTGGAGAAGGCTGGGCTGGTTTCGGGCGGTCCCGGCTGATTTTGGGGAGGGCAGGGATGGTTTCGAACTCGCAGTGCCCGGTGCGGGGCTGCGGTGGGGCCCGGCCCCCTCGTTCTCCTCGGCGCGGCCCCGCCCCTCTCGCCCGCTTTCGCCGCGGCGACGCTGGGGGGCGTGGCCCGGGTTTGCCCTTCGGCGCGTGCGCGGTTGGGCGGACGCGAAGGAGAACGTTTCCGGTGTGCGTCGGCGGTCGGTACCGGGAGAGACGGGGGGGACCGGGGCCGAGGAGGGCGGGAGCGGGAGCGGGAGCGGGAGCGGGAGCGGGAGAGTGGGCGGGCGGGCGGGCGGCGCGGCGGCGGCAGGAGCGGTGGTGCGGAGGTGTCCAGGGCTAGTTCGGGGGATTGTGGGGTGGCGGGACCGGGCTGGGGGGCTCGGGGGGCGGCCTGGGCCTTTTTGGGGGGGACAGAGCCGAGTGGGGGGTCCCCGGGGAGAACAGGGCCGATTCAGGCTCCCCGTCCCCCGCTGCCGCCCCCTCACCCCCCGCTCGCTCCCCGCAGGTGGCGGCAGCCCCGGCCGCAGCGCAGGGTGCCCGGGGCCGGCCTGGGCGGGCGCTTGGCTCCGCTCTGGGCTCCGCTCTCAGCCCCCCCCGGCAGGTCAGCCCGGCCGTGCCCCCTTGGCCCGCCTCCAGCCCACGGCCGAGTCCCCCCAGGTACCCCCGAGATGGGTCGGGGGGTGTCAGCGCTGGGCCCCCTGAAGCGGGGGTGGGTGGTGGGCACGGGCATTGCTGGGAGCCCGTGGGCAGCCCTGGGACCCCCTCAAAGCCCACGGAGAGCCCCCGGGGCCCCCTTGTCTCCCCCAGAGCCGACGGGGAGCCGTAGCTGTGGAGTCAGCTTAAGGAGTCTGCCCTAAGGACTGCTGCTTTTTGGAGCGTTGGGGGAGGGGGAGGGTTGTCGGTGTGGGGAGTGGAGGTGTGTGGGAGGAGTCCCGTATGTTTGGGGAGCTTTGGGGATGTTGGGCAGATTTGGGGGAGTGGGGGAGGGGTCCCTTCCTTTGGAGCTCCCTGGTTGGTTTCTTCCAAACTGTGGGAGGCAGCGGGCGAAGGGGGAAGGCAATAGAGTGAGTTGCTGTACTTCAGTCCTTGGTTGAGAGTCAGCGACTCTGCTCCCTTGCTGCTCAGCAGACTATTGGCTCCGTGGGGCTGTTTCTCCAGGCAGGCTACGACTACAGAAATGGCCCCACTTCCTTGGAAGAGTTGTCAGCGGTGATGTCTCCTGGGAACATACTGCCTGACGTTGGATAGACCTGGCACCACGCAGCAGCTCAGAGCTCCACAGTGTATGCTTCCACGCTCAGTTCCGTTCCCTGCCTGGGAACCCGCTCTTTCTCGGTCCCTGCTGGCAGCTCCTGTGGAGGCTCCTGGCCGAGGACCAGCCCCAGTTTCCCCACTGCCCCACCAGCAGCCATGGGAGAGCGGGGGTGTCCTGAGTGTGTGAGCACCACTGGCTCTGTTGCTGCACTGGGCCAGGGCTCCAGGAAGTGGTAGAGGGAGCTGTGGGAAGAGGAGCTGCTCCTCAACAGGCTGCTGCAGTCCTCCGAGTTGGCCAGCGAGCACAGGCTGCAGGGGCTCTTGCGGTAGCCCTTGGGGGGCCCAGGATCCCGGGGGGTTCCCTGGACCAGAAGGAGCTGTCCCCACTGATAGGACCTATAGGCGGCAGAGGAAGGCAGGGGGACGTGGGGGCTTGGGGGGGTCAGGGGGTAGAGAGAGGCATCACTGCTCAGATGGTATATGGTTGGCAGGGAGCCCAGTGGGTCCTGTGGGGCCCGGTGCTCCCTCCTCGGTTGCCCTGCAGAGGAGGAGAGAGAAGAGACCCGCTGCACCCCGTCTCCTCCGTCGGGGCCCGCGGGCAGCACCCCCTCCTCAGCAGGCGGGCAGGGCTGCCCAGCGCAGGCAGGGCACGGGCTGAGGGTCTGGGGCAGGATCTGGGGGTCTCCCCCACACTCCCTGCTTCTCCTGTGTCGACTTGAGCCTCCCATCCTTCATCCGCTAGCCGAGAAGCTGCTGAGGGAGGGGACGGAGTGAGCGGCCGGCAGCCCCCGGCACAGCCCCGGCTCAGGGCTGCCGTGGGGTGTGGGCTGTTTGCATGGTGCTCGGTGCCAGGGCCACTCACTGCTCTGCTCCTCTGGGCGGGCTCTCGCGTCCGTCGTCCCTTGCTTTGGCTTCTTCCAGTCCCTCTGCAGGACCCCGGGAGCTGGGTGAGACGGGAGCAGCTCCCAGCCCCGCGCCGCAGCCCCCCACCCCACGCTGCGGCACAGTGCGGTGCAGCAGTCGCCTACCTGGAGCCGCTTGGTCCGTAGCACAGAAGAGACCGCGCTGAGCCCCATCAACAGCATCACGAGCGGAGCCGGGTGAGCCGCGGGGGGGACGTTGGAGTCCCTCCTGGCACCAGCTGCGGTGCAGCCGCGCAACCCTGGGGTGCCCCTCATGGGAAATGTTAAAGAAATAAAATGTTGGTCTCTATCCCTGGTGCTGTGGTTCCTCCTCCCATCCCGTGGCTGGGGCTGTGCCCCCATCAGTGCCCGACCCAGTGGGACAGGCTGGCACTGCTGGCACCCACTAACCTGGGGGGGTGGTGGTGTCGGGGGAGCTGGGTGGGCTGGAGAAAGGGAGGAAGCACCTCTTGAAACCAGCTCAGCCCTCTCCAGCCACAAAACCCTCCCCAGAGGCACCAGAGGGGACCCCCAGATCCTTGAAAAACTGCCCCAGACTCCCTCTGGCCTGCAAGATTCCCCCCCCAGGACCACATAAGGGCCGCCCAGGATCCCTAACGGACACCTTAGTGGCGTCCCAAATCTGGGTTCTTTACCTGCTGGGCAAGCCAGTAACACTCTGTATGGGAGCAGCCAGCCAAGCCGGTTTCAGAGCACAAGAGGTGAGAGGCAGGGAGCTGCCATCCCACTCAGCTCCATCCCCGCCGTGCCTTGGCTGTGCAGAGAGAACTTGGGGGGAGCTGCAAAACAGCTCAGCCCGGGCTTATCTCAAGATGGCACAGAACAACCAAAACCAAATGGCCCTTAACAATCAAAATGCCCCGAGTCCCATCCCACCACTCTTCCCGTGACGTTGAGCGCCGGACATCACAAACTGGCAACAGAGACTTCGCTATGGCACCACCAGAGGGAAATATCCCAGACAGTGTAATCCACTCGGGCATAATCCTGCACCCTCACCGAGTCAGGAAATATAAACCGCAGGGTCTGGGGAGACAAATGGGGAATCCTCCAAGGATACAGCTGGCCCCTCGGAGATCCGTCCCCCCCATCCAGGACGCTGGAGGGGAGCATTTACAGCCGAGGACGGCCTTTCCTTTAACCTCTAGAAAAGCCGGCTTTTGCTAAAAAACAAACGTCCCCCTCCTGCCCCTGCCCCCTCTGAAATGAAATAAATAAAGAATTAAAATCCTTGCAAAACTTAAAAATAGCCGCTAGTTTCGTTATCGTTACATTGATTGTAAAAACTGATGAGCTGCTGTGCTGTGTGCCGCAGCCCAACCTCCCCCCCCCAACGCTGGGCGAGCTCCTCTGGCCATGCCTGGGATGAAAAACCGGTGGCTTTTAGGAAATATCAAATAAAAAATTAAAAGAAAAAAAAGAATAATAAAACCTCTCTTTCTCTCTGCCTGTGTTAGTCTAACAAAACGGATGGCGTCGGGAGGCGAGGGAGGAGGAATGGGGAGGCTGTGGGTTGGAGAGAGCCCTCCCCGTACCCTTCGGTGGTGCATCCTCGCAGTGCCGCAGGGAATGGGGGAGGGGGGGTGTTTTTGGGAGGGGTCTTTGGTTTGCACAGGGTAGCAGTGGTGGGGGCTCAGCCCCATCCTTACAGTGCTGGGGCGCACGGGGCTACCAGGCGCAGAGTCCCTCCCCCAGTGAGGTGCTTTGGTGTGTTGAGGTGTTAGATGGGGTGGCACAGCCCCTGCCCGCCCCGGGAGGGGGGACACCACCTCTCCGGTGGCACTGGATGGGTGGGAGGGAGGGAGCACAGCTCTGGGAGCCATGGAGAAAGGCGTGGGTGTGTCCCTCATCGTGGCAGCCCCCAGCAGCCCTACCCCGCCACCCGGCCACCCCAAGGGACACCCAAGCCCCATCTTGGTCCTCTCCCCGTTGGGTGACGCCCTTCCACCCACCCCGGAGGTGCGCTCCTCTCCTGCGGGGGGGACGCCCAGCGCTCGCCTGGCTAGAGAAGCACCGGGGGGGAGTGGTTAGGGGGCATCTGAGCTTCCCCATTACACGGGCCTAATTACTGTGCCGTTAGTAACCATTAGTAACCACTTTGGCTCTGCTAACCAACTGCGGTGAGGCCCCCACCCCGCTTTAGCACAGGCTTCCTGATGCCAACACCTCCCCGAGCCACTGGGTAAAGCTGCGCCTGGCAAAAAACCACCACCCCAAAAAAACCCCACACCACATCCCCCACTCCCCACCCACCCCTTCTCCCCCCATCACAGCCATGGGGCAAACTCCCACCACCACCACCCCCAATCTCAGCTCGGCCGTGACCCCCCCGAGACACTGGAAAGAGAGCAACGGAGAGCGAGCTCAGGCTCCTGTGAGCTGGAGAGATTTCTCTTTGGTTTTTGATGTTGTCGGTGGGTGGGATTTGGTTGGTTGTTTTTCACAGAACACTTTGCAGTAGAAGACAAAAACGTGGTGTCGCAGCCCCCGGGGCCGGCGCTGGCACCGCCACCTCCCCCCCCCTCCCCCCTCCCCCGGCTCCTGTCCCTCCTCCTGCCCGGCGGCTGTTCCCACTTTCCATCCTTGGTTTGTTTGTTTTTTTTTTTTTCCTTTCTACCTTTCTTTTTTAATATGTGGGGTTTTCTTCTTTCTCCCTTTTGTTTTTTGCTTCCCCCTCCTTTTTTCTCTTTTTCCCCTTTTTGCTTTTTCCCTTTTTTTTTGCTTCCCCCCCCCTTTTTTCTCTGTTTCCACCTTTTCCCCCGTTTTCACTTTTCTCCTTTTTTCACTTTTTTCCCCTTTTTTTCTCTTTTTCCCCTTTTTTCTTTTCCCACAATTCCGCCCCCCCCCCCCCTTTTTTTTTTTTTCCTCTCTTTAAACAAGCTCTCTCCCGAAGGAGCGGCCCCTGGCTCTCCGCTGGCAGAAGGAGCCTACGGAAGAGCTCTGGCACTGACACGGGCAGGAACACCCACTCACACATCGCAACACAGCAGTTAGTTTGGCAACACCCCCACCCCCTGTCACAAGTGAGACCTGCACAGACAAAAGGCTCCTGAGTGAGGGCACTGGGGCAGCCCCACCTTAGAAGCAGCAGAGGAGCAGAGCCATCCGGAGCCATCAAGAGCACAGGAAGGGCTATTCAGGGCCTCATTGTCTGCGCCGAGTGACCGTCTGCTGAGAACCGCTCTGGCGGCTCAGAGCTCAGCCCCAGCAGCAGTCTGGAGCCAACGGGGAAAAGTACACTGGGAGGAAGACTGGCAGCCTTCCTCCACAACGCCCCGGAGAGAATGACCACAGTGCTGCCTATCCCCATCGCTTTTCCAACTCGGTTCTTTTTTTATTAAAAAATTAAAAAAAAAAAAAATATGCTCCAACTCTCAGGTTTCCACGGCACACAGAATCTCTAAAAGGGAGACACAAGCGTGAGGTGCTGAGGTACCCAAACCTGCCCACGTTAGTCCAACTAAAGGGACAGCGTCGGGAGGCGAGGGAGGAGGAAGGGGGAGGCTGTGGGATGGAGAGAGCCCTCCCCGTACCCCTCGGCTGTGCATCCTCGCAGCGCCGCGGGGAATGGGGGGCTGTGTGTTTGGGGGGGTCTTTGGTTTGCTCCCCTGACCTGCTGGGGGGGAGGGGATGTCTGGCGGCGGGGTTACAGTCATCGGGCGGTGCTGGGCGGCACGGCGGGAGCCTCCCTTGCTGTGCTGCGAGGCCGGGGCTCCTGGAGCGTGTTTCTGCTCCTGCTGCTTCACCTGCTGGAGCATTTCCCTCATCTGGCGCTGTGCAGTTATGGAAGATGCACCCAGGTGGGATGCGGGTGGCTTTGCCTGCACAGAGGAGTCCATTCACACCCTGGGCGCTGCTCTGCACGGCCTCCAGAACACACATTTTTAGCTCAATCGAGCCAATCTTCAATTTCAGCACTTGCACAGCCAGGGGGAAGCTACCGAAACACCTTCAGTGCCTCTTGGGGGCACAGGGACCACCCAAAAGAAGAGTGGCAGGGTGCTCGGGTGGTGCTGGGCTCAGCAAGCCCCACGCCTTTCCTCGGTGGATGAAAGCGGCCGGGGAAGATCAGGTAAAGCCACGGCCAAACCGTACCTGCCTGGCAAAGAAATGCCCAATGATTTTAACGATGACCTCCTCGTTCTCGTCTGGGATTTGGTCTCGTGGCACAATGACTGCCGCGCTGGTTAAGTTTTGCAGTTCGTTTACCTGGAGCGAACCACAAGAGGGTGACGCCCTTCCACCCACCCCGGAGGTGCGCTCCTCTCCTGCGGGGGGGACGCCCAGCGCTCGCCTGGCTAGAGAAGCACCGGGGGGGTGGGGTGGTTAGGGGGCATCTGAGCTTCCGCGTTACACGGGCGTAATTAGTGTGCCATTAACCACCATTAATAACCACTTTGGCTTTGCTAACCAACTGCCCCCACCCCGCTTTAGCACAGGCTTCGTGATGCACACGCCTCCCTGTGTGGGAGCAGCCAGCCAAGCCGGTTTCGGAGCACCAGAGGTGAGAGGCAGGGAGCTGCCATCCCACTCAGCTCCATCCCCGCCGTGCCTTGGCTGTGCAGAGAGAACTTGGGGGGAGCTGCAAAACAGCTCAGCCCGGGCTTATCTCCAGATGGCACAGAACAACCAAAACCAAATGGCCCTTAACAATCAAAATGCCCCGAGTCCCATCCCACCACTCTTCCCATGACGTTGAGCGCCGGACATCACAAATTGGCAACAGAGACTTCGCTATGGCACCACCAGAGGGAAATATCCCTGACAGTGTAATCCACTCGGGCATAATCCTGCACCCTCACCGAGTCAGGAAATATAAACCGCGGGGTCTGGGGAGACAAATGGGGAATCCTCCAAGGATACAGCTGGCCCCTCGGAGATCTGTCCCCCCCGATCCAGGACGCTGTACAGGGTAACTTCCCAGGGATGGAGCGACCTCACCTGAGAGAGAGAGGGTAAGTGACTAAGAAACATCCGTACGGTATAGGGCATGCGATTGAGTTTGTGACTGGTGCACTCTTCTAAGGCATTAATATCTAGCGCCCTCGTGGTTTGTGTTGCTACTTGTCGGGGGCATTTGTAGCTCGCAATAGTGGATCCCGCTAATTTCTTTTAAACTGCGATAGTGTAATCGCCATCGCACACACAGAACTTGCAATAGTGACGTATTGGACCTGTGAGCGAAGTCCAAAGAAATTGTTAATTTGAACCTCTCAGTGAAGCCCTTTTCCCCTTTTTTCACACACACAGAGCAGAGGTATTTCTAAGTTTATGCCATTAATGCGCAGAAATGGGCTGCTTGTCCCAAAACAGGAGCGCTCACACCTTAGTTCCAAAAATCTCCACTTTTATTCATTGATTATTACATATTCGAACAATTAATACATATTCCCTGTCATTCCCTCTAATGACTGGTCGAGATTTCTTTGCTTCCCACGTAAAGGAGTGCGCAGACTCTTTTTTTTCCTTCTTTTGAGTAGGTGGTACCGTTTGGGGAGGTGGTCAATGAGTGGGTGGTCACCATCTCCCCCTGCCGGAACTCCCTTTTACCTGCTTTTCCTCTCATCTTGGCACTTCCGAGTGGTTTTCGGGGTTTGCTGACCAGGCCTACAGTTCATGGCTCTCTCGACAGGAACCCCCTGCTTCTCAACAGTGCTCCATCGCCTGCTGGGTAGTTCCTTAACTGAACCATAGATAAATCGTGTCCAGTAACTATTTCTCTATGTGAAGATGAGGTCAAGAAATGGCGTTGGGGCAGTAGAGAGGACTTGAGCAGCAGCAGGTTTCCTTTGTTGCTTCAATGACATTTAATTTTCCTAGTTGATGTCCGTTTTACTACAACAATTCCCCCCTTTGAGACTTTCTGTACTTGGATGAGCCTCATTTTCTATCCCGTATCACTAATACATAAGATTGAGATAATTGCTTGATAGCGAGACTCTTAAGACATTCGAACAAAACTCACTATGATGACAAAAACCTTTGCAGCCATCCGGTCAGGGAAAACTCCAATGTCATTCCCTGGACTAATCCAACTGCCATTTTCACTGCCGAAAGCCGCGTTATTTGTGCAATCAAACACCGATGGGCGCTACAGTGCAGCACGAAAGGCCAACGCCGACTCTGGCGGATAACCGAGAGGCTTCGCGGCCATCCAACGCCTTCACCCACCCCAATCCTGCTGCTGGCTCTGCCACGGTGGTGCCACAGTGCTTTCCAGTGGGAAAACCAACCAGGGAACAGCACCACGCGGCGCGGACCCAGGTTCTCCTTCACTTTGCACCACCAACCGTGTGGAACGGGTTTTGACGGCTTCAGTTATTTACAGCACAAACCCAGCAAGAGCAGCCCCAGGACTGGAACGTTCAACAACCCAATGTAATAAATTAAGGACAACAACACATAACCCCCCCCACTTACTCCTATAACAAGATAAACATCCTGACTCGTACCAGAAGAACAACAAACCTCACTCCTATCAGAAGAACACTAAAGCCTAAAACTAAGACCTAAAGGATGGCTAGCTAAGACCTAAAACCTACACGGGACTATTACCTAAGGGGGAAACACTATTAAATATGATAACTCTTTCTCTGCCATTCTCATCTTGTGGGTCTTTCGTGAGTGGGGGCGACCTCGTGGTGGTGGACCCTCCGCAGAGCTCAGGTGCTGCCGGAGGCGAGAGATGGTGGGTGGGTTTTCCCAGAGCATGAAAGGGACCTGGTTGCCGGGCTGAACCGGCAGTTGCCCAGTTGCCAACTAGAGGCGGTCACCCTCTGGGCTTCTGCCGGCTTCGCCGCCCTTTAAAGACTCCTCTGGGGCCTTCCGATCCTCCTGCAGGCGATGGTATTTCACGTGCGCATTCCTCCCGTTGACTGTCCCAAACACCCTGGAAGGGAGAAAACAAACAGGGATTTTGAATTCCTTTTTTTTTTTTTTTAAATAAAATAATCATTAGATGACATTTCATTATTTCTACTTTTGTGAGCTTCTGGTCTGTTTTGCTGCGTGGTGCCATACAGCTTGTGCCAGTACCCCCGGGTGGGTGGGACCTCGGTGGTTAAACACGGCAGATCATTAGGGATTAAAATAAGAGAAGTAACGGCGAGACGGCTTAAAATCGGGTCAGACTGAAACTCAAGTGGCTCTGCGTGGCACAAGCGACTGCAGCGCGGGAGCCCTCGGGCCGCAAACCGCAAGAAGGAACTTCAGTGGAACCTTTTTCTCAGCCAAAAAAAACGAGAAACGCTGGGATTCTCGCCCGAGGAGATGAACCGCCCCAGGCCTGTAATGGGAGGAAAGGGCCTTCAAAGGGAGAGAGAGAGAGAGAGACCCTTGTGGCTGCAGTCAGCGGGAGACAGAGGAGCCCCGAGTGCGGAGGAGATGGGAAGAGGATGGAAATGCCGAGTCTCCATCGGTTTGAGCCCAAAGCAGCGGGTTTTGAGAAGAAAAAACGAGCGGCTCACCTTCCACACTGCCCGCAGGGAAACCCAGCCACATCGCCTGCGCCTCCAGCCCCGCACGGAGCGTCCCCGGGATGGCGGGAGGGACTGCCTGTGCCACGGGGCGTCTTTTCGCTGCTCTTCTGCTTCTTGGTGAGCTTTTCATTGGGCCCGAGCCGGCGCCTCTTCTTCGGGCTGCAACCAGCCTGTAAAGCAGACAGCCTGTGCTCATTTCTCCTTCTCCTCAGCAAGGGGGACAGCTAAAGCGAAAAACTGGCTGGAAACATCCCCAAATGGCCCAGGCAGTGAGGGGTCTATTTGTGTGCCGGGTGGAACGTGTTCTATCAGCCCCAGCCTGCCCCGGTGAGCTCCTCCGAATGCTAAAACAGCCCAAACAATGCTGAAACTCGGCGGGGAGGATGGGGTGCGAAGACAGATGGTGAAAGAAAAACCGTATTATTTCTACCGTCCTCAGCGGAACAGCACTTTCCTCCACAAAAGTCTGTAAAATGGGTTTAAAACGTAGAATTACTGAGCACTGAAGGGACATGGTTACCCGGTGTCTACCACCAAAAAAAAACCTAAATAATATGTGTTTCTGTGAGCCAAAGTCCCATTTCCTAGCAAGGAAGGTTTTGGCAACACCCGCGCAGAGGTGGGTCACCAACAGTTCCTTTGACGGAGCACTGGGACGTTACGAAACATCCCCAAAAATCATCAGCAGCAAGTTTAACACGAAGGGACAAAGGGTTCATGGAGGAGCGGCATCTCGCACCCACCCCCGGCAGTTTTCCTACCTTCTCTTCGGCCTCCTCCACCTCATCCGTGCCTCGCTGCAGCCTTTTGGCTGTCCATCCTGGTCGGGTGGCGCCAAACCTGACGTGTTTTTTCCAGGTGTAGTAATATTCCACACACTGGGCCACGGTCTTCGTCTGAATCTGTCGGGAGAAAACCAGAAGCGATCGATGAGGGAAATACCACAGGAAAACAATGAAGGCACAGACCCAGGACGGATCTATCCAGCGCTGTTTGTCCTCCCCTGTGTCTGCGGTTCCCACAGCGCAACGCACGGGTGAGATCAGGCTGAAAACGAGCCCCCTTCTTCTGAAAGGGCCGTAAAGAAGCCTTGGGAGGGCAGAACTGTACGTTTCGTGCCGATGGTCAGCGGAACGTGTCAGTATTCTTCTAGTATTTCCTGTATTTTGTACTGGAGAGATTAAATATTCGCTTGATATTCGGGCAAATTCGGTAGACATTAGAGCCAATTATGTCTTGTACCGGTATCTTTTTGGAATGAAGCGGCATCCCAAGGACAGGATTACAATGCACCATTCAAAAGACGACTTTTCTGGGTTAAAACTCCCCTCCACGCTACCAACCCGTGACCCGCCTCGGTCTAACGGCTTTACCTTCTTCTGGATCAGGTGGAAATTCTTCTTATGCACATAAAAAGCCTCTTTAAACAACTGCTCCTCCAGGGGCGTCCAAGTGTCTGAGCCTGGGAAGAAACAGCCACGTGCAAACGATTAGACCCCTTGCAACCTCACGGAAACGCGCACAATTTATTCGTCACGCGTCCACATGTCTCCTCCTTTGGAAAGCAATTAGCCAACACCGCAGGCAGTTTGTTAGCACGAGCAGTTATGGCTGCCAGCAGAGCAAGCCCTGCACGCAGTAAAGCCGGGGCGCGAGGGAAAGGAGGAGCGTTGGGCGCGTGGGGTGTCACCGCAAGGGACAGCAGCAGGCTAGAACACAGGGACGAGGCATTCCCCGTGCCAAAAGGCCCCCAGAACAGATTAAAAAGACTACTTCCCTGCCCCAAAGAACACGAACCGCTGCTCGCACGTTTCTAAAAATCACTTCTTTCAATCAGAACAAAGGGAACGGCAGTACCCGCTCGCATTCCCGGAGAAGCAACAAGCTCTGCTTCCACTTTACCTGCGTAATGATAATCAGCCAGGGGATGGGATTCAGGTCGCTGGGGTGCCCCAGACCGCAACATCTCCAGACCCTCCTGCGGGAGTTCAGAGAACAAGACTTAGATTCCCCCTCAGCAGGGGCCAAAAGATCAACTCTTCAGCCCACTGTGGGAAGACGGTGCTCAGTCGATGCTCAGCAACAGCGTGTCGGGGTCACCTCCGCCCACGGCAGTTGATGAGAATATTTCCTAGTCCAGTAGGAATTCGAAAAGAGCTGCTTCTTACCAGAGCTTCATGCAGGCGGTGCAAGGCGTGCTCCAGGTTGGCTCTTCCCCCCGGCATGACATTGGAGCAGGCGAAGTTGAGCAGATTTGTCACTAGAAATGCAACAAAAACCAACAGAAAGTCAGTTTTCGTCAAGAAAGGAGAAAAAGTGCGATACAAGGCAGAGGGCAAACAGAGCAGACAGACTGGAGACCCAGAAAAGGCACCGAAAAAAAGGCAGGTTATCCGGTATCGCTCTCTCTCCCTTCAGAGCAGCTTTGGGACCGGTAGCTCCAGAGACAGATCTCCCCTCTCCCGAGGTCGCTGCAGCTGACGTGGGACAGCTACAAACGCCCCTGACCGTCTCTCCCAGAGGACGCGACTCAGAGCACCACCGGTTGTTATCTGTTCACTGTCCCACCAGATCTGAGCCACCCTCGGGTGCTACCAGCCACGAATGCTGTCAAGGAAAAGAGGGAGAGGGTCCCAACGGACAAACAGCTGCTGTGAAAACGTGCAGTTTTCGACCCTTAGTATCTCGGGGGGGACCTGGGAAGAAAAGCGTTAAGAGAAACCTCTGTCCTGTGTTTCCGGGTTCGTTGCGATGTCTCCCCAGGGCTTCCACACTAGCGATGCTCCCTCCTCCTCCTCCTCCAACCGGGATCTGTCCTGGAGGTCTGGGATCTCGGCCTGAAATTCACTGCCGACGTTGACGTGTCTGAAATTGTTAAGGCAGAGGAGGTGAGGAAGGAGAGCTGGGAACAGCACGCTAGCACGCACCCGCTTCGAAGGAGGGGACGTGTCAGGTACGGCAGTTATTTCCCAGCACAGCGTCACCAACTGCCCTCTAACAACTCCCACAGCCCCTTCTCGCCACCAACAGCATTACCGTTCCACCACGTGAGCCCTTTTGCGCCCCATCGGGCAAGAAAATTGCCGCTTCCTTCCTCAAACGCTGAGCAAACTGGCGAGGTTCACTCTGAGACCGACAGCCAGCAGCAGAAGAGCTGCGACGGTGGGCCAAGACCACCGTTGGAATGTTGTGTAGAACGCGGGAGGCCGGCAACCGGCATCATGAGGTCAGCCTGAGTGGCAAGCCCAGCCTGGGCTAGCACTGGCCATTTCTGGCAAGCACGGGGGTATACTCCAGCCAAAATAACCCCTCTGTTACCCTCTGCAGCGCTGCGGGGCAGTGGGAGAACTGGCCAAGCCATGGGGAGCAGGTCAACAGCAACAGCAAGGACTGGCAGAGCCCCGGTGCCGAACCAACCGTGCACCCGCTCCTCAGCCCCCTTTCCCCAGGGTTTGCGGTTATTCTGACCGCTGGGCCGGAACTCACGGCCCAACGCTGATTTTAGGGTTATCCTTCTTCGGCTAAACCCAAAGTCCCCATCCATTCTGCCCAAAAGATGTATAGAAAAAACAGCACAAGTTAAAATCGTTGAGATCATCCTTTAGCCTTCCTCACCGCCCTCATCATCACACACCGCTCCCCATTCTCCCAGAATTTCCCTCCTTTCGGGGAAACTGCTCACTGGACACGGAAGCTGTGGAGATGGACCCTCTGGATCTCCTGGCACAGCTGCCCCTCACCCTGCTCAGAGTTGGCCCCACAGGGATCAAACCGTTCAGGGCTTTTTCCAAGCCAAAGCCAGGAGCGGAGCAAAACCCCCGTGGGTTGTTTCCATCCCCTCTGCCACAACAGCAATCCCAAAGGAGAAAGGCACCTCCTTTTTCACTTTTCCAGACTTTCATTAAAAGGAGGAACCTCTGAACAACGTAATTTAATTACCGTCAACGTTGGATCCGCGCTCACATTCCTGCGTAGAGCTCACTGCCTGTCTAGCTGGGAAATCTCTGCCGCTCATTTAGTGGCAAAAGGTGGAAACTGGAGAAAAATCTCCAGCGCGACATCAATCCCCGGCATTATCACGATACAGCCTAAAATCAGAAATGCGGTTAAGATCCCTTCTCCTGTGAGCGGCTATGTGAATTGTACCCGTTGACAGATGCATACAAATATTCATTTCAAAGTTACAGACATCACGTTTTAACCGCTACACCAAAAAAGAATGACCTGCATTAAAAACTCCAGGAGCGTTTTCTTTCCATAACACGCTGGAATTTCTGAAAAATCCATTTCCTGCACGGAAAAACACGTCGTTTGTGGATAACAAATGGCAAACTCAGCGTTTGGGGAAGGTGAGCTCCCAAGTGCTGCGGATCCATCTCTCCATCTGGAAGACAGCAAAGGCAGTCAAAGCTCCCCAGCACAGCATCCTTACTGCCTCCCCTTTCCTACAGCCCAGGAGATCCTCGGAGCCTTCCCACAGGGAAAGGGAGGAGCGGACTGATCACCAAGGCTGGCTGGACCGGTCACCATTGTCACCACATTCGTTTGTTGCCAAAGAACGATGAAATTCGTCCACCTAACGATATAGCAGGTCCCTTCCCTGCCATGGTTCCAGCGCTGGAGGAAAGGTGCCTCTCCCGAGGCCGCATTGGGACGGCACTGCTGCACAGAAGGACAGAGATTTTTAAATCTCTTTATTTCTTCCAGGGAAAAACTTGCTTTCTCACTCAGTAAAGGACAAGCTCCCCAGGCCGGGCAGGAAGGCGGCACAGCCACGATTTACTTACCGAGAAACGTGCAGAGGGCTGTGTGGTCCCTGTGCCCAAGGAAAGCGACCATTGCCAAAGCAGAGGGAAGGACGTGTCTCACCTTCAGCACAGAGAACCGATTCACAGACTCACTCTGAAAAAAAAAAAAAGCATTAACCACAAAATTAGCTAATGGCTTCCCAAACCTGAATTCAGGGCCTCCCTCCGTGATTATAAAGTAATAATGGTCTTAACAGGCAGGCAGCTCACCAGGAATGAGATGGAGAGTGACCCCCATATTCCCCTGGAAACCCTTCGATGAGGCAAATCCCTGAACGCCCTCCCAGATTGTCGGTTCTTTACCTCCACGAGGAACTCGTGGCCTTTTATTGTCATAGTGTGTGACCAGAACAAGCCCCGCCATTCCTTATTCCAGCCTTAACAGCCTTCAGCGTTTCACTCCGGTCACCTCCCTGTCCCACTTCCGTCCCTGCACAATTTTTAAGATGGCGACTGAGAAATTAGGTCTTGTGGTTCCCATTGAAACACCCATTAATTCATACAACCAAAAGCTAGGCAAATGAAAAGGCCGTGTTAAACCTCAGCCCCCAGGGAAAAGAAATGTGCCCGACGAGGTGCTAAAAGGCGCTCTGGCAAAACACACCCCCCCTCCTCCAAACTGCAGTTTGCTCCAGGAAACTGACAAGTTTTCTTCCTCTGCGGCCTTAGCGAGGCTGTAGATTTTCCCACCCTGCAGGGAAAGAAACAATCCTCAAAAGCAGATGTTATTCTGCCTGCAAGGAAAGCTTTAAAATATTTTTCTTTTTTTAAAGGCAGAATGCCTAAATGGAACATCCGAGCTGGTTTCTCCATGAAAATAACACTTTGCACTTGCACAGCAAAGCAACGCTCATTAACCAATCTCGTAAATCTTCGCAGGCATTAAGAAACACTCCACGTAACACACATGCGTGCACCCTGTAAGCACACGTGCAAAGAGGAATCCCCGTTTACGCACCCCGGCTATATCAAACCGCACTATTTCCCTCACAAGCTGTGATGGAAATGGGCCACGCTCCCATTCCTTGGCTCCAGAGCTCCGGCGATGCCGGGATCATGCCGACCCTCAGCCGCTGCGGGCATCAGCTCTGCTAACACCCCGCTGACGGGTCAGTGACAGGAATCTGGGAGCAGGAAGGGGATTGTACCACACAGGCTCCCCAAAATCCCCCGCAGTTAAGAGGAATGCAAATCTCAGGCTCCCCTAAGCCAACACATTTCTCACCGTGACCGCCGCACTAACACCCAGAGCAGTTTTTAAGCAGCACGCACCAGGTTTAACCTCCGCGCCTGAGAAAGTCCCTGTCCTGAGGGCTGCCGGTCCCCTTGGCCCAATGCAGGAGGCAGCAGCAAACCCCTCCAGACAGGGCAAGAGGTGCTTCTAAGAGTGACATCCAGCTAATAACCAAAAAGCACTTAAACCAATCCCAAACTTTGGAGACATTTAGTCTCGGGCCAGCAGCAGCATGTTGCTCAGTAAGGCACACTTCCACGACTCCCCTCAATTAACCATCACCTCCAGAGCGCGACCTCTGAAGGTGAGAAGTTCCTTTAGGTTGACTCTTGACGTCCCTTTCCCTCCCACAGGCAACGAGACCCCAAGTATTTCCACTTGAGAGTGCGGTTCCCTTTCCACGGGCACCCAGCTCGCTCTGCAGTTTTGGATTATCACCGACCTCTGCGCCAGCTCCACCAAGAAGCCAGGTGAGAGGCTCCGAATCACGTTACTAAAGATCCCAAGGCTTGACCTTGTTCCATTTATTTCTAAACCTTTGGCCCTGGATCAATGAGTTCATTGTTTTCAGGGAGTTCCAGATGTAAGCGCTGAGTACTGTTATTGGTGAATCCAGAACTGTCAACAGTGATAAAAAACAGAGCGCAGGAAGACAGTAAGGCCTCCGAGTCCCAAACTCAAATAACAGATGGCTAAAAAGGAAGGAGGAGCACACAGACATATTCGAATCCTGCTGAAAATAGTCAGCCATGGCCAACAGGAGCCGAGGAGGCAGTGGCCGTGGACACCTGGCTCGGGGGAGCCGCGCAGCTCTGCACGTATTTCGAGAGCTTTTCAGAACAAGTAATAAAAGCTTGACAGCAGCAGGGAGTGCGGGAGTCGCGGCAGCAGTTGCATCGATAAGCAATCTGTGCAACAGTTCCTAAAACAGGGGCTGCCCACAATCAGAAGTTGACTCTTTGGTACAAACTCCCTCCACACCAGTCATCACACAGGGGAAAAAAAACAACCAAGCTATTGTAGGGCTCAGTATTACCCATTTCTCTGCAGCTGGACAGAAATACACACTTCTGCGGCTTTTCCCACACTGGAAAATTCAAAGCACCCAAACAGGGCGCGCTTTTAGAGACATCAGCAATTAAGTTCTCCATCCCCTCCAGAAAAGCCTTTTCCTAAAGGCGTTCTCCTCCCAAGGGCAGACCCACAAAAAGAAGCCCTCTCTGCTTAATCCATTTCACAGAGAATTTGAAATGCAAACAAGAATTAAACAGGACGTCTTTTCCCCGCTTCAGGGAAAGCCACTAATATAGACCTTGGCAACATATTTAGCAAATCTATCATTGTAATGCCTTTGCATTGCCCATTTCCACCTGGAGAGCAGGCTGAAAGGACTCATAAAAAAACCTCAAACCAACCACAAAACATATTCCTGTCTAGGGGGTAATTTTATGAAACGATTTGAACACCTTAACGATTTGAACATCTTTTTACAGGTACAAGGCAACAAGAAACATTCTCGAGGTGAAAAAAAAACAAACCACCTATTCACCTCTTTACCCCAAAGATCTTTTCACCACACGGATTCCACCACCAATACACAGCTGCTAAATATCCCCGGCTGCTGCCGATCCGTAAGAAACCCTTCAAAATACAAGAGAACGCTGAGCCCGGCGCGCTGACGGTGCTGCCAGGGCTGTGAGTCGGAGCCCCTGAGGACGGAGTCGCAGCCCCTGAGGTTGAAATCAGCCCCACACTTAGGCACAACCCGGGGTTTTAAGCCTCACTACAAACCAGCCCCCCGCTTTTCAAGAAAAACAGGGAGATTCACCTCAAAATAAACCACGTTCTCGACGCCAAAGGGGCGCTGGTCCATGGCCGCCGCCGCCCTTAGGGCCAGTTCCATGGGGCTTCGCTTGACCTGGAGCAGAACTCGCGGGCGTGAGGACAACGAGCCCCCTACACAAAATCTGAAAAAAAGGAAAAGTTCAATAAGATTTGCTGTTACTCACCCACCAAAGCCTAACCACTACAACTGGCCCTTTCACAACCATTCCTGATCGCAGAAGAAAACTGAAATATCCCAATTCCCGCTTCAAACACAAGGCGTGGAGCTGCCCACACCCCACGTGTGGGCTGGGAAGACAGGGGGCTCTTCTCAAAACCCGCAGGAAGAGAAAGGGCAGGAGTGTTTTCCCAGCCCTGGAAGAGCTGTGGGGAGAAGGTGGGAGGGAGGAAAAGGCTGCCCAGGAGTGGGGTAGGGGGAAGGAGAGGGCTCCATCCATGGGGGAAACGCCGTTCCTGGCCACACAGGCGGCTGTGGGACCACCCTGGGGATGGATTTGGGGGCTCTCCCTGAGGGAAACACTGCTCCCAGCCATGCAGGAGGCTGTGGGACCACCCTGGGGATAGGTTTGGGGATGAGGGGGGATTATCCCTGAGGGAATCACTGCTCCCAGCCATGCAGGAGGCTGTAGGGCAATGACAGAGATGGATTTGTGGGCTCTCCCTGAAGGAAACCCCATTCCCGGACACACAGGAGGCTGTGGAGCCGCCCAGGGGACAGATTTGGGGGCTCTCCCTGAGGAGAGCCTGTGGGGAGGAGGGAGGCGGGGGCCGCCCCAGGGCCGGGGCCACTCCTGGAAGGGGAGGGGGGGATCTCCAGCCGCCCACGCGGGGCTGCCCGAAGCCTGAGGAGATGAAAAGAAGAGGAAAAAAGAGGAAAATTCCCTCACCGCCATCGCCTCTCACAGCCCCGGCCCTCCCCGCCGCGCCTCATGGCGGCTGTGTGCGGTGTCACCTGAGCGGGGGGCGGGGGCTGAGGCAGGAAAAGGCGAGAGGGGGAGGGAAGGGCCATTTTGAATGGGAGGAGAGGGGAAGGGGGGGCGAAAGATGGGGGGAGGGGGAGGAGAGAGGAAGAGAGGATGGTGGGGGGTGTGGGAGCGAGTGTGTGAGGGGAAGAGGTGTTGCGTGAGGGGGGAGCGAGGGGGGAATGGGTTTTCGTGAGAGGGAGGTTTGCAGGGCTGTGAGGTGCCTGTGAGAGAGGAGGCCCCGGAGGGAGGTGAGTGGAAAGGGCTGTGTGTGGAAAGAAAAGCTTTAAGGACAGGCTGGGCTGGGGAAAGGCGGTGGGCCCCGAGGGAGGGCCTGGGGACCGGGGCTAGAAGCGTGGGTTTGGGGCAAAACTCTGGGAAAGAAACTGCAGGACAGGGCTAATCTGAGTATACAGTTTTAGCGAAGCTTCAAGCAAAAGGTGACCAAAGGTGCCTCTTGTCCTTTTGTGGGCGGGTTTTGTCTAAGTTATTCATGCGAGTGGACTTTTGCCACACGGGATGGGAACGTTCGCTTCCCGGGATAGCTGATGCCCCTGGATAACCACTGCCCGCGAAGCACTGCGAAACCCCGTGTTCAAAAATGAGAACAAAGGCCGTGTTTTGCCTCTCGGAAGGATCTCTAAGCACCGTCTCCACGTTATTTTCAGTACCTTTCTGGTTGTTTTCTTTGCCCCCATCCCCGTGATGTCCGTCGGGGGGGCTGGCGGAGCTCTGCAGGCGGACGTCCGTCTCATTTTGGAGAAGGCTGGGCTGGTTTCGGGCGGTCCCGGCTGATTTTGGGGAGGGCAGGGACGGTTTCGAACTCGCAGTGCCCGGTGCGGGGCTGCGGTGGGGCCCGGCCCCCTCCTTCTCCTCGGCGCGGCCCCGCCCCTCTCGCCCGCTTTCGCCGCGGCGACGCTGGGGGGCGTGGCCCGGGTTTGCCCTTCGGCGCGTGCGCGGTTGGGCGGACGCGAAGGGGAGCACTTCCGGTGTGCGTCGGCGGTCGGGAGCTGCGGCGGTCGGTACCGGGAGAGACGGGGGGGACCGGGGCCGAGGAGAGCAGGAGCGGGAGAAGGAGAGCAGGAGCGGGAGAAGGAGAGTGGGCGGGCGGGGCGGCGGCGGCGGCGGCAGGAGCGGTGGTGCGGAGGTGTCCAGGGCCAGTTCGGGGGATTGTGGGGTGTCGGGACCGGGCTGGGGGGCGCGGGGGGCGGCCTGGGCCTTTTTGGGGGGGAGCAGAGCCGAGTGGGGGGTCCCCGGGGGGAACAGGGCCGATTTAGCTCCCCCCCCCGTCCTCCGCTGCTGCCCCCTCACCCCCCGCTCGCTCCCCGCAGGTGGCGGCAGCCCCGGCCGCAGCGCAGGGTGCCCGGGGCCGGCCTGGCCGGGCGCTTGGCTCCGCTCTGGGCTCCGCTCTCAGCTCCCCCCGGCAGGTCAGCCCGGCCGTGCCCCCTTGGCCCGCCTCCAGCCCACGGCCGAGTCCCCCCAGGTACCCCCGAGATGGGTCGGGGGGTGTCATCGCTGGGCCCCCTGAAGCGGGGGTGGGTGGTGGGCACGGGCATTGCTGGGAGCCCGTGGGCAGCCCTGGGACCCCCTTAAAGCCCACGGAGAGCCCCGGGGCCCCCTTGTCTCCCCCGGAGCCGACGGGGAGCCGTAGCTGTGGAGTCAGCTTAAGGAGTCTGCCCTAAGGACTGCTGCTTTTTGGAGCGTTGGGGGAGGGGGAGGGTTGCGGTGTGGGGAGTGGAGGTGTGTGGGAGGAGTCCCGTGTCTTGAGGGAGCTTTGGAGGTGTTGGGCAGATTTGGGGGAGTGGGGGAGGGGTCCCCTCCTTTGGAGCTCCCTGGTTCTTTTCTTCTAGACTGTGGGAGGCAGCAGGCGAAGGGGGAAGGCAATAGAGTGAGTTGCTGTACTTCAGTCCTTGGTTGAGAGTCAGCGACTCTGCTCCCTTGCTGCTCAGCAGACTATTAGCTCCGTGGGGCTGTTTCTCCAGGCAGGCTACGACTACAGAAACGGCCCCACTTCCTCGGAAGAGTTGTCAGCGGTGACATCTCCTGGGAACGTACTGCCTGACGTTGGATAGACCTGGCACCACGCAGCAGCTCAGAGCCCCGCAGCGTATGCTGCCGCTCCCAGTTGGCTCCATCAAATCCTCCGACCTGAGATTGCCAAAGGTACAGAGTTGAAACGGGCCCTTCCTCACCCACTGAGTCAGATGAACCTTTTTGCGCCCAAGTCGGCTGGGGACTGCTCCTGCCTCGCCGCCTTCAGGCGGAGCATGGCTGTGAGCAGGGGAGCTCAACACACAGTGCTTGCTGATTGCAGCCTGCTCCCTCGGGGGAGCACCCGCAGCCGTGGGATGGGAGGAGGAAGGACAGCACGAGGGCTAGAGACAAACATTTTATTTCTTTAACGTTTCACATAGGGGGTACCCCAGAGGGGTTCCTGGCCCCACACCCCACAGCCGCTCAGTATTCGGGGCAGTGTTGGTCTTCTGGGCCTGGCGCTGTCACCACTTGCAGGGCTGGCGGAAGCAGACACGGCTAGTGGCATCTCCACCAGCCCTTCAGGTAGCCCCACAGCCAGGCGCAGCCCTGCTGCAGGCACCTTCCTGTGCTGCACAGCCCTGGGTCTGCCTGGCCACACTCCCTGCCCGTGGTCTTGCAGGACTCCTCCGTCTTTGCGTTCAAGGCCTGGAAAGTGCGGGTGATCTCCTCCACCCGCTCCACCTTGTCCATGTCCATGGCTGGGGGCCTTCCGGGGGACAGGTGCTTGTCCGTGGGCCTCTGTGTCCTGTCCATCCCCTACCTGGGAACCCACTCTTTCTCGGTCCCTGCTGGCAGCTCCTGTGGAGGCTCCTGGCCGAGGACCAGCCCCGGTTTCCGCACTGCCCCAGCAGCAGCCATGGGAGAGCGGGGTTGTCCTGAGTGTGTGAGCACCACTGGCTCTGTTGCTGCACTGGGCCAGGGCTCCAGGAAGTGGTAGAGGGAGCTCTGGGAAGAGGAGCTGCTCCTCAACAGGCTGCTGCAGTCCTCCGAGTTGGCCAGCGAGCACAGGCTGCAGGGACTCTTGCGGTGGCCCTCGGGGGGCCCAGGAGCCCGGGGGGTGCCTGGACCAGAAGGAGCTGTCCCCACTGATAGGACCTATAGGCGGCAGAGGAGGGCAGGGGGACGTGGGGGCTTGGGGGGGGGGGGCAGGGGGTAGAGAGAAGCATCACTGCTCAGATGGTATATGGTTGGCAGGGAGCCCAGTGGGTCCTGTGGGGCCTGGTGCTCCCTCCTCGCTGCCTCCTTGGTTGCCCTGCAGAGGAGGAGAGAGAAGAGACCCGCTGCACCCCGTCTCCTCCGCTGGAGCCCACGGGCAGCACCCCCTCCTCAGCAGGCGGGCAGGGCTGCCCAGCGCAGGCAGGGCAGGGCACGGGCTGAGGGTCTGGGGCAGGATCTGGGGGTCTCCCCCACACTCCCTGCTTCTCCTGTGTCGACTTGAGCTCCCATCCTTCATCCGCTAGCCGAGAAGCTGCTGAGGGAGGGGACGGAGTGAGCGGCCGGCAGCCCCTGGCACAGCCCCGGCTCAGGGCTGCCGTGGGGTGTGGGCTGTTTGCACGGTGCTCGGTGCCAGGGCCACTCACCTCTCTGCTCCTGCGCGTGGGCTCTTGCATCCGTTATCCCTTGATTCGGCTTCTTCCAGTCCCTCTGCAGGACCCCGGGAGCTGGGTGAGACGGGAGCAGCTCCCAGCCCCGTGCCGCAGCCCCCCACCCCACCCCACGCTGCGGCACAGTGCGGTGCAGCAGTCGCCTACCTGGAGCCGCTTGGTCCGTAGCACAGAAGAGACCGCGCTGAGCCCCATCAAAAGCATCACGAGCGGAGCCAGGTGAGCTGCGGGGGGGACGTTGGAGTCCCTCCTGGCACCAGCTGCGGTGCAGCCACGCAACCCTTTGGTGACCCCATGGGAAACGTTAAAGAAATAAAATGTTGGTCTCTATCCCTGGTGCTGTGGTTCCTCCTGCCATCCCGTGGCTGGGGCTGTGCCCCCCTCAGTGCCCGACCCAGTGGGACAGGCTGGCACTGCTGGCACCCGCCAACCTGGGGGGTGGTGGTGTCGGGGGAGCTGGGTGGGCTGGAGAAAGGGAGGAAGCACCTCTTGAAACCAGCTGGGCCCTCTCCAGCCACAAAAGCCTCCCCAGAGGCACCAGAGGGGACCCCCAGATCCTTGAAGGGCTGCCCCAGACTCCCTCTGGCCTGCAAGAGTCCCCCCCAGGACCCCTTACAGACACCCCAGTGGCATCCCAAATCTGGGTTCTTTACCTGCTGGGCAAGCCAGTAACACACTGTGTGGGAGCAGCCAGCCAAGCCGGTTTCAGAGCACCAGAGGTGAGAGGCAGGGAGCTGCCATCCCACTCACCTCCATCCCCGCCGTGCCTTGGCTGTGCAGAGAGAACTTGGGGGAGCTGCAAAACAGCTCAGCCCGGGCTTATCTCAAGATGGCACAGAGCAACCAAAACCAAATGGCCCTTAACAATCAAAATGCCCCGAGTCCCATCCCACCACTCTTCCCGTGACGTTGAGCACCGGACGTCACAAATTGGCAACAGAGACTTCGCTATGGCACCACCAGAGGGAAATATCCCAGACAGTGTAATCCACTCGGGCATAATCCTGCACCCTCACCGAGTCAGGAAATATAAACCGCGGGGTCTGGGGAGACAAATGGGGAATCCTCCAAGGATACAGCTGGCCCCTCGGAGATCTGTCCCCCCCATCCAGGACGCTGGAGGGGAGCATTTACATCTGAGCACGGCCTTTCCTTTAACCTCTAGAAAAGCCGGCTTTTGCTAAAAAAGAAATGTTCCCCTCCCGCCCCGGCCCCCTCTGAAATGAAATAAATAAATAAATAATTAAAATCCTTACAAAACTTAAAAATCACCCTTAGTTTCGTTAGTGTTATATTAATTCTAAAAACTGATGAGCCGCTGCGCTGTGCGCCGCAGCCCAACCTCCCCCCCTCAACGCTGGGCGAGCTCCTCTGGCCATGCCTGGGATGAAAACCCGGTGGCTTTTTGGAAATAAAAAATAAAAAATTAAAAAAAAAAGAATAATAAAACCTCTCTTTCTCTCTCTCTCTGCCTGTGTTAGTCCAACGAAAGGGATAGCGTCGGGAGGCGAGGGAGGAGGAAGGGGGAGGCTGTGGGATGGAGAGAGCCCTCCCCGTACCCCTCGGCTGTGCATCCTCGCAGCGCCGCGGGGAATGGGGGGAGTGGGGTGTGTTTGGGGGGTCTTTGGTTTGCACAGGGTGGCCGTGGTGGGGGCTCAGCCCCATCCTTACAGTGCTGGGGCGCACGGGGCTACCAGGCACAGGGTCCCTCCCCCAGTGAGGTGCTTTGGTGCATTGAGGTGTTAGATGGGGTGGCACCAGCCCCTGCCCGCCCCGGGAGGGGGGACACCGCCTCTCTGGTGGCACTGGATGGGTGGGAGGGATCAGAGCTGTGGGAGCCATGGAGAAAGGCGTGGGGGTGTCCCTCGTCATGGCAGCCCCCAACAGCCCTAACCCGCCACCCCAAGGGACACCCAAGCCCCATCTTGGTCCTCTCCCCGTTGGGTGACGCCCTTCCACCCACCCCGGAGGTGCGCTCCTCTCCTGCGGGGGGGACGCCCAGCGCTCGCCTGGCTAGAGAAGCACCGGGGGGGGGTTGGTTAGGGGGCATCTGAGCTTCCCCATTACACGGGCCTAATTACTGTGCTGTTAATAACCATTAATAACCACTTTGGCTCTGCTAACCAACTGCGGCGAGGCCCCCACCCCGCTTTAGCGCGGGCTTCCTGATGCCAACACCTCCCACAGCCACTGGGTAAAGCGACGCCTGGCAAAAAACCACCACCCCCCAAAAAAACCCCCACACCACATCCCCCACTCCCCACCCACCCCTTCTCCCCCCATCACAGCCATGGGGCAAACTCCCACCATCACCACCCCCCAATCTCAGCTCGGCCGTGACCCCCCCCGAGACACTGGAAAGAGAGCAACGGAGAGCGAGCTCAGGCTCGTGTGAGCTGGAGAGATTTCTCTTTGGGTTTTGATGTTGTCGTTGGGTGGGATTTGGTTGGTTGTTTTTCACAGAACACTTTGCAGTAGAGGACAAAAACTTGGTGTCGCAGCCCCCGGGGCCGGCGCTGGCACCGCCACCTCCCCCCACGCCCCGACCCCCCGGCTCCTGTCCCTCCTCCTGCCCGGCGGCTGTTCCCACTTTCCTTCCTTGGTTTGTTTGGTTTTTCCTTTCTACCATTCTTTTTTAATATGTGGGGGTTTTCTTCTTTCTCCCTTTTGTTTTTTGCTTCCCCCTCCTTTATTCTCCTTTTCCCCTTTTTTTCTTTTTCCCTTTTTTTTTGCTTTTTCCCCCTTTTTTCTGTTTCCCCTTTTCCCCATATTTTTTTTCTCCTTTTTTTCACTTCTTTTCCCCCTTTTCTCTTTTCCCCTTTTTCCCTTTTTTTTTCTTTTCCCCCCCTTTTTCTGTTTCCCGTTCCCCCCGTTTTACTTTTTCTCTTTACTTTTTTCCTCTTTTTCCCCTTTGTTTTTTCCCTTTTTTTTTGCCTTTTCCCCCTTTTTTCTCTGTTTCCCCCTTTTCCCCCGTTTTCACTTTTCTCTTTTTTTACTTTTCTCCCCTTTTTTCTTTTCCCCCCCTTTTTTTTTCCACTTTTTTTTTCCCTTTCCCCCCCTCCCTTTTTTTTTTTTATTTCTTCTCTTTTTAAACAAGCTCTCTCCTGAAGGAGCGGCCCCTGGCTCTCCGCTGGCAGAAGGAGCCTACGGAAGAGCTCTGGCACTGACACGGGCAGGAACACCCACTCACACATCGCAACACAGCAGTTAGTTTGGCAACACCCCCACCCCCTGTCACAAGTGAGACCTGCACAGACAAAAGGCTCCTGAGTGAGGGCACTGGGGCAGCCCCACCTTAGAAGCAGCAGAGGAGCAGAGCCGTCCGGAGCCATCAAGAGCACAGGAAGGGCTATTCAGGGCCTCATTGTCTGCGCCGAGTGACCGTCTGCTGAGAACCGCTCTGGCGGCTCAGAGCTCAGCCCCAGCAGCAGTCTGGAGCCAACGGGGAAAAGTACACTGGGAGGAAGACTGGCAGCCTTCCTCCACAACGCCCCGGAGAGAATGACCAGAGTGCTGCCTATCCCCATCGTTTTGTCCAACTCGTTTCTTTTTTTATTAGAAAATTAATAAAAAACCCTCCAACTCTCAGGTTTCCAAGGCATACAAAATCTCTAAAAGGGAGACACAAGCGCGAGGTGTTGAGGTACCCAAACCTGCCCACGTTAGTCCAACGAAAGGGACAGCGTCGGGAGGCGAGGGAGGAGGAAGGGGGAGGCTGTGGGATGGAGAGAGCGCTCCCCGTACCCCTCGGCTGTGCATCCTCGCAGCGCCGCGGGGAATGGGGGGCTGTGTGTTTGGGGGGGTCTTTGGTTTGCTCCCCTGACCTGCTGGGGGGGGGGGGGGGGATGTCTGGCGGCGGGGTTACATTCCTCAGGCAGTGCTGGGCGGCACGACAGGAGCATCACTTGCTGTGCTGCGAGGCCGGGGCTCCCGGAGCGTGTTTCTGCTCCTGCTGCTTCACCTGCTGGAGCATTTCCCTCATCTTGCGCTGTGCAGTTATGGAAGATGCACCCAGGTGGGATGCGGGTGGCTTTGCCTGCACAGAGGAGTCCATTCACACCCTGGGCGCTGCTCTGCACGGCCTCCAGAACACACATTTTTAGCTCAATCGAGCCAATCTTCAATTTCAGCACTTGCACAGCCAGGGGGAAGCTACCGAAACACCTTCAGTGCCTCTTGGGGGCACAGAGACCACCCAAAAGAAGAGCAGCAGGTCGCTCGGGTGCTGCTGGGCTCAGCAAGCCCCACACCTTTCCTCGGTGGATGAAAGCGGCCGGGGAATATCGGGTAACGCCACGGCCAAACCGTACCTGACTGGCAAAGAAATGCCCAATGATTTTAACGATGACCTCCTCGTTCTCGTCTGGGGTTTGGTCTCGTGGCACAATGACTGCCGCGCTGGTTAAGTTTTGCAGTTCGTTTACCTGGAGCGAACCACAAGAGGGTGACGCCCTTCCACCCACCCCGGAGGTGCGCTCCTCTCCTGCGGGGGGGACGCCCAGCGCTCGCCTGGCTAGAGAAGCACCGGGGGGGGGTGCTTAGGGGGCATCTGAGCTTCCGCATTACACGGGCGTAATTAGTGTGCCATTAACCACCATTAATAACCACTTTGGCTTTGCTAACCAACTGCCCCCACCCCGCTTTAGTGCGGGCTTCGTGATGCACACGCCTCCCTGTGTGGGAGCAGCCAGCCAAGCCGGTTTCAGAGCACCAGAGGTGAGAGGCAGGGAGCTGCCATCCCACTCAGCTCCATCCCCGCCGTGCCTTGGCTGTGCAGAGAGAACTTGGGGGAGCTGCAAAACAGCTCAGCCCGGGCTTATCTCAAGATGGCACAGAACAACCAAAGCCAAATGGCCCTTAACAATCAAAATGCCCCGAGTCCCATCCCACCACTCTTCCCGTGACGTTGAGCGCCGGACATCACAAACTGGCAACAGAGACTTCGCTATGGCACCACCAGAGGGAAATATCCCAGACAGTGTAATCCACTCGGGCATAATCCTGCACCCTCACCGAGTCAGGAAATATAAACCGCAGGGTCTGGGGAGACAAATGGGGAATCCTCCAAGGATACAGCTGGCCCCTCGGAGATCTGTCCCCCCCATCCAGGACGCTGTACAGGGTAACTTCCCCGGGATGGAGCGACCTCACCTGAGAGAGAGAGGGTAAGTGACTAAGAAACATCCGTACGGTATAGGGCATGCGATTGAGTTTGTGACTGGTGCACTCTTCTAAGGCATTAATATCTAGCGCCCTCGTGGTTTGCGTTGCTGCTTGTCGGGGGCATTTGTAGCTCGCAATAGTGGATCCCGCTAGTTGCTTCTAAACCGCAATAGCGTAATCGCCATCGCACACACAGAACTTGCAATAGTGACGTATTGGACCTGTGAGAGAAGTCCAAAGAAATTGTTAATTTGAACCTCTCAGTGAAGCCCTTTTTCCCGTTTTGTCACACACACAGAGCAGAGGTATTTCTAAGTTTATGCCATTAATGCGCAGAAATGGGCTGCTTGTCCCAAAACAGGAGCGCTCACACCTTAGTTCCAAAAATCTCCACTTTCATTCATTGATTATTACATATTCGAACAATTAATACATATTCCCTGTCATTCCCTCTAATGACTGGTCGAGATTTCTTTGCTTCCCACGTAAAGGAGTGCGCAGACTCTGTCTTATTTTTCCTTCTTTTGAGTAGGTGGTACCGTTTGGGGAGGTGGTCAATGAGTGGGTGGTCACCATCTCCCCCTGCCGGAACTCCCTTTTACCTGCTTTTCCTCTCATCTTGGCACTTCCGAGTGGTTTTCGGGGTTTGCTGACCAGGCCTACAGTTCATGGCTCTCTCGACAGGAACCCCCTGCTTCTCAACAGTGCTCCATCGCCTGCTGGGTAGTTCCTTAACCGAACCATAGATAAATCGTGTCCAGTAACTATTTCTCTATGTGAAGATGAGGTCAAGAAATGGCGTCGGGGCAGTAGAGAGGACTTGAGCAGCAGCAGGTTTCCTTTGTTGCTTCAATGACATTTAATTTTCCTAGTTGATGTCCGTTTTACTACAACAATTCCCCCCTTTGAGACTTTCTGTACTTGGATGAGCCTCATTTTCTATCCCGTATCACTAATACATAAGATTGAGATAATTGCTTGATAACGAGACTCTTAAGACATTCGAACAAAACTCACTATGATGACAAAAACCTTTGCAGCCATCTGGTCAGGGCAAACTCCAATGTCATTCCCTGGACTAATCCAACTGCCATTTTCACTGCCGAAAGCCGCGTTATTTGTGCAATCAAACACCGATGGGCGCTACAGTGCAGCACGAAAGGCCAACGCCGACTCTGGCGGATAACCGAGAGGCCTCACGACCATCCAATGCCTTCACCCACCCCAATCCTGCTGCTGGCTCTGCCACGGTGGTGCCACAGTGCTTTCCAGTGGGAAAACCAACCAGGGAACAGCACCACGCGGCGCGGACCCAGGTTCTCCTTCACTTTGCACCACCAACCGTGTGGAACGGGTTTTGACGGCTTCAGTTATTTACAGCACAAACCCAGCAAGAGCAGCCCCAGGACTGGAACGTTCAACAACCCAATGTAATAAATTAAGGAGAACAACACATAACCCCCCCCACTTACTCCTATAACAAGATAAACATCCTGACTCGTACCAGAAGAACAACAAACCTCACTCCTATCAGAAGAACACTAAAGCCTAAAACTAAGACCTAAAGGATGGCTAGCTAAGACCTAAAACCTACACGGGACTACTACCTAAGGGGGAAACACTATTAAATATGATAACTCTTTCTCTGCCATTCTCATCTTGTGGGTCTTTCGTGAGTGGGGGCGACCTCGTGGTGGTGGACCCTCCGCAGAGCTCAGGTGCTGCCGGAGGCGAGAGATGGTGGGTGGGTTTTCCCAGAGCAGGAAAGGGACCTGGTTGCTGGGCTGAACCGGCAGTTGCCCAGTTGCCAACTAGAGGCGGTCACCCTCTGGGCTTCTGCCGGCTTCGCCGCCCTTTAAAGACTCCTCTGGGGCCTTCCGATCCTCCTGCAGGCGATGGTATTTCATGTGCGCATTCCTCCCGTTGACTGTCCCAAACACCCTGGAAGGGAGAAAACAAACAGGGATTTTTTAATTCCTTTTTTTTTTAAAAAAAAAAAAAAAATCATTAGATGACATTTCATTATTTCTACTTTTGTGAGCTTCTGGTCTGTTTTGCTGCGTGGTGCCATACAGCTTGTGCCAGTACCCCCGGGTGGGTGGGACCTCGGTGGTTAAACACGGCAGATCATTAGGGATTAAAATAAGAGAAGCAGCGGCGAGACGGCTTAAAATCGGGTCAGACTGAAACTCAAGTGGCTCTGCGTGGCACAAGCGACTGTAGCGCGGGAGCCCTCGGGCCGCAAACCGCAAGAAGGAACTTCAGTGGAACCTTTTTCTCAGCCAAAAAAAACGAGAAACGCTGGGATTCTCGCCCGAGGAGATGAACCGCCCCAGGCCTGTAATGGGAGGAAAGGGCCTTCAAAGGGAGAGAGAGAGAGAGAGAGACCCTTGTGGCTGCAGTCAGCGGGAGACAGAGGAGCCCCGAGTGCGGAGGAGATGGGAAAAGGATGGAAATGCCGAGTCTCCATCGGTTTGAGCCCAAAGCAGCGGGTTTTGAGAATTAAAAACGAGCGGCTCACCTTCCACACTGCCCGCAGGGAAACTCAGCCACATCGCCTGCGCCTCCAGCCCCGTACGGAGCGTCCCCGGGATGGTGGGAGGGACTGCCTGTGCCACGGGGCGTCTTTTCGCTGCTCTTCTGCTTCTTGGTGAGCTTTTCATTGGGCCCGAGCCGGCGCCTCTTCTTCGGGCTGCAACCAGCCTGTAAAGCAGACAGCTTGTGCTCATTTCTCCTTCTCCTCAGCAAGGGGGACAGCTAAAGCGAAAAACTGGCTGGAAACATCCCCAAACGGCCCAGGCAGTGAGGGGTCTATTTGTGTGCCAGGTGGAACGTGTTCTATCAGCCCCAGCCTGCCCCGGTGAGCTCCTCCGAACACTAAAACAGCCCAAACAATGCTGAAACTCGGTGGGGAGGATGGGGTGCAAAGACAGATGGTGAAAGAAAAACCGTATTATTTCTACCGTCCTCAGCGGAACAGCACTTTCCTCCACAAAAGTCTGTAAAATGGGTTTAAAACGTAGAATTACTGAGCACTGAAGGGACATGGTTACCCACCAAAAAAAACCCTAAATAATATGTGTTTCTGTGAGCCAAAGTCCCATTTCCTGGCAAGGAAGGTTTTGGCAACACCCGCGCAGAGGTGGGTCACCAACAGTTCCTTTGACGGAGCACTGGGACGTTACGAAACATCCCCAAAAATCATCAGCAGCAAGTTTAACACGAAGTGGATCGTTTCCCAGAGCCTGGGACAAAGGGTTCATGGAGGAGCGGCATCTCGCACCCACCCCAGCAGTTTTCCTACCTTCTCTTCGGCCTCCTCCACCTCATCCGTGCCTCGCTGCAGCCTTTTGGCTGTCCACCCTGGTCGGGTGGCGCCAAACCTGACGTGTTTTTTCCAGGTGTAGTAATATTCCACACACTGGGCCACGGTCTTCGTCTGAATCTGTCGGGAGAAAACCAGAAGCGATCGATGAGGGAAATACCACAGGAAAACAATGAAGGCACAGACCCAGGACAGATCTATCCAGCACTGTTTGTCCTCCCCTGTGTCTGCGGTTCCCACAGCGCAACGCACAGGTGAGATCAGGCCGAAAACGAGCCCCCTTCTTCTGAAAGGGCCGTAAAGAAGCCTTGGGAGGGCAGAACTGTACGTTTCGTGCCGATGGTCAGCGGAACGTGTCAGTATTCTTCTAGTATTTCCTGTATTTTGTACTGGAGAGATTAAATATTCGCTTGATATTCGGGCAAATTCGGTAGACATTAGAGCCAATTATGTCTTGTACCGGTATCTTTTTGGAATGAAACGGCATCCCAAGGACAGGATTACAATGCACCATTCAAAAGACGACTTTTCTGGGTTAAAACTCCCCTCCACGCTACCAACACGTGACCCGCCTCGGTCTAACGGCTTTACCTTCTTCTGGATCAGGTGGAAATTCTTCTTATGCACATAAAAAGCCTCTTTAAACAACTGCTCCTCCAGGGGCGTCCAAGTGTCTGAGCCTGGGAAGAAACAGCCACGTGCAAACGATTAGACCCCTTGCAACCTCACGGAAACGCGCACGATGTATTCGTCACGTGTCCACATGTCTCCTCCTTCGGAAAGCAATTAGCCAACACCGCAGGCAGTTTGTTAGCACGAGCAGTTATGGCTGCCAGCAGAGCAAGCCCTGCACGCAGTAAAGCCGGGGCGCGAGGGAAAGGAGGAGCGTTGGGCGGCGTGGGGTGTCACCGCAAGGGACAGCAGCAGGCTAGAACACAGGGACGAGGCATTCCCCATGCCAAAAGGCCCCCAGAACAGATTAAAAAGACTACTTCCCTGCCCCAAAGAACACGAACCGCTGCTCGCACGTTTCTAAAAATCACTTCTTTCAATCAGAACAAAGGGAACGGCAGTACCCGCTCGCATTCCCGGAGAAGCAACAAGCTCTGCTTCCACTTTACCTGCGTAATGATAATCAGCCAGGGGATGGGATTCAGGTCGCTGGGGTGCCCCAGACTGCAACATCTCCAGACCCTCCTGCAGGAGTTCAGAGAACAAGACTTAGATTCCCCCTCAGCAGGGGCCAAAAGATCAACTCTTCAGCCCACTGTGGGAAGACGGTGCTCAGTCGATGCTCAGCAACAGCGTGTCGGGGTCACCTCCGCCCACGGCAGTTGATGAGAATATTTCCTAGTCCAGTAGGAATTCGAAAAGAGCTGCTTCTTACCAGAGCTTCATGCAGGCGGTGCAAGGCATGCTCCAGGTTGGCTCTTCCCCCCGGCATGACATTGGAGCAGGCGAAGTTGAGCAGATTTGTCACTAGAAATGTAACAAAAACCAACAGAAAGTCAGTTTTCGTCAAGAAAGGAGAAAAAGTGCGATACAAGGCAGAGGGCAAACAGAGCAGACAGACTGGAGACCCAGAAAAGGCACCGAAAAAAAGGCAGGTTATCCGGTATCGCGCTCTCTCCCTTCAGAGCAGCTTTGGGACCGGTAGCTCCAGAGACAGATCTCCCCTCTCCCGAGGTCGCTGCAGCTGACGTGGGACAGCTACAAACGCCCCTGACCGTCTCTCCCAGAGGACGCAACTCAGAGCACCACCGGTTGTTAATCTGTTCACTGTCCCACCAGATCTGAGCCACCCTCGGGTGCTACCAGCCATGAAGGCGGTCAAGCAAAAGAGGGAGAGGGTCCCAATGGACAAACAGCTGCGGTGAAAACGTGCAGTTTTCGACCCTTAGTATCTCGGGGGGGGAACTGACAAGAAAAGCGTTAAGAGAAACCTCTGTCCTGTGTTTCTGGGTTCGTTGCGATGTCTCCCCAGGGCTTCCACACTAGCGACGCTCCCTCCTCCTCCTCTTCCAAACGGGATCTCTCCTGCAGGTCTGGGATCTCTGCCTGAAAGTCGCTGCCAATGTTGACGTGTCTGAAATTGTTAAGGCAGAGGAGGTGAGGAAGGAGAGCTGGGAACAGCACGCTAGCACGCACCCGCTTCGAAGGAGGGGACGTGTCAGGTACGGCAGTTATTTCCCAGCACAGCGTCACCAACTGCCCTCTAACAACTCCCACAGCCCCTTCTCGCCACCAACAGCATTACCGTTCCACCACGTGAGCCCTTTTGCGCCCCATCGGGCAAGAAAATTGCCGCTTCCTTCCTCAAACGCTGAGCAAACTGGCGACGTTCACTCTGAGACTGACAGCCAGCAGCAGAAGAGCTGCGACGGTGGGCCAAGACCACCGTTGGAATGTTGTGTAGAACGCGGGAGGCCGGCAACCGGCATCATGAGGTCAGCCTGAGTGACAAGCCCAGCCTGGGCTAGCACTGGCCATTTCTGGCAAGCACGGGGGTATACTCCAGCCAAAATAACCCCTCTGTTACCCTCTGCAGCTCTGCGGGGCAGTGGGAGAACTGGCCAAGCCATGGGGAGCAGGTCAACAGCAACAGCAAGGACTGGCAGAGCCCCGGTGCCGAACCAACCGTGCACCCGCTCCTCAGCCCCCTTTCCCCAGGGTTTGCGGTTATTCTGACCGCTGGGCCGGAGCTCACGGCCCAACGCTGATTTAGGGTTATCCTTCTTCGGCTAAACCCAAAGTCCCCATCCATTCTGCCCAAAAGATGTATAGAAAAAACAGCACAAGTTAAAATCATCGAGATCATCCTTTAGCCTTCCTCGCGGCCCTCATCATCACACACCGCTCCCCATTCTCCCAGAATTTCCCTCCTTTCGGGGAAACTGCTCACTGGACACGGAAGCTGTGGAGATGGACCCTCTGGATCTCCTGGCACAGCTGCCCCTCACCCTGCTCAGAGTTGGCCCCACAGGGATCAAACCGTTCAGGGCTTTTTCCAAGCCAAAGCCAGGAGCGGAGCAAAACCCCCGTGGGTTGTTTCCATCCCCTCTGCCACAACAGCAATCCCAAAGGAGAAAGGCACCTCCTTTTTCACTTTTCCAGGCTTTCATTAAAAGGTAGGAACCTCTGAACAACGTAGTTTAATTCCCGTCAACGTTGGATCCGCGCTCACATTCCTGCGTAGAGCTCACTGCCTGTCTAGCTGGGAAATCTCTGCCGCTCATTTAGTGGCAAAAGGTGGGAACTAGAGAAAAATCTCCAGCGCGACATCAATCCCCGGCATTATCACGATACAGCCTAAAATCAGAAATGCGGTTAAGATCCCTTCTCCTTTGAGCGGCTACGTGAATTGTACCCATTGACAGATGCATACAAATATTCGTTTCAAAGTTACAGACGTCACATTTTAACCGCGACACCAAAAAAGAATGACCTGCATTAAAAACTCCAGGAGCGTTTTCTTTCCATAACGCACTGGAATTTCTGAAAAGTCCATTTCCTGCACGGAAAAACACGTCGTTTGTGGATAACAAATGGCAAACTCAGCGTTTGGGGAAGGTGAGCTCCCAAGTGCTGCGGATCCATCTCTCCATCTGGAAGACAGCAAAGGCAGTCAAAGCTCCCCAGCACAGCATCCTTACTGCCTCCCCTTTCCTACAGCCCAGGAGATCCTCGGAGCCTTCCCACAGGGAAAGGGAGGAGCGGACTGATCACCAAGGCTGGCTGGACCAGGTCACCATTGTCACCACATTCGTTTGTTGCCAAAGAACGATGAAATTCGTCCACCTAACGATATAGCAGGTCCCTTCCCTGCCATGGTTCCAGCGCTGGAGGAAAGGTGCCTCTCCCGAGGCCGCATTGGGACGGCACTGCTGCACAGAAGGATAGAGATTTTTAAATCTCTTTATTTCTTCCAGGGAAAAACTTGCTTTCTCACTCAGTAAAGGACGAGCTCCCCAGGCCGGGCAGGAAGGCGGCACAGCCACAATTTACTTACCGAGAAACGTGCAGAGGGCTGTGTGGTCCCTGTGCCCAAGGAAAGCGGCCATTGCCAAAGCAGAGGGAAGGACGTGTCTCACCTTCAGCACAGAGAACCGATTCACAGACTCACTCTGAAAAAAAAAAAAGCATTAACCACAAAATTAGCTAATGGCTTCCCAAACCTGAATTCAGGGCCTCCCTCCGTGATTATAAAGTAATAATGGTCTTAACAGGCAGGCAGCTCACCAGGAATGAGATGGAGAGTGACCCCCATATTCCCCTGGAAACCCTTCGATGAGGCAAATCCCTGAACGCCCTCCCAGATTGTCGGTTCTTTACCTCCACGAGGAACTCGTGGCCTTTTATTGTCATAGTGTGTGACCAGAACAAGCCCCGCCATTCCTTATTCCAGCCTTAACAGCCTTCAGCGTTTCACTCCGGTCACCTCCCTGTCCCACTTCCGCCCCTGCACAATTTTTAAGATGGCGACTGAGAAATTAGGTCTTGTGGTTCCCATTGAAACACCCATTAATTCATACAACCAAAACCCAGCCAAATGAAAAGGCCGTGTTAAACCTCAGCCCCCAGGGAAAAGAAATGTGCCCGACGAGGTGCTAAAAGGCGCTCTGGCAAAACACACCCCCCCTCCTCCAAACTGCAGTTTGCTCCAGGAAACTGACAAGTTTTCTTCCTCTGCGGCCTTAGCGAGGCTGTAGATTTTCCCACCCTGCAGGGAAAGAAACAATCCTCAAAAGCAGATGTTATTCTGCCTGCAAGGAAAGCTTTAAAATATTTTTCTTTTTTTAAAGGCAGAATGCCTAAACGGAACATCCGAGCTGGTTTCTCCATGAAAATAACACTTTGCACTTGCACAGCAAAGCAACGCTCATTAACCAATCTCGTAAATCTTCGCAGGCATTAAGAAACACTCCACGTAACACACATGCGTGCACCCTGTAAGCACATGTGCAAAGAGGAATCCCCGTTTACGCACCCCGGCTATATCAAACCGCACTATTTCCCTCACAAGCTGTGATGCAAATGGGCCACGCTCCCATTCCTTGGCTCCAGAGCTCCGGCGATGCCGGGATCATGCCAACCCTCAGCCGCTGCGGGCATCAGCTCTGCTAACACCCCGCTGACGGGTCAGTGACAGGAATCTGGGAGCAGGAAGGGGATTGTACCACCCAGGCTCCCCAAAATCCCCCGCAGTTAAGAGGAATGCAAATCTCAGGCTCCCCTAAGCCAACACATTTCTCACCGTGACCGCCGCACTAACACCCAGAGCAGTTTTTAAGCAGCACGCACCAGGTTTAACCTCCACGCCTGAGAAAGTCCCTGTCCTGAGGGCTGCCGGTCCCCTTGGCCCAATGCAGGAGGCAGCAGCAAACCCCTCCAGACAGGGCAAGAGGTGCTTCTAAGAGTGACATCCAGCTAATAACCAAAAAGCACTTAAACCAATCCCAAACTTTGGAGACATTTAGTCTCGGGCCAGCAGCAGCATGTTGCTCAGTAAGGCACACTTCCACGACTCCCCTCAATTAACCATCACCTCCAGAGCGCGACCTCTGAAGGTGAGAAGTTCCTTTAGGTTGACTCTTGACGTCCCTTTCCCTCCCACAGGCAACGAGACCCCAAGTATTTCCACTTGAGAGTGCAGTTCCCCTTCCACGGGCACCCAGCTCGCTCTGCAGTTTTGGATTATCACCGACCTCTGTGCCAGCTCCACCAAGAAGCCAGGTGAGAGGCTCCGAATCACGTTACTAAAGATCCCAAGGCTTGACCTTGTTCCATTTATTTCTAAACCTTTGGCCCTGGATCAATGAGTTCATTGTTTTCAGGGAGTTCCAGATGTAAGCGCTGAGTACTGTTATTGGTGAATCCAGAACTGTCAACAGTGATAAAAAACAGAGCGCAGGAAGACAGTAAGGCCTCCGAGTCCCAAACTCAAATAACAGATGGCTAAAAAGGAAGGAGGAGCACACAGACATACTCGAATCCTGCTGAAAATAGTCAGCCATGGCCAACAGGAGCCGAGGAGGCAGTGGCCGTGGACACCTGACTCGGGGGAGCCGCGCAGCTCTGCACGTATTTCGAGAGCTTTTCAGAACAAGTAATAAAAGCTTGACAGCAGCAGGGAGTGCGGGAGTCGCGGCAGCAGTTGCATCGATAAGCAATCTGCGCAACAGTTCCTAAAACAGGGGCTGCCCACAATCAGAAGTTGACTCTTTGGTACAAACTCCCTCCACACCAGTCATCACACAGGGGAAAAAAAACAACCAAGCTATTGTAGGGCTCAGTATTACCCATTTCTCTGCAGCTGGACAGAAATACACACTTCTGCGGCTTTTCCCACACTGGAAAATTCAAAGCACCCAAACAGGGCGCGCTTTTAGAGACATCAGCAATTAAGTTCTCCGTCCCCTCCAGAAAAGCCTTTTCCTAAAGGCGTTCTCCTCCCAAGGGCAGACCCACAAAAAGAAGCCCTCTCTGCTTAATCCATTTCACAGAGAATTTGAAATGCAAACAAGAATTAAACAGGACGTCTTTTCCCCGCTTCAGGGAAAGCCACTAATATAGACCTTGGCAACAGATTTAGCAAATCTATCATTGTAATGCCTTTGCATTGCCCATTTCCACCTGGAGAGCAGGCTGAAAGGACTCATAAAAAAACCTCAAACCAACCACAAAACATATTCCTGTCTAGGGGGTAATTTTATGAAACGATTTGAACACCTTAACGATTTGAACATCTTTTTACAGGTACAAGGCAACAAGAAACATTCTCGAGGTGAAAAAAAAACAAACCACCTATTCACCTCTTTACCCCAAAGATCTTTTCACCACACGGATTCCACCACCAATACACAGCTGCTAAATATCCCCGGCTGCTGCCGATCCGTAAGAAACTCTTCAAAATACAAGAGAACGCTGAGCCCAGCGCGCTGACGGTGCTGCCAGGGCTGTGAGTCGGAGCCCCTGAGGACGGAGTCGCAGCCCCTGAGGTTGAAATCAGCCCCACACTTAGGCACAACCCGGGGTTTTAAGCCTCACTACAAACCAGCCCCCCGCTTTTCAAGAAAAACAGGGAGATTCACCTCAAAATAAACCACGTTCTCGACGCCAAAGGGGCGCTGGTCCATGGCCGCCGCCGCCCTTAGGGCCAGTTCCATGGGGCTTCGCTTGACCTGGAGCAGAACTCGCGGGCGTGAGGACAACGAGCCCCCTACACAAAAACTGAAAAAAAGGAAAAGTTCAATAAGATTTGCTGTTACTCACCCACCAAAGCCTAACCACTACAACTGGCCCTTTCACAACCACGCCTGATCGCAGAAGAAAACTGAAATATCCCAATTCCCGCTTCAAACACAAGGCGTGGAGCTGCCCACACCCCACGTGTGGGCTGGGCAGACAGGGGGCTCTTCTCAAAACCCGCAGGAAGAGAAAGGGCAGGAGTGTTTTCCCAGCCCTGGAAGAGCTGTGGGGAGAAGGTGGGAGGGAGGAAAAGGCTGCCCAGGAGTGCGGTAGGGGGAAGGAGAGGGCTCCATCCATGGGGGAAACGCCGTTCCTGGCCACACAGGCGGCTGCGGGACCACCCTGGGGATGGATTTGGGGGCTCTCCCTGAGGGAAACACTGCTCCCAGCCATGCAGGAGGCTGTGGGACCACCCTGGGGATAGGTTTGGGGATGAGGGGGGATCTATCCCTGAGGGAATCACTGCTCCCAGCCATGCAGGAGGCTGTAGGGCAATGACAGAGATGGATTTGGGGGCTCTCCCTGAGGGAAACCCCTTTCCCGGACACACAGGAGGCTGTGGGGCCGCCCAGGGGACAGATTTGGGGGCTCTCCCTGAGGAGAGCCTGTGGGGAGGAGGGAGGCGGGGGCCGCCCCAGGGCCGGGGCCACTCCTGGAAGGGGAGGGGGGGATCTCCAGCCGCCCACGCGGGGCTGCCCGAAGCCTGAGGAGATGAAAAGAAGAGGAAAAAAAATTCCCTCCCCGCCATCGCCTCTCACAGCCCCGGCCCTCCCCGCCGCGCCTCATGGCGGCTGTGTGCGGTGTCACCTGAGCGGGGGGCGGGGGCTGAGGCAAGAAAAGGTGAGAGGGGGAGGGAAGGGCGGCGGCATTTTGAATGGGAGGAGAGGGGAAGGGGGGGCGAAAGATGGGGGGAGGGGAGGAGAGAGGATGGTGGGGGGGGGTGGGAGCGAGTGTGTGAGGGGAATAGGTGTTGCGTGAGGGGGGAGCGAGGGGGGAATGGCTTTTCGTGAGAGGGAGGTTTGCAGGGCTGTGAGGTGCCTGTGAGAGAGGAGGCCCCGGAGGGAGGTGAGTGGAAAGGGCTGTGTGTGGAAAGAAAAGCTTTAAGGACAAGCTGGGCTGGGGAAAGGTGGTGGGCCCCGAGGGAGGGCTTGGGGAGCGGGGCTAGAAGCGTGGGTTTGGGGCAAAACTCTGGGAAAGAAACTGCAGGACAGGGCCAATCTGAGGATACAGTTTTAGCGAAGCTTCAAGCAAAGGGTGACCAAAGGTGCCTCTTGCCCTTTTGTGGGCGGGTTTTGTCTAAGTTATTCATGCGAGTGGACTTTTGCCACACGGGATGGGAACGTTCGCTTCCCGGGATAGCTGATGCCCCTGGATAACCACTGCCCGCGAAGCACTGCGAAACCCCGTGTTCAAAAATGAGAACAAAGGCCGGGTTTTGCCTCTCGGAAGGATCTCTAAGCACCGTCTCCACGTTATTTTCAGTACCTTTCTGGTTGTTTTCTTTGCCCCCATCCCCGTGATGTCCGTCGGGGGGGCTGGCGGAGCTCTGCAGGCGGACGTCCGTCTCATTTTGGAGAAGGCTGGGCTGGTTTCGGGCGGTCCCGGCTGATTTTGGGGAGGGCAGGGACGGTTTCGAACTCGCAGTGCCCGGTGCGGGGCTGCGGTGGGGCCCGGCCCCCTCGTTCTCCTCGGCGCGGCCCCGCCCCTCTCGCCCGCTTTCGCCGCGGCGACGCTGGGGGGCGTGGCCCGGGTTTGCCCTTCGGCGCGTGCGCGGTTGGGCGGACGCGAAGGAGAACGTTTCCGGTGTGCGTCGGCGGTCGGGAGCTGCGACGGTCGGTACCGGGAGAGACGGGGGGGACCGGGGCCGAGGAGGGCGGGAGCGGGAGCGGGAGAGGGAGAGTGGGCGGGCGGGCGGGCGGGCGGCGCGGCGGCGGCAGGAGCGGTGGTGCGGAGGTGTCCAGGGCCAGTTCGGGGGTTTGTGGGGTGGCGGGACCGGGCTGGGGGGCTCGGGGGGCGGCCTGGGCCTCTTTGGGGGGGACAGAGCCGAGTGGGGGGTCCCCGGGGAGAACAGGGCCGATTCAGGCTCCCCCGTCCCCCGCTGCCGCCCCCTCACCCCCCGCTCGCTCCCCGCAGGTGGCGGCAGCCCCGGCCGCAGCGCAGGGTGCCCGGGGCCGGCCTGGCCGGGCGCTTGGCTCCGCTCTGGGCTCCGCTCTCAGCCCCCCCCGGCAGGTCAGCCCGGCCGTGCCCCCTTCGCCCGCCTCCAGCCCACGGCCGAGTCCCCCCAGGTACCCCCGAGATGGGTCGGGGGGTGTCAGCGCTGGGCCCCCTGAAGCGGGGGTGGGTGGTGGGCACGGGCATTGCTGGGAGCCCGTGGGCAGCCCTGGGACCCCTTCAAAGCCCACGGAGACCCCCCGGGGCCCCCTTGTCTCCCCCAGAGCCGACGGGGAGCCGTAGCTGTGGAGTCAGCTTAAGGAGTCTGCCCTAAGGACTGCTGCTTTTTGGAGCGTTGGGGGAGGGGGAGGGTTGTCGGTGTGGGGAGTGGAGGTGTGTGGGAGGAGTCCCGTATGTTTGGGGAGCTTTGGGGATGTTGGGCAGATTTGGGGGAGTGGGGGAGGGGTCCCTTCCTTTGGAGCTCCCTGGTTGGTTTCTTCCAAACTGTGGGAGGCAGCGGGCGAAGGGGGAAGGCAATAGAGTGAGTTGCTGTATTTCAGTCCTTGGTTGAGAGTCAGCGACTCTGCTCCCTTGCTGCTCAGCAGACTATTAGCTCCGTGGGGCTGTTTCTCCAGGCAGGCTACGACTACAGAAACGGCCCCACTTCCTCAGAAGAGTTCTTAGCAGTGATGTCTCCTGTGAACGTACTGCCTGACGTTGGATAGACCTGGCACCACGCAGCAGCTCAGAGCCCCACAGCGTATGCTGCTGCTCTCAGTTGGCTCCATCAAATCCTCCGACCTGAGAATGCCAAAGGTACAGAGTTGAAACGGGCAGTTCCTCACCTGCTGAGTCAGATGAACCTTTTTGCGCCCAAGTCAGCTGGGGGCTGCTCCTGACTCACCGCCTTCAGGCGGAGCATGGCTGTGAGCAGGGGAGCTCAACACACAGTGCTTGCTGATTGCAGCCTGCTCCCTCGGGGGAGCACCCGCAGCCATGGGACGGGAGGAGGAAGGACAGCACGAGGGCTAGAGACAAACATTTTATTTCTTTAACGTTTCACATAGGGGGTACCCCAGAGGGGTTCCTGGCCCCACACCCCACAGCCGCTCAGTATTTGGGGCACTGTTGGTCTTCTGGGCCTGGCGCTGTCACCACTTGCAGGGCTGGCAGAAGCAGACACGGCTAGTGGCATCTCCACCAGCCCTTCAGGTAGTCCCACAGCCAGGCGCAGCCCTGCCGCGGGCACCTTCCTGCCCTGCACAGCCCTGGGTCTGCCTGGCCACACTCCCTGCCCGTGGTCTTGCAGGACTCCTCCGTCTTTGCCTTCAAGTCCTGGAAAGTGCGGGTGATCTGCTGCACCCGCTCCACCTTGTCCATGTCCATGGCTGGGGGCCTTCCGGGGGACAGGTGCTCGTCCGTGGGCCTCTGTGTCCTGTCCATCCCCTACCTGGGAACCCACTCTTTCTCGGTCCCTGCTGGCAGCTCCTGGCTGAGGACCAGCCCTGGTTTCCCCACTGCCCCACCAGCAGCCGTGGGAGAGCGGCGGTGTCCTGAGTGTGTGAGCACCACTGGCTCTGTTGCTGCACTGGGCCAGGGCTCCAGGAAGTGGTAGAGGGAGCTCTGAGAAGAGAAGCTGCTCCTCAACAGGCTGCTGCAGTCCTCCGAGTTGGCCAGCGAGCACAGGCTGCAGGGGCTCTTGCGGTGGCCCCCGGGGGGTGCCTGGACCAGAAGGAGCTGTCCCCACTGATAGGACCTATAGGCGGCAGAGGAGGGCAGGGGGACCTGGGGGCTTGGGGGTGGGGGCAGGGGGTAGAGAGAGGCATCACTGCTCAGATGGTATATGGTTGGCAGGGAGCCCAGTGGGTCCTGTGGGGCCCGGTGCTGCCTCCTCGCTGCCTCCTCGGTTGCCCTGCAGAGGAGGAGAGAGAAGAGACCCGCTGCACACCGTCTCCTCCGCTGGAGCCCGCGGGCAGCACCCCCTCCTCAGCAGGTGGGCAGGGCTGCCCAGCGCAGGCAGGGCAGGGCACGGGCTGAGGGTCTGGGGCAGGATCTGGGGTTCTCCCCCACACTCTCTGCTTCTCCATCGACTTGAGCTCCCATCCTTCATCCGCTAGCCGACAAGCTGCTGAGGGAGGGGACGGAGTGAGCGGCCGGCAGCCCCTGGCACAGCCCCGGCTCAGGGCTGCCGTGGGGTGTGGGCTGTTTGCATGGTGCTCGGTGCCAGGGCCACTCACTGCTCTGCTCCTCCGGGCGGGCTCTCACGTGCGTCGTCCCTTGCTTTGGCTTCTTCCAGTCCCTCTGCAGGACCCCAGGACCTGGGTGAGACAGGAGCAGCTCCCAGCCCCGCGCCGCAGCCCCCCACACCACCCTACGCTGCGGCACAGTGCGGTGCAGCAGTCGCCTACCTGGAGCCGCTTGGTCCGTAGCACAGAAGAGACCGCGCTGAGCCCCATCAAAAGCATCACGAGCGGAGCCAGGTGAGCTGTGGGGGGGACGCTGGAGTCCCTCCTGGCACCAGCTGCGGTGCAGCCGCGCAACCCTGGGGTGCCCCCCATGGGAAATGTTAAAGAAATAAAATGTTGGTCTCTATCCCTGGTGCTGTGGTTCCTCCTCCCATCCCGCGGCTGGGGCTGTGCCCCCCTCAGTGCCCGACCCAGTGGGACAGGCTGGCACTGCTGGCACCCACCAACCTGGGGGGGGGTGGTGTCGGGGGAGCTGGGTGGGCTGGAGAAAGGGAGGAAGCACCTCTTGAAAACAGCTCGGCCCTCTCCAGCCACAAAACCCTCCCCAGAGGCACCAGGGGAGACCCCCAGATCCTTGAAGGGCTGCCCCAGACTCCCTCTGGCCTGCAAGAGTCCCCCCCAGGACCCCATAAGGGCCGCCCAGGACCCCTTACGGACACCCCAGTGGTGTCCCAAATCTGGGTTGTTTACCTGTTTGGCAAGCCAGTAACACACTGTGTGGGAGCAGCCAGCTCTTTGGGGGGGTCTTTGATTTGCACAGGGTGGCCGTGGTGGGGGCTCAGCCCCATCCTTACAGTGCTGGGGCGCACGGGGCTACCAGGCACAGGGTCCCTCCCCCAGCGAGGTGCTTTGGTGCGTTGAGGTGTTAGATGGGGTGGCACAGCCCCTGCCCGCCCCGGGAGGTGGGACACCACCTCTCCGGTGGCACTGGATGGGTGGGAGGGAGGGAGGGAGCAGAGCTGTGGGAGCCATGGAGAAAGGCGTGGGGGTGTCCCTCATCGTGGCAGCCCCCAGCAGCCCTACCCCGCCACCCGGCCACCCCAAGGGACACCCAAGCCCCATCTTGGTCCTCTCCCCGTTGGGTGATGCCCTTCCACCCACCCCGGAGGTGCGCTCCTCTCCTGCGGGGGGGACGCCCAGCGCTCGCCTGGCTAGAGAAGCACCGGGGGGGGTGGTTAGGGGGCATCTGAGCTTCCCCATTACACGGGCCTAATTGCTGTGCTGTTAATAACCATTAATAACCACTTTGGCTCTGCTAACCAACTGCGGTGAGGACCCAAACCCGCTTTAGCGCAGGCTTCCTGATGCCAACACCTCCCCGAGCCACTGGGTAAAGTGACAACTGGCAAAAAACAACCACCACCCCAAAAAACCCCGACACCACATCCCCCACTCCCCACCCAGCCCTTCTCCCCCCATCACAGCCATGGGGCAAACTCCCACCACCACTCCCCCCAATCTCAGCTCGGCCGTGACCCCCCCGAGACACTGGAAAGAGAGCAACGGAGAGCAAGCTCAGGCTCGTGTGAGCTGGAGAGATTTCTTTTTGGGTTTTGATGTTGTCGTTGGGTGGGATTTGGTTGGTTGTTTTTCACAGAACACTTTGCAGTAGAGGACAAAAACGTGGTGTCGCAGCCCCCGGGGCCGGCGCTGGCACCGCCACCTCCCCCCACGCCCCCCCCTCCCCCGGCTCCTGTCCCTCCTCCTGCCCGGCGGCTGTTCCCACTTTTCTTCCTTGGTTTGTTTGTTTGTTTTTTTCTTTTCTACCTTTCTTTTTTAATATTTTCTCTTCCCCCTCCATTTTTCTCTTTTTCCCCTTTTTTCTTTTTCCCTTTTTTTTGCCTTTTCCCCCTTTTTTCTGTTTCCCCTTTCCCCCCATTTTTCTTTTTCGTTTTTCACTTCTTTCCCCTTTTTCTCTTTTTCCCCATTTTTCTTTTTCCCTTTTTGTTTTTTTTTTTTTCCTTTTTCCCCCTTTTTTCTGTTTCCCGTTCCCCCCTGTTTTACTTTTTCTCTTTTTTTTTACTTTTTTCCTTTTTCCCCTTTGTTCTTTTTCCCTTTTTTTTTGCCTTTTCCCCCGTTTTCACTTTTCTCTTTTTTTACTTTTCTCCCCTTTTTTCTTCCCCCCCCTTTTTTTTTCCACTTTTTTTTTCTTTTCCCGCCCCCCCCCCCTTTTTTTTTTTCTCTTTTTAAACAAGCTCTCTCCCGAAGGAGCGGCCCCTGGCTCTCCGCTGGCAGAAGGAGCCTACGGAAGAGCTCTGGCACTGACACGGGCAGGAACACCCACTCACACATCGCAACACAGCAGTTAGTTTGGCAACACCCCCACCCCCTGTCACAAGTGAGACCTGCACAGACAAAAGGCTCCTGAGTGAGGGCACTGGGGCAGCCCCACCTTAGAAGCAGCAGAGGAGCAGAGCCGTCCGGAGCCATCAAGAGCACAGGAAGGGCTATTCAGGGCCTCATTGTCTGCGCCGAGTGACCGTCTGCTGAGAACCGCTCTGGCGGCTCAGAGCTCAGCCCCAGCAGCAGTCTGGAGCCAACGGGGAAAAGTACACTGGGAGGAAGACTGGCAGCCTTCCTCCACAACGCCCCGGAGAGAATGACCACAGTGCTGCCTATCCCCATTGCTTTTCCAACTTGTTTCTTTCTTTATTAAAAAATTAATTAAAAAAAGATCTCCAACTCTCAGTTTTACAAGGCACACAAAATCTCTAAAAGGGAGACACAAGCGCGAGGTGCTGAGGTACCCAAACCTGCCCACGTTAGTCCAACTAAAGGGATAGCGTCGGGAGGCGAGGGAGGAGGAAGGGGGAGGCTGTGGGATGGAGAGAGCCCTCCCCGTACCCCTCAGCTGCGCATCCTCGCAGCGCCGCGGGAATGGGGGGCTGTGTGTCTGGGCGGGTCTTTGGTTTGCTCCCCTGACCTGCTGGGGGGGGGAGGGGGGGGGGGGGATGTCTGGCGGCGGGGTTACATAAATCGGGCGGTGCTGGGCGGCACGGCGGGAGCCTCCCTTGCTGTGCTGCGAGGCCGGGGCTCCCGGAGCGTGTTTCTGCTCCTGCTGCTTCACCTGCTGGAGCAATTCCCTCATCTTGCGCTGTGCAGTTATGGAAGATGCACCCAGGTGGGATGCGGGTGGCTTTGCCTGCACAGAGGAGTCCATTCACACCCTGGGCGCTGCTCTGCACGGCCTCCAGAACACACATTTTGTGAGAAACTCGCTCACTGTATTGAATTTTAGTCCGGGGCAAATTCGGTGGAGCAAAGAATATTTATTACAGCGCTGGGAGTTACACAGGGGATTTCTCCTCCTGTGTCTCATTTTTCCCTTTACAACCGCTTGTTTTTATTTCATATTCCTTATAATTATTCATGTTTCTTCTTGGAACATAGTTTGCATAGTCAATGAGTTTTTGGAACGCGACCCACCCCTAAATACATAATCGATGAGTTCTGGGAATGCAACATGCCCCCAAATACATAGTCAATGAGTTCTGGGAATGCAACATGCCCCCCTCCCAGGCGGCATGCTTCCTCTGGGGTCTTCCTGATAGTCCATGGAGGGAGGGCCAAAGTCTTTATCACCATGTCCTTCTTGTGGCTTCTTCACTCCTTACACTTCTGTGGTTATCTTAGCTAACGACACCACCCTTTGTTTTGCAATGGTTCGGTGCCTCCAACTGTTGGTTTTGTCTGATACCCTGTCTAACACTATCCCCTTTCCCAAGCGCATAGCAAGCACATAACTACCTTTAGCTGAAGCCATAGCGAGCACACATCTATCAAACGCATAGCAAGCACATACCCATCTTTAGCTGAAGCCATAGCGAACACACATCCATTTTAGCTGAAGCAAAATTCTTTTGCTAAATTACTTATTACACATTTTTAGCTCAATCGAGCCAATCTTCAATTTCAGCACTTGCACAGCCGGGGGGAAGCTATCGAAACACCTTCAGTGCCTCTTGGGGGCACAGGGACCACCCAAAAGAAGAGTGGCAGGGTGCTCGGGTGGTGCTGGGCTCAGCAAGCCCCACGCCTTTCCTCGGTGGATGAAAGCGGCCGGGGAATATCGGGTAACACCACGGCCAAACCGTACCTGCCTGGCAAAGAAATGCCCAATGATTTTAACGATGACCTCCTCGTTCTCGTCTGGGGTTTGGTCTCGTGGCACAGTGACTGCCGCGCTGGTTAAGTTTTGCAGTTCGTTTACCTGGAGCGAACCACAAGAGGGTGACGCCCTTCCACCCACCCCGGAGGTGCGCTCCTCTCCTGCGGGGGGGACGCCCAGCGCTCGCCTGGCTAGAGAAGCACCGGGGGGGGGGGGGTGGTTAGGGGGCATCTGAGCTTCCGCATTACACGGGCGTAATTAGTGTGCCATTAACCACCATTAATAACCACTTTGGCTTTGCTAACCAACTGCCCCCACCCCGCTTTAGCACAGGCTTCGTGATGCACACGCCTCCCTGTGTGGGAGCAGCCAGCCAAGCCGGTTTCAGAGCACCAGAGGTGAGAGGCAGGGAGCTGCCATCCCACTCAGCTCCATCCCCGCCGTGCCTTGGCTGTGCAGAGAGAACTTGGGGGAGCTGCAAAACAGCTCAGCCCGGGCTTATCTCCAGATGGCACAGAACAACCAAAACCAAATGGCCCTTAACAAACAAAATGCCCCGAGTCCCATCCCACCACTCTTCCCGTGACGTTGAGCACCGGACGTCACAAATTGGCAACAGAGACTTCGCTGTGGCACCACCAGAGGGAAATATCCCAGACAGTGTAATCCACTCGGGCATAATCCTGCACCCTCACCGAGTCAGGAAATATAAACCGCAGGGTCTGGGGAGACAAATGGGGAATCCTCCAAGGATACAGCTGGCCCCTAGGAGATCTGTCCCCCCCATCCAGGACGCTGTACAGGGTAACTTCCCCGGGATGGAGCGACCTCACCTGAGAGAGAGAGGGTAAGTGACTAAGAACCATCCGTACGGTATAGGGCATGCGATTGAGTTTGTGACTGGTGCACTCTTCTAAGGCATTAATATCTAGCGCCCTCGTGGTTTGTGTTGCTACTTGTCGGGGGCATTTGTAGCTCGCAATAGTGGATCCCGCTAATTTCTTTTAAACTGCGATAGTGTAATCGCCATCGCACACACAGAACTTGCAATAGTGACGTATTGGACCTGTGAGCGAAGTCCAAAGAAATTGTTAATTTGAACCTCTCAGTGAAGCCCTTTTTCCCGTTTTGTCACACACACAGAGCAGAGGTATTTCTAAGTTTATGCCATTAATGCGCAGAAATGGGCTGCTTGTCCCAAAACAGGAGTGCTCACACCTTAGTTCCAAAAATCTCCCCTTTCATTCATTGATTATTACATATTCGAACAATTAATACATATTCCCTGTCATTCCCTCTAATGACTGGTCGAGATTTCTTTGCTTCCCACGTAAAGGAGTGCGCAGACTCTGTCTTTTTTTTCCTTCTTTTGAGTAGGTGGTACCGTTTGGGGAGGTGGTCAATGAGTGGGTGGTCACCATCTCCCCCTGCCGGAACTCCCTTTTACCTGCTTTTCCTCTCATCTTGGCACTTCCGAGTGGTTTTCGGGGTTTGCTGACCAGGCCTACAGTTCATGGCTCTCTCGACAGGAACCCCCTGCTTCTCAACAGTGCTCCATCGCCTGCTGGGTAGTTCCTTAACCGAACCATAGATAAATCGTGTCCAGTAACTATTTCTCTATGTGAAGATGAGGTCAAGAAATGGCGTCGGGGCAGTAGAGAGGACTTGAGCAGCAGCAGGTTTCCTTTGTTGCTTCAATGACATTTAATTTTCCTAGTTGATGTCCGTTTTACTACAACAATTCCCCCCTTTGAGACTTATCCAAGTCTTTCTGTACTTGGATGAGCCTCATTTTCTATCCCGTATCACTAATACATAAGATTGAGATAATTGCTTGATAACGAGACTCTTAAGACATTCGAACAAAACTCACTATGATGACAAAAACCTTTGCAGCCATCCGGTCAGGGAAAACTCCAATGTCATTCCCTGGACTAATCCAACTGCCATTTTCACTGCCGAAAGCCGCGTTATTTGTGCAATCAAACACCGATGGGCGCTACAGTGCAGCACGAAAGGCCAACGCCGACTCTGACGGATAACCGAGAGGCTTCGCGGCCATCCAACGCCTTCACCCACCCCAATCCTGCTGCCAGCTCTGCCACGGTGGTGCAACGGTGCTCTCCAGTGGGAAAACCAACCAGGGAACAGCACCACGCGGCGCGGACCCAGGTTCTCCTTCACTTTGCACCACCAACCGTGTGGAACGGGTTTTGACGGCTTCAGTTATTTACAGCACAAACCCAGCAAGAGCAGCCCCAGGACTGGAACGTTCAACAACCCAATGTAATAAATTAAGGAGAACAACACATAACCCCCCCCACTTACTCCTATAACAAGATAAACATCCTGACTCGTACCAGAACAACAAACCTCACTCCTATCAGAAGAACACTAAAGCCTAAAACTAAGACCTAAAGGATGGCTAGCTAAGACCTAAAACCTACACGGGACTATTACCTAAGGGGGAAACACTACACTATTAAATATGATAACTCTTTCTCTGCCGTTCTCAACTTGTGGGTCTTTCGTGAGTGGGGGCGACCTCGTGGTGGTGGACCCTCCGCAGAGCTCAGGTGCTGCCGGAGGCGAGAGATGGTGGGTGGGTTTTCCCAGAGCATGAAAGGGACCTGGTTGCCGGGCTGAACCGGCAGTTGCCCAGTTGCCAACTAGAGGCGGTCACCCTCTGGGCTTCTGCCGGCTTCGCCGCCCTTTAAAGACTCCTCTGGGGCCTTCCGATCCTCCTGCAGGCGATGGTATTTCACGTGCGCATTCCTCCCGTTGACTGTCCCAAACACCCTGGAAGGGAGAAAACAAACAGGGATTTTGAATTCCTTTTTTTTTTTTTTTTTAAAAAAAATAATCATTAGATGACATTTCATTATTTCTACTTTTGTGAGCTTCTGGTCTGTTTTGCTGCGTGGTGCCATACAGCTTGTGCCAGTACCCCCGGGTGGGTGGGACCTCGGTGGTTAAACACGGCAGATCATTAGGGATTAAAATAAGAGAAGTAACGGCGAGACGGCTTAAAATCGGGTCAGACTGAAACTCAAGTGGCTCTGCGTGGCACAAGCGACTGTAGTGCGGGAGCCCTCGGGCCGCAAACCGCAAGAAGGAACTTCAGTGGAATCTTTTTCTCAGCCAAAAAAAACGAGAAACGCTGGGATTCTCGCCCGAGGAGATGAACCGCCCCAGGCCTGTAATGGGAGGAAAGGGCCTTCAAAGGGAGAGAGAGAGAGAGAGAGACCCTTGTGGCTGCAGTCAGCGGGAGACGGAGGAGCCCCGAGTGCGGAGGAGATGGGAAGAGGATGGAAATGCCGAGTCTCCATCGGTTTGAGCCCAAAGCAGCGGGTTTTGAGAATTAAAAACGAGCGGCTCACCTTCCACACTGCCCGCAGGGAAACTCAGCCACATCGCCTGCGCCTCCAGCCCCGTACGGAGCGTCCCCGGGATGGCGGGAGGGACTGCCTGTGCCACGGGGCGTCTTTTCGCTGCTCTTCTGCTTCTTGGTGAGCTTTTCATTGGGCCCGAGCCGGCGCCTCTTCTTCGGGCTGCAACCAGCCTGTAAAGCAGACAGCCTGTGCTCATTTCTCCTTCTCCTCAGCAAGGGGGACAGCTAAAGCGAAAAACTGGCTGGAAACATCCCCAAATGGCCCAGGCAGTGAGGGGTCTATTTGTGTGCCGGGTGGAACGTGTTCTATCAGCCCCAGCCTGCCCCGGTGAGCTCCTCCGAACACTAAAACAGCCCAAACAATGCTGAAACTCGGCGGGGAGGATGGGGTGCAAAGACAGATGGTGAAAGAAAAACCGTATTATTTCTACCGTCCTCAGCGGAACAGCACTTTCCTCCACAAAAGTCTGTAAAATGGGTTTAAAACGTAGAATTACTGAGCACTGAAGGGACATGGTTACCCGGTGTCTACCACCAAAAAAACCCCTAAATAATATGTGTTTCTGTGAGCCAAAGTCCCATTTCCTGGCAAGGAAGGTTTTGGCAACACCCGCGCAGAGGTGGGTCACCAACAGTTCCTTTGACGGAGCACTGGGACGTTACGAAACATCCCCAAAAATCATCAGCAGCAAGTTTAACACGAAGTGGATCGTTTCCCAGAGCCTGGGACAAAGGGTTCATGGAGGAGCGGCATCTCGCACCCACCCCCGGCAGTTTTCCTACCTTCTCTTCGGCCTCCTCCACCTCATCCGTGCCTCGCTGCAGCCTTTTGGCTGTCCACCCTGGTCGGGTGGCGCCAAACCTGACGTGTTTTTTCCAGGTGTAGTAATATTCCACACACTGGGCCACGGTCTTCGTCTGAATCTGTCGGGAGAAAACCAGAAGCGATCGATGAGGGAAATACCACAGGAAAACAATGAAGGCACAGACCCAGGACGGATCTATCCAGCACTGTTTGTCCTCCCCTGTGTCTGCGGTTCCCACAGCGCAACGCACGGGTGAGATCAGGCTGAACACGAGCCCCCTTCTTCTGAAAGGGCCGTAAAGAAGCCTTGGGAGGGCAGAACTGTACGTTTCGTGCCGATGGTCAGCGGAACGTGTCAGTATTCTTCTAGTATTTCCTGTATTTTGTACTGGAGAGATTAAATATTCGCTTGATATTCGGGCAAATTCGGTAGACATTAGAGCCAATTATGTCTTGTACCGGTATCTTTTTGGAATGAAGCGGCATCCCAAGGACAGGATTACAATGCACCATTCAAAAGACGACTTTTCTGGGTTAAAACTCCCCTCCACGCTACCAACACGTGACCCGCCTCGGTCTAACGGCTTTACCTTCTTCTGGATCAGGTGGAAATTCTTCTTATGCACATAAAAAGCCTCTTTAAACAACTGCTCCTCCAGGGGCGTCCAAGTGTCTGAGCCTGGGAAGAAACAGCCACGTGCAAACGATTAGACCCCTTGCAACCTCACGGAAACGCGCACGATGTATTCGTCACGCGTCCACATGTCTCCTCCTTCGCAAAGCAATTAGCCAACACCGCAGGCAGTTTGTTAGCACGAGCAGTTATGGCTGCCAGCAGAGCAAGCCCTGCACGCAGTAAAGCCGGGGCGCGAGGGAAAGGAGGAGCGTTGGGCGGCGTGGGGTGTCACCGCAAGGGACAGCAGCAGGCTAGAACACAGGGACGAGGCATTCCCTGTGCCAAAAGGCCCCCAGAACAGATTAAAAAGACTATTTCCCTGCCCCAAAGAACACAAACCGCTGCTCGCATGTTTCTAAAAATCACTTCTTTCAATCAGAACAAAGGGAACGGCAGTACCCGCTCGCATTCCCGGAGAAGCAACAAGCTCTGCTTCCACTTTACCTGCGTAATGATAATCAGCCAGGGGATGGGATTCAGGTCGCTGGGGTGCCCCAGACCGCAACATCTCCAGACCCTCCTGCAGGAGTTCAGAGAACAAGACTTAGATTCCCCCTCAACAGGGGCCAAAAGGTCAACTCTTCAGCCCACTGTGGGAAGACGGTGCTCAGTCGATGCTCAGCAACAGCGTGTCGGGGTCACCTCCGCCCACGGCAGTTGATGAGAATATTTCCTATTCCAGTAGGAATTCGAAAAGAGCTGCTTCTTACCAGAGCTTCATGCAGGCGGTGCAAGGCGTGCTCCAGGTTGGCTCTTCCCCCCGGCATGACATTGGAGCAGGCGAAGTTGAGCAGATTTGTCACTAGAAATGCAACAAAAACCAACAGAAAGTCAGTTTTCGTCAAGAAAGGAGAAAAAGTGCGATACAAGGCAGAGGGCAAACAGAGCAGACAGACTGGAGACCCAGAAAAGGCACCGAAAAAAAGGCAGGTTATCCGGTATCGCTCTCTCTCCCTTCAGAGCAGCTTTGGGACCGGTAGCTCCAGAGACAGATCTCCCCTCTCCCGAGGTCGCTGCAGCTGACGTGGGACAGCTACAAACGCCCCTGACCGTCTCTCCCAGAGGACGCAACTCAGAGCACCACCGGTTGTTAATCTGTTCACTGTCCCACCAGATCTGAGCCACCCTCGGGTGCTACCAGCCATGAAGGCGGTCAAGCAAAAGAGGGAGAGGGTCCCAACGGACAAACAGCTGCTGTGAAAACATGCAGTTTTCGACCCTTAGTATCTCGGGGGGGGAACTGACAAGAAAAGCGTTAAGAGAAACCTCTGTCCTGTGTTTCTGGGTTCGTTGCGATGTCTCCCCAGGGCTTCCACACTAGCGACGCTCCCTCCTCCTCCTCTTCCAAACGGGATCTCTCCTGCAGGTCTGGGATCTCTGCCTGAAAGTCGCTGCCAATGTTGACGTGTCTGAAATTGTTAAGGCAGAGGAGGTGAGGAAGGAGAGCTGGGAACAGCACGCTAGCACGCACCCGCTTCGAAGGAGGGGACGTGTCAGGTACGGCAGTTATTTCCCAGCACAGCGTCACCAACTGCCCTCTAACAACTCCCACAGCCCCTTCTCGCCACCAACAGCATTACCGTTCCACCACGTGAGCCCTTTTGCGCCCCATCGGGCAAGAAAATTGCCGCTTCCTTCCTCAAACGCTGAGCAAACTGGCGAGGTTCACTCTGAGACCGACAGCCAGCAGCAGAAGAGCTGCGACGGTGGGCCAAGACCACCGTTGGAATGTTGTGTAGAACGCGGGAGGCCGGCAACCGGCATCATGAGGTCAGCCTGAGTGACAAGCCCAGCCTGGGCTAGCACTGGCCATTTCTGGCAAGCACGGGGGTATACTCCAGCCAAAATAACCCCTCTGTTACCCTCTGCAGCGCTGCGGGGCAGTGGGAGAACTGGCCAAGCCATGGGGAGCAGGTCAACAGCAACAGCAAGGACTGGCAGAGCCCCGGTGCCGAACCAACCGTGCACCCGCTCCTCAGCCCCCTTTCCCCAGGGTTTGCGGTTATTCTGACCGCTGGGCCGGAGCTCACGGCCCAACGCTGATTTTAGGGTTATCCTTCTTCGGCTAAACCCAAAGTCCCCATCCATTCTGCCCAAAAGATGTATAGAAAAAACAGCACAAGTTAAAATCATCGAGATCATCCTTTAGCCTTCCTCACCGCCCTCATCATCACACACCGCTCCCCATTCTCCCAGAATTTCCCTCCTTTCGGGGAAACTGCTCACTGGACACGGAAGCTGTGGAGATGGACCCTCTGGATCTCCTGGCACAGCTGCCCCTCACCCTGCTCAGAGTTGGCCCCACAGGGATCAAACCGTTCAGGGCTTTTTCCAAGCCAAAGCCAGGAGCGGAGCAAAACCCCCGTGGGTTGTTTCCATCCCCTCTGCCACAACAGCAATCCCAAAGGAGAAAGGCACCTCCTTTTTCACTTTTCCAGGCTTTCATTAAAAGGTAGGAACCTCTGAACAACGTAGTTTAATTCCCGTCAACGTTGGATCCGCGCTCACATTCCTGCGTAGAGCTCACTGCCTGTCTAGCTGGGAAATCTCTGCCGCTCATTTAGTGGCAAAAGGTGGGAACTGGAGAAAAATCTCCAGCGCGACATCAATCCCCGGCATTATCACGATACAGCCTAAAATCAGAAATGCAGTTAAGATCCCTTCTCCTTTGAGCGGCTACGTGAATTGTACCCATTGACAGATGCATACAAATATTCGTTTCAAAGTTACAGACGTCACATTTTAACCGCGACACCAAAAAAGAATGACCTGCATTAAAAACTCCAGGAGCGTTTTCTTTCCATAACGCACTGGAATTTCTGAAAAGTCCATTTCCTGCACGGAAAAACACGTCGTTTGTGGATAACAAATGGCAAACTCAGCGTTTGGGGAAGGTGAGCTCCCAAGTGCTGCGGATCCATCTCTCCATCTGGAAGACAGCAAAGGCAGTCAAAGCTCCCCAGCACAGCATCCTTACTGCCTCCCCTTTCCTACAGCCCAGGAGATCCTTGGAGCCTTCCCACAGGGAAAGGGAGGAGCGGACTGATCACCAAGGCTGGCTGGACCAGGTCACCATTGTCACCACATTCGTTTCTTGCCAAAGAACGATGAAATTCGTCCACCTAACGATATAGCAGGTCCCTTCCCTGCCATGGTTCCAGCGCTGGAGGAAAGGTGCCTCTCCCGAGGCCGCATTGGGACGGCACTGCTGCACAGAAGGATAGAGATTTTTAAATCTCTTTATTTCTTCCAGGGAAAAACTTGCTTTCTCACTCAGTAAAGGACGAGCTCCCCAGGCCGGGCAGGAAGGCGGCACAGCCACAATTTACTTACCGAGAAACGTGCAGAGGGCTGTGTGGTCCCTGTGCCCAAGGAAAGCGGCCATTGCCAAAGCAGAGGGAAGGACGTGTCTCACCTTCAGCACAGAGAACCGATTCACAGACTCACTCTGAAAAAAAAAAAAGCATTAACCACAAAATTAGCTAATGGCTTCCCAAACCTGAATTCAGGGCCTCCCTCCGTGATTATAAAGTAATAATGGTCTTAACAGGCAGGCAGCTCACCAGGAATGAGATGGAGAGTGACCCCCATATTCCCCTGGAAACCCTTCGATGAGGCAAATCCCTGAACGCCCTCCCAGATTGTCGGTTCTTTACCTCCACGAGGAACTCGTGGCCTTTTATTGTCATAGTGTGTGACCAGAACAAGCCCCGCCATTCCTTATTCCAGCCTTAACAGCCTTCAGCGTTTCACTCCGGTCACCTCCCTGTCCCACTTCCGCCCCTGCACAATTTTTAAGATGGCGACTGAGAAATTAGGTCTTGTGGTTCCCATTGAAACACCCATTAATTCATACAACCAAAAGCTAGGCAAATGAAAAGGCCGTGTTAAACCTCAGCCCCCAGGGAAAAGAAATGTGCCCGACGAGGTGCTAAAAGGCGCTCTGGCAAAACACACCCCCCCTCCTCCAAACTGCAGTTTGCTCCAGGAAACTGACAAGTTTTCTTCCTCTGCGGCCTTAGCGAGGCTGTAGATTTTCCCACCCTGCAGGGAAAGAAACAATCCTCAAAAGCAGATGTTATTCTGCCTGCAAGGAAAGCTTTAAAATATTTTTCTTTTTTTAAAGGCAGAATGCCTAAACGGAACATCCGAGCTGGTTTCTCCATGAAAATAACACTTTGCACTTGCACAGCAAAGCAACGCTCATTAACCAATCTCGTAAATCTTCGCAGGCATTAAGAAACACTCCACGTAACACACATGCGTGCACCCTGTAAGCACATGTGCAAAGAGGAATCCCCGTTTACGCACCCCGGCTATATCAAACCGCACTATTTCCCTCACAAGCTGTGATGGAAATGGGCCACGCTCCCATTCCTTGGCTCCAGAGCTCCGGCGATGCCGGGATCATGCCGACCCTCAGCCGCTGCGGGCATCAGCTCTGCTAACACCCCGCTGACGGGTCAGTGACAGGAATCTGGGAGCCGGAAGGGGATTGTACCACCCAGGCTCCCCAAAATCCCCCGCAGTTAAGAGGAATGCAAATCTCAGGCTCCCCTAAGCCAACACATTTCTCACCGTGACCGCCGCACTAACACCCAGAGCAGTTTTTAAGCAGCACGCACCAGGTTTAACCTCCACGCCTGAGAAAGTCCCTGTCCTGAGGGCTGCCGGTCCCCTCGGCCCAATGCAGGAGGCAGCAGCAAACCCCTACAGACAGGGCAAGAGGTGCTTCTAAGAGTGACATCCAGCTAATAACCAAAAAGCACTTAAACCAATCCCAAACTTTGGAGACATTTAGTCTCGGGCCAGCAGCAGCATGTTGCTCAGTAAGGCACACTTCCACGACTCCCCTCAATTAACCATCACCTCCAGAGCGCGACCTCTGAAGGTGAGAAGTTCCTTTAGGTTGACTCTTGACGTCCCTTTCCCTCCCACAGGCAACGAGACCCCAAGTATTTCCACTTGAGAGTGCAGTTCCCCTTCCACGGGCACCCAGCTCGCTCTGCAGTTTTGGATTATCACCGACCTCTGTGCCAGCTCCACCAAGAAGCCAGGTGAGAGGCTCCGAATCACGTTACTAAAGATCCCAAGGCTTGACCTTGTTCCATTTATTTCTAAACCTTTGGCCCTGGATCAATGAGTTCATTGTTTTCAGGGCGTTCCAGATGTAAGCGCTGAGTACTGTTATTGGTGAATCCAGAACTGTCAACAGTGATAAAAAACAGAGCGCAGGAAGACAGTAAGGCCTCCGAGTCCCAAACTCAAATAACAGATGGCTAAAAAGGAAGGAGGAGCACACAGACATACTCGAATCCTGCTGAAAATAGTCAGCCATGGCCAACAGGAGCCGAGGAGGCAGTGGCCGTGGCCACCTGGCTCGGGGGAGCCGCGCAGCTCAGCACGTATTTCGAGAGCTTTTCAGAACAAGTAATAAAAGCTTGACAGCAGCAGGGAGTGCGGGAGTCATGGCAGCAGTTGCATCGATAAGCAATCTGCGCAACAGTTCCTAAAACAGGGGCTGCCCACAATCAGAAGTTGACTCTTTGGTACAAACTCCCTCCACACCAGTCATCACACAGGGGAAAAAAAACAACCAAGCTATTGTAGGGCTCAGTATTACCCATTTCTCTGCAGCTGGACAGAAATACACACTTCTGCGGCTTTTCCCACACTGGAAAATTCAAAGCACCCAAACAGGGCGCGCTTTTAGAGACATCAGCAATTAAGTTCTCTGTCCCCTCCAGAAAAGCCTTTTCCTAAAGGCGTTCTCCTCCCAAGGGCAGACCCACAAAAAGAAGCCCTCTCTGCTTAATCCATTTCACAGAGAATTTGAAATGCAAACAAGAATTAAACAGGACGTCTTTTCCCCGCTTCAGGGAAAGCCACTAATATAGACCTTGGCAACAGATTTAGCAAATCTATCATTGTAATGCCTTTGCATTGCCCATTTCCACCTGGAGAGCAGGCTGAAAGGACTCATAAAAAAACCTCAAACCAACCACAAAACATATTCCTGTCTAGGGGGTAATTTTATGAAACGATTTGAACACCTTAACGATTTGAACATCTTTTTACAGGTACAAGGCAACAAGAAACATTCTCGAGGTGAAAAAAAAACAAACCACCTATTCACCTCTTTACCCCAAAGATCTTTTCACCACACGGATTCCACCACCAATACACAGCTGCTAAATATCCCCGGCTGCTGCCGATCCGTAAGAAACCCTTCAAAACACAAGAGAACGCTGAGCCCAGCGCGCTGACGGTGCTGCCAGGGCTGTGAGTCGGAGCCCCTGAGGACGGAGTCACAGCCCCTGAGGTTGAAATCAGCCCCACACTTAGGCACAACCCGGGGTTTTAAGCCTCACTACAAACCAGCCCCCCGCTTTTCAAGAAAAACAGGGAGATTCACCTCAAAATAAACCACGTTCTCGACGCCAAAGGGGCGCTGGTCCATGGCCGCCGCCGCCCTTAGGGCCAGTTCCATGGGGCTTCGCTTGACCTGGAGCAGAACTCGCGGGCGTGAGGACAACGAGCCCCCTACACAAAAACTGAAAAAAAGGAAAAGTTCAATAAGATTTGCTGTTACTCACCCACCAAAGCCTAACCACTACAACTGGCCCTTTCACAACCATGCCTGATCGCAGAAGAAAACTGAAATATCCCAATTCCCGCTTCAAACACAAGGCGTGGAGCTGCCCACACCCCACGTGTGGGCTGGGAAGACAGGGGGCTCTTCTCAAAACCCGCAGGAAGAGAAAGGGCAGGAGTGTTTTCCCAGCCCTGGAAGAGCTGTGGGGAGAAGGTGGGAGGGAGGAAAAGGCTGCCCAGGAGTGGGGTAGGGGGAAGGAGAGGGCTCCATCCATGGGGGAAACGCCGTTCCTGGCCACACAGGCGGCTGTGGGACCACCCTGGGGATGGATTTGGGGGCTCTCCCTGAGGGAAACACTGCTCCCAGCCATGCAGGAGGCTGTGGGACCACCCTGGGGATAGGTTTGGGGATGAGGGGGGATCTATCCCTGAGGGAATCACTGCTCCCAGCCATGCAGGAGGCTGTAGGGCAATGACAGAGATGGATTTGGGGGCTCTCCCTGAGGGAAACCCCATTCCCGGACACACAGGAGGCTGTGGAGCCGCCCAGGGGACAGATTTGGGGGCTCTCCCTGAGGAGAGCCTGTGGGGAGGAGGGAGGCGGGGGCCGCCCCAGGGCCGGGGCCACTCCTGGAAGGGGAGGGGGGGATCTCCAGCCGCCCACGCGGGGCTGCCCGAAGCCTGAGGAGATGAAAAGAAGAGGAAAAAAGAGAAAAATTCCCTCCCCGCCATCGCCTCTCACAGCCCCGGCCCTCCCCGCCGCGCCTCATGGCGGCTGTGTGCGGTGTCACCTGAGCGGGGGGCGGGGGCTGAGGCAGGAAAAGGCGAGAGGGGGAGGGAAGGGCCATTTTGAATGGGAGGAGAGGGGAAGGGGGGGCGAAAGATGGGGGGAGGGGGAGGAGAGAGGAAGAGAGGATGGTGGGGGGTGTGGGAGCGAGTGTGTGAGGGGAAGAGGTGTTGCGTGAGGGGGGAGTGAGGGGGGAATGGGTTTTCGGGAGAGGGAGGTTTGCAGGGCTGTGAGGTGCCTGTGAGAGAGGAGGCCCCGGAGGGAGGTGAGTGGAAAGGGCTGTGTGTGGAAAGAAAAGCTTTAAGGACAGGCTGGGCTGGGGAAAGGCGGTGGGCCCCGAGGGAGGGATTGGGGAGCGGGGCTAGAAGCGTGGGTTTGGGGCAAAACTCTGGGAAAGAAACTGCAGGACAGGGCCAATCTGAGGATACAGTTTTAGCGAAGCTTCAAGCAAAGGGTGACCAAAGGTGCCTCTTGTGGGCGGGTTTTGTCTAAGTTATTCATGCGAGTGGACTTTTGCCACACGGGATGGGAACGTTCGCTTCCCGGGATAGCTGATGCCCCTGGATAACCACTGCCCGCGAAGCACTGCGAAACCCCGTGTTCAAAAATGAGAACAAAGGCCGGGTTTTGCCTCTCGGAAGGATCTCTAAGCACCGTCTCCACGTTATTTTCAGTACCTTTCTGGTTGTTTTCTTTGCCCCCATCCCCGTGATGTCCGTCGGGGGGGCTGGCGGAGCTCTGCAGGCGGACGTCCGTCTCATTTTGGAGAAGGCTGGGCTGGTTTCGGGCGGTCCCGGCTGATTTTGGGGAGGGCAGGGATGGTTTCGAACTCGCAGTGCCCGGTGCGGGGCTGCGGTGGGGCCCGGCCCCCTCGTTCTCCTCGGCGCGGCCCCGCCCCTCTCGCCCGCTTTCGCCGCGGCGACGCTGGGGGGCGTGGCCCGGGTTTGCCCTTCGGCGCGTGCGCGGTTGGGCGGACGCGAAGGAGAACGTTTCCGGTGTGCGTCGGCGGTCGGTACCGGGAGAGACGGGGGGACCGGGGCCGAGGAGGGCGGGAGCGGGAGCGGGAGCGGGAGCGGGAGAGTGGGCGGGCGGGGCGGCGGCGGCGGCGGCGGCGGCAGGAGCGGTGGTGCGGAGGTGTCCAGGGCCAGTTCGGGGGATTGTGGGGTGGCGGGACCGGGCTGGGGGGCTCGGGGGGCGGCCTGGGCCTTTTTGGGGGGGACAGAGCCGAGTGGGGGGTCCCCGGGGACAACAGGGCCGATTCAGGCTCCCCCGTCCCCCGCTGCCGCCCCCTCACCCCCCGCTCGCTCCCCGCAGGTGGCGGCAGCCCCGGCCGCAGCGCAGGGTGCCCGGGGCCGGCCTGGGCGGGCGCTTGGCTCCGCTCTGGGCTCCGCTCTCAGCCCCCCCCGGCAGGTCAGCCCGGCCGTGCCCCCTTGGCCCGCCTCCAGCCCACGGCCGAGTCCCCCCAGGTACCCCCGAGATGGGTCGGGGGGTGTCAGCGCTGGGCCCCCTGAAGCGGGGGTGGTTGGTGGGCACGGGCATTGCTGGGAGCCCGTGGGCAGCCCTGGGACCCCCTCAAAGCCCACGGAGAGCCCCCGGGGCCCCCTTGTCTCCCCCAGAGCCGACGGGGAGCCGTAGCTGTGGAGTCAGCTTAAGGAGTCTGCCCTAAGGACTGCTGCTTTTTGGAGCGTTGGGGGAGGGGGAGGGTTGTCGGTGTGGGGAGTGGAGGTGTGTGGGAGGAGTCCCGTATGTTTGGGGAGCTTTGGGGATGTTGGGCAGATTTGGGGGAGTGGGGGAGGGGTCCCTTCCTTTGGAGCTCCCTGGTTGGTTTCTTCCAAACTGTGGGAGGCAGCGGGCGAAGGGGGAAGGCAATAGAGTGAGTTGCTGTACTTCAGTCCTTGGTTGAGAGTCAGCGACTCTGCTCCCTTGCTGCTCAGCAGACTATTAGCTCCGTGGGGCTGTTTCTCCAGGCAGGCTACGACAACAGAAACGGCCCCACTTCCTCGGAAGAGTTGTCAGCGGTGATGTCTCCTGGGAACATACTGCCTGACGTTGGATAGACCTGGCACCACGCAGCAGCTCAGAGCTCCACAGTGTATGCTTCCACGCTCAGTTCCGTTCCCTGCCTGGGAACCCGCTCTTTCTCGGTCCCTGCTGGCAGCTCCTGTGGAGGCTCCTGGCCCAGGACCAGCCCCAGTTTCCCCACTGCCCCACCAGCAGCCATGGGAGAGCGGGGGTGTCCTGAGTGTGTGAGCACCACTGGCTCTGTTGCTGCACTGGGCCAGGCCTCCAGGAAGTGGTAGAGGGAGCTCTGGGAAGAGGAGCTGCTCCTCAACAGGCTGCTGCAGTCCTCCGAGTTGGCCAGCGAGCACAGGCTGCAGGGACTCTTGCGGTGGCCCTCGGGGGGCCCAGGAGCCCAGGGGGTGCCTGGACCAGAAGGAGCTGTCCCCACTGATAGGACCTATAGGCGGCAGAGGAGGGCAGGGGGACGTGGGGGCTTGGGGGGGTCAGGGGGTAGAGAGAGGCATCACTGCTCAGATGGTATATGGTTGGCAGGGAGCCCAGTGGGTCCTGTGGGGCCCGGTGCTCCCTCCTCGGTTGCCCTGCAGAGGAGGAGAGAGAAGAGACCCGCTGCACCCCGTCTCCTCCGTCGGGGCCCGCGGGCAGCACCCCCTCCTCAGCAGGCGGGCAGGGCTGCCCAGCGCAGGCAGGGCACGGGCTGAGGGTCTGGGGCAGGATCTGGGGGTCTCCCCCACACTCCCTGCTTCTCCTGTGTCGACTTGAGCCTCCCATCCTTCATCCGCTAGCCGAGAAGCTGCTGAGGGAGGGGACGGAGTGAGCGGCCGGCAGCCCCCGGCACAGCCCCGGCTCAGGGCTGCCGTGGGGTGTGGGCTGTTTGCATGGTGCTCGGTGCCAGGGCCACTCACTGCTCTGCTCCTCTGGGCGGGCTCTCGCGTCCGTCGTCCCTTGCTTTGGCTTCTTCCAGTCCCTCTGCAGGACCCCGGGAGCTGGGTGAGACGGGAGCAGCTCCCAGCCCCGCGCCGCAGCCCCCCACCCCACGCTGCGGCACAGTGCGGTGCAGCAGTCGCCTACCTGGAGCCGCTTGGTCCGTAGCACAGAAGAGACCGCGCTGAGCCCCATCAACAGCATCACGAGCGGAGCCGGGTGAGCTGCGGGGGGGACGTTGGAGTCCCTCCTGGCACCAGCTGCGGTGCAGCCGCGCAACCCTCGGGTGCCCGCCGTGGGAAATGTTAAAGAAATAAAATGTTGGTTTCTATCCCTGGTGCTGTGGTTCCTCCTCCCATCCCGTGGCTGGGGCTGTGCCCCCCTCAGTGCCCGACCCAGTGGGACAGGCTGGCACTGCTGGCACCCACTAACCTGGGGGGGTGGTGGTGTCGGGGGAGCTGGGTGGGCTGGAGAAAGGGAGGAAGCACCTCTTGAAACCAGCTCAGCCCTCTCCAGCCACAAAACCCTCCCCAGAGGCACCAGAGGGGACCCCCAGATCCTTGAAAAACTGCCCCAGACTCCCTCTGGCCTGCAAGATTCCCCCCCCAGGACCACATAAGGGCCGCCCAGGATCCCTAACGGACACCTTAGTGGCGTCCCAAATCTGGGTTCTTTACCTGCTGGGCAAGCCAGTAACACTCTGTATGGGAGCAGCCAGCCAAGCCGGTTTCAGAGCACAAGAGGTGAGAGGCAGGGAGCTGCCATCCCACTCAGCTCCATCCCCGCCGTGCCTTGGCTGTGCAGAGAGAACTTGGGGGGAGCTGCAAAACAGCTCAGCCCGGGCTTATCTCAAGATGGCACAGAACAACCAAAACCAAATGGCCCTTAACAAACAAAATGCCCCGAGTCCCATCCCACCACTCTTCCCGTGACGTTGAGCGCCGGACATCACAAACTGGCAACAGAGACTTCGCTATGGCACCACCAGAGGGAAATATCCCAGACAGTGTAATCCACTCGGGCATAATCCTGCACCCTCACCGAGTCAGGAAATATAAACCGCGGGGTCTGGGGAGACAAATGGGGAATCCTCCAAGGATACAGCTGGCCCCTCGGAGATCCGTCCCCCCCATCCAGGACGCTGGAGGGGAGCATTTACAGCCGAGGACGGCCTTTCCTTTAACCTCTAGAAAAGCCGGCTTTTGCTAAAAAACAAACGTCCCCCTCCTGCCCCTGCCCCCTCTGAAATGAAATAAATAAAGAATTAAAATCCTTGCAAAACTTAAAAATAGCCGCTAGTTTCGTTATCGTTACATTGATTGTAAAAACTGATGAGCTGCTGTGCTGTGTGCCGCAGCCCAACCTCCCCCCCCCAACGCTGGGCGAGCTCCTCTGGCCATGCCTGGGATGAAAAACCGGTGGCTTTTAGGAAATATCAAATAAAAAATTAAAAGAAAAAAAAAGAATAATAAAACCTCTCTTTCTCTCTGCCTGTGTTAGTCTAACAAAACGGATGGCGTCGGGAGGCGAGGGAGGAGGAATGGGGAGGCTGTGGGTTGGAGAGAGCCCTCCCCGTACACTTCGGTGGTGCATCCTCGCAGCGCCGCGGGGAATGGGGGGAGTGGGGTGTGTTTGGGGGGGTCTTTGGTTTGCACAGGGTGGCCGTGGTGGGGGCTCAGCCCCATCCTTACAGTGCTGGGGCGCACGGGGCTACCAGGCACAGGGTCCCTCCCCCAGTGAGGTGCTTTGGTGCGTTGAGGTGTTAGGTGGGGTGGCACAGCCCCTGCCCGCCCCGGGAGGGGGGACACCGCCTCTCCGGTGGCACTGGATGGGTGGGAGGGAGGGAGCACAGCTCTGGGAGCCATGGAGAAAGGCGTGGGTGTGTCCCTCATCGTGGCAGCCCCCAGCAGCCCTACCCCGCCACCCGGCCACCCCAAGGGACACCCAAGCCCCATCTTGGTCCTCTCCCCGTTGGGTGACGCCCTTCCACCCACCCCGGAGGTGCGCTCCTCTCCTGCGGGGGGGACGCCCAGCGCTCGCCTGGCTAGAGAAGCACCGGGGGGGAGTGGTTAGGGGGCATCTGAGCTTCCCCATTACACGGGCCTAATTACTGTGCCGTTAGTAACCATTAGTAACCTCTTTGGCTCTGCTAACCAACTGCGGTGAGGCCCCCACCCCGCTTTAGCACAGGCTTCCTGATGCCAACACCTCCCCGAGCCACTGGGTAAAGCTGCGCCTGGCAAAAAACCACCACCCCAAAAAAACCCCACACCACATCCCCCACTCCCCACCCACCCCTTCTCCCCCCATCACAGCCATGGGGCAAACTCCCACCACCACCACCCCCAATCTCAGCTCGGCCGTGACCCCCCCGAGACACTGGAAAGAGAGCAACGGAGAGCGAGCTCAGGCTCCTGTGAGCTGGAGAGATTTCTCTTTGGTTTTTGATGTTGTCGGTGGGTGGGATTTGGTTGGTTGTTTTTCACAGAACACTTTGCAGTAGAAGACAAAAACGTGGTGTCGCAGCCCCCGGGGCCGGCGCTGGCACCGCCACCTCCCCCCCCCTCCCCCCTCCCCCGGCTCCTGTCCCTCCTCCTGCCCGGCGGCTGTTCCCACTTTCCATCCTTGGTTTGTTTGGTTTTTTTTTTTTTCCTTTCTACCTTTCTTTTTTAATATGTGGGGTTTTCTTCTTTCTCCCTTTTGTTTTTTGCTTCCCCCTCCTTTTTTCTCTTTTTCCCCTTTTTGCTTTTTCCCTTTTTTTTTGCTCCCCCCCCCCTTTTTTCTCTGTTTCCACCTTTTCCCCCGTTTTCACTTTTCTCCTTTTTTCACTTTTTTCCCCTTTTTTTCTCTTTTTCCCCTTTTTTCTTTTCCCACAATTCCGCCCCCCCCCCCCCTTTTTTTTTTTTTCCCCTCTTTTTAAACAAGCTCTCTCCCGAAGGAGCGGCCCCTGGCTCTCCGCTGGCAGAAGGAGCCTACGGAAGAGCTCTGGCACTGACACGGGCAGGAACACCCACTCACACATCGCAACACAGCAGTTAGTTTGGCAACACCCCCACCCCCTGTCACAAGTGAGACCTGCACAGACAAAAGGCTCCTGAGTGAGGGCACTGGGGCAGCCCCACCTTAGAAGCAGCAGAGGAGCAGAGCCGTCCGGAGCCATCAAGAGCACAGGAAGGGCTATTCAGGGCCTCATTGTCTGCGCCGAGTGACCGTCTGCTGAGAACCGCTCTGGCGGCTCAGAGCTCAGCCCCAGCAGCAGTCTGGAGCCAACGGGGAAAAGTACACTGGGAGGAAGACTGGCAGCCTTCCTCCACAACGCCCCGGAGAGAATGACCAGAGTGCTGCCTATTCCCATCGTTTTGTCCAACTCGTTTCTTTTTTTATTAGAAAATTAATAAAAAAAACCCTCCAACTCTCAGGTTTCCAAGGCACACAAAATCTCTAAAAGGGAGACACAAGCGTGAGGTGCTGAGGTACCCAAACGTGCCCACGTTAGTCCAACTAAAGGGACAGCGTCGGGAGGCGAGGGAGGAGGAAGGGGGAGGCTGTGGGATGGAGAGAGCCCTCCCCGTACCCCTCGGCTGTGCATCCTCGCAGCGCCGCGGGGAATGGGGGGCTGTGTGTTTGGGGGGGTCTTTGGTTTGCTCCCCTGACCTGCTGGGGGTGGGGGAGGGGGGGGGGATGTCTGGCGGCGGGGTTACAGTCATCGGGCGGTGCTGGGCGGCACGGCGGGAGCCTCCCTTGCTGTGCTGCGAGGCCGGGGCTCCCGGAGCGTGTTTCTGCTCCTGCTGCTTCACCTGCTGGAGCAATTCCCTCATCTTGCGCTGTGCAGTTATGGAAGATGCACCCAGGTGGGATGCGGGTGGCTTTGCCTGCACAGAGGAGTCCATTCACACCCTGGGCGCTGCTCTGCACGGCCTCCAGAACACACATTTTTAGCTCAATCGAGCCAATCTTCAATTTCAGCACTTGCACAGCCGGGGGGAAGCTACCGAAACACCTTCAGTGCCTCTTGGGGGCACAGGGACCACCCAAAAGAAGAGTGGCAGGGTGCTCGGGTGGTGCTGGGCTCAGCATGCCCCACGCCTTTCCTCGGTGGATGAAAGCGGCCGGGGAAGATCAGGTAAAGCCACGGCCAAACCGTACCTGCCTGGCAAAGAAATGCCCAATGATTTTAACGATGACCTCCTCGTTCTCGTCTGGGGTTTGGTCTCGTGGCACAGTGACTGCCGCGCTGGTTAAGTTTTGCAGTTCGTTTACCTGGAGCGAACCACAAGAGGGTGATGCCCTTCCACCCACCCCGGAGCTGCGCTCCTCTCCTGCGGGGGGGACGCCCAGCGCTCGCCTGGCTAGAGAAGCACCGGGGGGGGGGTGGGGTGGTTAGGGGGCATCTGAGCTTCCGCATCACACGGGCGTAATTAGTGTGCCATTAACCACCATTAATAACCACTTTGGCTTTGCTAACCAACTGCCCCCACCCCGCTTTAGCACAGGCTTCGTGATGCACACGCCTCCCTGTGTGGGAGCAGCCAGCCAAGCCGGTTTCGGAGCACCAGAGGTGAGAGGCAGGGAGCTGCCATCCCACTCAGCTCCATCCCCGCCGTGCCTTGGCTGTGCAGAGAGAACTTGGGGGGAGCTGCAAAACAGCTCAGCCCGGGCTTATCTCAAGATGGCACAGAACAACCAAAACCAAATGGCCCTTAACAAACAAAATGCCCCGAGTCCCATCCCACCACTCTTCCCGTGACGTTGAGCGCCGGACATCACAAACTGGCAACAGAGACTTCGCTATGGCACCACCAGAGGGAAATATCCCAGACAGTGTAATCCACTCGGGCATAATCCTGCACCCTCACCGAGTCAGGAAATATAAACCGCGGGGTCTGGGGAGACAAATGGGGAATCCTCCAAGGATACAGCTGGCCCCTCGGAGATCTGTCCCCCCCATCCAGGACGATGGACGTTACAGGGTAACTTCCCCGGGATGGAGCGACCTCACCTGAGAGAGAGAGGGTAAGTGACTAAGAAACATCCGTACGGTATAGGGCATGCGATTGAGTTTGTGACTGGTGCGCTCTTCTAAGGCATTAATATCTAGCGCCCTTGTGGTTTGTGTTGCTACTTGTCGGGGGCATTTGTAGCTCGCAATAGTGGATCCCGCTAATTTCTTTTAAACTGCGATAGTGTAATCGCCATCGCACACACAGAACTTCCAATAGTGACGTATTGGACCTGTGAGCGAAGTCCAAATAAATTGTTAATTTGAACCTCTCAGTGAAGCCCTTTTCCCCTTTTTTCACACACACAGAGCAGAGGTATTTCTAAGTTTATGCCATTAATGCGCAGAAATGGGCTGCTTGTCCCAAAACAGGAGCGCTCACACCTTAGTTCCAAAAATCTCCACTTTTATTCATTGATTATTACATATTCGAACAATTAATACATATTCCCTGTCATTCCCTCTAATGACTGGTCGAGATTTCTTTGCTTCCCACGTAAAGGAGTGCGCAGACTCTGTCTTTTTTTTCCTTCTTTTGAGTAGGTGGTACCGTTTGGGGAGGTGGTCAATGAGTGGGTGGTCACCATCTCCCCCTGCTGGAACTCCCTTTTACCTGCTTTTCCTCTCATCTTGGCACTTCCGAGTGGTTTTCGGGGTTTGCTGACCAGGCCTACAGTTCATGGCTCTCTCGACAGGAACCCCCTGCTTCTCAACAGTGCTCCATCGCCTGCTGGGTAGTTCCTTAACTGAACCATAGATAAATCGTGTCCAGTAACTATTTCTCTATGTGAAGATGAGGTCAAGAAATAGCGTTGGGGCAGTAGAGAGGACTTGAGCAGCAGCAGGTTTCCTTTGTTGCTTCAATGACATTTAATTTTCCTAGTTGATGTCCATTTTACTACAACAATTCCCCCCTTTGAGACTTATCCAAGTCTTTCTGTACTTGGATGAGCCTCATTTTCTATCCCGTATCACTAATACATAAGATTGAGATAATTGCTTGATAACGAGACTCTTAAGACATTCGAACAAAACTCACTATGATGACAAAAACCTTTGCAGCCATCCGGTCAGGGCAAACTCCAATGTCATTCCCTGGACTAATCCAACTGCCATTTTCACTGCCGAAAGCCGCGTTATTTGTGCAATCAAACACCGATGGGCGCTACAGTGCAGCACGAAAGGCCAACGCCGACTCTGACGGATAACCGAGAGGCTTCGCGGCCATCCAACGCCTTCACCCACCCCAATCCTGCTGCCAGCTCTGCCACGGTGGTGCAACGGTGCTCTCCAGTGGGAAAACCAACCAGGGAACAGCACCACGCGGCGCGGACCCAGGTTCTCCTTCACTTTGCACCACCAACCGTGTGGAACGGGTTTTGACGGCTTCAGTTATTTACAGCACAAACCCAGCAAGAGCAGCCCCAGGACTGGAACGTTCAACAACCCAATGTAATAAATTAAGGAGAACAACACATAACCCCCCCCACTTACTCCTATAACAAGATAAACATCCTGACTCGTACCAGAACAACAAACCTCACTCCTATCAGAAGAACACTAAAGCCTAAAACTAAGACCTAAAGGATGGCTAGCTAAGACCTAAAACCTACACGGGACTATTACCTAAGGGGGAAACACTACACTATTAAATATGATAACTCTTTCTCTGCCGTTCTCAACTTGTGGGTCTTTCGTGAGTGGGGGCGACCTCGTGGTGGTGGACCCTCCGCAGAGCTCAGGTGCTGCCGGAGGCGAGAGATGGTGGGTGGGTTTTCCCAGAGCATGAAAGGGACCTGGTTGCCGGGCTGAACCGGCAGTTGCCCAGTTGCCAACTAGAGGCGGTCACCCTCTGGGCTTCTGCCGGCTTCGCCGCCCTTTAAAGACTCCTCTGGGGCCTTCCGATCCTCCTGCAGGCGATGGTATTTCACGTGCGCATTCCTCCCGTTGACTGTCCCAAACACCCTGGAAGGGAGAAAACAAACAGGGATTTTGAATTCCTTTTTTTTTTTTTTTTTAAAAAAAATAATCATTAGATGACATTTCATTATTTCTACTTTTGTGAGCTTCTGGTCTGTTTTGCTGCGTGGTGCCATACAGCTTGTGCCAGTACCCCCGGGTGGGTGGGACCTCGGTGGTTAAACACGGCAGATCATTAGGGATTAAAATAAGAGAAGTAACGGCGAGACGGCTTAAAATCGGGTCAGACTGAAACTCAAGTGGCTCTGCGTGGCACAAGCGACTGTAGTGCGGGAGCCCTCGGGCCGCAAACCGCAAGAAGGAACTTCAGTGGAATCTTTTTCTCAGCCAAAAAAAACGAGAAACGCTGGGATTCTCGCCCGAGGAGATGAACCGCCCCAGGCCTGTAATGGGAGGAAAGGGCCTTCAAAGGGAGAGAGAGAGAGAGAGAGACCCTTGTGGCTGCAGTCAGCGGGAGACGGAGGAGCCCCGAGTGCGGAGGAGATGGGAAGAGGATGGAAATGCCGAGTCTCCATCGGTTTGAGCCCAAAGCAGCGGGTTTTGAGAATTAAAAACGAGCGGCTCACCTTCCACACTGCCCGCAGGGAAACTCAGCCACATCGCCTGCGCCTCCAGCCCCGTACGGAGCGTCCCCGGGATGGCGGGAGGGACTGCCTGTGCCACGGGGCGTCTTTTCGCTGCTCTTCTGCTTCTTGGTGAGCTTTTCATTGGGCCCGAGCCGGCGCCTCTTCTTCGGGCTGCAACCAGCCTGTAAAGCAGACAGCTTGTGCTCATTTCTCCTTCTCCTCAGCAAGGGGGACAGCTAAAGCGAAAAACTGGCTGGAAACATCCCCAAATGGCCCAGGCAGTGAGGGGTCTATTTGTGTGCCGGGTGGAACGTGTTCTATCAGCCCCAGCCTGCCCCGCTGAGCTCCTCCGAACACTAAAACAGCCCAAACAATGCTGAAACTCGGCGGGGAGGATGGGGTGCAAAGACAGATGGTGAAAGAAAAACCGTATTATTTCTACCGTCCTCAGCGGAACAGCACTTTCCTCCACAAAAGTCTGTAAAATGGGTTTAAAACGTAGAATTACTGAGCACTGAAGGGACATGGTTACCCGGTGTCTACCACCAAAAAAACCCCTAAATAATATGTGTTTCTGTGAGCCAAAGTCCCATTTCCTGGCAAGGAAGGTTTTGGCAACACCCGCGCAGAGGTGGGTCACCAACAGTTCCTTTGACGGAGCACTGGGACGTTACGAAACATCCCCAAAAATCATCAGCAGCAAGTTTAACACGAAGTGGATCGTTTCCCAGAGCCTGGGACAAAGGGTTCATGGAGGAGCGGCATCTCGCACCCACCCCAGCAGTTTTCCTACCTTCTCTTCGGCCTCCTCCACCTCATCCGTGCCTCGCTGCAGCCTTTTGGCTGTCCACCCTGGTCGGGTGGCGCCAAACCTGACGTGTTTTTTCCAGGTGTAGTAATATTCCACACACTGGGCCACGGTCTTCGTCTGAATCTGTCGGGAGAAAACCAGAAGCGATCGATGAGGGAAATACCACAGGAAAACAATGAAGGCACAGACCCAGGACGGATCTATCCAGCACTGTTTGTCCTCCCCTGTGTCTGCGGTTCCCACAGCGCAACGCACGGGTGAGATCAGGCTGAACACGAGCCCCCTTCTTCTGAAAGGGCCGTAAAGAAGCCTTGGGAGGGCAGAACTGTACGTTTCGTGCCGATGGTCAGCGGAACGTGTCAGTATTCTTCTAGTATTTCCTGTATTTTGTACTGGAGAGATTAAATATTCGCTTGATATTCGGGCAAATTCGGTAGACATTAGAGCCAATTATGTCTTGTACCGGTATCTTTTTGGAATGAAACGGCATCCCAAGGACAGGATTACAATGCACCATTCAAAAGACGACTTTTCTGGGTTAAAACTCCCCTCCACGCTACCAACCCGTGACCCGCCTCGGTCTAACGGCTTTACCTTCTTCTGGATCAGGTGGAAATTCTTCTTATGCACATAAAAAGCCTCTTTAAACAACTGCTCCTCCAGGGGCGTCCAAGTGTCTGAGCCTGGGAAGAAACAGCCACGTGCAAACGATTAGACCCCTTGCAACCTCACGGAAACGCGCACGATGTATTTGTCACGCGTCCACATGTCTCCTCCTTCGGAAAGCAATTAGCCAACACCGCAGGCAGTTTGTTAGCACGAGCAGTTATGGCTGCCAGCAGAGCAAGCCCTGCACGCAGTAAAGCCGGGGCGCGAGGGAAAGGAGGAGCGTTGGGCGGCGTGGGGTGTCACCGCAAGGTACAGCAGCAGGCTAGAACACAGGGACGAGGCATTCCCTGTGCCAAAAGGCCCCCAGAACAGATTAAAAAGACTATTTCCCTGCCCCAAAGAACACAAACCGCTGCTCGCATGTTTCTAAAAATCACTTCTTTCAATCAGAACAAAGGGAACGGCAGTACCCGCTCGCATTCCCGGAGAAGCAACAAGCTCTGCTTCCACTTTACCTGCGTAATGATAATCAGCCAGGGGATGGGATTCAGGTCGCTGGGGTGCCCCAGACTGCAACATCTCCAGACCCTCCTGCAGGAGTTCAGAGAACAAGACTTAGATTCCCCCTCAACAGGGGCCAAAAGGTCAACTCTTCAGCCCACTGTGGGAAGACGGTGCTCAGTCGATGCTCAGCAACAGCGTGTCGGGGTCACCTCCGCCCACGGCAGTTGATGAGAATATTTCCTAGTCCAGTAGGAATTCGAAAAGAGCTGCTTCTTACCAGAGCTTCATGCAGGCTGTGCAAGGCATGCTCCAGGTTGGCTCTTCCCCCCGGCATGACATTGGAGCAGGCGAAGTTGAGCAGATTTGTCACTAGAAATGCAACAAAAACCAACAGAAAGTCAGTTTTCGTCAAGAAAGGAGAAAAAGTGCGATACAAGGCAGAGGGCAAACAGAGGAGACAGACTGGAGACCCAGAAAAGGCACCGAAAAAAAGGCAGGTTATCCGGTATCGCGCTCTCTCCCTTCAGAGCAGCTTTGGGACCGGTAGCTCCAGAGACAGATCTCCCCTCTCCCGAGGTCGCTGCAGCTGACGTGGGACAGCTACAAACGCCCCTGACCGTCTCTCCCAGAGGACGCAACTCAGAGCACCACCGGTTGTTAATCTGTTCACTGTCCCACCAGATCTGAGCCACCCTCGGGTGCTACCAGCCATGAAGGCGGTCAAGCAAAAGAGGGAGAGGGTCCCAATGGACAAACAGCTGCTGTGAAAACATGCAGTTTTCGACCCTTAGTATCTCGGGGGGGGAACTGACAAGAAAAGCGTTAAGAGAAACCTCTGTCCTGTGTTTCTGGGTTCGTTGCGATGTCTCCCCAGGGCTTCCACACTAGCGACGCTCCCTCCTCCTCCTCTTCCAAACGGGATCTCTCCTGCAGGTCTGGGATCTCTGCCTGAAAGTCGCTGCCAATGTTGACGTGTCTGAAATTGTTAAGGCAGAGGAGGTGAGGAAGGAGAGCTGGGAACAGCACGCTAGCACGCACCCGCTTCGAAGGAGGGGACGTGTCAGGTACGGCAGTTATTTCCCAGCACAGCGTCACCAACTGCCCTCTAACAACTCCCACAGCCCCTTCTCGCCACCAACAGCATTACCGTTCCACCACGTGAGCCCTTTTGCGCCCCATCGGGCAAGAAAATTGCCGCTTCCTTCCTCAAACGCTGAGCAAACTGGCGAGGTTCACTCTGAGACCGACAGCCAGCAGCAGAAGAGCTGCGACGGTGGGCCAAGACCACCGTTGGAATGTTGTGTAGAACGCGGGAGGCCGGCAACCGGCATCATGAGGTCAGCCTGAGTGACAAGCCCAGCCTGGGCTAGCACTGGCCATTTCTGGCAAGCACGGGGGTATACTCCAGCCAAAATAACCCCTCTGTTACCCTCTGCAGCGCTGCGGGGCAGTGGGAGAACTGGCCAAGCCATGGGGAGCAGGTCAACAGCAACAGCAAGGACTGGCAGAGCCCCGGTGCCGAACCAACCGTGCACCCGCTCCTCAGCCCCCTTTCCCCAGGGTTTGCGGTTATTCTGACCGCTGGGCCGGAGCTCACGGCCCAACGCTGATTTTAGGGTTATCCTTCTTCGGCTAAACCCAAAGTCCCCATCCATTCTGCCCAAAAGATGTATAGAAAAAACAGCACAAGTTAAAATCATCGAGATCATCCTTTAGCCTTCCTCGCCGCCCTCATCATCACACACCGCTCCCCATTCTCCCAGAATTTCCCTCCTTTTGGGGAAACTGCTCACTGGACACGGAAGCTGTGGAGATGGACCCTCTGGATCTCCTGGCACAGCTGCCCCTCACCCTGCTCAGAGTTGGCCCCACAGGGATCAAACCGTTCAGGGCTTTTTCCAAGCCAAAGCCAGGAGCGGAGCAAAACCCCCGTGGGTTGTTTCCATCCCCTCTGCCACAACAGCAATCCCAAAGGAGAAAGGCACCTCCTTTTTCACTTTTCCAGGCTTTCATTAAAAGGTAGGAACCTCTGAACAACGTAGTTTAATTCCCGTCAACGTTGGATCCGCGCTCACATTCCTGCGTAGAGCTCACTGCCTGTCTAGCTGGGAAATCTCTGCCGCTCATTTAGTGGCAAAAGGTGGGAACTGGAGAAAAATCTCCAGCGCGACATCAATCCCCGGCATTATCACGATACAGCCTAAAATCAGAAATGCGGTTAAGATCCCTTCTACTTTGAGCGGCTACGTGAATTGTACCCATTGACAGATGCATACAAATATTCGTTTCAAAGTTACAGACGTCACATTTTAACCGCGACACCAAAAAAGAATGACCTGCATTAAAAACTCCAGGAGCGTTTTCTTTCCATAACGCACTGGAATTTCTGAAAAGTCCATTTCCTGCACGGAAAAACACGTCGTTTGTGGATAACAAATGGCAAACTCAGCGTTTGGGGAAGGTGAGCTCCCAAGTGCTGCGGATCCATCTCTCCATCTGGAAGACAGCAAAGGCAGTCAAAGCTCCCCAGCACAGCATCCTTACTGCCTCCCCTTTCCTACAGCCCAGGAGATCCTCGGAGCCTTCCCACAGGGAAAGGGAGGAGCGGACTGATCACCAAGGCTGGCTGGACCAGGTCACCATTGTCACCACATTCGTTTCTTGCCAAAGAACGATGAAATTCGTCCACCTAACGATATAGCAGGTCCCTTCCCTGCCATGGTTCCAGCGCTGGAGGAAAGGTGCCTCTCCCGAGGCCGCATTGGGACGGCACTGCTGCACAGAAGGATAGAGATTTTTAAATCTCTTTATTTCTTCCAGGGAAAAACTTGCTTTCTCACTCAGTAAAGGACGAGCTCCCCAGGCCGGGCAGGAAGGCGGCACAGCCACAATTTACTTACCGAGAAACGTGCAGAGGGCTGTGTGGTCCCTGTGCCCAAGGAAAGCGGCCATTGCCAAAGCAGAGGGAAGGACGTGTCTCACCTTCAGCACAGAGAACCGATTCACAGACTCACTCTGAAAAAAAAAAAAGCATTAACCACAAAATTAGCTAATGGCTTCCCAAACCTGAATTCAGGGCCTCCCTCCGTGATTATAAAGTAATAATGGTCTTAACAGGCAGGCAGCTCACCAGGAATGAGATGGAGAGTGACCCCCATATTCCCCTGGAAACCCTTCGATGAGGCAAATCCCTGAACGCCCTCCCAGATTGTCGGTTCTTTACCTCCACGAGGAACTCGTGGCCTTTTATTGTCATAGTGTGTGACCAGAACAAGCCCCGCCATTCCTTATTCCAGCCTTAACAGCCTTCAGCGTTTCACTCCGGTCACCTCCCTGTCCCACTTCCGTCCCTGCACAATTTTTAAGATGGCGACTGAGAAATTAGGTCTTGTGGTTCCCATTGAAACACCCATTAATTCATACAACCAAAAGCTAGGCAAATGAAAAGGCCGTGTTAAACCTCAGCCCCCCCCAGGGAAAAGAAATGTGCCCGACGAGGTGCTAAAAGGCGCTCTGGCAAAACACACCCCCCCTCCTCCAAACTGCAGTTTGCTCCAGGAAACTGACAAGTTTTCTTCCTCTGCGGCCTTAGCGAGGCTGTAGATTTTCCCACCCTGCAGGGAAAGAAACAATCCTCAAAAGCAGATGTTATTCTGCCTGCAAGGAAAGCTTTAAAATATTTTTCTTTTTTTAAAGGCAGAATGCCTAAACGGAACATCCGAGCTGGTTTCTCCATGAAAATAACACTTTGCACTTGCACAGCAAAGCAACGCTCATTAAACAATCTCGTAAATCTTCGCAGGCATTAAGAAACACTCCACGTAACACACATGCGTGCACCCTGTAAGCACATGTGCAAAGAGGAATCCCCGTTTACGCACCCCGGCTATATCAAACCGCACTATTTCCCTCACAAGCTGTGATGCAAATGGGCCACGCTCCCATTCCTTGGCTCCAGAGCTCCGGCGATGCCGGGATCATGCCGACCCTCAGCCGCTGCGGGCATCAGCTCTGCTAACACCCCGCTGACGGGTCAGTGACAGGAATCTGGGAGCAGGAAGGGGATTGTACCACACAGGCTCCCCAAAATCCCCCGCAGTTAAGAGGAATGCAAATCTCAGGCTCCCCTAAGCCAACACATTTCTCACCGTGACCGCCGCACTAACACCCAGAGCAGTTTTTAAGCAGCACGCACCAGGTTTAACCTCCGTGCCTGAGAAAGTCCCTGTCCTGAGGGCTGCCGGTCCCCTCGGCCCAATGCAGGAGGCAGCAGCAAACCCCTCCAGACAGGGCAAGAGGTGCTTCTAAGAGTGACATCCAGCTAATAACCAAAAAGCACTTAAACCAATCCCAAACTTTGGAGACATTTAGTCTCGGGCCAGCAGCAGCATGTTGCTCAGTAAGGCACACTTCCACGACTCCCCTCAATTAACCGTCACCTCCAGAGCGCGACCTCTGAAGGTGAGAAGTTCCTTTAGGTTGACTCTTGACGTCCCTTTCCCTCCCACAGGCAACGAGACCCCAAGTATTTCCACTTGAGAGTGCGGTTCCCCTTCCACGGGCACCCAGCTCGCTCTGCAGTTTTGGATTATCACCGACCTCTGCGCCAGCTCCACCAAGAAGCCAGGTGAGAGGCTCCGAATCACGTTACTAAAGATCCCAAGGCTTGACCTTGTTCCATTTATTTCTAAACCTTTGGCCCTGGATCAATGAGTTCATTGTTTTCAGGGAGTTCCAGATGTAAGCGCTGAGCACTGTTATTGGTGAATCCAGAACTGTCAACAGTGATAAAAAAACAGAGCGCAGGAAGACAGTAAGGCCTCCGAGTCCCAAACTCAAATAACAGATGGCTAAAAAGGAAGGAGGAGCACACAGACATATTCGAATCCTGCTGAAAATAGTCAGCCATGGCCAACAGGAGCCGAGGAGGCAGTGGCCGTGGACACCTGGCTCGGGGGAGCCGCGCAGCTCTGCACGTATTTCAAGAGCTTTTCAGAACAAGTAATAAAAGCTTGACAGCAGCAGGGAGTGCGGGAGTCGCGGCAGCAGTTGCATCGATAAGCAATCTGCGCAACAGTTCCTAAAACAGGGGCTGCCCACAATCAGAAGTTGACTCTTTGGTACAAACTCCCTCCACACCAGTCATCACACAGGGGAAAAAAAACAACCAAGCTATTGTAGGGCTCAGTATTACCCATTTCTCTGCAGCTGGACAGAAATACACACTTCTGCGGCTTTTCCCACACTGGAAAATTCAAAGCACCCAAACAGGGCGCGCTTTTAGAGACATCAGCAATTAAGTTCTCCATCCCCTCCAGAAAAGCCTTTTCCTAAAGGCGTTCTCCTCCCAAGGGCAGACCCACAAAAAGAAGCCCTCTCTGCTTAATCCATTTCACAGAGAATTTGAAATGCAAACAAGAATTAAACAGGACGTCTTTTCCCCGCTTCAGGGAAAGCCACTAATATAGACCTTGGCAACAGATTTAGCAAATCTATCATTGTAATGCCTTTGCATTGCCCATTTCCACCTGGAGAGAAGGCTGAAAGGACTCATAAAAAAACCTCAAACCAACCACAAAACATATTCCTGTCTAGGGGGTAATTTTATGAAACGATTTGAACACCTTAACGATTTGAACATCTTTTTACAGGTACAAGGCAACAAGAAACATTCTCGAGGTGAAAAAAAAACAAACCACCTATTCACCTCTTTACCCCAAAGATCTTTTCACCACACGGATTCCACCACCAATACACAGCTGCTAAATATCCCCGGCTGCTGCCGATCCGTAAGAAACCCTTCAAAATACAAGAGAACGCTGAGCCCAACGCGTTGACGGTGCTGCCAGGGCTGTGAGTCGGAGCCCCTGAGGACGGAGTCGCAGCCCCTGAGGTTGAAATCAGCCCCACACTCAGGCACAACCCGGGGTTTTAAGCCTCGCTACAAACCAGCCCCCCGCTTTTCAAGAAAAACAGGGAGATTCACCTCAAAATAAACCACGTTCTCGACGCCAAAGGGGCGCTGGTCCATGGCCGCCGCCGCCCTTAGGGCCAGTTCCATGGGGCTTCGCTTGACCTGGAGCAGAACTCGCGGGCATGAGGACAACGAGCCCCCTACACAAAATCTGAAAAAAAGGAAAAGTTCAATAAGATTTGCTGTTACTCACCCACCAAAGCCTAACCACTACAACTGGCCCTTTCACAACCATGCCTGATCGCAGAAGAAAACTGAAATATCCCAATTCCCGCTTCAAACACAAGGCGTGGAGCTGCCCACACCCCACGTGTGGGCTGGGAAGACAGGGGGCTCTTCTCAAAACCCGCAGGAAGAGAAAGGGCAGGAGTGTTTTCCCAGCCCTGGAAGAGCTGTGGGGAGAAGGTGGGAGGGAGGAAAAGGCTGCCCAGGAGTGGGGTAGGGGGAAGGAGAGGGCTCCATCCATGGGGGAAACGCCGTTCCTGGCCACACAGGCGGCTGTGGGACCACCCTGGGGATGGATTTGGGGGCTCTCCCTGAGGGAAACACTGCTCCCAGCCATGCAGGAGGCTGTGGGACCACCCTGGGGATAGGTTTGGGGATGAGGGGGGATCTATCCCTGAGGGAATCACTGCTCCCAGCCATGCAGGAGGGTGTAGGGCAACGACAGAGATGGATTTGGGGGCTCTCCCTGAGGGAAACACCATTCCCGGACACACAGGAGGCTGTGGAGCCGCCCGGGGGACAGATTTGGGGGCTCTCCCTGAGGAGAGCCTGTGGGGAGGAGGGAGGCGGGGGCCGCCCCAGGGCCGGGGCCACTCCTGGAAGGGGAGGGGGGGATCTCCAGCCGCCCACGCGGGGCTGCCCGAAGCCTGAGGAGATGAAAAGAAGAGGAAAAAAGAGAAAAATTCCCTCCCCGCCATCGCCTCTCACAGCCCCGGCCCTCCCCGCCGCGCCTCATGGCGGCTGTGTGCGGTGTCACCTGAGCGGGGGGCGGGGGCTGAGGCAGGAAAAGGCGAGAGGGGGAGGGAAGGGCCATTTTGAATGGGAGGAGAGGGGAAGGGGGGGCGAAAGATGGGGGGAGGGGGAGGAGAGAGGAAGAGAGGATGGTGGGGGGGGTGGGAGCGAGTGTGTGAGGGGAATAGGTGTTGCGTGAGGGGGGAAGCCCGCGCAAGCAAGTGCCCGCGCAAGTGCCCGCGAAGCACTGCGAAACCCCGTGTTCAAAAATGAGAACAAAGGCCGTGTTTTGCCTCTCGGAAGGATCTCTAAGCACCGTCTCCACGTTATTTTCAGTACCTTTCTGGTTGTTTTCTTTGCCCCCATCCCCGTGATGTCCGTCGGGGGGGCTGGCGGGGCTCTGCAGGCGGACGTCCGTCTCATTTTGGAGAAGGCTGGGCTGGTTTCGGGCGGTCCCGGCTGATTTTGGGGAGGGCAGGGATGGTTTCGAACTCGCAGTGCCCGGTGCGGGGCTGCGGTGGGGCCCGGCCCCCTCGTTCTCCTCGGCGCGGCGCGGCCCCGCCCCTCTCGCCCGCTTTCGCCGCGGCGACGCTGGGGGGCGTGGCCCGGGTTTGCCCTTCGGCGCGTGCGCGGTTGGGCGGACGCGAAGGAGAACGTTTCCGGTGTGCGTCGGCGGTCGGTACCGGGAGAGACGGGGGGACCGGGGCCGAGGAGAGCAGGAGCGGGAGAAGGAGAGCAGGAGCGGGAGAAGGAGAGTGGGCGGGCGGGGCGGCGGCGGCGGCGGCGGCAGGAGCGGTGGTGCGGAGGTGTCCAGGGCCAGTTCGGGGGATTGTGGGGTGTCGGGACCGGGCTGGGGGGCGCGGGGGGCGGCCTGGGCCTTTTTGGGGGGGAGCAGAGCCGAGTGGGGGGTCCCCGGGGGGAACAGGGCCGATTTAGCTCCCCCCCCCGTCCTCCGCTGCCGCCCCCTCACCCCCCGCTCGCTCCCCGCAGGTGGCGGCAGCCCCGGCCGCAGCGCAGGGTGCCCGGGGCCGGCCTGGGCGGGCGCTTGGCTCCGCTCTCAGCCCCCCCCGGCAGGTCAGCCCGGCCGTGCCCCCTTGGCCCGCCTCCAGCCCACGGCCGAGTCCCTCCAGGTACCCCCGAGATGGGTCGGGGGGTGTCAAGCGCTGGGCCCCCTGAAGCGGGGGTGGGTGGTGGGCACGGGCATTGCTGGGAGCCCGTGGGCAGCCCTGGGACCCCCTTAAAGCCCACGGAGAGCCCCGGGGCCCCCTTGTCTCCCCCGGAGCCGACGGGGAGCCGTAGCTGTGGAGTCAGCTTAAGGAGTCTGCCCTAAGGACTGCTGCTTTTTGGAGCGTTGGGGGAGGGGGAGGGTTGTCGGTGTGGGGAGTGGAGGTGTGTGGGAGGAGTCCCGTGTCTTGAGGGAGCTTTGGAGGTGTTGGGCAGATTTGGGGGAGTGGGGGAGGGGTCCCCTCCTTTGGAGCTCCCTGGTTCTTTTCTTCTAGACTGTGGGAGGCAGCGGGCGAAGGGGGAAGGCAATAGAGTGAGTTGCTGTACTTCAGTCCTTGGTTGAGAGTCAGCGACTCAGCTCCCTTGCTGCTCAGCAGACTCTTAGCTCCGTGGGGCTGTTTCTCCAGGCAGGCTACGACAACAGAAACGGCCCCACTTCCTCGGAAGAGTTGTTAGCAGTGAAGTCTCCTGGGAACGTACTGCCTGACGTTGGATAGACCTGGCACCACGCAGCAGCTCAGAGCCCCGCAGCGTATGCTGCCGCTCTCAGTTGGCTCCATCAAATCCTCCGACCTGAGAATGCCAGAGGTACAGAGTTGAAACGGGCCCTTCCTCACCCGCTGAGTCAGATGAACCTTTTTGCGCCCAAGTTGGCTGGAGACTGCTTCTGCCTCGCCGCCTTCAGGCGGAGCATGGCTGTGAGCAGGGGAGCTCAACACAGAGTGCTTGCTGATTGCAGCCTGCTCCCTCGGGGGAGCACCTGCAGCTGTGGGACGGGAGGAGGAAGGACAGCACGAGGGCTAGAGACAAACATTTTATTTCTTTAACGTTTCACATAGGGGGTACCCCAGAGGGGTTCCTGGCCCCACACCCCACAGCTGCTCAGTATTCGGGGCACTGTTGGTCTTCTGGGCCTGGCGCTGTCACCGCTTGCAGGGCTGGCAGAAGCAGACACGGCTAGTGGCATCTCCACCAGCCCTTCAAGTAGCCCCACAGCCAGGCGCTGCCCTGCCGCGGGCACCTTCCTGTCCTGCACAGCCCTGGGTCTGCCTGGCCACACTCCCTGCCCGTGGTCTTGCAGGACTCCTCCGTCTTTGCCTTCAAGGCCTGGAAAGTGCGGGTGATCTCCAGCACCCGCTCCACCTGGTCCATGTCCATGGCTGGGGGCCTTCCGGGGGACAGGTGCTTGTCCGTGGGCCTCTGTATCCTGTCCATCCCCTACCTGGGAACCTACTCTTTCTCGGTCCCTGCTGGCAGCTCCTGGCTGAGGACCAGCCCCAGTTTCCCCACTGCCCCACCAGCAGCCATGGGAGAGCGGGGGTGTCCTGAGTGTGTGAGCACCACTGGCTCTGTTGCTGCACTGGGCCAGGGCTCCAGGAAGTGGTAGAGGGAGCTGTGGGAAGAGGAGCTGCTCCTCAACAGGCTGCTGCAGTCCTCCGAGTTGGCCAGCGAGCACAGGCTGCAGGGGCTCTTGCGGTGGCCCTTGGGGGGCCCAGGAGCCCGGGGGGTGCCTGGACCAGAAGGAGCTGTCCCCACTGATAGGACCTATAGGCGGCAGAGGAGGGCAGGGGGACCTGGGGGCTTGGGGGGGTGGGGGGTAGAGAGAAGCATCACTGCTCAGATGGTATATGGTTGGCAGGGAGCCCAGTGGGTCCTGTGGGGCCCGGTGCTGCCTCCTCGCTGCCTCCTCGGTTGCCCTGCAGAGGAGGAAAGAGAAGAGACCCGCTGCACCCCGTCTCCTCCGCTGGAGCCCGCGGGCAGCACCCCCTCCTCAGCAGGCGGGCAGGGCTGCCCAGCGCAGGCAGGGCAGGGCACGGGCTGAGGGTCTGGGGCAGGATCTGGGGGTCTCCCCCACACTCCCTGCTTCTCCTGTGTCGACTTGAGCTCCCATCCTTCATCCGCTAGCCGAGAAGCTGCTGAGGGAGGGGACGGAGTGAGCGGCCGGCAGCCCCTGGCACAGCCCCGGCTCAGGGCTGCCGTGGGGTGTGGGCTGTTTGCACGGTGCTCGGTGCCAGGGCCACTCACCTCTCTGCTCCTGCGTGTGGGCTCTTGCATCCGTTATCCCTTGATTCGGCTTCTTCCAGTCCCTCTGCAGGACCCCGGGAGCTGGGTGAGACAGGAGCAGCTCCCAGCCCCGCGCCGCAGCCCCCCACACCACCCCACGCTGCGGCACAGTGCGGTGCAGCAGTCGCCTACCTGGAGCCGCTTGGTCCGTAGCACAGAAGAGACCGCGCTGAGCCCCATCAAAAGCATCACGAGCGGAGCCAGGTGAGCTGCGGGGGGGACGTTGGAGTCCCTCCTGGCACCAGCTGCGGTGCAGCCACGCAACCCTTTGGTGACCCCATGGGAAACGTTAAAGAAATAAAATGTTGGTCTCTATCCCTGGTGCTGTGGTTCCTCCTCCCATCCCGTGGCTGGGGCTGTGCCCCCCTCAGTGCCCGACCCAGTGGGACAGGCTGGCACTGCTGGCACCCACCAACCTGGGGGGGTGGTGGTGTCGGGGGAGCTGGGTAGGCTGGAGAAAGGGAGGAAGCACCTCTTGAAACCAGCTGGGCCCTCCCCAGCCACAAAACCCTCCCCAGAGGCACCAGAGGGGACCCCCAGATCCTTGAAGGGCTGCCCCAGACTCCCTCTGGCCTGCAAGACTCCCCCCCCCCCCCCCCCAGGACCCCATAAGGGCAGCCCAGGACCCCTTATGGACACCCCAGTGGCGTCCCAAATCTGGGTTCTTTACCTGTGGGGCAAGCCAGTAACACACTGTGTGGGAGCAGCCAGCCAAGCCGGTTTCAGAGCACCAGAGGTGAGGGGCAGGGAGCTGCCATCCCACTCAGCTCCATCCCCGCCGTGCCTTGGCTGTGCAGAGAGAACTTGGGGGAGCTGCAAAACAGCTCAGCCCGGGCTTATCTCAAGATGGCACAGAACAACCAAAACCAAATGGCCCTTAACAATCAAAATGCCCCGAGTCCCATCCCACCACTCTTCCCGTGACGTTGAGCACCGGACATCACAAACTGGCAACAGAGACTTCTCTATGGCACCACCAGAGGGAAATATCCCAGGCAGTGTAATCCACTCGGGCATAATCCTGCACCCTCACCGAGTCAGGAAATATAAACCGCAGGGTCTGGGGAGACAAATGGGGAATCCTCCAAGGATACAGCTGGCCCCTCGGAGATCTGTCCCCCCCATCCAGGACGCTGGAGGGGAGCATTTACATCTGAGCACGGCCTTTCCTTTAACCTCTAGAAAAGCCGGCTTTTGCTAAAAAACAAATGTTCCTCTCCCGCCCCGGCCCCCTCTGAAAATAAATAAATAAAGAAAGAATTAAAATCTTTGCAAAACTTAAAAATCGCCGTTAGATTCGTTAGCGTTACATTAATTCTAAAGTGTGCCGCAGCCCAACCTCCCCCCCTCAATGCTGGACGAGCTCCTCTGGCCATGCCTGGGATGAAAAATGGGTGGCTTTTAGGAAATAAAAATTAAAAAAAAAAAGAAGAAGAATAAAACCTCTCTTTCTCTCTCTCTCTGCCTGTGTTAGTCCAACGAAAGGGAGAGCGTCGGGAGGCGAGGGAGGAGGAAGGGGGAGGCTGTGGGATGGAGAGAGCCCTCCCCGTACCCCTCGGCTGTACATCCTCGCAGTGCCACGGGGAATGGGGGTGGGGGGTCTGTGTGGGGGTCTTTGGTTTGCACAGGGTGGCTGTGGTGGGGGCTCAGCCCCATCCTTACAGTGCTGGGGCGCACGGGGCTACCAGGCACAGGGTCCCTCCCCCAGTGAGGTGCTTTGGTGCGTTGAGGTGTTAGATGGGGTGGCACCAGCCCATGCCCACCCCGGGAGGGGGGACACCACCTCTCCGGTGGCACTGGATGGGTGGGAGGGAGGGAGGGAGGGAGCAGAGCTGTGGGAGCCATGGAGAAAGGCGTGGGGGTGTCCCTCATCGTGGCAGCCCTACCCGGCCACCCCAAGGGACACCCAAGCCCCATCTTGGTCCTCTCCCCGTTGGGTGACGCCCTTCCACCCACCCCGGAGGTGCGCTCCTCTCCTGCGGGGGGGACGCCCAGCGCTCGCCTGGCTAGAGAAGCACCGGGGGGGGGTGCTTAGGGGGCATCTGAGCTTCCCAGTTACACGGGCGTAATTAGTGCACCATTAATAACCATTAGTAACCACTTTGGCTCTGCTAACCAACTGCGGCGAGGCCCCCACCCCGCTTTAGCGCAGGCTTCCTGATGCCAACACCTCCCCGAGCCACTGGGTAAAGCGACGCCTGGCAAAAAAACACCACCCAAAAAAACCCCACAGCACATCCCCCACTCCCCACCCAGCCCTTCTCCCCCCATCACAGCCATGGGGCAAACTCCCACCACCACTCCCCCCAATCTCAGCTCGGCCGTGACCCCCCCGAGACACTGGAAAGAGAGCAACGGAGAGCGAGCTCAGGCTCGTGTGAGCTGGAGAGATTTCTCTGGGTTTTGATGTTGTCGGTGGGTGGGATTTGGTTGTTTTTTTCACAGAACACTTTGCAGTAGAAGACAAAAACGTGGTGTCGCAGCCCCCGGGGCCGGCGCTGGCACCGCCACCTCCCCCCACGCCCCGACCCCCCGGCTCCTGTCCCTCCTCCTGCCCGGCGGCTGTTCCCACTTTCCTTCCTTGGTTTGTTTGTTTTTTTTCTTTTCTACCTTTGTTTTTTAATATGTGGGTTTTTTTTCCGTTTTCCCTTTTTCTTTTTTCTCCCTTTTGTTTTTTGCTTCCCCCTCCTTTTTCCTCTTTTTCCCCTTTTTGCTTTTTCCCCCTTTTTTCTGTTTCCTCTTCCCCCCCCGTTTTTTTTCTCTCCCCCCCCCCCCCTTTTCCCCTGTTTTTCTTTTTCATTTTTCCCCTTTTTTTCTTTTTCCCCTTTTTTCTTTTCCCACTTTATTTTTTTTTCTCCCCCCCCCCCTTTTTTTTTTTCCCTCTTTTTAAACAAGCTCTCTCCCGAAGGAGCGGCCCCTGGCTCTCCGCTGGCAGAAGGAGCCTACGGAAGAGCTCTGGCACTGACACGGGCGGGAACACCCACTCACACATCGCAACACAGCAGTTAGTTTGGCAACACCCCCACCCCCTGTCACAAGTGAGACCTGCACAGACAAAAGGCTCCTGAGTGAGGGCACTGGGGCAGCCCCACCTTAGAAGCAGCAGAGGAGCAGAGCCGTCCGGAGCCATCAAGAGCACAGGAAGGGCTATTCAGGGCCTCATTGTCTGCGCCGAGTGACCGTCTGCTGAGAACCGCTCTGGCGGCTCAGAGCTCAGCCCCAGCAGCAGTCTGGAGCCAACGGGGAAAAGTACACTGGGAGGAAGACTGGCAGCCTTCCTCCACAACGCCCCGGAGAGAATGACCAGAGTGCTGCCTATTCCCATCGTTTTGTCCAACTCGGTTCTTTTTTTATTAGAAAATTAATAAAAAAACCCTCCAACTCTCAGGTTTCCAAGGCACACAGACTCTCTAAAAGGGAGACACAAGCGCGAGGTGCTGAGGTACCCAAACCTGCCCACGTTAGTCCAACTAAAGGGACAGCGTCGGGAGGCGAGGGAGGAGGAAGGGGGAGGCTGTGGGATGGAGAGAGCCCTCCCCGTACCCCTCGGCTGTGCATCCTCGCAGCGCCACGGGGAATGGGGGGCTGTGTGTTTGGGGGGGTCTTTGGTTTGGTCCCCTGACCTGCTGGGGGTGGGGGAGGGGGGGGTTGTCCGGCAGTGGGGTTACATTCATCGGGCGGTGCTGGGCGGCACGGCGGGAGCCTCCCTTGCTGTGCTGCGAGGCCGGGGCTCCCGGAGCGTGTTTCTGCTCCTGCTGCTTCACCTGCTGGAGCATTTCCCTCATCTTGCACTGTGCAGTCTTGGGGAGGAGAGGGGAAAAGCAAGAGGTGGGGGTCAGGGCACCGCTTCTCCCCCCACCACCAACTCCCGAGCCCCCACCGAGCATCTCGCTGCTCCCAACTTGTCACTCTGAACAAGCTGTCATTAATTTCCGGTTGTTTGTTTTGTTTTTTTTTTTTTTTAACTTGTGCTTCACTCCTCGAGAGAGCCTGAATTTTTGGGGGGGTCGCCATCCCGCCGAAGTGGACAGGAGACAAGGTTATGGAAGATGCACCCAGGTGGGATGCGCATGGATTTGCCCGCACCGGGGAGTCCATTCACACCCTGGGTGCTGCTCTGCACAGCATCCAAAACACCCATTTTTAGCTCAATCAAGCCAATCTTCAATTTCAGTTCTCGCACAGCCGGGGGGAGCTACCGAAACACCTTCAGTGCCTCTTGGGGACACAGGGACCTCCCAAAAGAAGAGCAGCAGGTCGCTCGGGTGCTGCTGGGCTCAGCAAGCCCCACACCTTTCCTCGGTGGATGAAAGCGGCCGGGGAATATCGGGTAAAGCCACAGCCAAACAGTACCTGACTGGCAAAGAAATGCCCAATGATTTTAACGATGACCTCCTCGTTCTCGTCCGGGGTTTGGTCTCATGGCACAATGACTTCCGCACTCGTTAAGTTTTGCAGTTCGTTCACCTGGAGGAACCACAAGAGGCTTCTGTTGTGGAAGAGCCAAAAACCTCCACTACCGGTGTCACGACGGCACCAGGCACCCTGTGTGTCTCCCCCTTCCTTGGGACCAACGAGAACCACCACCAGGACATGGGGGCTGAGGGTCAAGACATCGCTGAAACCACTGTGCACCCGGGATTTGTCCCCCTGGGGTGGGCAGGGGTGATGGGTGATGCCCAACTCTGCGTCCCCGGGGCACCACCACCTACCGTTTTGCCACCTTTGCCTATCACACGGCCAGCAGCGAAGGAAGGCACCTTGATGTGGGCTTCAAGCTTCACTTCTTTCGCGTTAAAGAAGTTTGCCTCTTTCAGCTTCCCAAATATTCACCCCTGGGCCTGGGAAGCAGACGGACGGGAAGGAAAACCATCAGGCAACGCCCGCTGTGCCTCTCCATCCCCAAAGCTGATAATGTCCCCACGTCCAGCAGCATCAAAACCATGGTACCCAGCAAAGAGCTCCCCTGGCGCTGAGGGAGGCCAAGCCAGGCTGCCAGCACAGTGCTGACCACAGGGACGCCCGCGACTTGTCCCTTACTGTCCCCCCCACCCACAGCCCCCACCCAGAGCACCTTGAACTGAGCCTCGGGCGGCCCTGTGATGATCACCATCCGCTCGCTGGCCTCGGGACCTTCTGCCGGGGCGATCTGGGGAGGGATGGGGGAGAGGGAGCATGAGCGCGGCCCCCACTTTGGCGAGACCTTCCCTCGGTGGCATTTCCCCCCCAGTGCAGGGCAACCCCCCCATGCAGGAGCATCCCCTCCCACCCAAGCCGGGCTGATAACCGGGGTGCTGCAGGCCTGGCCTTCCACTAATGACAGGCTGGAGAGGTGGGCACATGCCAACCTCATGAAGGTCAATGAGGCCCAGTGCAAGGTTCTGCACGTGGGTCGGGGCAATCCCAAGCCCAAATCCAGGCTGGGTGGAGAATGGACGGAGCGCAGCCCTGAGGAGAAGGACCTGGGGGTGCTGATTGATGAGAAGCTCAACATGAGCCGGCAACACATGATCGCAGCCCAGAAAGCCATCCATATCCCAGCCTGCATCAGAAGAAGTGGGCCAGCAGGGCAAGGGATGTGGTTCTGCCCCTCTGCTGCGTTCTGGTGAGACCCCACCTGGAGTACTGCGTCCAGCTCTGGAGCCCCCAACATAGGAAAGACATGGACCTGCTGGAGCGGGGCCAGAGGAGGCCACAGAGATGCTGTGAGGGCTGGAGCCCCTCTGCTGGGAGGACAGGCTGAGCGTTGGGGTTGTTCAGCCTGGAGCAGGCGCCGGCCAGGTGGCTCCGTACAGACCCGAGAGGTACGCCCAGGAGCTCTATGGTGGGAGAGAAAACGAGGGTCAGTGACGGCCACAGCGTGCCAGACCTTTCCCAGCCACCCCCAGCCCGACGCAGAGCAGCGTGCCACCACCATGAGCCCGGCAGGGACACGGGGACAACCCTTCAGGCCCTGAAACCCCCCCTCACAGAGCACGGGGGCACCCGAAGGGTGCATTGGGGTGAGCTGCGGCCCCGACCCAGCACAACGGGGCTGGGATGCGGATGGGGACACCCAGGTACCCCCAGTTCCTCCCCGCTGCCATGTTTCTGCCTGTGTCCTGCCTTTGTAGGGGAAAACCGGCCCCAACGGCCTTTCAGAGCAGCCAAAACCCCTCAAAGCTGAAACCGTGCTGTGACCACCATCGGTCCCCTGCGCAGAAAGTAGGGGGTTGGCAAGAACCGAGCACCATGTCTGGTTTGGCTCTGATTTCAACCACCGTTTCACTTTTCCAGGTCCAAGAGAAGAGAAAGCCAAGGCTGAGGAAGATGTTCCCCCAAGACCTGGGCTGGGGACAGGGGGGAAAGCAGCAAGGGGTGCGTGCCAGCACTCCAACCCAAGTCAACCCAACCCAAAGCCTCGTCAACTCTTCCATGTCTCAAATCCATCAGAAATCTCCCCTGGCAGTAGACACAACTCTTTCCTGCTCTGCGTTCCAGCAAGTGCAACCAGATGCTACCTGCAAACCACCATTTCTCACGTGGAGAAGGAGCAGACCCAGCTCCCCTGCCCAGGCTGGACGCCGCTTTCGCTCCCAGCCCTCTAGTTAAAGCCGCTGCACCGAGGTTGTGCTCCCTCGCACATTGAGCCCACGCTCCCCGTGTCCACCCTCTGCTTCTGGCCACGGTCTGCTCCATGGCTCCTACACCAACATGTCCTCTCCTGCCCAGCCAGTCCTCAAGGCCAGCTTGGACACCGCACCTCCTCACTTCCCTCCCTTCACCAGGAGCCTCATTCCTTCTCCTCCATCCTTGCCAGGTCTCTAGAGCTCCACAGTTGAAGCTACAGCCACTGGCCCCAGGTCCTGCTGAGGATGCAGTCAGAAATGACCACTCCATGGTGTGAAACATAAAGTACTTGGGTGGAAGGAGCAGAGGCCTCACCAGGGTGGCTTCAAAAAGGTCCCACAAAGCTTTGGGCTGAAGGGGGTCCCACCAAAGGCTGCCCTTTGGGACACCTGCCCAGCTCTTCTCCAGCACACCAACAAACACTCAACCAGACGCTTCCCCAAGGCCGCGCTTGCTCGGGTGGTCGCCGCGGGCAGAGCATCCTCCCGCACAGCCAGACCAACCGACCCTTCTCAGTGCCCTCCGGGGCCACCGCGCACATCACACTCACATGCCCCTCCGCACCACCAGCCTGGCACTCACCCTTCTCCTCCGACTGCTCTGCTGCTGGCGTTGCCAGGAGAAGAAAACAGCACACGTAAACTTCAGACAACAGCACAAGTGAACTTCAGAACTCAGCTTGGCCACTGCAGTTAAAGACAATAAGAGATTCTTTCAGTATATCAATAGAAGAAGGAAGACTAGGGAAAATGTAGGCCCACTGGTGAATGAGACAGGTGCCCTAGTGGTGGAAGACACAGAGAAGGCAGAGTTCCTGAATGCCTTCTTTTCTTCGGTCTTCACTGCTAAAGCTGTCCCTCACAAATCCCATACTCTGAAGGCAAAGGAGAAGGTCTGGAGAGAGGAAGATTTTCCCTCAGTTGAGGAGGACCGGGTCAGAGACCACTTGGCCAAGCTGGACATTCATAAGTCCATGGGCCCTGACGGGATGCACCCGCGAGTGCTGAGAGAGCTGGCAGATGTTATTGCTGGACCACTCTCCATCGTCTTTGAACGGTCATGGAGAACAGGAGAGGTGCCTGAGGACTGGAGGAAGGCCGACATCACTCCAATCTTCAAAAAAGGCAAGAAGGAGGACCCAGGGAATTACAGACCAGTGAGTCTCACCTCTGTCCCTGGGAAGGTAATGGAGCGACTCATTCTGGATGTCATCTCCAAACATGTTGAGGAACAGCAAGTTATTGGAAGTGGTCAACATGGATTTACCAAGGGTAAATCATGCTTGACCAATCTAATAGCTTTCTATGATGTTATAAGTGGTTGGCTGGATGAGGGGAGAGTCGTAGATGTCATCTACCTTGACTTTAGCAAGGCTTTTGACACTGTCTCCTACAACATCCTCGTTGGGAAGCTGAGGAAGTATGGGCTAGATGAGGTGACGGCGAGGTGGATTGAGAGTTGGCTGTGGGACAGAACTCAGAGTGTTGTGATCAGCGGCACAGAGTCTAGTTGGAGGCCTGTAATCAGTGGTGTCCTCCAAGGGTCAAGACTTGGTCCAATTTTGTTTAATATATTCATTAATGACCTGGATGAGGGGACAGAGTGTATCCTCAGCAAGTTTGCTGATGATACCAAACTGGGTGGGGTGGCTGACACCCCAGAGGGCCGTGCTGCCATCCAGCGTGACCTGGACAGGCTGGAGAGCTGGGCAGAGAAGAACCTAATGAGGTTCAACAAAAGCAAGTGCAAGGTCCTGCACCTGGGGAGGAAGAATGTAAAGCACCAGTATAGGTTAGGGGCTGACCTGCTGGGAAGTAGCTCTGAGGAGAAGGATCTGGGGGTCGTGGTAGACAGTAAATTATCCATGGCCCAGCAATGTGCCCTTGTTGCCAAAAAGGCCAATGGAATCCTGGGCTGCATAGGGAAGAGTGTGGCCAGTAGGTCGAGGGAGGTCATTCTCCCCCTCTACTCTGCACTGGTGAGGCCACAACTGGAATACTGTGTCCAGTTTTGGGCTCCCCAGTTCAAGAGGGACAGAGAACTGCTGGAGCGAGTCCAGCGAAGGGCAACTAAGATGATTAAGGGATTGGAGCATCTCCCGTATGAGGAAAGGCTGAGAGAGCTGGGACTCTTTGGCGTGGAGAAGAGAAGGCTGAGGGGAGACCTTATTATGGCATATGAGTATCTAAAGGGTGGGTTGAAGGAGGATGGAGCCAGGCTCTTTTCAATGGTTCCCAGTGAAAGGACGAGGGGCAATGGGCTCAAGTTAGAACACACAAAGTTCCGTTCAAATACACGGAAACACTTCTTTACAGTGAGGGTGACAGAGCACTGGCACAGGCTGCCCAGGGAGGTGGTGGAGTCCCCTTCTCTGGAGCTTTTCAAGACCCGCCTGGATGCAGTCCTGAGTGATGTGCTCTGGGCAATCCTGCTTTGGCAGGGGAGTTGGGCTAGATGATCTCTAGAGGTCCCTTCCAACTCTGAAAACTCCATGATTCTGTGATTCCATAGTGGAAACTGCTAAAACAGCATTAACTGCACGAGAGTCCAGGAGATCGGGCATCTCAGACTGAGTTTGTGGTTAAGGAAAGTTCAGAGTTACGAGATTGCCCTGATCCAACAAAATCTAACGCAGATGCTTTAAAACTTAAGCGACAGCCTCACTCTGATTTGCCAGGATTTTATGAATCACCTACGAAGAAGTCTAATACTGCAAGTTTCACAGGGGAAGGTACTATGTTAGCAGACTTTAATGAAGATGTCCCTTTTTGATATGATCCAGTTGAAAAATGGAGGCAAATAAAGCAAAAGGCACTGGACAGTGGAGATACAGCATGTGGAAATGCAATAGCGTGTCCCGTCTGACGACGAACGGATCAGCCTAATGAGCACTCGCCTTTTCCTTATGGAGTAATTAAAGACTTGAGACAAACTGTTATGCAAAATGGGTTAAGTGCACCACATACTCAAAGTTTGCTACAAGGAATATTTGGGGGGAATGAGTTAACACCCTATGATATTTGGCAAATTACACGTTTAATACTTACTCCTACGCAAATGGTATTATTTGAGTCAACGTGGAAATCTGCTTGCCAAGTGGCAGCTCTTGCAAGCAGCGAATGCTGCTGCGAAAGAGTCTTTGTTAACGCAGCTTGTTGTGGGAAATGCTAATTATGAATGTCAGTGTATTTTGCGTTCGTTACAAAATCCGACGATAGTCCAAATGATTGAGGCATGTCAAAGAATCAGTTCTAACTCTCATAACATGGAGATGTTGGCGACAACTTTTGCTGCAGCGGTGAAAGTACGAGGAAGTTGGTTTTTGTGTGGGCCGGCTACAGCCCAGCGGTTACTTCGGTCTTTCACAAGTGTGTCGCGTGAATCTGTCAGATCATTCAGAATCTGTGCATAAAAGCATTCACATGTTAAAGGAGGGGGTCAGAAAGTTGCAAGTAGACAATGAATGGAATTGGTTGAACGATTTGTTATCTGGTTGGGGAATTACAGGATGGATAGCTGCAATCATTAAGACAGGATTAATGATATTGATCATAATTTTTTTTATAGCATTAATTGTTCCATGTTTATACTCTTGTCTGCAAAGGGCCCTGCAGAAGATGATAAACTCGGCGTTTCTAATTGAAAAACAAAAAAGGGGGAGATGTGGGGACTGAGGCAAAAGAAGGGTTAAGTGGGGTAGAACTAATCGGGAGGAATAAGCAGCTGCAGCACTGTTCTGGCAGACGACGAAGTTGTGTGAAGCTCCTCCCGAGATAAGGAGGTGCTGCTCACAGGGAAGAGAGATTCTCTTTTCGGTGGGAACGTGATCTTTTAGAGTACGCGATGGTGTAAACAAGCAAAGTAGAAAATTACTGCCTTGGTAGAAAAGTATGTACTTTATTAAGCACGCTTGCTTAATACAGCGGATTCCGGTTTCGATCCTGCATATCGCAGTCCGCGCGTTCCCACCGCCACACGCCCCCTCCCCCGCGGGCCGCCCCCCGGCCCCGGCAGCGCCCCGCTCCGCCCTCCCGCCCCCGCCCTGGGCAGGAGCTCCCCGAGCCCGCGCCGCCCCGCCGGAGCGCAGCGGGACGAGCAGCTGCAGCGCCCGGTGCCGCGGGGCCGGTTCCTGCGCGCCGTCACCCGCGGCGGGAGGAGCCGCACCGCGCCCGCGGGCACCGGCGGGGCTCGGCTCCGCTCGGATGGGGTCGGATGGGGTCGGCCCATCCATCCCCCAGTGGTGGGAGGGGAGAAGGGAACCCCCCCTCTTTGCCAGCACCGCCTCCTCCCCACAGTGTCCCCCAGAGAAGGCTCTGAACTCGGGACGATGCCAACGCGGGGGGGGACTGCAGTCTCTGCCCTCCCGCACCCACTCCGAGGGGATCTTCCGCTCTTTGACCATCTCCTGCTCCCGCTGCGGGGAGTTCCTGCTCTGGATGGATCCAGCCGGTTATGGAGGTACCGAGGGAAGTTGGACTCTCGCGTCCGCTACGGGGAGGTCAGAGCTGGGCAGCGCTCCGTACCCCGGCAGCAGCGGGGGGGGTTGAGCTGAGCAGGGAGGTGTTGGCCGGGCAGGAGGAACTGCTGCGCCGTCCCTGTCTCCCTCCAGAAGGACAGCGGCAAGAGAGGAGTGTGGGAGGAGGAGGTGGCGGGGGCAGAAGAGGAGGGGGAAGGGGAGCCGAACGCGGAGGAGCTGCGGGAGAAGAGCTGGACCATGGGGCTGTCCTGCCCCCCGCTGCCGGGCACGGGGGTCTGGGGGCACCGAGGGCTGGAGCTGTGCTCCGCAGGGCTGTGCTGGCCCCCAGGTGCGGTTTTAATGTTGAATTTCTGTAAATGACTGGCTTGTAGAAGGCAGGTGTAGATTTGGGGAGGGGGGAAGCAGGAGCTGTGGCCGTGGGGGGGTGCATGCAGCTGAGGGGGTGGAGCTGTGACCTTGCTGGGCAGGAAGGACCACGGACCCGTCCGTGTCTGACCCCTGCAGCCCCCCCGGCTGTCCCCCTGCAGCTCTAGGGGAAGGGGCTGCCAGCGTCGGACAGGCGGCTTCTGCTCCTGCCCCCCTCCGGGGGAAAAGGGTCCCCGGGGCTGCGGGCAGAGCCCCTCCTGTGCTCCCCGGGGGCTCTCGGGACAACGCCAAGGTGCCGTCAGGGGCGACCTCCTCTTGCAGTAGCAGCGGGGGGGGCAATGCCGCCCGAACCAAGGTGCCTGCCTGTGTCAGGTTCTGCAGGCAGCCTGTGGGCAGGGACGGTGCCCGGAGGGGGCTGGGGGGACCCCGCGCTCTTCCCACATGCCTGCAGCAGGGCAAGCAGCCCCAGGACCCTCCAGCTCCCCACGAGCGCTGGGGGATGTGCCTGTCCCCACCATGGCACCGCTACGGGGAAACAATATCCAGAGAGACATTGCAACATGGCAAAATGCATAGCGAGAGTCGTAGCTGAGAGGCTCCTGAATGGTGACCCTGGGGCAGCTCTACCTTGGAAGTGGCAGAGAGCAGAGCCATCTGGAGCCATAGAGCAGCGGCTTTGGCAACCAGATAAGGACAGTTGACCAAAACAATACAGTGATTAAAAAGGAGTCAACGACTCCCAGAGGATTCTGAAGGACCATCGAGAGACTATAATGGGCATACCGGGGTGGGTAGTAGCCTATGGTAATGAGTTCCCGGAAAAGTCATGAACATGTTAATCATTTCCCTGAAACCCTTGTGAATGTGTATATATGGCATGTCTATAAGGTGTATAACTAACCCTTTACGGTGTGCAAGTTTGGAGGAGCGATCCCCCTTGCACCCAGCGCTGCAATAGACATAGCTGCTTTGTAACTCTGCGTGAGTTGTGGAGTTTGTTTCCGCACGTCAGCACTGCAGGGCTCAAGGATGGGGACGACACCCCCGCCCCGTCCCGTCCTGTCCCGTCCCGTCCCCCCCCTCCATTCTGCCTGCAGGGAGCAGCCCCAGGCAGGGATGCTGAGCACGGGGGTTTCTTGACAGGCCTGGGGCTGGCAGTGGTGACACATGGGGGCTGTAGGACATGTCCCACCCAGGCAGGAGTGCAACTCCTTCTGGGGGCGGCATGTCACTCAGAGCTGGGGGGGACTTGGATGGTCTCGGGCAGAGCGAGTGTTACCCCAGCCTGCCACCATGGCCCTTTGCAGCTCCGGTGGTACCCGGGCAGGGACGGGATGGGCTGGCCTGAGGCTGGAGCACCCCAGGGTGATGCCCCCCCACCACAGAGCATCCTCAGACCAATGGGCGCTGTGGGGATGGTGGGGCAGGGCTGGATAAAGGATGTGGGGCCAGGGCAGGGCCAGGGCCATCACCTGTAGCTGTAGCCAAGGGGAAGCCGAAGTCCTTTTGGGGTGGAGGTAGTGGAAGGAGTAGCGAGGGTGGCACTCGCTGTCGGACAGGTCCAGGTTGCAGTTCCAGCTGATGGTCACACTGATCACCCAGTCCTGCAGCAGGGACCAGCAGACCTCGCACAGTGCCAGCACGCTGTGCGCACAGCATCCCAATTGGCACGGCACCACCATGGTCACAGCATCTCCAGGGGCACGGCATCCCCATGGGATACAGCACCTACCTCCTTGCGGGCGTAGAATCTCCACAGACATGGCAATCCCCCAGGCACAGCACCCCAATGGGCATGGCAACCCCCATGGGCATGGCATCCCTGCAGGCACAGCATGTCCACGGCTATGGCATCCCTGGGGGCATGGCAGCATCCCCCCAACCCACACTGCTGTCGCCCGGCCACGAGCACAGCCCCATCCTCGCCCTCCCCAGCAGGACGGGGCTGGGTTGCCACAGGCGTTGGGCCACAGGCCCTTGCCAGGGACGCCGTTGGCACTGCCTGCTGGCCCAAGAGTGCCCGGGAAGGGGCTTCCCAGAGGAGCTGGCCGGGCAGCAAGGAGCAGGTCCCAAAGGACGGGAAGACGCTGGGGACGGGCAGGGGGGCAGAGAGCGGGGGAAGGATGGAACAGCGTGGAGTGCCTCTCCTGGGGGGGACTTGTCTGCTCCCGCAGGTGCAGAGGGCAGGGAGGGCCCTGCGGGGACGCTGCGCTGCTCGGCCACCCGCCCCCATCCCCGGCAGAGGCGGGAGGGAGTCCCGGGGAGGCGGCACTGCCTCGCTCCGGCCGCGCCTGCCGCCTGCTCCCCCCGCCCGGCTCGGCCCGGCTCTGCCCGCACGGCTGGCTGGATCGGCTCGGCTGGGCTCGGCTCGTCTGGGCCGGGCCGGGCTGGGCTGGGCCGGGCTCGGCTCGGCTCGAGTGGGCTGCGACCCTGCGGGCCCGGGCCGGGCCGTGCGGCGGGAGCCCCGGCGGAGCGGCGGGGCAGGTGTGGGCGCGGAGGGGGCCGGGGGTCCCGGTGGGTGCGTGCGGGGGCTGCGGGCAGGGGGCGTGTGGGCCTCGCTCCGCGGAGGCTGCGGAGGCCGCGGCGGGGCCCGAGGGCAGAAGCGCGGGGCCGGCGGGCCCGGGAGCGGGTCCCCGCGGGAGCGGGCAGCGGCGCAGCCGTCGGGCGTCCCCCGGGCGCGGCCCCGCCGCTGCCCGCTGCTGCCGGGGGTCTGGCGGGGCGGCCGTCGGCGGGCAGCGGGGGTGCGGAGAGGGGCCGGGCTGCGGCCGCTGGCTGCGCTCCCCCCGGTGCCGGCGGGGACGGGGACGGGGACGGGCCCGGGGAGAGGCGGGCTGGCGGCGGGGCAGAGGCTGCGGGGCTCCCCCGGGGCACAGGGTCGGGCCCGGGCCGGTGGAGACGCTCTCGGGCTGCGGCCGGGACAGACGAGGCACAGCCGGCGGCTCTGGCAGAGGAGACGGAGGCTCCGCTTCGATTGCCCGCTCCGTCCTGAGGCAGCATGGCGCCTGCAGCCTGTGCAAGCAGGCCGTGCCCGGCACAGGGCAGAAGACCCCCGGGGGGCTCGTGCAGGGAGGTCCCGGAGGTGCCCCTGCCAAGCTGGCACAGGGAGGAGAGGCGGAGGGATGGAGGGCACCGCTGGACTCCCGCTCCTGCCAGGACAGGGAACCGCTGGCCACAACTGGCCCCGAGGAGCCCTGGCAAGGGGCCGTGCTTGGGGCTGCAGAGGAAGGCGAAAGACCCCCGGGGGCCCGTGCCAGTGTGCCCCGGGGGAAAAATTCCTTCCTGACCCCCAAACTGGCGATCGCCTGTTCCCTGAGCACTCGAGCAAGACATTTTGCGTGACCTCCAGGGCAGCGGTGGCTCCAGGGGACACGTGCACTGCCCAACCCCTCCTCTACTTCCACTGGGGGCACCTCAGGGCCATCCCAGCATGGAAACCTGACATGGTATTCTCTACCAAAACACTCTTTTACTATGAAAATGTATCTTCCAGGGTCCACCCAAGACTCCTCCCAGGCAACTCCTGGAGCCATTTGATCACTGCTTTAGGGACCTGAGATCCCAGGAAGCAAGCCCAGACTCATACAGGGAAGATACCCAAGATGATTTTTCTCCTTGTACAATGCCCCATTCTCTGGGATGCACCCGACACCCCACCCAGGTATGGCCCTGAGTCTTTTTTTCCAGTGTTTTGGTGACCTGTCATCCCGGGTAGCAACCACAGACTCCTCCAGGAAAGATACCCCACATGCATTTTCTCCTTGGAAAATGCTCCTTCCTCTGGGATGCATCCGAGACTCCTCGCAATTATGTGTCTGAGAGTTTTTTCCGGTTGTTTAGGGCCCTGTCATCCCAGGTAGCAACCCCGGACTCCTCCAGGGAAGATACCCGAGATGATTTTTCTCTCTTGACAGTGGTCCATCATGCGGGATCTATCCAGAACTCCTCCCAGGCGTCTCCCGCAGAGTTTTCTCCAGTGCTTTAGGGCCCTGCAATCCCGGGTAGCAACCGCAGACTCCTCCAGTGAAGATACCCGAGATGAATTTTCTCCTTGGACAATGCTCCATCCTCTGGGAAGCATCCGAGACTCCTTGCAGCTTTGTCCCTGAGTGTTTATTCCGGTGGTTTTGGGCCCTGTGATCCCAGGTAGCAACCCCAGACTCCTCCGTGGAAAATACCCAAGTTGATTTTTCACCTTGGACTATTGTCCATCCTGCGGGATGCACCTGAGACTCCTCCCAGCTCTGTTTCTGAGTGTTTTCTTCCGGGGGTTGAGGGCCCTGTGATCCCGGGTAGCAACACTAGACTCCTCCGTGGAAGATGCCCGAGATGATTTTTCTCTTTGGACAATTCTTCAACCTCCGGGAAGCATCTGAGACTCCTTGCAGGTATGTCCCTGAGTCTTTATTCCGGTGGTTTAGCGCCCTGTCATCCTGGGTAGCAACCCCAGACTCCTCCAGGGAAGATACCCGAGATGATTTTTCTCCTTGGACAATGCTCCATCTTCTCGGATGCATCTGAGATTCCTCCCAGGTGTCTCCCGCAGACATTTTTCCGGTGGTTTGGGTCCCTGTAATCCCGGGTAGCAACTCCAGACTCCTCCAGGAAAGATACCCGAGATGATTTTTCTCCTTGGACAAAGCTCCATCCACTGGGATGCATCCAAGACTATCGCAGCTATGTCCCTGAGTCTTTTTTCTCGCGGTTTAGGGTTCTGTCATCCCAGGTAGCAACCCCAGACTCCTCCAGGGAAGACACCCAAGGTGATTTTTCTCTCTTGACAGTGGTCCATCCTGCGGGATCTACCCAGAACTCCTCCCAGTCGTCTCCCGCAGAGTTTTCTCCAGTGCTTTATGGCCATGTGATCCCGGGTAGCAACCCCAGACTCCTCCAGGGAAGATACCCGAGATGATTTTTCTTCTTGGACAATGCTCCATGTTCTGGGATGCATCTGAGATTCCTCCCAGGCGTCTCCCGCAGAATTTTTCCGGTGGTTTGGGTCCCTGTAATCCCGGGTAGCAACCCCAGACTCCTCCAGGGAAGATACCCGAGATGATTTTTCTCCTTGGACAAAGCTCCATCCTCTGGGATGCATCCGAGACTTGTCGCAGATATGTCCCCGAGTCTTTTTTCTCGCCATTTAGGGTTCTGTCATCCCAGGTAGCAACCCCAGACTCCTCCAGGGAAGACAGCCAAGATGATTTTTCTCTCTTGACAGTGGTCCATCATGCGGGATCTATCCAGAACTCCTCCCAGGCGTCTCCCGCAGAGCTTTCTGCAGTGCTTTAGGGCCCTGTGATCCCGGGTAGCAACCCCAGACTCCTCCAGGGAAGGTACCCGAGATGATTTTCCTCCTTGGACAATGCTCCATCTTCTGGGATGCATCTGAGATTCCTCCCAGGCGTCTCCCGCAGACATTTTTCCGGTGGTTTGGGTCCCTGTAATCCCGGGTAGCAACTACAGACTCCTCCACGGAAGATACCCGAGATGATTTTTCTCTTTGGAAAAAGCTCCATCCTCTGGGAAGCATCCTAGACTCCTTCAGGTATGTCCCTTAGTGTTTATTCCGGTGTTTTGGAGCCCTGTGATCGGGGTAGCAACCCCAGACTCCTCCAGGAAAGATATCCGGGATGATTTTTCTCCTTGGACCATGCTCCATCCTCTGGGATGCATCCGAGAGTTGTCGCAGCTATGTCCCTGAGTCTTTTTTCCTGGGGTTTATGGTTCTGTCATCCCAGGTAGCAACCCCAGACTCCTCCAGGGAAGACACCCAATATGATTTTTCTCTCTTGACAGTGGTCCATCCTGCAGGATCTACCCAGAATTCCTCCCAGGCGTCTCCCGCAGAGTTATCTTCAGTGCTTTAGGGCCCTGTGATCTCGGGTGGCAACCCCAAACTCCTCCAGGGAAGATACCCGAGATGATTTTTCTCTTTGGAAAATGCTCCATCCTCTGGGAAGCATCCGAGACTCCTTGCAGGTATGTCCCTGAGTTTTTATTCCGGTGGTTTGGGTCCCTGTCATCCCGGGTAGCAACCCCAGACTCCTCCGTGGAAGATACCCAAGTTGATTTTTCTCCTTGGACTATTGTCCATCCTGCGCGATGCACCCGAGACTCCTCCCAGCTCTGTTTCTGAGTGTTTTCTTCCTGGTGTTTAGGGCCCTGTGATCCCCGGGTAGCAACCCCAGACTCCTCCAGGGAAGATACTCGAGATGATTTTTCTCCTTGGACAATGCTGCATCCTCTGGGAAGCATCCGAGACTCCTTGCAGGTATGTCCCTGAGTGTTTATTCCGGTGTTTTGGGGCCCTGTGATCCCGGGTAGCAACCCCAGACTCCTCCAGGGAAGATACCCGGGATGATTTTTCTCCTTGGACAATGCTCCATCTTCTCGGATGCATCTGAGATTCCTCCCAGGTGTCTCCCGCAGACATTTTTCCGGTGGTTTGGGTCCCTGTAAACCCGGGTAGCAACGCCAGACCCCACCAGGGAAGATACCCGAGATGATTTTTCTCCTTGGACAATGCTACATCCTCTGGGAAGCATCTGAGATTCCTCCCAGGCGTCTCCCGCAGACATTTTTCCTGTGGTTTGGCTCCCGTTAATCCCGGGTAGCAACCCCAGACTCCTCCAGGAAAGATATCCGGGATGATTTTTCTCCTTGGACAAAGCTCCATCCTCTGGGATGCATCCGAGACTTTTCGCAGCTATGTCCCTGAGTCTTTTTTCCTGGGGTTTATGGTTCTGTCAACCCAGGTAGCAACCCCAGACTCCTCCAGGGAAGACACCCAATATGATTTTTCTCTCTTGACAGTGGTCCATCCTGCAGGATCTACCCAGAATTCCTCCCAGGCGTCTCCCGCAGAGTTTTCTTCAGTGCTTTAGGGCCCTGTGATCTCGGGTGGCAACCCCAGACTCCTCCAGGGAAGATACCCGAGATGATTTTTCTCTTTGGAAAATGCTCCATCCTCTGGGAAGCATCCGAGACTCATTGCAGGTATGTCCCTGAGTGTTTATTCCGGTGTTTTGGGGCCCTGTGATCCCGGGTAGCAACCCCAGACTCCTCCAGGGAAGATACCCGAGATGATTTTTCTCCTGGGACAAAGCTCCATCTTCTGGCATGCATCTGAGATTCCTCCCAGGCATCTCCCAGACATTTTTCCTGTGGTTTGGGTCCCTGTAATCCCGGGTAGCAACCCCAGACTCCTCCAGGGAAGATACCCGAGATGATTTTTCTCCTGGGACAAAGCTCCATCTTCTGGGATGCATCTGAGATTCCTCCCAGGCGTCTCCCGCAAACATTTTTCCTGTAGTTTGGGTCCCTGTAATCCCGGGTAGCAACCCCAGACTCCTCCGGGGAAGACACCCAATATGATTTTTCTCTCTTGACAGTGGTCCATCCTCTGGGATGCATCCGAGACTTGTCGCAGCTATGTCCCTGAGTCTTTTTTCTCGCGGTTTAGGGTTCTGTCGTCCCAGGTAGCAACCCCAGACTCCTCCAGGGAAGACACCCAATATGATTTTTCTCTCTGGACAGTGGTCAGTCCTGCGGGATCTACCCAGAACTCCTCCCAGGCGTCTCCCGCAGAGTTTTCTCCAGTGCTTTAGGGCCCTGTGATTCCAGGTAGGAACCCCAGACTCCTCCAGGGAAGATACCCGAGATGATTTTTCTCCTTGGACAAAGCTCCATCCTCTGGGAAGCATCTTAGACTCCTTGCAGGTATGTACCTGAGTCTTTATTCCGGTGGTTTAGCGCCCTGTCATCCTGGGTAGCAACCCCAGACTCCTCCAGGGAAGATACCCGAGATGATTTTTCTCCTTGGACAATGCTCCATCTTCTGGGATGCATCTGAGATTCCTCCCAGGCGTCTCCCGCAGACATTTTTCCCGTGGTTTGGGTCCCTTTAATCCCGGGTAGCAACTCCAGACTCCTCCAGGAAAGATATCCGGGATGATTTTTCTCCTTGGACAATGCTCCATCCTCTGGGAAGCATCCGAGACTCCTTGCAGCTTTTTTCCTGAGTGTTTATTCCGGGGCTTTTGGGCCCTGTGATCCTGGGTAGCAACCCTAGACTCCTCCGTGGAAGATACCCAAGTTGATTTTTCTCCTTGGACTATTGTCCATCCTGCGGGATGCACCCGAGACTCCTCCCAGCTCTGTTTCTGAGTGTTTTCTTCCTGGGGTTTAGCGCCCTGTGATCCTGGGTAGCAACCCCAGACTCCTCCAGGGAAGATACCTGAGATGATTTTCTCCTTGGACAAAGCTCCATCCTCTGGGAAGCATCTTAGACTCCTCGCAGGTATGTCCCTGAGTCTTTATTCCGGTGGTTTAGCGCCCTGTAATCCTGCGTAGCAACCCCAGACTCCTCCAGGGAAGATACCCGAGATAATTTTTCTCCTTGGACAATGCTCCATCCTCTGGGATGCATCCGAGACTTGTCGCAGCTATGTCCCTGAGTCTTTTTTCTCACGGTTTATGGTTCTGTCATCCCAGGTAGCAACCCCAGACTCCTCCAGGGAAGACACCCAATATGATTTTTCTCTCTTGACAGTGGTAAGTCCTGCGGGATCTACCCAGAACTCCTCCCAGACGTCTCCCGCAGAGTTTTCTCCAGTGCTTTAGGGACCTGTGATTCCAGGTAGGAACCCCAGACTCCTCCAGGGAAGATACCCGAGATAATTTTTCTGCTTGGACAATGCTCCATCCTCTGGGAAGCATACGAGACTCCTTGCAGCTTTGTCCCTGAGTCTTTTTTCTCACGGTTTAGGGTTCTGTCATCCCAGGTAGCAACCCCAGACTCGTCCAGGGAAGACACCCAATATGATTTTTCTCTCTTGACAGTGGTCCATCCTGCGGGATCTACCCAGAATTCCTCCCAGGCGTCTCCCGCAGAGTTTTCTCCAGTGCTTTAGGGCCCTGTGATCCCGGGTAGCAACCCCAGACTCCTCCAGGGAAGATACCCGAGATGATTTTTCTCCTTGGACAATGCTCCATCTTCGGGGATGCATCTGAGATTCCTCCCAGGCGTCTCCCGCTGACATTTTTCCCGTGGTTTGGGTCCCTTTAATCCCGGGTAGCAACCCCAGACTCCTCCAGGAAAGATATCCGGGATCATTTTTCTCCTTGGACAATGCTCCATCCTCTGGGATGCATCCGAGACTTGTCGCAGCTATGTCCCTGAGTCTTTTTTCTCACGGTTTATGGTTCTGTCATCCCAGGTAGCAACCCCAGACTCCTCCAGGGAAGACACCCAATATGATTTTTCTCTCTTGACAGTGGTCCATCCTGCGGGATCTACCCAGAATTCCTCCCAGGCGTCTCCCGCAGAGTTTTCTCCAGTGCTTTAGGGCCCTGTGATCCCGGGTAGCAACCCCAGACTCCTCTAGGGAAGATACCCGAGATGATTTTTCTCCTTGGGAAGAGCTCCATCCTCTGGGAAGCATCCGAGACTCCTTGCAGGTATGTCCCTGAGTGGTTATTCCGGTGCTTTTGGGGCCCTTTCATCCCGGGTAGCAACCCCAGACTCCTCCAGGGAAGATACCAAAGTTGATTTTTCTCCTTGGACTTTTGTCCACCCTGCGGGATGCACCCGAGACTCCTCCCAGCTCTGTTTCTGAGTGTTTTCTTCCTGGGGTTTAGCGCCCTGTGATCCCGGGTAGCAACCCCAGACTCCTCCAGGGAAGATACCCGAGATAATTTTTCTCCTTGGACAATGCTCCATCCTCTGGGAAGCATCCGAAACTCCTTGCAGGTATGTCCCTGAGTTTTTATTCCGGTGTTTTGGGGCCCTGTGATCCCGGGTAGCAACCCCAGACTCCTCCAGGAAAGATACCCGAGATGATTTTTCTCCTTGGACAATGCTCCATCCTCTGGGAAGCATCCGAGACTCCTTGCAGCTTTGTCCCTGAGTGTTTATTCCAGTGCTTTAGGGCCCTGTGATCCCCGGTTGCAACCCCAGACTCCTCCAGTGAAGATACCCGAGATGATTTTTCTCCTTGGACAATGCTCCATCTTCTGGGATGCATCTGAGATTCCTCCCAGGCGTCTCCCGCAAACATTTTTCCTGTGGTTTGGGTCCCTGTAATCCCGGGTAGCAACCCCAGACTCCTCCAGGGAAGATACCCGAGATGATTTTTCTCCTGGGACAAAGCTCCATCTTCTGGGATGCATATGAGATTCCTCCCAGGCATCTCCCACAGACATTTTTCATGTGGTTTGGGTCCCTGTAATCCCGGGTAGCAACCCCAGACTCCTCCAGGGAAGATACCCGAGATGATTTTTCTCCTTGGACAATGCTCCATCCTCTGGGAAGCATCCGAGACTCCTTGCAGGTATGTCCCTGAGTGTTTATTCCGGTGTTTTGGGGCCCTGTGATCCCGGGTAGCAACCCCAGACTCCTCCAGGGAAGATACCCGAGATGATTTTTCTCCTTGGACAATGCTCCATCTTCTGGGATGCATCTGAGATTCCTCCCAGGCGTCTCCCGCAAACATTTTTCCTGTGGTTTGGGTCCCTGTAATCCCGGGTAGCAACCCCAGACTCCTCCAGGGAAGATACCCGAGATGATTTTTCTCCTTGGACAAAGCTCCATCCTCTGGGAAGCATCCGAGATTCCTTGCAGGTATGTCCCTGAGTCTTTATTCCGGTGGTTTAGCGCCCTGTCATCCTGGGTAGCAATCCCAGACTCCTCCAGGAAAGATATCCGGGATCATTTTTCTCCTTGGACAATGCTCCATCCTCTGGGATGCATCCGAGACTTGTCGCACCTATGTCCCTGAGTCTATTTTTCTCACGGTTTATGGTTCTGTCATCCCAGGTAGCAACCCCAGACTCCTCCAGGGAAGACACCCAATATGATTTTTCTCTCTTGACAGTGGTCCATCCTGCGGGATCTACCCAGAATTCCTCCCAGGCATCTCCCGCAGAGTTTTCTCCAGTGCTTTAGGGCCCTGTGATCCCGGGTAGCAACCCCAGACTCCTCTAGGGAAGATACCCGAGATAATTTTTCTCCTTGGACAATGCTCCATCCTCTGGGAAGCATCCGAAACTCCTTGCAGGTATGTCCCTGAGTTTTTATTCCGGTGTTTTGGGGCCCTGTGATCCCAGGTAGCAACCCCAGACTCCTCCAGGGAAGATACCCGAGATGATTTTTCTCCTTGGACAATGCTCCATCCTCTGGGAAGCATCCGAGACTCCTTGCAGCTTTGTCCCTGAGTGTTTATTCCAGTGCTTTCGGGCCCTGTGATTCCGGGTAACAACCCCAGACTCCTCCAGGGAAGATACCCGAGATGATTTTTCTCCTTGGACAATGCTCCATCTTCTGGGATGCATATGAGATTCCTCCCAGGCATCTCCCACAGACATTTTTCATGTGGTTTGGGTCCCTGTAATCCCGGGTAGCAACCCCAGACTCCTCCAGGGAAGATACCCGAGATGATTTTTCTCCTTGGACAAAGCTCCATCCTCTGGGAAGCATCCGAGATTCCTTGCAGGTATGTCCCTGAGTCTTTATTCCGGTGGTTTAGCGCCCTGTCATCCTGGGTAGCAATCCCAGACTCCTCCAGGGAAGATACCCGAGATGATTTTTCTCCTTGGACAATGCTCCATCTTCTGGGATGCATCTGAGATTCCTCCCAGGCGTCTCCCGCAGACATTTTTCCCGTGGTTTGGGTCCCTTTAATCCCGGGTAGCAACCCCAGACTCCTCCAGGAAAGATATCCGGGATCATTTTTCTCCTTGGACAATGCTCCATCCTCTGGGATGCATCCGAGACTTGTCGCAGCTATGTCCCTGAGTCTTTTTTCTCACGGTTTATGGTTCTGTCATCCCAGGTAGCAACCCCAGACTCCTCCAGGGAAGACACCCAATATGATTTTTCTCTCTTGACAGTGGTCCATCCTGCGGGATCTACCCAGAACTCCTCCCAGGCGTCTCCCGCAGAGTTTTCTCCAGTGCTTTAGGGCCCTGTGATCCCGGGTAGCAACCCCAGACTCCTCCAGGGAAGATACCCGAGATGATTTTTCTCCTTGGGAAGAGCTCCATCCTCTGGGAAGCATCCGAGACTCCTTGCAGGTATGTCCCTGAGTGTTTATTCCGTTGCTTTTGGGGCCCTTTCATCCCGGGTAGCAACCCCAGACTCCTCCAGGGAAGATACCGAAGTTGATTTTTCTCCTTGGACTATTGTCCATCCTGCGGGATGCACCCGAGACTCCTCCCAGCTCTGTTTCTGAGTGTTTTCTTCCTGGGGTTTAGGGCCCTGTGATCCCGGGTAGCAACCCCAGACTCCTCCAGGGAAGATACCCGAGATGATTTTTCTCTTTGGGCAATGCTCCATCCTCTGGGATGCATCTGAGATTCCTCCCAGGCGTCTCCCGCAGACATTTTTGCTGTGGTTTGGGTCCCTGTAAACCTGGGTAGCAACCCCAGACTCCTCCAGGGAAGATACCCGAGATGATTTTTCTCCTGGGACAATGCTACATCCTCTGGGAAGCATCCGAGACTCCTTGCAGGTATGTCCCTGAGTGTTTATTCCAGTGTTTTGGGGCCCTGTGATCCCGGGTAGCAACCCCAGACTCCTCCAGGGAAGATATCCGGGATCATTTTTCTCCTTGGACAATGCTCCATCCTCTGGGAAGCATCCGAGACTCCTTGCAGCTTTTTTCCTGAGTGTTTATTCCGGGGCTTTTGGGCCCTGTGATCCCGGGTAGCAACCCCAGACTCCTCCGTAGAAGATACCCAAGTTGATTTTTCTCCTTGGACTATTGTCCATCCTGCGGGATGCACCCGAGACTCCTCCGAGCTCTGTTTCTGAGTGTTTTCTTCCTGGGGTTTAGCGCCCTGTGATCCCGGGTAGCAACCCCAGACTCCTCCAGGGAAGATACCCGAGATGATTTTCCTCCTTGGACAATGCTCCATCCTCTGGGATGCATCCGAGACTTGTGGCAGCTATGTCCCTGAGTCTTTTTTCTCGCGGTTTAGGGTTCTGTCATCCCAGGTAGCAACCCCAGACTCCTCCAGGGAAGACACCCAATATGATTTTTCTCTCTTGACAGTGGTAAGTCCTGCGGGATCTACCCAGAACTCCTCCCAGGCGTCTCCCGCAGAGTTTTCTCCAGTGCTTTAGGGCCCTGTGATTCCAGGTAGGAACCCCAGACTCCTCCAGGGAAGGTACCCGAGATGATTTTTCTCTTTGGAAAATGCTCCATCCTCTGGGAAGCATCCGAGACTCCTTGCAGCTTTGTCCCTGAGTGTTTATTCCAGTGCTTTTGGGCCCTGTGATCCCGGGTAGCAACCGCAGACTCCTCCAGGGAAGATATCCGAGATGATTTTTCTCCTTGGACAATGCTCCATCCTCTGGGAAGCATCCGAGACTCCTTGCAGCTTTGTCCCTGAGTGTTTATTCCAGTGCTTTAGGGCCCTGTAATCCCGGGTAGCAACCCCAGACTCCTCCAGGGAAGATACCCGAGATGATTTTTCTCCTTGGACAATGCTCCATCTTCTGGGATGCATCTGAGATTTCTCCCAGGCGTCTCCCGCAGACATTTTTCCTGTGGTTTGGGTCCCTGTAATCCCGGGTAGCAACCCCAGACTCCTCCAGGGAAGATACCCGAGATGATTTTTCTCCTTAGACAATGCTCCATTCTCTGGGAAGCATCCGAGACTCCTTGCAGGTATGTCCCTGAGTCTTTTTTCTCACGGTTTAGGGTTCTGTCATCCCAGGTAGCAACCCCAGACTCCTCCAGGGAAGACACCCAATATGATTTTTCTCTCTTGACAGTGGTCCATCCTGCGGGATCTACCCAGAATTCCTCCCAGGCGTCTCCCGCAGAGTTTTCTCCAGTGCTTTAGGGCCCTGTGATCCCGGGTAGCAACCCCAGACTCCTCTAGGGAAGGTACCCGAGATGATTTTTCTCCTTGGACAATGCTCCATCCTCTGGGAAGCATCCGAGACTCCTTGCAGCTTTGTCCCTGAGTGTTTATTCCAGTGCTTTTGGGCCCTGTGATCCCGGGTAGCAACCCCAGACTCCTCCAGGGAAGATACCCGAGATGATTTTTCTCCTTGGACAAAGCTCCATCCTCTGGGAAGCATCCGAGATTCCTTGCAGGTATGTCCCTGAGTGTTTATTCCGGTGTTTTGGGGCCCTGTGATCCCGGGTAGCAACCCCAGACTCCTCCAGGGGAGATACCCGAGATGATTTTTCTCTTTGGACAATGCTCCATCCTCTGGGATGCATCTGAGATTCCTCCCAGGCGTCTCCCGCAGACATTTTTGCTGTGGTTTGGGTCCCTGTAAACCTGGGTAGCAACCCCAGACTCCTCCAGGGAAGATACCCGAGATGATTTTTCTCCTGGGACAATGCTACATCCTCTGGGAAGCATCCGAGACTCCTTGCAGGTATGTCCCTGAGTGTTTATTCCGGTGTTTTGGGGCCCTGTGATCCCGGGTAGCAACCCCAGACTCCTCCAGGGAAGATACCCGAGATGATTTTTCTCCTTGGACAATGCTCCATCTTCTGGGATGCATCTGAGATTCCTCCCAGGCGTCTCCCGCAGACATTTTTCCCGTGGTTTTGGTCCCTTTAATCCCGGGTAGCAACTCCAGACTCCTCCAGGAAAGATATCCGGGATCATTTTTCTCCTTGGACAATGCTCCATCCTCTGGGAAGCATCCGAGACTCCTTGCAGCTTTTTTCCTGAGTGTTTATTCCGGGGCTTTTGGGCCCTGTGATCCCGGGTAGCAACCCCAGACTCCTCCGTGGAAGATACCCAAGTTGATTTTTCTCCTTGGACTATTGTCCATCCTGCGGGATGCACCCGAGACTCCTCCGAGCTCTGTTTCTGAGTGTTTTCTTCCTGGGGTTTAGCGCCCTGTGATCCCGGTTAGCAACCCCAGACTCCTCCAGGGAAGATACCCGAGATGATTTTCCTCCTTGGACAATGCTCCATCTTCTGGGATACATCTGAGATTCCTCCCAGGCGTCTCCCGCAGACATTTTTCCTGTGGTTTGGTTCCCTGTAATCCCGGGTAGCAACCCCAGACTCCTCCAGGGAAGATACCCGAGATGATTTTTCTCCTTGGACAAAGCTCCATCCTCTGGGAAGCATCTTAGACTCCTCGCAGGTATGTCCCTGAGTCTTTATTCCGGTGGTTTAGCGCCCTGTAATCCTGCGTAGCAACCCCAGACTCCTCCAGGGAATATACCCGAGATAATTTTTCTCCTTGGACAATGCTCCATCCTCTGGGATGCATCCGAGACTTGTCGCAGCTATGTCCCTGAGTCTTTTTTCTCGCGGTTTAGGGTTCTGTCATCCCAGGTAGCAACCCCAGACTCCTCCAGGGAAGACACCCAATATGATTTTTCTCTCTTGACAGTGGTAAGTCCTGCGGGATCTACCCAGAACTCCTCCCAGGCGTCTCCCGCAGAGTTTTCTCCAGTGCTTTAGGGCCCTGTGATTCCAGGTAGGAACCCCAGACTCCTCCAGGGAAGGTACCCGAGATGATTTTTCTCCTTGGACAATGCTCCATCCTCTGGGAAGCATCCGAGACTCCTTGCAGCTTTGTCCCTGAGTGTTTATTCCAGTGCTTTTGGGCCCTGTGATCCCGGGTAGCAACCGCAGACTCCTCCAGGGAAGATACCCGAGATGATTTTTCTCCTTAGACAATGCTCCATTCTCTGGGAAGCATCCGAGACTCCTTGAAGGTATGTCCCTGAGTCTTTTTTCTCACGGTTTAGGGTTCTGTCATCCCAGGTAGCAAACACAGACTCCTCCAGGGAAGACACCCAATATGATTTTTCTCTCTTGACAGTGGTCCATCCTACGAGATCTACCCAGAATTCTTCCCAGGCGTCTCCCGCAGAGTTTTCTCCAGTGCTTTAGGGCCCTGTGATCCCGGGTAGCAACCCCAGACTCCTCTAGGGAAGATACCCGAGATAATTTTTCTCCTTGGACAATGCTCCATCCTCTGGGAAGCATCCGAAACTCCTTGCAGGTATGTCCCTGAGTTTTTATTCCGGTGTTTTGGGGCCCTGTGATCCCCAGTAGCAACCCCAGACTCCTCCAGGGAAGATACCCGAGATGATTTTTCTCCTTGGACAATGCTCCATCCTCTGGGAAGCATCCGAGACTCCTTGCAGCTTTGTCCCTGAGTGTTTATTCCATTGCTTTAGGGCCCTGTGATCCCGGGTAGCAACCCCAGACTCCTCCAGGGAAGATACCCGAGATGATTTTTCTCCTTGGACAATGCTCCATCTTCTGGGATGCATATGAGATTCCTCCCAGGCATCTCCCACAGACATTTTTCCTGTGGTTTGGGTCCCTGTAATCCCGGGTAGCAACCCCAGACTCCTCCAGGGAAGATACCCGAGATGATTTTTCTCCTTGGACAATGCTCCATCTTCTGGGATGCATCTGAGATTCCTCCCAGGCGTCTCCCGCAAACATTTTTCCTGTGGTTTGGGTCCCTGTAATCCCGGGTAGCAACCCCAGACTCCTCCAGGGAAGATACCCGAGATGATTTTTCTCCTTGGACAAAGCTCCATCCTCTGGGAAGCATCCGAGATTCCTTGCAGGTATGTCCCTGAGTCTTTATTCCGGTGGTTTAGCGCCCTGTCATCCTGGGTAGCAATCCCAGACTCCTCCAGGGAAGATACCCGAGATGATTTTTCTCCTTGGACAATGCTCCATCCTCTGGGAAGCATCCGAGACTCCTTGCAGGTATGTCCCTGAGTGTTTATTCCGGTGTTTTGGGGCCCTGTGATCCCGGGTAGCAACCCCAGACTCCTCCAGGGGAGATACCCGAGATGATTTTTCTCTTTGGACAATGCTCCATCCTCTGGGATGCATCTTAGATTCCTCCCAGGCGTCTCCCGCAGACATTTTTGCTGTGGTTTGGGTCCCTGTAAACCTGGGTAGCAACCCCAGACTCCTCCAGGGAAGATACCCGAGATGATTTTTCTCCTAGGACAATGCTACATCCTCTGGGAAGCATCCGAGACTCCTTGCAGGTATGTCCCTGAGTGTTTATTCCGGTGTTTTGGGGCCCTGTGATCCCGGGTAGCAACCCCAGACTCCTCCAGGGAAGATACCCGAGATGATTTTTCTCCTTGGACAATGCTCCATCTTCTGGGATGCATCTGAGATTCCTCCCAGGCGTCTCCCGCAGACATTTTTCCCGTGGTTTGGGTCCCTTTAATCCCGGGTAGCAACCCCAGACTCCTCCAGGAAAGATATCCGGGATCATTTTTCTCCTTGGACAATGCTCCATCCTCTGGGATGCATCCGAGACTTGTCGCAGCTATGTCCCTGAGTCTTTTTTCTCACGGTTTATGGTTCTGTCATCCCAGGTAGCAACCCCAGACTCCTCCAGGGAAGACACCCAATATGATTTTTCTCTCTTGACAGTGGTCCATCCTGCGGGATCTACCCAGAACTCCTCCCAGGCGTCTCCCGCAGAGTTTTCTCCAGTGCTTTAGGGCCCTGTGATCCCGGGTAGCAACCCCAGACTCCTCCAGGGAAGATACCCGAGATGATTTTTCTCCTTGGACAAAGCTCCATCCTCTGGGAAGCATCCGAGACTCCTTGCAGGTATGTCCCTGAGTCTTTATTTCGGTTGTTTAGCGCCCTGTCATCCTGGGTAGCAATCCCAGACTCCTCCAGGGAAGATACCCGAGATGAATTTTCTCCTTGGACAAAGCTCCATCCTCTGGGAAGCATCCGAGACTCCTTTGCAGTATGTCCCTGAGTGTTTATTCCGGTGTTTTGGGGCCCTGTGATCCCGGGTAGCAACCCCAGACTCCTCCAGGGAAGATACCGAAGTTGATTTTTCTCCTTGGACTATTGTCCATCCTGCGGGATGCACCCGAGACTCCTCCCAGCTCTGTTTCTGAGTGTTTTCTTCCTGGGGTTTAGGGCCCTGTGATCCCGGGTAGCAACCCCAGACTCCTCCAGGGAAGATACCCGAGATGATTTTTCTCTTTGGACAATGCTCCATCTTCTGGGATGCATCTGAGATTCCTCCCAGGCGTCTCCCGCAGACATTTTTGCTGTGGTTTGGGTCCCTGTAAACCTGGGTAGCAACCCCAGACTCCTCCAGGGAAGATACCCGAGATGATTTTTCTCCTGGGACAATGCTACATCCTCTGGGAAGCATCCGAGACTCCTTGCAGGTATGTCCCTGAGTGTTTATTCCGGTGTTTTGGGGCCCTGTGATCCCGGGTAGCAACCCCAGACTCCTCCAGGGAAGATACCCAAGACGATTTTTCTCCTTGGACAAAGCTCCATCCTCTGGGAAGCATCTTAGACTCCTCGCAGGTATGTCCCTGAGTCTTTATTCCGGTGGTTTAGCGCCCTGTAATCCTGCGTAGCAACCCCAGACTCCTCCAGGGAAGATACCCGAGATAATTTTTCTCCTTGGACAATGCTCCATCCTCTGGGATGCATCCGAGACTTGTCGCAGCTATGTCCCTGAGTCTTTTTTCTCGCGGTTTAGGGTTCTGTCATCCCAGGTAGCAACCCCAGGCTCCTCCAGGGAAGACACCCAATATGATTTTTCTCTCTTGACAGTGGTCCATCCTGCGGGATCTACCCAGAATTCTTCCCAGGCGTCTCCCGCAGAGTTTTCTCCAGTGCTTTAGGGCCCTGTGATCCCGGGTAGCAACCCCAGACTCCTCTAGGGAAGATACCCGAGATAATTTTTCTCCTTCGACAATGCTCCATCCTCTGGGAAGCATCCGAAACTCCTTGCAGGTATGTACCTGAGTGTTTATTCCGGTGTTTTGGGGCCCTGTGATCCCAGGTAGCAACCCCAGACTCCTCCAGGGAAGATACCCGAGATGATTTTTCTCCTGGGACAATGCTCCATGTTCTGGGATGCATCTGAGATTCCTCCCAGGCGTCTCCCGCAGACATTTTTCCCGTGGTTTGGGTCCCTTTAATCCCGGGTAGCAACCCCAGACTCCTCCAGGAAAGATATCCGGGATCATTTTTCTCCTTGGACAATGCTCCATCCTCTGGGATGCATCCGAGACTTGTCGCACCTATGTCCCTGAGTCTTTTTTCTCACGGTTTATGGTTCTGTCATCCCAGGTAGCAACCCCAGACTCCTCCAGGGAAGACACCCAATATGATTTTTCTCTCTTGACAGTGGTCCATCCTGCGGGATCTACCCAGAATTCCTAACAGGCGTCTCCCGCAGAGTTTTCTCCAGTGCTTTAGGGCCCTGTGATCCCGGGTAGCAACCCCAGACTCCTCCAGGGAAGATACCCGAGATAATTTTTCTCCTTGGACAATGCTCCATCCTCTGGGAAGCATCCGAAACTCCTTGCAGGTATGTCCCTGAGTTTTTATTCCGGTGTTTTGGGGCCCTGTGATCCCGGGTAGCAACCCCAGACTCCTCCAGGGAAGATACCCGAGATGATTTTTCTCCTTGGACAAAGCTCCATCCTCTGGGAAGCATCCGAGACTCCTTGCAGGTATGTCCCTGAGTGTTTATTCCGTTGCTTTTGGGGCCCTTTCATCCCGGGTAGCAACCCCAGACTCCTCCAGGGAAGATACCGAAGTTGATTTTTCTCCTTGGACTATTGTCCATCCTGCGGGATGCACCCGAGACTCCTCCCAGCTCTGTTTCTGAGTGTTTTCTTCCTGGGGTTTAGGGCCCTGTGATCCCGGGTAGCAACCCCAGACTCCTCCAGGGAAGATACCCGAGATGATTTTTCTCCTTGGACAATGCTCCATCTTCTGGGATGCATCTGAGATTCCTCCCAGGCGTCTGCCGCAGACATTTTTCCGGTGGTTTGGGTCCCTGTAATCCCGGGTAGCAACCCCAGACTCCTCCAGGAAAGATATCCGGGATCATTTTTATCCTTGGACAATGCTCCATCCTCTGGGATGCATCCGAGACTTGTCGCAGCTATGTCCCTGAGTCTTTTTTCTCACGGTTTATGGTTCTGTCATCCCAGGTAGCAACCCCAGACTCCTCCAGGGAAGACACCCAATATGATTTTTCTCTCTTGGCAGTGGTCCATCCTGTGGGATCTACCCAGAACTCCTCCCAGGCGTCTCCCGCAGAGTTTTCTCCAGTGCTTTAGGGCCCTGTGATCCCGGGTAGCAACCCCAGACTCCTCTAGGGAAGATACCCGAGATAATTTTTCTCCTTGGACAATGCTCCATCCTCTGGGAAGCATCCGAAACTCCTTGCAGGTATGTCCCTGAGTTTTTATTCCGGTGTTTTGGGGCCCTGTGATCCCGGGTAGCAACCCCAGACTCCTCCAGGGAAGATACCCGAGATGATTTTTCTCCTTGGGAAGAGCTCCATCCTCTGGGAAGCATCCGAGACTCCTTGCAGGTATGTCCCTGAGTGTTTATTCCGGTGTTTTGTGGCCCTGTGATCCCGGGTAGCAACCCCAGACTCCTCCAGGGAAGATACCCGAGATGATTTTTCTCCTTGGACAATGCTCCATCTTCTGGGATGCATCTGAGATTCCTCCCAGGCGTCTCCCGCAGACATTTTTCCCGTTCTTTTGGTCCCTTTAATCCCGGGTAGCAACTCCAGACTCCTCCAGGAAAGATATCCGGGATCATTTTTCTCCTTGGACAATGCTCCATCCTCTGGGAAGCATCCGAGACTCCTTGCAGCTTTTTTCCTGAGTGTTTATTCCGGGGCTTTTGGGCCCTGTGATCCCGGGTAGCAACCCCAGACTCCTCCGTGGAAGATACCCAAGTTGATTTTTCTCCTTGGACTATTGTCCATCCTGCGGGATGCACCCGAGACTCCTCCGAGCTCTGTTTCTGAGTGTTTTCTTCCTGGGGTTTAGCGCCCTGTGATCCCGGGTAGCAACCCCAGACTCCTCCAGGGAAGATACCCGAGATGATTTTCCTCCTTGGACAATGCTCCATCTTCTGGGATACATCTGAGATTCCTCCCAGGCGTCTCCCGCAGACATTTTTCCTGTGGTTTGGTTCCCTGTAATCCCGGGTAGCAACCCCAGACTCCTCCAGGGAAGATACCCGAGATGATTTTTCTCCTTGGACAAAGCTCCATCCTCTGGGAAGCATCTTAGACTCCTCGCAGGTATGTCCCTGAGTCTTTATTCCGGTGGTTTAGCGCCCTGTAATCCTGCGTAGCAACCCCAGACTCCTCCAGGGAAGATACCCGAGATAATTTTTCTCCTTGGACAATGCTCCATCCTCTGGGATGCATCCGAGACTTGTCGCAGCTATGTCCCTGAGTCTTTTTTCTCGCGGTTTAGGGTTCTGTCATCCCAGGTAGCAACCCCAGACTCCTCCAGGGAAGACACCCAATATGATTTTTCTCTCTTGACAGTGGTAAGTCCTGCGGGATCTACCCAGAACTCCTCCCAGGCGTCTCCCGCAGAGTTTTCTCCAGTGCTTTAGGGCCCTGTGATTCCAGGTAGGAACCCCAGACTCCTCCAGGGAAGGTACCCGAGATGATTTTTCTCCTTGGACAATGCTCCATTCTCTGGGAAGCATCCGAGACTCCTTGCAGGTATGTCCCTGAGTCTTTTTTCTCACGTTTTAGGGTTCTGTCATCCCAGGTAGCAAACCCAGACTCCTCCAGGGAAGACACCCAATATGATTTTTCTCTCTTGACAGTGGTCCATCCTGCGGGATCTACCCAGAATTCCTCCCAGGCGTCTCCCGCAGAGTTTTCTCCAGTGCTTTAGGGCCCTGTGATCCCGGCTAGCAACCCCAGACTCCTCCAGGGAAGATACCCGAGATGATTTTTCTCCTTGGACAATGCTCCATCTTCTGGGATGCATCTGAGATTCCTCCCAGGCGTCTCCCGCAGACATTTTTCCTGTGGTTTGGGTCCCTGTAATCCCGGGTAGCAACCCCAGACTCTTCCAGGGAAGATACCCGAGATGATTTTTCTCCTGGGACAAAGCTCCATCTTCTGGGATGCATCTGAGATTCCTCCCAGGCGTCTCCCGCAGACATTTTTCCTGTGGTTTGGGTCCCTGTAATCCCGGGTAGCAACCCCAGACTCCTCCAGGGAAGATACCCGAGATGATTTTTCTCCTTGGACAATTCTCCATCCTCTGGGATGCATCCGAGACTTGTCGCAGCTATGTCCCTGAGTCTTTTTTCTCGCGGTTTAGGGTTCTGTCATCCCAGGTAGCAACCCCAGACTCCTCCAGGGAAGACACCCAATATGATTTTTCTCTCTTGACAGTGGTCAGTCCTGCGTGATCTACCCAGAACTCCTCCCAGGCGTCTCCCGCAGAGTTTTCTCCAGTGCTTTAGGGCCCTGTGATTCCAGGTAGGAACCCCAGACTCCTCCAGGGAAGGTACCCGAGATGATTTTTCTCCTTGGACAATGCTCCATCCTCTGGGAAGCATCCGAGACTCCTTGCAGCTTTGTCCCTGAGTGTTTATTCCAGTGCTTTTAGGCCCTGTGATCCCGGGTAGCAACCCCAGACTCCTCCAGGGAAGATACCCGAGATGATTTTTCTCCTTGGACAAAGCTCCATCCTCTGGGAAGCATCCGAGATTCCTTGCAGGTATGTCCCTGAGTGTTTATTCCGGTGTTTTGGGGCCCTGTGATCCCGGGTAGCAACCCCAGACTCCTCCAGGGAAGATACCCGAGATGATTTTTCTCCTTGGACAAAGCTCCATCCTCTGGGAAGCATCCGAGACTCCTTGCAAATATGTCCCTGAGTGTTTATTCCGTTGCTTTTGGGGCCCTTTCATCCCGGGTAGCAACCCCAGACTCCTCCAGGGAAGATACCGAAGTTGATTTTTCTCCTTGGACTATTGTCCATCCTGCGGGATGCACCCGAGACTCCTCCCAGCTCTGTTTCTGAGTGTTTTCTTCCTGGGGTTTAGGGCCCTGTGATCCCGGGTAGCAACCCCAGACTCCTCCAGGGAAGATACCCGAGATGATTTTTCTCCTTGGACAATGCTCCATCTTCTGGGATGCATCTGAGATTCCTCCCAGGCGTCTCCCGCAGACATTTTTCCTGTGGTTTGGGTCCCTGTAATCCCGGGTAGCAACCCCAGACTCCTCCAGGAAAGATATCCGGGATCATTTTTCTCCTTGGACAATGCTCCATCCTCTGGGATGCATCCGAGACTTGTCGCAGCTATGTCCCTGAGTCTTTTTTCTCACGGTTTATGGTTCTGTCATCCCAGGTAGCAACCCCAGACTCCTCCAGGGAAGACACCCAATATGATTTTTCTCTCTTGGCAGTGGTCCATCCTGTGGGATCTACCCAGAACTCCTCCCAGGCGTCTCCCGCAGAGTTTTCTCCAGTGCTTTAGGGCCCTGTGATCCCGGGTAGCAACCCCAGACTCCTCCAGGGAAGATACCCGAGATGATTTTTCTCCTTGGACAATGCTCCATCTTCTGGGATGCATCTGAGATTCCTCCCAGGCGTCTCCCGCAAACATTTTTCCTGTGGTTTGGGTCCCTGTAATCCCGGGTAGCAACCCCAGACTCCTCCAGGGAAGATACCTGAGATGATTTTTCTCCTTGGACAATGCTCCATCTTCTGGGATGCATCTGAGATTCCTCCCAGGCGTCTCCCGCAAACATTTTTCCTGTGGTTTGGGTCCCTGTAATCCCGGGTAGCAACCCCAGACTCCTCCAGGGAAGATACCCGAGATGATTTTTCTCCTTGGACAATTCTCCATCCTCTGGGATGCATTCGAGACTTGTCGCAGCTATGTCCCTGAGTCTTTTTTCTCGCGGTTTAGGGTTCTGTCATCCCAGGTAGCAACCCCAGACTCCTCCAGGGAAGACACCCAAGATGATTTTTCTCTCTTGACAGTGGTCCATCCTACGAGGTCTACCCAGAATTCTTCCCAGGCGTCTTCCGCAGAGTTTTCTCCAGTGCTTTAGGGCCCAGTGATCCCGGGTAGCAACCCCAGTCTCCTCTAGGGAAGATACCCGAGATAATTTTTCTCCTTGGACAATGCTCCATCCTCTGGGAAGCATCCGCAACTCCTTGCAGGTATGTCCCTGAGTTTTTATTCCGGTGTTTTGGGGCCCTGTGATCCCCAGTAGCAACCCCAGACTCCTCCAGGGAAGACACCCAATATGATTTTTCTCTCTTGACAGTGGTCCATCCTGCGGGATCTACCCAGAATTCCTCCCAGGCGTCTCCCGCAGAGTTTTCTCCAGTGCTTTAGGGCCCTGTGATCCCGGGTAGCAACCCCAGACTCCTCTAGGGAAGATACCCGAGATGATTTTTCTCCTTGGGAAGAGCTCCATCCTCTGGGAAGCATCCGAGACTCCTTGCAGGTATGTCCCTGAGTGGTTATTCCGGTGCTTTTGGGGCCCTTTCATCCCGGGTAGCAACCCCAGACTCCTCCAGGGAAGATACCAAAGTTGATTTTTCTCCTTGGACTATTGTCCACCCTGCGGGATGCACCCGAGACTCCTCCCAGCTCTGTTTCTGAGTGTTTTCTTCCTGGGGTTTAGCGCCCTGTGATCCCGGGTAGCAACCCCAGACTCCTCCAGGGAAGATACCCGAGATAATTTTTCTCCTTGGACAATGCTCCATCCTCTGGGAAGCATCCGAAACTCCTTGCAGCTTTGTCCCTGAGTGTTTATTCCAGTGCTTTAGGGCCCTGTGATCCCCGGTTGCAACCCCAGACTCCTCCAGTGAAGATACCCGAGATGATTTTTCTCCTTGGACAATGCTCCATCTTCTGGGATGCATCTGAGATTCCTCCCAGGCGTCTCCCGCAAACATTTTTCCTGTGGTTTGGGTCCCTGTAATCCCGGGTAGCAACCCCAGACTCCTCCAGGGAAGATACCCGAGATGATTTTTCTCCTGGGACAAAGCTCCATCATCTGGGATGCATATGAGATTCCTCCCAGGCATCTCCCACAGACATTTTTCATGTGGTTTGGGTCCCTGTAATCCCGGGTAGCAACCCCAGACTCCTCCAGGGAAGATACCCGAGATGATTTTTCTCCTTGGACAATACTCCATCTTCTGGGATGCATCTGAGATTCCTCCCAGGCGTCTCCCGCAAACATTTTTCCTGTGGTTTGGGTCCCTGTAATCCCGGGTAGCAACCCCAGACTCCTCCAGGGAAGATACCCGAGATGATTTTTCTCCTTGGACAAAGCTCCATCCTCTGGGAAGCATCCGAGATTCCTTGCAGGTATGTCCCTGAGTCTTTATTCCGGTGGTTTAGCGCCCTGTCATCCTGGGTAGCAATCCCAGACTCCTCCAGGAAAGATATCCGGGATCATTTTTCTCCTTGGACAATGCTCCATCCTCTGGGATGCATCCGAGACTTGTCGCACCTATGTCCCTGAGTCTTTTTTCTCACGGTTTATGGTTCTGTCATCCCAGGTAGCAACCCCAGACTCCTCCAGGGAAGACACCCAATATGATTTTTCTCTCTTGACAGTGGTCCATCCTGCGGGATCTACCCAGAATTCCTCCCAGGCATCTCCCGCAGAGTTTTCTCCAGTGCTTTAGGGCCCTGTGATCCCGGGTAGCAACCCCAGACTCCTCTAGGGAAGATACCCGAGATAATTTTTCTCCTTGGACAATGCTCCATCCTCTGGGAAGCATCCGAAACTCCTTGCAGGTATGTCCCTGAGTTTTTATTCCGGTGTTTTGGGGCCCTGTGATCCCAGGTAGCAACCCCAGACTCCTCCAGGGAAGATACCCGAGATGATTTTTCTCCTTGGACAATGCTCCATCCTCTGGGAAGCATCCGAGACTCCTTGCAGCTTTGTCCCTGAGTGTTTATTCCAGTGCTTTAGGGCCCTGTGATCCCGGGTAGCAACCCCAGACTCCTCCAGGGAAGATACCCGAGATGATTTTTCTCCTTGGACAATGCTCCATCTTCTGGGATGCATATGAGATTCCTCCCAGGCATCTCCCACAGACATTTTTCATGTGGTTTGGGTCCCTGTAATCCCGGGTAGCAACCCCAGACTCCTCCAGGGAAGATACCGAAGTTGATTTTTCTCCTTGGACTACTGTCCATCCTGCGGGATGCACCCGAGACTCCTCCCAGCTCTGTTTCTGAGTGTTTTCTTCCTGGGGTTTAGGGCCCTGTGATCCCGGGTAGCAACCCCAGACTCCTCCAGGGAAGATACCCGAGATGATTTTTCTCTTTGGGCAATGCTCCATCCTCTGGGATGCATCTGAGATTCCTCCCAGGCGTCTCCCGCAGACATTTTTGCTGTGGTTTGGGTCCCTGTAAACCTGGGTAGCAACCCCAGACTCCTCCAGGGAAGATACCCGAGATGATTTTTCTCCTGGGACAATGCTACATCCTCTGGGAAGCATCCGAGACTCCTTGCAGGTATGTCCCTGAGTGTTTATTCCAGTGTTTTGGGGCCCTGTGATCCCGGGTAGCAACCCCAGACTCCTCCAGGGAAGATATCCGGGATCATTTTTCTCCTTGGACAATGCTCCATCCTCTGGGAAGCATCCGAGACTCCTTGCAGCTTTTTTCCTGAGTGTTTATTCCGGGGCTTTTGGGCCCTGTGATCCCGGGTAGCAACCCCAGACTCCTCCGTGGAAGATACCCAAGTTGATTTTTCTCCTTGGACTATTGTCCATCCTGCGGGATGCACCCGAGACTCCTCCGAGCTCTGTTTCTGAGTGTTTTCTTCCTGGGGTTTAGCGCCTTGTGATCCCGGGTAGCAACCCCAGACTCCTCCAGGGAAGATACCCGAGATGATTTTCCTCCTTGGACAATGCTCCATCCTCTGGGAAGCATCCGAGACTCCTTGCAGCTTTGTCCCTGAGTGTTTATTCCAGTGCTTTTGGGCCCTGTGATCCCGGGTAGCAACCGCAGACTCCTCCAGGGAAGATATCCGAGATGATTTTTCTCCTTGGACAATGCTCCATCTTCTGGGATGCATCTGAGATTTCTCCCAGGCGTCTCCCGCAGACATTTTTCCTGTGGTTTGGGTCCCTGTAATCCCGGGTAGCAACCCCAGACTCCTCCAGGGAAGATACCCGAGATGATTTTTCTCCTTAGACAATGCTCCATTCTCTGGGAAGCATCCGAGACTCCTTGCAGGTATGTCCCTGAGTCTTTTTTCTCACGGTTTAGGGTTCTGTCATCCCAGGTAGCAAACCCAGACTCCTCCAGGGAAGACACCCAATATGATTTTTCTCTCTTGACAGTGGTCCATCCTGCGGGATCTACCCAGAATTCCTCCCAGGCGTCTCCCGCAGAGTTTTCTCCAGTGCTTTAGGGCCCTGTGATCCCGGGTAGCAACCCCAGACTCCTCCAGGGAAGATACCCGAGATGATTTTTCTCCTTGGACAATGCTCCATCTTCTGGGATGCATCTGAGATTCCTCCCAGGCGTCTCCCGCAGACATTTTTCCTGTGGTTTGGGTCCCTGTAATCCCGGGTAGCAACCCCAGACTCCTCCAGGGAAGATACCCGAGATGATTTTTCTCCTTGGACAATTCTCCATCCTCTGGGATGCATCCGAGACTTGTCGCAGCTATGTCCCTGAGTCTTTTTTCTCGCGGTTTAGGGTTCTGTCATCCCAGGTAGCAACCCCAGACTCCTCCAGGGAAGACACCCAATATGATTTTTCTCTCTTGACAGTGGTCCATCCTACGAGATCTACCCAGAATTCTTCCCAGGCGTCTCCCGCAGAGTTTTCTCCAGTGCTTTAGGGCCCTGTGATCCCGGGTAGCAACCCCAGACTCCTCTAGGGAAGATACCCGAGATAATTTTTCTCCTTGGACAATGCTCCATCCTCTGGGAAGCATCCGAAACTCCTTGCAGGTATGTCCCTGAGTTTTTATTCCGGTGTTTTGGGGCCCTGTGATCCCCAGTAGCAACCCCAGACTCCTCCAGGGAAGATACCCGAGATGATTTTTCTCCTTGGACAATGCTACATCCTCTGGGAAGCATCCGAGACTCCTTGCAGCTTTGTCCCTGAGTGTTTATTCCAGTGCTTTAGGGCCCTGTGATCCCGGGTAGCAACCCCAGACTCCTCCAGGGAAGATACCCGAGATGATTTTTCTCCTTGGACAATGCTCCATCTTCTGGGATGCATCTGAGATTCCTCCCAGGCATCTCCCACAGACATTTTTCATGTGGTTTGGGTCCCTGTAATCCCGGGTAGCAACCCCAGACTCCTCCAGGGAAGATACCCGAGATGATTTTTCTCCTTGGACAAAGCTCCATCCTGTGGGAAGCATCCGAGATTCCTTGCAGGTATGTCCCTGAGTCTTTATTCCGGTGGTTTAGCGCCCTGTCATCCTGGGTAGCAATCCCAGACTCCTCCAGGGAAGATACCGAAGTTGATTTTTCTCCTTGGACTATTGTCCATCCTGCGGGATGCACCCGAGACTCCTCCCAGCTCTGTTTCTGAGTGTTTTCTTCCTGGGGTTTAGGGCCCTGTGATCCCGGGTAGCAACCCCAGACTCCTCCAGGGAAGATACCCGAGATGATTTTTCTCTTTGGACAATGCTCCATCCTCTGGGATGCATCTGAGATTCCTCCCAGGCGTCTCCCGCAGATATTTTTGCTGTGGTTTGGGTCCCTGTAAACCTGGGTAGCAACCCCAGACTCCTCCAGGGAAGATACCCGAGATGATTTTTCTCCTGGGACAATGCTACATCCTCTGGGAAGCATCCGAGACTCCTTGCAGGTATGTCCCTGAGTGTTTATTCCGGTGTTTTGGGGCCCTGTGATCCCGGGTAGCAACACCAGACTCCTCCAGGGAAGATACCCGAGATGATTTTTCTCCTTGGACAATGCTCCATCTTCTGGGATGCATCTGAGATTCCTCCCAGGCGTCTCCCGCAGACATTTTTCCCGTGGTTTTGGTCCCTTTAATCCCAGGTAGCAACTCCAGACTCCTCCAGGAAAGATATCCGGGATCATTTTTCTCCTTGGACAATGCTCCATCCTCTGGGAAGCATCCGAGACTCCTTGCAGCTTTTTCCCTGAGTGTTTATTCCGTTGCTTTTGGGTCCCTGTAATCCCGGGTAGCAACCCCAGACTCCTCCAGGGAAGATACCCAAGTTGATTTTTCTCCTTGGACTATTGTCCATCCTGCGGGATGCACCCGAGACTCCTCCGAGCTCTGTTTCTGAGTGTTTTCTTCCTGGGGTTTAGCGCCCTGTGATCCCGGGTAGCAACCCCAGACTCCTCCAGGGAAGATACCCGAGATGATTTTCCTCCTTGGACAATGCTCCATCTTCTGGGATACATCTGAGATTCCTCCCAGGCGTCTCCCGCAGACATTTTTCCTGTGGTTTGGTTCCCTGTAATCCCGGGTAGCAACCCCAGACTCCTCCAGGGAAGATACCCGAGATGATTTTTCTCCTTGGACAAAGCTCCATCCTCTGGGAAGCATCTTAGACTCCTCGCAGGTATGTCCCTGAGTCTTTATTCCGGTGGTTTAGCGCCCTGTAATCCTGCGTAGCAACCCCAGACTCCTCCAGGGAAGATACCCGAGATAATTTTTCTCCTTGGACAATGCTCCATCCTCTGGGATGCATCCGAGACTTGTCGCAGCTATGTCCCTGAGTCTTTTTTCTCGCGGTTTAGGGTTCTGTCATCCCAGGTAGCAACCCCAGACTCCTCCAGGGAAGACACCCAATATGATTTTTCTCTCTTGACAGTGGTAAGTCCTGCGGGATCTACCCAGAACTCCTCCCAGGCGTCTCCCGCAGAGTTTTCTCCAGTGCTTTAGGGCCCTGTGATCCCGGGTAGCAACCCCAGACTCCTCCAGGGAAGATACCTGAGATGATTTTTCTCCTTGAACAATGCTCCATCTTCTGGGATGCATCTGACATTCCTCCCAGGCGTCTCCCGCAAACATTTTTCCTGTGGTTTGGGTCCCTGTGATCCCAGGTAGCAACCCCAGACTCCTCCAGGGAAGATACCCGAGATGATTTTTCTCCTTGGACAAAGCTCCATCCTCTGGGAAGCATCCGAGACTCCTTGCAGGTATGTCCCTGAGTGTTTATTCCGGTGCTTTTGGGGCCCTTTCATCCCGGGTAGCAACCCAAGACTCCTCCAGGGAAGATACCGAAGTTGATTTTTCTCCTTGGACTATTGTCCATCCTGCGGGATGCACCCGAGACTCCTCCCAGCTCTGTTTCTGAGTGTTTTCTTCCTGGGGTTTAGGGCCCTGTGATCCCGGGTAGCAACCCCAGACTCCTCCAGGGAAGATACCCGAGATGATTTTTCTCTTTGGACAATGCTCCATCCTCTGGGATGCATCTGAGATTCCTCCCAGGCATCTCCCGCAGACATTTTTCCTGTGTTTTGGGTCCCTCTAATCCCGGGTAGCAACCCCAGACTCCTCCACGGAATATACCAGAGATGATTTTTCTCCTTGGACAAAGCTCCATCCTCTGGGAAGCATCCGAAACTCCTTGCAGGTATGTCCCTGATTGTTTATTCCGGTGTTTTGGGGCCCTGTGATCCCGGGTAGCAACCCCAGACTCCTCCAGGGAAGATACCTGAGATGATTTTTCTCCTTGAACAATGCTCCATCTTCTGGGATGCATCTGACATTCCTCCCAGGCGTCTCCCGCAAACATTTTTCCTGTGGTTTGTGTCCCTGTGATCCCGGGTAGCAATCCCAGACTCCTCCAGGGAAGATACCCGAGATGATTTTTCTCCTTATACAAAGCTCCATCCTCTGGGAAGCATCCGAGACTCCTTGCAGGTATGTCCCTGAGTGTTTATTCCGGTGTTTTGGGGCCCTGTGATCCCGGGTAGCAACCCCAGACTCCTCCAGGGAAGATACCCGAGATGATTTTTCTCCTTGGACAAAGCTCCATCCGCTGGGATGCATCCGAGACTTGTGGCAGCTATGTCCCTGAGTCTTTTTTCTCACGGTTTATGGTTCTGTCATCCCAGGTAGCAACCCCAGACTCCTCCAGGGAAGAAACCCAATATGATTTTTCTCTCTTGACAGTGGTCCATCCTGCGGGATCTGCCCAGAATTCCTCCCAGGCGTCTCCCGCAGAGTTTTCTCCAGTGCTTTAGGGCCCTGTGATCCCGGGTAGCAACCCCAGACTCCTCCAGGGAAGATACCCGAGATGATTTTTCTCCTTGGACAAAGCTCCATCCTCTGGGAAGCATCTTAGACTCCTTGCAGGTATGTACCTGAGTCTTTATTCCGGTGGTTTAGCGCCCTGTCATCCTGGGTAGCAACCCCAGATTCCTCCAGGGAAGATACCCGAGATGATTTTTCTCCTTGGACAATGCTCCATCTTCTGGGATGCATCTGAGATTCCTCCCAGGCGTCTCCCGCAGACATTTTTCCCGTGGTTTGGGTCCCTTTAATCCCGGGTAGCAACTCCAGACTCCTCCAGGAAAGATATCCGGGATGATTTTTCTCCTTGGACAATGCTCCATCCTCTGGGAAGCATCCGAGACTCCTTGCAGCTTTTTTCCTGAGTGTTTATTCCGGGGCTTTTGGGCCCTGTGATCCCGGGTGGCAACCCCAGACTCCTCCGTGGAAGATACCCAAGTTGATTTTTCTCCTTGGACTATTGTCCATCCTGCGGGATGCACCCGAGACTCCTCCCAGCTCTGTTTCTGAGTGTTTTCTTCCTGGGGTTTAGCGCCCTGTGATCCCGGGTAGCAACCCCAGACTCCTCCAGGGAAGATACCCGAGATAATTTTTCTCCTTGGACAATGCTCCATCCTCTGGGAAGCATCCGAAACTCCTTGCAGGTATGTCCCTGACTTTTTATTCCGGTGTTTTGGGGCCCTGTGATCCCGGGTAGCAACCCCAGCCTCCTCCAGGAAAGATACCCGAGATGATTTTTCTCCTTGGACAATGCTCCATCCTCTGGGAAGCATCCGAGACTCCTTGCAGCTTTGTCCCTGAGTGTTTATTCCAGTGCTTTAGGGCCCTGTGATCCCCGGTTGCAACCCCAGACTCCTCCAGTGAAGATACCCGAGATGATTTTTCTCCTTGGACAATGCTCCATCTTCTGGGATGCATCTGAGATTCCTCCCAGGCGTCTCCCGCAAACATTTTTCCTGTGGTTTGGGTCCCTGTAATCCCGGGTAGCAACCCCAGACTCCTCCAGGGAAGATACCCGAGATGATTTTTCTCCTTGGACAATGCTCCATCCTCTGGGAAGCATCCGAGACTCCTTGCAGGTATGTCCCTGAGTGTTTATTCCGGTGTTTTGGGGCCCTGTGATCCCGGGTAGCAACCCCAGACTCCTCCAGGGAAGATACCCGAGATGATTTTTCTCCTTGGACAATGCTCCATCTTCTGGGATGCATCTGAGATTCCTCCCAGGCGTCTCCCGCAAACATTTTTCCTGTGGTTTGGGTCCCTGTAATCCCGGGTAGCAACCCCAGACTCCTCCAGGGAAGATACCCGAGATGATTTTTCTCCTTGGACAAAGCTCCATCCTCTGGGAAGCATCCGAGATTCCTTGCAGGTATGTCCCTGAGTCTTTATTCCGGTGGTTTAGCGCCGTGTCATCCTGGGTAGCAATCCCAGACTCCTCCAGGAAAGATATCCGGGATCATTTTTCTCCTTGGACAATGCTCCATCCTCTGGGATGCATCCGAGACTTGTCGCACCTATGTCCCTGAGTCTTTTTTCTCACGGTTTATGGTTCTGTCATCCCAGGTAGCAACCCCAGACTCCTCCAGGGAAGACACCCAATATGATTTTTCTCTCTTGACAGTGGTCCATCCTGCGGGATCTACCCAGAATTCCTCCCAGGCGTCTCCCGCAGAGTTTTCTCCAGTGCTTTAGGGCCCTGTGATCCCGGGTAGCAACCCCAGACTCCTCTAGGGAAGATACCCGAGATAATTTTTCTCCTTGGACAATGCTCCATCCTCTGGGAAGCATCCGAAACTCCTTGCAGGTATGTCCCTGAGTTTTTATTCCGGTGTTTTGGGGCCCTGTGATCCCCAGTAGCAACCCCAGACTCCTCCAGGGAAGATACCCGAGATGATTTTTCTCCTTGGGAAGAGCTCCATCCTCTGGGAAGCATCCGAGACTCCTTGCAGGTATGTCCCTGAGTGTTTATTCCGTTGCTTTTGGGTCCCTGTAATCCCGGGTAGCAACCCCAGACTCCTCCAGGGAAGATACCGAAGTTGATTTTTCTCCTTGGACTATTGTCCATCCTGCGGGATGCACCCGAGACTCCTCCCAGCTCTGTTTCTGAGTGTTTTCTTCCTGGGGTTTAGGGCCCTGTGATCCCGGGTAGCAACCCCAGACTCCTCCAGGGAAGATACCCGAGATGATTTTTCTCCTGGGACAATGCTACATCCTCTGGGAAGCATCCGAGACTCCTTGCAGGTATGTCCCTGAGTGTTTATTCCGGTGTTTTGGGGCCCTGTGATCCCGGGTAGCAACCCCAGACTCCTCCAGGGAAGATACCCGAGACGATTTTTCTCCTTGGACAATGCTCCATCTTCTGGGATGCATCTGAGATTCCTCCCAGGCGTCTCCCGCAGACATTTTTCCCGTGGTTTTGGTCCCTTTAATCCCGGGTAGCAACTCCAGACTCCTCCAGGAAAGATATCCGGGATCATTTTTCTCCTTGGACAATGCTCCATCCTCTGGGAATCATCCGAGACTCCTTGCAGCTTTTTTCCTGAGTGTTTATTCCGGGGCTTTTGGGCCCTGTGATCCCGGGTAGCAACCCCAGACTCCTCCGTGGAAGATACCCAAGTTGATTTTTCTCCTTGGACTATTGTCCATCCTGCGGGATGCACCCGAGACTCCTCCGAGCTCTGTTTCTGAGTGTTTTCTTCCTGGGGTTTAGCGCCCTGTGATCCCGGGTAGCAACCCCAGACTCCTCCAGGGAAGATACCCGAGATGATTTTCCTCCTTGGACAATGCTCCATCTTCTGGGATACATCTGAGATTCCTCCCAGGCGTCTCCCGCAGACATTTTTCCTGTGGTTTGGTTCCCTGTAATCCCGGGTAGCAACCCCAGACTCCTCCAGGGAAGATACCCGAGATGATTTTTCTCCTTGGACAAAGCTCCATCCTCTGGGAAGCATCTTAGACTCCTCGCAGGTATGTCCCTGAGTCTTTATTCCGGTGGTTTAGCGCCCTGTAATCCTGCATAGCAACCCCAGACTCCTCCAGGGAAGATACCCGAGATAATTTTTCTCCTTGGACAATGCTCCATCCTCTGGGATGCATCCGAGACTTGTCGCAGCTATGTCCCTGAGTCTTTTTTCTCGCGGTTTAGGGTTCTGTCATCCCAGGTAGCAACCCCAGACTCCTCCAGGGAAGACACCCAATATGATTTTTCTCTCTTGACAGTGGTAAGTCCTGCGGGATCTACCCAGAACTCCTCCCAGGCGTCTCCCGCAGAGTTTTCTCCAGTGCTTTAGGGCCCTGTGATTCCAGGTAGGAACCCCAGACTCCTCCAGGGAAGGTACCCGAGATGATTTTTCTCCTTGGACAATGCTCCATCCTCTGGGAAGCATCCGAGACTCCTTGCAGCTTTGTCCCTGAGTGTTTATTCCAGTGCTTTTGGGCCCTGTCATCCCGGGTAGCAACCGCAGACTCCTCCAGGGAAGATACCCGAGATGATTTTTCTCCTTAGACAATGCTCCATTCTCTGGGAAGCATCCGAGACTCCTTGCAGGTATGTCCCTGAGTCTTTTTTCTCACGGTTTAGGGTTCTGTCATCCCAGGTAGCAACCCCAGACTCCTCCAGGGAAGACACCCAATATGATTTTTCTCTCTTGACAGTGGTCCATCCTGCGGGATCTACCCAGAATTCCTCCCAGGCGTCTCCCGCAGAGTTTTCTCCAGTGCTTTAGGGCCCTGTGATCCCGGGTAGCAACCCCAGACTCCTCCAGGGAAGATACCCGAGATGATTTTTCTCCTTGGACAATGCTCCATCTTCTGGGATGCATCTGAGATTCCTCCCAGGCGTCTCCCGCAGACATTTTTCCTGTGGTTTGGGTCCCTGTAATCCCGGGTAGCAACCCCAGACTCCTCCAGGGAAGATACCCGAGATGATTTTTCTCCTGGGACAAAGCTCCATCTTCTGGGATGCATCTGAGATTCCTCCCAGGCGTCTCCCGCAAACATTTTTCCTGTAGTTTGGGTCCCTGTAATCCCGGGTAGCAACCCCAGACTCCTCCAGGGAAGATACCCGAGATGATTTTTCTCCTTGGACAATTCTCCATCCTCTGGGATGCATCCGAGACTTGTCGCAGCTATGTCCCTGAGTCTTTTTTCTCGCGGTTTAGGGTTCTGTCATCCCAGGTAGCAACCCCAGGCTCCTCCAGGGAAGACACCCAATATGATTTTTCTCTCTTGACAGTGGTCCATCCTACGAGATCTACCCAGAATTCTTCCCAGGCGTCTCCCGCAGAGTTTTCTCCAGTGCTTTAGGGCCCTGTGATCCCGGGTAGCAACCCCAGACTCCTCCAGGGAAGATACCCGAGATGATTTTTCTCCTTGGACAAAGCTCCATCCTCTGGGAAGCATCCGAGACTCCTTGCAGGTATGTCCCTGAGTGTTTATTCCGTTGCTTTTGGGGCCCTTTCATCCCGGGTAGCAACCCCAGACTCCTCCAGGGAAGATACCGAAGTTGATTTTTCTCCTTGGACTATTGTCCATCCTGCGGGATGCACCCGAGACTCCTCCCAGCTCTGTTTCTGAGTGTTTTCTTCCTGGGGTTTAGGGCCCTGTGATCCCGGGTAGCAACCCCAGACTCCTCCAGGAAAGATATCCGGGATCATTTGTCTCCTTGGACAATGCTCCATCCTCTGGGATGCATCCGAGACTTGTCGCAGCTATGTCCCTGAGTCTTTTTTCTCACGGTTTATGGTTCTGTCATCCCAGGTAGCAACCCCAGACTCCTCCAGGGAAGACACCCAATATGATTTTTCTCTCTTGGCAGTGGTCCATCCTGTGGGATCTACCCAGAACTCCTCCCAGGCGTCTCCCGCAGAGTTTTCTCCAGTGCTTTAGGGCCCTGTGATCCCGGGTAGCAACCCCAGACTCCTCCAGGGAAGATACCCGAGATGATTTTTCTCCTTGGACAATGCTCCATCTTCTGGGATGCATCTGAGATTCCTCCCAGGCGTCTCCCGCAAACATTTTTCCTGTGGTTTGGGTCCCTGTAATCCCGGGTAGCAACCCCAGACTCCTCCAGGGAAGATACCCGAGATGATTTTTCTCCTTGGACAATGCTCCATCCTCTGGGAAGCATCCGAGACTCCTTGCAGGTATGTCCCTGAGTGTTTATTCCGGTGCTTTTGGGGCCCTTTCATCCCGGGTAGCAACCCAAGACTCCTCCAGGGAAGATACCGAAGTTGATTTTTCTCCTTGGACTATTGTCCATCCTGCGGGATGCACCCGAGACTCCTCCCAGCTCTGTTTCTGAGTGTTTTCTTCCTGGGGTTTAGGGCCCTGTGATCCTTGGTAGCAACCCCAGACTCCTCCAGGGAAGATACCCGAGATGATTTTTCTCCTTGGACAAAGCTCCATCCTCTGGGAAGCATCTTAGACTCCTCGCAGGTATGTCCCTGAGTCTTTATTCCGGTGGTTTAGCGCCCTGTAATCCTGCGTAGCAACCCCAGACTCCTCCAGGGAAGATACCCGAGATAATTTTTCTCCTTGGACAATGCTCCATCCTCTGGGATGCATCCGAGACTTGTCGCAGCTATGTCCCTGAGTCTTTTTTCTCGCGGTTTAGGGTTCTGTCATCCCAGGTAGCAACCCCAGACTCCTCCAGGGAAGACACCCAATATGATTTTTCTCTCTTGACAGTGGTAAGTCCTGCGGGATCTACCCAGAACTCCTCCCAGGCGTCTCCCGCAGAGTTTTCTCCAGTGCTTTAGGGCCCTGTGATTCCAGGTAGGAACCCCAGACTCCTCCAGGGAAGGTACCCGAGATGATTTTTCTCCTTGGACAATGCTCCATCCTCTGGGAAGCATCCGAGACTCCTTGCAGCTTTGTCCCTGAGTGTTTATTCCAGTGCTTTTGGGCCCTGTGATCCCGGGTAGCAACCGCAGACTCCTCCAGGGAAGATACCCGAGATGATTTTTCTCCTTAGACAATGCTCCATTCTCTGGGAAGCATCCGAGACTCCTTGCAGGTATGTCCCTGAGTCTTTTTTCTCACGGTTTAGGGTTCTGTCATCCCAGGTAGCAACCCCAGACTCCTCCAGGGAAGACACCCAATATGATTTTTCTCTCTTGACAGTGGTCCATCCTGCGGGATCTACCCAGAATTCCTCCCAGGCGTCTCCCGCAGAGTTTTCTCCAGTGCTTTAGGGCCCTGTGATCCCGGGTAGCAACCCCAGACTCCTCCAGGGAAGATACCCGAGATGATTTTTCTCCTTGGACAAAGCTCCATCCTCTGGGAAGCATCCGAGACTCCTTGCAGCTTTGTCCCTGAGTGTTTATTCCAGTGCTTTAGGGCCCTGTGATCCCGGGTAGCAACCGCAGACTCCTCCAGGGAAGATATCCGAGATGATTTTTCTCCTTGGACAATGCTCCATCCTCTGGGAAGCATCCGAGACTCCTTGCAGCTTTGTCCCTGAGTGTTTATTCCAGTGCTTTAGGGCCCTGTGATCCCGGGTAGCAACCCCAGACTCCTCCAGGAAAGATACCCGAGATTATTTTTCTCCTTGGACAATGCTGCATCTTCTGGGATGCATCTGAGATTTCTCCCAGGCGTCTCCCGCAGACATTTTTCCTGTGGTTTGGGTCCCTGTAATCCCGGGTAGCAACCCCAGACTCCTCTCCAGGGAAGATACCGAAGTTGATTTTTCTCCTTGGACTATTGTCCATCCTGCGGGATGCACCCGAGACTCCTCCCAGCTCTGTTTCTGAGTGTTTTCTTCCTGGGGTTTAGGGCCCTGTGATCCCTGGTAGCAACCCCAGACTCCTCCAGGAAAGATATCCGGGATCATTTTTCTCCTTGGACAAAGCTCCATCCTCTAGGAAGCATCTTAGACTCCTTGCAGGTATGTACCTGAGTCTTTATTCCGGTGGTTTAGCGCACTGTCATCCTGGGTAGCAACCCCAGACTCCTCCAGGGAAGATACCCGAGATGATTTTTCTCCTTGGAGAATGCTCCATCCTCCTGAATGCATCTGAGACTTGTCGCAGCTATGTCCCTGAGTCTTTTTTCTCGCGGTTTAGGGTTCTGTCATCCCAGGTAGCAACCCCAGACTCCTCCAGGGAAGACACCCAATATGATTTTTCTCTCTTGACAGTGGTCCATCCTGCGAGATCTACCCAGAATTCCTCCCAGGCGTCTCCCGCAGAGTTTTCTCCAGTGCTTTAGGGCCCTGTGATCCCGGGTAGCAACCCCAGACTCCTCCAGGGAAGATACCCGAGATGATTTTTCTCCTTGGACAAAGCTCCATCCTCTGGGAAGCATCCGAGACTCCTTGCAGGTATGTCCCTGAGTGTTTATTCCAGTGCTTTAGTGCCCTGTAATCCCGGGTAGCAACCCCAGACTCCTCTAGGGAAGATACCCGAGATAATTTTTCTCCTTGGACAATGCTCCATCCTCTGGGAAGCATCCGAAACTCCTTGCAGGTATGTCCCTGATTGTTTATTCCGGTGTTTTGGGGCCCTGTGATCCCGGGTAGCAACCCCAGACTCCTCCAGGGAAGATACCTGAGATGATTTTTCTCCTTGAACAATGCTCCATCTTCTGGGATGCATCTGACATTCCTCCCAGGCGTCTCCCGCAAACATTTTTCCTGTGGTTTGGGTCCCTGTAATCCCGGGTAGCAACCCCAGACTCCTCCAGGGAAGATACCTGAGATGATTTTTCTCCTTGGACAATGCTCCATCTTCTGGGATGCATCTGAGATTCCTCCCAGGCATCTCCCACAGACATTTTTCATGTGGTTTGGGTCCCTGTAATCCCGGGTAGCAACCCCAGACTCCTCCAGGGAAGATACCTGAGATGATTTTTCTCCTTGGACAATGCTCCATCTTCTGGGATGCATCTGAGATTCCTCCCAGGCGTCTCCCGCAAACATTTTTCCTGTGGTTTGGGTCCCTGTAATCCCGGGTAGGAACCCCAGACTCCTCCAGGGAAGGTACCCGAGATGATTTTTCTCCTTGGACAATGCTCCATTCTCTGGGAAGCATCCGAGACTCCTTGCAGGTATGTCCCTGAGTCTTTTTTCTCACGTTTTAGGGTTCTGTCATCCCAGGTAGCAAACCCAGACTCCTCCAGGGAAGACACCCAATATGATTTTTCTCTCTTGACAGTGGTCCATCCTGCGGGATCTACCCAGAATTCCTCCCAGGCGTCTCCCGCAGAGTTTTCTCCAGTGCTTTAGGGCCCTGTGATCCCGGCTAGCAACCCCAGACTCCTCCAGGGAAGATACCCGAGATGATTTTTCTCCTTGGACAATGCTCCATCTTCTGGGATGCATCTGAGATTCCTCCCAGGCGTCTCCCGCAGACATTTTTCCTGTGGTTTGGGTCCCTGTAATCCCGGGTAGCAACCCCAGACTCTTCCAGGGAAGATACCCGAGATGATTTTTCTCCTGGGACAAAGCTCCATCTTCTGGGATGCATCTGAGATTCCTCCCAGGCGTCTCCCGCAAACATTTTTCCTGTAGTTTGGGTCCCTGTAATCCCGGGTAGCAACCCCAGACTCCTCCAGGGAAGATACCCGAGATGATTTTTCTCCTTGGACAATTCTCCATCCTCTGGGATGCATCCGAGACTTGTCGCAGCTATGTCCCTGAGTCTTTTTTCTCGCGGTTTAGGGTTCTGTCATCCCAGGTAGCAACCCCAGACTCCTCCAGGGAAGACACCCAATATGATTTTTCTCTCTTGACAGTGGTCAGTCCTGCGGGATCTACCCAGAACTCCTCCCAGGCGTCTCCCGCAGAGTTTTCTCCAGTGCTTTAGGGCCCTGTGATTCCAGGTAGGAACCCCAGACTCCTCCAGGGAAGGTACCCGAGATGATTTTTCTCCTTGGACAATGCTCCATCCTCTGGGAAGCATCCGAGACTCCTTGCAGCTTTGTCCCTGAGTGTTTATTCCAGTGCTTTTGGGCCCTGTGATCCCGGGTAGCAACCCCAGACTCCTCCAGGGAAGATACCCGAGATGATTTTTCTCCTTGGACAAAGCTCCATCCTCTGGGAAGCATCCGAGATTCCTTGCAGGTATGTCCCTGAGTGTTTATTCCGGTGTTTTGGGGCCCTGTGATCCCGGGTAGCAACCCCAGACTCCTCCAGGGAAGATACCCGAGATGATTTTTCTCCTGGGACAATGCTACATCCTCTGGGAAGCATCCGAGACTCCTTGCAGGTATGTCCCTGAGTGTTTATTCCGGTGTTTTGTGGCCCTGTGATCCCGGGTAGCAACCCCAGACTCCTCCAGGGAAGATACCCGAGACGATTTTTCTCCTTGGACAATGCTCCATCTTCTGGGATGCATCTGAGATTCCTCCCAGGCGTCTCCCACAGACATTTTTCCCGTGGTTTGGGTCCCTGTAATCCCGGGTAGCAACCCCAGACTCCTCCAGGAAAGATATCTGGGATCATTTTTCTCCTTGGACAATGCTCCATCCTCTGGGATGCATCCGAGACTTGTCGCAGCTATGTCCCTGAGTCTTTTTTCTCACGGTTTATGGTTCTGTCATCCCAGGTAGCAACCCCAGACTCCTCCAGGGAAGACACCCAATATGATTTTTCTCTCTTGACAGTGGTCCATCCTGCGGGATCTACCCAGAACTCCTCCCAGGCGTCTCCCGCAGAGTTTTCTCCAGTGCTTTAGGGCCCTGTGATCCCGGGTAGCAACCCCAGACTCCTCTAGGGAAGATACCCGAGATAATTTTTCTCCTTGGACAATGCTCCATCCTCTGGGAAGCATCCGAAACTCCTTGCAGGTATGTCCCTGAGTTTTTATTCCGGTGTTTTGGGGCCCTGTGATCCCGGGTAGCAACCCCAGACTCCTCCAGGGAAGATACCCGAGATGATTTTTCTCCTTGGACAAAGCTCCATCCTCTGGGAAGCATCCGAGACTCCTTGCAGGTATGTCCCTGAGTGTTTATTCCGTTGCTTTTGGGGCCCTTTCATCCCGGGTAGCAACCCCAGACTCCTCCAGGGAAGATACCGAAGTTGATTTTTCTCCTTGGACTATTGTCCATCCTGCGGGATGCACCCGAGACTCCTCCCAGCTCTGTTTCTGAGTGTTTTCTTCCTGGGGTTTAGGGCCCTGTGATCCCGGGTAGCAACCCCAGACTCCTCCAGGGAAGATACCCGAGATGATTTTTCTCCTTGGACAATGCTCCATCTTCTGGGATGCATCTGAGATTCCTCCCAGGCGTCTCCCGCAGACATTTTTCCTGTGGTTTGGGTCCCTGTAATCCCGGGTAGCAACCCCAGACTCCTCCAGGAAATATATCCGGGATCATTTTTCTCCTTGGACAATGCTCCATCCTCTGGGATGCATCCGAGACTTGTCGCAGCTATGTCCCTGAGTCTTTTTTCTCACGGTTTATGGTTCTGTCATCCCAGGTAGCAACCCCAGACTCCTCCAGGGAAGACACCCAATATGATTTTTCTCTCTTGGCAGTGGTCCATCCTGTGGGATCTACCCAGAACTCCTCCCAGGCGTCTCCCGCAGAGTTTTCTCCAGTGCTTTAGGGCCCTGTGATCCCGGGTAGCAACCCCAGACTCCTCCAGGGAAGATACCTGAGATGATTTTTCTCCTTGGACAATGCTCCATCTTCTGGGATGCATCTGAGATTCCTCCCAGGCGTCTCCCGCAAACATTTTTCCTGTGGTTTGGGTCCCTGTAATCCCGGGTAGCAACCCCAGACTCCTCCAGGGAAGATACCCGAGATGATTTTTCTCCTTGGACAATTCTCCATCCTCTGGGATGCATTCGAGACTTGTCGCAGCTATGTCCCTGAGTCTTTTTTCTCGCGGTTTAGGGTTCTGTCATCCCAGGTAGCAACCCCAGACTCCTCCAGGGAAGACACCCAATATGATTTTTCTCTCTTGACAGTGGTCCATCCTACGAGGTCTACCCAGAATTCTTCCCAGGCGTCTTCCGCAGAGTTTTCTCCAGTGCTTTAGGGCCCAGTGATCCCGGGTAGCAACCCCAGTCTCCTCTAGGGAAGATACCCGAGATAATTTTTCTCCTTGGACAATGCTCCATCCTCTGGGAAGCATCCGCAACTCCTTGCAGGTATGTCCCTGAGTTTTTATTCCGGTGTTTTGGGGCCCTGTGATCCCCAGTAGCAACCCCAGACTCCTCCAGGGAAGATACCCGAGATGATTTTTCTCCTTGGACAATGCTCCATCCTCTGGGAAGCATCCGAGACTCCTTGCAGCTTTGTCCCTGAGTGTTTATTCCCGTGGTTTGGGTCCCTGTAATCCCGGGTAGCAACCCCAGACTCCTCCAGGGAAGATACCCGAGATGATTTTTCTCCTTGGACAATGCTCCATCTTCTGGGATGCATCTGAGATTCCTCCCAGGCGTCTCCCGCAGACATTTTTCCCGTCGTTTGGGTCCCTTTAATCCCGGGTAGCAACCCCAGACTCCTCCAGGAAAGATATCCGGGATCATTTTTCTCCTTGGACAATGCTCCATCCTCTGGGATGCATTCGAGACTTGTCGCAGCTATGTCCCTGAGTCTTTTTTCTCACGGTTTATGGTTCTGTCATCCCAGGTAGCAACCCCAGACTCCTCCAGGGAAGACACCCAATATGATTTTTCTCTCTTGACAGTGGTCCATCCTGCGGGATCTGCCCAGAATTCCTCCCAGGCGTCTCCCGCAGAGTTTTCTCCAGTGCTTTAGGGCCCTGTGATCCCGGGTAGCAACCCCAGACTCCTCTAGGGAAGATACCCGAGATGATTTTTCTCCTTGGGAAGAGCTCCATCCTCTGGGAAGCATCCGAGACTCCTTGCAGGTATGTCCCTGAGTGGTTATTCCGGTGCTTTTGGGGCCCTTTCATCCCGGGTAGCAACCCCAGACTCCTCCAGGGAAGATACCAAAGTTGATTTTTCTCCTTGGACTATTGTCCACCCTGCGGGATGCACCCGAGACTCCTCCCAGCTCTGTTTCTGAGTGTTTTCTTCCTGGGGTTTAGCGCCCTGTGATCCCGGGTAGCAACCCCAGACTCCTCCAGGGAAGATACCCGAGATAATTTTTCTCCTTGGACAATGCTCCATCCTCTGGGAAGCATCCGAAACTCCTTGCAGGTATGTCCCTGAGTTTTTATTCCGGTGTTTTGGGGCCCTGTGATCCCGGGTAGCAACCCCAGACTCCTCCAGGAAAGATACCCGAGATGATTTTTCTCCTTGGACAATGCTCCATCCTCTGGGAAGCATCCGAAACTCCTTGCAGCTTTGTCCCTGAGTGTTTATTCCAGTGCTTTAGGGCCCTGTGATCCCCGGTTGCAACCCCAGACTCCTCCAGTGAAGATACCCGAGATGATTTTTCTCCTTGGACAATGCTCCATCTTCTGGGATGCATCTGAGATTCCTCCCAGGCGTCTCCCGCAAACATTTTTCCTGTGGTTTGGGTCCCTGTAATCCCGGGTAGCAACCCCAGACTCCTCCAGGGAAGATACCCGAGATGATTTTTCTCCTGGGACAAAGCTCCATCTTCTGGGATGCATATGAGATTCCTCCCAGGCATCTCCCACAGACATTTTTCATGTGGTTTGGGTCCCTGTAATCCCGGGTAGCAACCCCAGACTCCTCCAGGGAAGATACCCGAGATGATTTTTCTCCTTGGACAATGCTCCATCCTCTGGGAAGCATCCGAGACTCCTTGCAGGTATGTCCCTGAGTGTTTATTCCGGTGTTTTGGGGCCCTGTGATCCCGGGTAGCAACCCCAGACTCCTCCAGGGAAGATACCCGAGATGATTTTTCTCCTTGGACAATACTCCATCTTCTGGGATGCATCTGAGATTCCTCCCAGGCGTCTCCCGCAGACATTTTTGCTGTGGTTTGGGTCCCTGTAATCCCGGGTAGCAACCCCAGACTCCTCCAGGGAAGATACCCGAGATGATTTTTCTCCTTGGACAAAGCTCCATCCTCTGGGAAGCATCCGAGATTCCTTGCAGGTATGTCCCTGAGTCTTTATTCCGGTGGTTTAGCGCCCTGTCATCCTGGGTAGCAATCCCAGACTCCTCCAGGAAAGATATCCGGGATCATTTTTCTCCTTGGACAATGCTCCATCCTCTGGGATGCATCCGAGACTTGTCGCACCTATGTCCCTGAGTCTTTTTTCTCACGGTTTATGGTTCTGTCATCCCAGGTAGCAACCCCAGACTCCTCCAGGGAAGACACCCAATATGATTTTTCTCTCTTGACAGTGGTCCATCCTGCGGGATCTACCCAGAATTCCTCCCAGGCATCTCCCGCAGAGTTTTCTCCAGTGCTTTAGGGCCCTGTGATCCCGGGTAGCAACCCCAGACTCCTCCAGGGAAGATACCCGAGATAATTTTTCTCCTTGGACAATGCTCCATCCTCTGGGAAGCATCCGAAACTCCTTGCAGGTATGTCCCTGAGTTTTTATTCCGGTGTTTTGGGGCCCTGTGATCCCAGGTAGCAACCCCAGACTCCTCCAGGGAAGATACCCGAGATGATTTTTCTCCTTGGACAATGCTCCATCTTCTGGGATGCATCTGAGATTCCTCCCAGGCGTCTCCCGCAAACATTTTTCCTGTGGTTTGGGTCCCTGTAATCCCGGGTAGCAACCCCAGACTCCTCCAGGGAAGATACCCGAGATGATTTTTCTCCTTGGACAAAGCTCCATCCTCTGGGAAGCATCCGAGATTCCTTGCAGGTATGTCCCTGAGTCTTTATTCCGGTGGTTTAGCGCCCTGTCATCCTGGGTAGCAATCCCAGACTCCTCCAGGGAAGATACCCGAGATGATTTTTCTCCTTGGACAATGCTCCATCTTCTGGGATGCATCTGAGATTCCTCCCAGGCGTCTCCCGCAGACATTTTTCCCGTGGTTTGGGTCCCTTTAATCCCGGGTAGCAACCCCAGACTCCTCCAGGAAAGATATCCGGGATCATTTTTCTCCTTGGACAATGCTCCATCCTCTGGGATGCATCCGAGACTTGTCGCAGCTATGTCCCTGAGTCTTTTTTCTTACGGTTTATGGTTCTGTCATCCCAAGTAGCAACCCCAGACTCCTCCAGGGAAGACACCCAATATGATTTTTCTCTCTTGACAGTGGTAAGTCCTGCGGGATCTACCCAGAACTCCTCCCAGGCGTCTCCCGCAGAGTTTTCTCCAGTGCTTTAGGGCCCTGTGATCCCGGGTAGCAACCCCAGACTCCTCCAGGGAAGATACCCGAGATGATTTTTCTCCTTGGGAAGAGCTCCATCCTCTGGGAAGCATCCGAAACTCCTTGCAGGTATGTCCCTGAGTGTTTATTCCGTTGCTTTTGGGGCCCTTTCATCCCGGGTAGCAACCCCAGACTCCTCCAGGGAAGATACCGAAGTTGATTTTTCTCCTTGGACTATTGTCCATCCTGCGGGATGCACCCGAGACTCCTCCCAGCTCTGTTTCTGAGTGTTTTCTTCCTGGGGTTTAGGGCCCTGTGATCCCGGGTAGCAACCCCAGACTCCTCCAGGGGAGATACCTGAGATGATTTTTCTCTTTGGACAATGCTCCATCCTCTGGGATGCATCTGAGATTCCTCCCAGGCGTCTCCCGCAGACATTTTTGCTGTGGTTTGGGTCCCTGTAAACCTGGGTAGCAACCCCAGACTCCTCCAGGGAAG